>NC_141695.1:378127385-378727385 GCF_964263255.1 Lissotriton vulgaris
GGGGTGCATTAAATCAGATTCACTACTGGTGCCCCTCCCCCACCGGTAGCAACATGGAACTCCGCGAATCTTTTTATTTTCCATTATACATAATGTGCGTGCACGTAAGATACTCTCATGCTCCCACCCCCCAGAATTCTAAATGCATTATCCCCCCGTGTACACACACACATTTTAGGGCTATTGCTATGCTAGGGGAGGGAGGCGAAGAGTAAAATGCAATGCATGTCCTAGCACCTAGTGTGCAACGCTCGAATTTACAGATGTGTGTGGGGTGGGGGGGTCGTGGTCATGGGATCAGTTTCTAGATGTGACCATGAATAAGGACGGGAGGGCTGTGGCAGAGAGACGCTCCCCATTCCAAAATAGAAATGTGCGCCAAGTGCTGGGCGATGGGGCTAGGAACAGCCAGAAAGGAGCAACCTCCAAAACACTAGTGCATATAACTGTGACTTTATATCTTTTGCCGGGCAGTATCTACTCAAACTGTTTGTGCAACTTCTTCAGCGCACAAAATCAATTAATTCGTACAGCCCTCTCTAGCAGTTCCTAGCAAGGGGTCTGAGTTTCCATGTAAGGGAGCAGTGATAGTTACGGGAGCGCGGGCTCTTGCAGTTACACAGGGAAACCCGGGCTGCAGGTATGGGGAACGTGACAGTCCGATGCTTCCGATTGTTTTTCAGGGTTTGGCCTATGTGCAGCAAGGACACAGGCTAAGCTTTCTTCAGATCATCAGCCGTCGAAGTGGAGCTGCAGCAGGGTTCGAGTGCTGCACCAACAGCCCGGTAAAGGCTGCATGAGAGCACTGCAGGGCACGCGAGAAGTGTGTTCTCTGGATGCGAGGCACCATGACAACACTACACAAACACCCCCTCAGTCCCTCAGTGCTCCCCCATGCCAGGCTCGCAGCCGTGCGGGCGCTGACCCGCACCAACCAAGCAGAAAATCAGCTGCGGCCCCAACGAGCGCAGAAAACAAGTTTCCAACTAGCTGGGCGTGTCCGGGGCTGAGAACCTGCGGGCACCTTTGTCTCACCTTAACTGATGTCCACGCTCCAGTGGCTGCCGTGACCCATGCAGGCACCCGTACTCCCTCACATGGCTGCCTAGCAACACTGGCTGTGCTGTGCTCGGAGTCAGGCTGCTGTCAGGTGTGGGAGCTGTCCTCGCTTTGGGGAGATGGATTGTAAAAGTTATACCTGAGAAGGCACATCTCCCAGCCTGACGTGTCATCAGCATCACTAGGGGGGCCTGTCGTGAAGCCCTTAAGGAGGATGTAGTCAGGCGGGGAGGGGCTCAGATGGTGCTCCTAAAAAAGATATGCAACCCTCCGCCAGCTTCAGGGGGTGTGTGTGGGGTGTTACATCCCCTAGTAAATGCATTTCTGTTTAATAGTGGGGGGAAAAGGACTTTCAGTCGGGTAAGGTGAGGTGTCTGTGGGATTTCACCTGTTTTTTTCTATGCATGCACATATTGACAAACACACACACACACACACACCTCTGTTTTCAAAGCCCTAACAAATGTTGATTATTTTATAGAATATTGTGTTTCTCTCACTTAGTGCTTCTCCCAATCCGCATTCTCCCTTTCCACTGCCCCTTAAGCCCCTCTTATGCACCCCTGCTGCTCGTATAATGTCTTTTAGCATTATATACCAGTGTGATCGTCGACAAATCTGAAGCTTGTCCCCATTCACCCGCCCCCCCATATTACTGACCAAGCTCCGCCCCTCTGTTCAGTATACCCCTATTTTGGGCTATTGGTGATAGATGAGCTCATGACATATGTTAAAGAATACACAAGCACTGGCGTTGCCAATAGGTCTCGCAGTAGGAAAGTTGGAGCTATTACAATTGCAAATAACAATGCCTTTTATTTTTGTTTTCATTTTAAAAACATAAAGGGCTTTGTCATTTACAAAACTAACAGCTCCAACTTTCCTACTGCGAGACCTATTGGCAACGCCAGTGCTTGTAAAGACAAATGTTGTTTCATGCCTTTTAATACTTAATGAGTCTTAAAAAAAAAAAAAAGTGTATGGCACACAGCCCTGAGAAAAAAGGGGGTCTAGCCTAGAAACGCTCTTGCAAAAAGGACTGCTATCTATTCTGATACAAGCATGTGCATCAATGAAAGATTGAATACTGGACAAAAAACGAGTTACTTACCTGTACACTATGGTTCTCCAGTATTCTCTTTCATAGATTCACATGCGCCGGCCCGCCTCCCCGTTTCTGCTAGGTAGACCACCTTTTATTTCTGGTTGCTTACAAAGCTCACTCTTGGGCTGTTGGAAATCTGAGGCATGGTGGCTCTGCTGGGAATGGTGTAGTCTGGTGCTGGCAGCTGATTGGCTGTAGTGTGGGCCACATAATGAGGAGGAGAGGTTACCTATTGTTTCCCTACTCTATGGTTTCCAGGCAGTTTTTTCTTCTACTGCTATGGTTATTATTTTACTGGGAGACTCCCACCATGACGACGGGGAAGATACAAGCATGTTAATCTATGAAAGAAAATACTGGAGAACCATAGTGTACAGGTAAGTAACTCGTTTTTTTCCAACTCCCTTCATCATGCCTCCGTGAAACCTCAATCTAGTCCTGACTTTCCTGATGTGTGTTCCCTATTCAATCCCTGGCACAACTGTCCTCTCAGGTTTCTGACCATCAAGACTGCCTTCCTATTGGCAATAACCTCTTCCCAGAGGGTTAGTGAGCATCAGGCTTTGGTATCCAAGCCTCCATACTTGAACGTCTACCCGGACAAGCTAGTTGTACGAATTAGAGGTTCCTTTCTGCCGAAAGTTGTTGCTCCCTTTCATGTAGGTTAGTCCATTACCCTGCCTACTTTTTAAGCTCCGCCACTACCGTCTAAAAAGGAGGAACGACTTCACCGACTAGAGCCATAAAATGTGTTGTTGTTCTACCTTGACCGCACAAGAGAGTTCTGGGTGTACAACCAACTCTTTATGGGATATGTTGGAGGGAAGAAGATAAAAGCCATGCAGACACCCCCCACTTCTCCCGATGGATTATGCTCTGCATTAAAATCTGCCATGCATTGGCCAAGATGCCACTCCCTGAGGGCTTGCATGCTCATTCTACCAGAGCGGAGGCTGCAACCATTGCTTTATTTTGAGGAGTCTCGGTCCTTGGCAGCTGCCAGGCAGCAGAAGGGATTCTCTACAAACGTTCACAAAGCAGCGCTGCCCAAACAGTTAAGTCCATAAGGACAGTCACTTTGCCTGATCTGTCCTGCAGGGCGTTTTGGGATGAATTTGTTTCTCAGACCAACCTCCAAGGATGTATTGCTTGGGTATCTTTTCTAAGGTAAGGAATAAGTCTCTATCAGATGAACAAGTTACTTGCTTGCCTTAGGTAACAACTTATCTGGTAGAGACTCCATTTAGCTGTAGATTCCTTACCGACTAATCCATCCTCTTCACTCTGCGAACAGATGTTTAGAGACCTGGGCTTTCAGGGCCCTAGTTTTCCACACCACTGTGGTCTGTCTTTTTCGTGGCTCCGCGCTCCTGCCATGGAAAGTTGTGAAAAGGAACTGATGTCAGCGTGCTGGTATGGCACCTGTATACGCACCACACATGTCACTTCCGGTGCGGACAATGTGACGCGGAGCAGACAGACGCAACATATCTGCGGGCAAGGGTACTGTTCACAAAAATTCCGGATCCAGTCTGACACCTGGGGATAATTCTAAGGTAAGGAATCTGCTGCTAGATAGTCCCTACCAGTTAAGGTGTTCTCAAATGTAAGTAACTTGTTCAGCAAACCCAAACTAAGGAACTCAGCGTCTCCAAGTATTAACCACTGTATTTCTGAGGAAATGAGCACTCCTCGCCTGGAGGAGGAAATGTTTGGAATTAGTTCTGGAGTTGTGCAGTACATTCCTCCGAATAGAGGTTTAGCTCTATCCGCTCATACAGTCAACACACTGCATGTAGTTCTGGCGATGCCCTTAATGGCAATTCTTTAAAGGAAGAAAGTCTCATGTATGATTCATATGAAACCGAAGTTGACATCTTTGGTTTCTCCGATGAATGTTAGTTTCTGGAACTGAGTTCAGGGCACTACCTCCATCAGTAAACTGTGCAACACCGCATAGGCTAACATTTCAGCTTCTGAAGGATTACAAATAATTTGCATTTGTGAGGTAGTGCAGCGGAGATGCCTACTCTACATCATCAGTGTGCCAATGCAGGATTCAATATGTGGACCTAATGCTTGAACCGTTAGCCTAGAAGTTTTTTTCTTCCCCTTCATGTGTCTCCAAAGCAGACTCTTAGGTTCCAAAGGTGAGGTTCAACCAGTAGATTTAGACCTTTCTGATGAAAATATGAATTTTTATTTCAGTTGAAGGATCATGAGGAAATGGGAGATTAAGGAGTTCATATTTTTGAGGCCAGTCAACTTCATATCGGTGAACATAGTGGTGGATGTGATGCAAGATGTGTAGTTTACAAAAGGTTTGAAAACTTAACTTGTGGTTTTAATAAAGTTTTGCCATCTACAATTTCAGATAAATGTACGCCATCTGTTGCCCTTTTGAGTAGAGCTTTTTTTTCTCTCTGGTTAAAACCCCCCATACTTTACAAAAACATGATGTACACAATAATGTGGCATATTTAGCAAAGAGGAGCATGCAAGAAGATGCTTTTACAGACATTTAAAATTCCCATTGCATATATTTGGTAGAAGTGCCATTCATCTCTAGCAATATCATGGTGAATTTTAGGAAAGTATAGACTTTTATGGTAGTTCCCCTTTATTTGAAAAAGCAAACTTTGGTGAACTTTCATATGGTATATTGCCTTTGCAGAGGGAAGTGTGGGGGCTAGTAAATATAACTTTCTGATAGTTACATCTAGAGAATTGCATGTCATGAAAAACGAGTTTGCCTTTACCTATGTATTCAGCTAATCCCATCTGTGATTTGGCCTGTACAAACATTTATTCTGACAATTGGAAGCAAAACCAACTGACATCATGTCAGAGTGGATAGTTAATTAGATAGTTGCTAGTCACATGGCTATTTTGTCATCTATTAAACTACATTTTAGGTCTGGCGTTAACCAAGACCTTTTGATTTTTGTAAGATTATGTATGTATTGTACGTAAAGGGGGACATTCAGCCAGCCTTAATGCATTGGTGCATTGTCATTCGTATTTCTTTCACACGCTACATATTATACAACACTGGGAAATAGGTAAGCCCGTTGAATAACTTTAGTGAGAATGACTGCATTCTGCTACTTCAAAAGGAGCACATGTTTACACAAAGTAACTCTGCATGTGCTTTGGGCTACTATGCCAATGTGTAATTGTGTATTTTATTAAAAACAAATATTTAAAGTTTAATTTTTTCATATTAGTAAGGTACAAGAAACACAAGAACAAATAAGCATTTAGAAAGTTTGTATTTAGCCTTTTAGCTAACACAGTTCCATAGGCCTCTTTTGGTTAAATCCTGTGCATCTAATGCAGGATGGTTATTACCAGTACCAGTGTAAACAGCAATGGACACAACAAATACACCAAAGAACAAGAGCGGAATTTGACAAGTTGTGAATTAAGATTCTACTAACCAGCTAAAGGAATGGTTCCTCTTCTCCTCAAGTGATTGTTCCACAGAAGACTAGGTTCTTGAGTTTGGTGAGACTACAGTTCCTGATTCGGCCCAAGGAGTTGTGTTTGTGATACAATAGAAAAATACGATACATTGGTATAATTTTATTTGAGACCATATAAAACATACATTCCTGAATGTGTAAAATAAATAGTGTTCATGTTCTGATTTTCACCACACTTGCATGTTTCAGTGCTGTGCCACATTCACCCGCATAAATACCATTTGATATCGAGGATAATTGTATTTTAATTGATTCAAAATAAAAAGAAATTGGTTATCACAGGAAAGGGCTTCGTAATTCTTCTATAACATATTAATATATGTACAAGATCATTATAAGTATGCAGTGGGTGCATAGGCTTGTATCAAGAGACCCACAGAACCGTGGTGTTAATTCGTATGTGGTACCCTGGTTACATTCTTGGGCTTATAAGCTTTGGTCCTGTTATGTTATGTTACGACTATTTATTGTGCGCACAGATACTCCAGCCAAGGAGCGTCCTGGCGCAGAGACAAGGTAGCACGTAACACAACGACAGGCTAAAAACAGAAACTAAGAAACAGCTAAAACAAGAAGGTTTTTATAGCCCTCCGAAAGGTCAGAAGGTCCTCCAGCAAGTGGATTTCAACAGGCAAGGAGTTCCATGCTGACGCAGCCATTACCCTAAACGAGCGGCCTCCCATGCGGCTAAGCCTGAATCTGGGAACCACCGCAAGGGCCAGACCCTGAGAGCGAAGGCTACGGGCAGGGACATACAAAGACAGACAACTCGACAGGATTTCCGGGCCTGTACCTCTCAAGATTTTAAAAGCAAGGCACAAAACCTTGAAGAGGATGCGCTTCCTGACCGGAAGCCAGTGTAGGGAGCGAAGGACACCTGTCACTGAGCAGAATCTGGGCAAGCCAACAATCGTCCTCGCCGCAGCATTCTGAACCCGTTGTAAGCGGGTTAGTTCAGCCTGGTTAGCCCCAGCCAGGAGAGAGCTGGCGTAATCCAGGCGGGAGATGATAGTAGCCTGGATCACCAGCTGCCTGGTCGGGGCGTCAAAGAACTTGAGAACAGGTCTCAAGCCCCTCAGGAGACCGAAACAACAGGCCGCGGTTCTTTTAGTATGGCCTACAAAGGAGAGGCCCGCATCCAGCCATACCCCCAGATTTTTCACTTCCGATACTGGGATCGGAGTAGGTCCCAACTCTGAGGGCCACCAGTGGTCACCCCACAGCTCCACTCCCTTCCCGACGACCATCACCTCTGTTTTAGTGGCGTTTAGCTGAAGGCAATTGCCTGTCAGCCAGCTAGCCACCGCCTTCAGTCCGGACTGAAACCTGGGGGCCTCAATCTCCGCATCCCCGCTGAGAGTAACCGCCAGCTGAGTGTCGTCAGCATATGAGACCAAAGTAAGGCCCCACTGCCTAGCGACATCAGCCAGCGGTCTCACGTAAAGATTGAACAACGTGGGACTCAGCGAGGACCCTTGCGGAACCCCCATGGCCAGTGGTTGGTAGTTGGACTTGAAGGGAGGGATGGCAACACAGAAGGAGCAGTCATCTAAAAAGGAGCGGAACCATTGCAACACCTGACCGCCAATGCCAGTCTCCTCGAGCCGACGCAGGAGGATGCTGTGGTCTACCGTATCAAAGGCGGCGCTAAGATCTAACAAAATAAGCGCCGCCGTTTGACCAGCATCCAACCTTGCCCGGAGATGTTCCACCATCACAAGTAACGCAGTTTCCGTACTGTGCCCAGCACGGAATCCGTTTTGTGTGGGGTCGAGAGCATTGGTCCGAGTCAGATGTTCAGACAGGGCCAGGTTGACGTGGGCCTCCGTGATCTTGGCTGGCCAGGGTAACAACGAGATGGGGCGATAGCTTTCAGGCTTGGAAGGGTCCAGGGTGGGCTTTTTAATGATCGGGGACACCACAGCTTGTTTCCACTTAGATGGAACAGTTCCCGTTTCCAAGGAGAGGTTGACAAGGGAGCATACGGCTGTACGCCCCATAAAAGCTTGGTCTCGGAAGAGAGCAGGCCTTACTGGATCGGATGGGGACCCAGATTTGACTTGCAGCGCAAGTTTGTCAAAACCATCCAAGGTGAGGGGGGGGAAAACAAGCAGTGTAGTCTGATGGTGGACCCCATTAATACTTTCCTCAGTGAACCCTATGCTAGGGAATGTCCTATATATAGCTTGGACCTTCCCCAAGAAGTAAGATGCAAGGGATTCACAATGGGAAAGGGAGCTCACGGTCGTAGAGGTAGTCCGCTTCGCTGTGAGATCTTTTACGGCCTTAAAGATAGCTTTTGACGGATTCGGACTGTTCCGGAATTCGGTGGCATAAAAAGCCGCACGGGCTCGGCAGATAGCTCGATGGTAAAGCTTAACAGACTTGGCGTATGCAGCTTTTAGATCAGCCCCATAGGTTTTCCTCCAAGCCCTCTCTGCTCGTCTACAGGCACCCTTTAGGGCCCGGAGAGTGCCATCGTACCAGGGACTCAACTCTCTGGGATTGATTTTAGTTGAAACGATGGGTATCAGAGTCCAAGGCCCTAGTTATCCATGAACAGAAGAGGTCATACCCCCTTTCCACATCCGTCAAAGGGCCCAGCGGCTCCTCTAATAGAAGACGATGAAAGTCCTCTAGCCGAAGCTTTTTCCAAGCCCTCTTCTGAACCCGTCTAGCCGTAGATGGAAGGAGTGGCCGAGACCGGGCAGAGGATGGACACCAAGAAGTGGTCTGTCCATTCCACCGGAGAGACAGAGGTAATTTGAATCCCCAACAGATTGGTAAACAGGGGATCCAAAATATGCCCCCCCAGATGGGTAGGCTGGGAAACCATCTGGGGAAGTTGAAAGGCCTCCAGGTCAGAAGAGATGGAACGCACTGTCAGGCCAGAGAGGGTGTCGAAATGTAGGTTTAGGTCACCCATGATAGAAAAGTTGGCACAGTCGGCGACCAAAGGGCCAACAGTGTCAGGGAAAGCATTTCTAAACGCCACATCACTGCCGGGTGGGCGATAGACGACCATCCCGGACAGGGTAAACTCAGGGCTGACAGAGACCTTGAACATGGCACTTTCACACCCGGAGATGTTTAGGGCACCCCAGACGCAAGGGTAGATAGATTTTACCACTAACGCGATACCTCCACCCCTAGACAGCCTATTCAAGGTGTACATAGAATAGCCGGGTGGGCAGGCTAGATTGGTAATAGCGGTATCAGCGTCCTGTAGCCATGTTTCCGTCATGGCAAATACGTCTGGAGCTTCCTCCTCAATGAGGTCATAGATGTGCTGATAGTGTTTCAGCGCAGACCTGACGTTTAAATTCAGGATCTTCAGAGTAGTAGGAGTGTCTGTAGTACGGCGGGTCTCCGAGGAAATAAACCTTGGGAGAGGATGCGGAGAGTCGAGAGCCCACCCATTACAAGGGCAATGATATGGGCCACGCAATGGGTGTACCGGTGGAAGGGTGCAACAGCGGCTTACCTGACCGATGGCAAACAGGCAATCCCGCGAGTACGTCAGCATGGTGGACCCAGGATGGTATGATAGTCCTTACACAGAGTACCGCGACATCCAGCGCGTCCTTAGCGCGGACAGGCGCAGACGGGCAGGACTCTGGCACGACTCCGGCCACGCGAGGACACGCCCGCTGCGCTAGGGGAGGAGCTTTAAGTAGGTGTTCCCAGGCTGCTCCTGCGCACTGAAGCGCTGGAGGGTAGAAACACCTCTATCCACACACCCCACTCCAAAATGGCGGCCAAAACTGACAGGTCACCCACCCCAGAGCCAAATCCGCCAAAACGGCAGTGCGGGGGCCAATTATGGTGCAAGTGAAGGGCGCTGTCTAAAAGCAGGTATACAAACAAATTGTTTCGTATATATCAAAGCTAAAATATTGGCAGCCAGTGCCAGACCTGTGACTTTGACAGATTGTTTGTCTGGTTTAATGTTTTGCCAGGTTCAGCCAAAAACTTTGGACATTTCTCTAGATGATAAATAGTTGGAAGATGAGGTTGTTTCCATATCGTACAAATGTAAAAATTAAATGCAGATATCTGATGAAGACTTCAAGCTTCAGATTCCTTAGCTTTGATTTTCCCAGGCATCAGGCTGGATCCGGAAACCTTTGCGTGAGCATTACCCTTTGCACGGCGCCGTTGGGTGGCTCCATTTAGCTCCATTGTAAGGTTATGACGTTTCCTTCACCTATGTAGGCGCCACCTTGGCACGCAGACGTCTATTCTTTTCTCAAAGAATAGCTACTACTGTCGCTTTTTGGCAGGGTTTTCGACTTTTTCAACTAAAACTTATTTGATGTGTCGAGGAATGTCTTCTAGAAAGGTAGTATTTAAGCTGTGTGGCACCTGTCCCCCCACCATGTAACTGACCCACCCCCACCTCGTATGTCCTTGGTGTCTCGAGTGTGAACAAAACTCAGTTGTGCCCAGGCTGTCAGACCATGGCTCCAAAAGTCTTGCAGGAGTGTGCTATGAAGACCCTCCAGCCTTGCAGTCTACACCGGCCAGCAAGACTCCAGAGATCCCGGTCCCAATCGAAAAAGTGGAGGTCGCAAGTTCTCTTCCTCTCACTCGAGGTCTTCGGAACACTTGGGGAAGTGGCACAGAAAAGAAGTCTTTTGGACTTCATCTTCGCCTTGGCTATTGTCAGTTGATAAATGAATTAAGGAATGGAACTTGAACAAGGCTTATGGGCCCACCTTTTGAGCCATTACACAACTGTGCACAAAAATTTATTTCATCGAAGGTTGCATTTCTAATTGCTATTACTTCATTGAGACGTGTTGGTGAGCTAGAGGCATTAACCTCTTCTTTCAACTCCATAAAAATAGTAGTTCTTCGTACAAAACCAAAATACCTCCCAAAAGTAGTTTCTTTTTTTTTTAAATGTTTTTATTTACACCATTGCACAAGTCGCACAATTCATAGCATATTCTCTAGTGAAACATTAAATTCACATAGCGTATTACATCATACACAAAAAGAAAAACATAAAAAACAAAGAAAAAATTCATCAAAGCATCATATAAATATCTACTCAAATTAATACAGCCGATGTCACATATTCTAACTTAATCCCGCAATCCCAAACCCTCTTTCCATCTCAAAATGGGATCCCATATCCTTAAACCCAGTCTCCTCCCTTTCCTACCTTTCCGGGCGTAGATATTTTTTTCCAAATTGTAAGTTGATAAGAGGTTAGACAGCCAGACTTGCATTGCTGGGGGGGGTTTGTCCAACCAAGCCCTGGCTATGCAAAGCCTAAACACTGCCATTGCAACAAAGATGAACTCTCTGAATAACATTAGTGTCTGTAACTATCCCGAGCAGTATTTCTGGGGGATTTAGGGTAATCTGAATATTCAGGGTGGCATCCAGAAACTTCTCTATATCCTTTATCACTGTTTGTATCTGCGGGCATAAAGCAAATAAATGTATTAGATCTGCATCAAGGGAACTACATCTTGGGCATGTGACACCTATGCTACCCCCCCCATTTTGCTATTTTTGCAGGGGAGAAGTATAGTAAGAAAAGAGTTTTGTACTGTTGCGATTGCAGTGGTGCTGAGCACAGGAGAGTTCGCCCTAAATCCAGTGACTCTTTAAACCAGCAGACCTCACCTTCAAGCTTCTCTGCCCACTTGTCACTATGCTTGTCTATGTCATCTGATTTCCCTGCTAACAAGCTTGCGTAAAAGCAACGTATAGAACAATCTCCCCCTAATCTTATTTTCTCCAATATTTCTACTTTAGCAAACCCTACACTTCCCCCCTGCTTATTCCCCAGAAAGCTTCTTAGCTGAAAGAATTTGAAAAGGTCTCTCCTATCTAATCCAAATTTGGTCATTAGATCTGTAAATTGGAACACCCCCTCCGTATTCCTCACATCCCCAAGCTGTACTATCCCCTTCTCCAACCAGCCCGCCATTGTACTGTCACCAAAAATCTGCATTGGGAGGGACATGTTTTTATACAACCTTGTATACCAGTTATATCTGCCCAGACCAATTCTCTTCATTACTGCATTCCAAATCTTAATTGCAGCTTGGACCGTCTTGAATCTAGTTCTTTTAAAATATGCGAAATCGATACATTTGAGAAAGGAATTCTCTACCTACGGTCCCAGCACAATGGAGTATATCCTAGATGAATCATTCGTTGTTCTAACGTCTATACCACCCCCACCTTTCAGTCCCAGCATATATTGGAGTGCAGATGCCCAATAATATAATCTGAAGTCGGGCACCCCCCAACCACCCTTCTCTCTGGGCAAGGACATAAAGTGATATGCCCTACGGGTCTTACCATGGGCCCAAATGAATCTGTTCAGGATTTTTTCCAGATCATTAAACCATTTTATCTAAAAAAATAACGGTATTGTCCTAAAGAAATACAGGAATTTCGGCAATATTACAATTTTTATCACATTTGTACAACCTACTAACGACAGATGCAGATTATTCATGCGGTCCAGATCGGACTTAACCTTTGACATCAATAGCGCTAGATTAGTCTGTACCAGCACGTCTAAATCACCTGTGATTGCAACCCCCAGATATACAGCTGAGTCCACGACTCTTTGATCATTAAACACCATATGTTGGTTGCATACGATTTGTGTTTTGGAACTGTTTAGACTGTACCCAGATATTTGCCCAAATCTTTGTGCTTCGGCCTCAATTTCCGCTATGGCCATACTGGGATTAGGTGTTAAAATAGCAATATCGTCGGCGTAGGCGAGTGTCTTTATCTCACATCCATTCAGCCTTACTGGAGGAATCCTTACGTTGATTTCAATTTTCTTTATCAATGGGTCCAGATAAAGAGCGAATAGTAGTGGGGATGATGGGCAGCCCTGCCTGGTCCCTCTCCCGATCCTAACTGCTGCCGATTTTCCTCTATTTACTCTAATTCTTCCTGTCGGGTTTTTATAGAGAGCCTGCATTGCTGTTATAAAGCTATTCCCTAATCCATTCCATTTTAAAGTTTGCCATAAGTATTCCCAGGAGACTCTATCTAACGCCTTTTCGGCATCCAAAAATAGTGCCGCGATAGAGTCCCCCAAGACATTCGCCGCGTCAAACGTTGTAATCACCTGCCTGATATGTTGTGTGGTGCCTTTTCCAGGAATGAAGCCATGCTGGGTGTGGCTTACCAATCCCTCTATTACCTCTGCCAACCTTGTAGCTAAAACTTTGAATACACCTTAGTGTCTGCATTCATCAATGTAATAGGCCTATATGAGCCTGGTAGTGTCGCGTTTTTCCCTTTTTTTAAGATAACAATGATGTCTGCTTCCCCCCATGACTCGGGTATTATATCCCCCTTCTGTGCCTCCAACAAAACATTGAACATTTCAATTCCCACAGCTTGATAAAATACTTTGTAAAACTCTACCGGGAGTTGGTCCGGTCCGGCAGCTTTACCTGAAGGAAGCGCACTTAGTGCCATGATAAATTCCTCTAAAGTAAAAGGGGAGTCCAACCTATCTTTTTCTTCTTCTGTTACACCTGGTGAGATAATGTCACTTAGATAGCTTTTCACCTCACTCACTGTTCCTACTCTGTCTCTAGTATATAGTTTTTCATAGAACTGCCTGAATACTTCTCTCACTCTATCTATTTCAGTAACCAAAATTCCATTATCATTCATAATCTCAACAATGTCTGATGCTGCTAGCCTCTGTCTGGTGCGTACTGCTAATAAGTGGCCTACCTTCTCACTTAGTTCGTAAGCAGCTTCTCTCTTAGTTAAATAATTCTCTGCTGCTTTTTTAGAGATACTTTCCGTCGCCTCCACCCTAAGAGCCACTATTTTTAACCGGTGTTGTTCTATTGGTGCCCTGTTTCTTAAATCCTGGGCCAATTCCTCCTCTACCCTTGTCAGTTTTTGAAATACTTCGTTAATTTTAAGTCTTGTCCTTTTTTGTGCTGAAAATACATAACTTATTGTCTCCCCCCGTACTCCTGCCTTAAAAGCGTCCCACACCACTCCCAGTGGGGCCGTACCTTTATTAATTTCCCAGTAGGTTCTAATCCATTCTGTCATGTAAGTCCTATAACCTTCATCCTTCAACAGGGCTCTATCGAATGTCCACTGCATATCTTTCCGTTGCGCCTGGCCCAATCTAATGTTTAAAATCAGAGGACTATGATCCAGAACAATTCTAGGCTGTTTATCTATTTGTGCCTCTGATAACAAGGAAGATGAAATCAAGAAATAATCCAGTCTGACAAGTATTTTATGTGGGGCCGAATAGTATGTACTACCATCGGTACCTGGATTCAGTTTTACCCATGGGTCCACTAAGGAGTTATTTGCTACCATATCTGACAGTGCCCTATGGGTTCTCTTTTTCCTCCCTATATATATATACTCCCCGTTTGTACAAATGAGCTACTAGGATCGTGAATGTTAAAATCTCCGCAGCATACAATTGGCTCAGGCCATAATGCCAACTCCGTATCTAGAAATTGGAAAAGGTCTGGTTCATCTTCTGTCGAACCATACACAGAAACTAAGGTACATGTTTCCCCCTTAAATTTTATTTCCATTATTACCCACCTTCCCCATTTATCCTCTGATTTTCTTATTACTTCTACGTCAGTGGACCTTCCAAGTACCGCCACTCCTCTATGCTTCGTCCCTTGCTTAGTATTATCCAATACTGAAAACCCTAAATGGTCTATAAGATAGGTCTTAGAAGCTTCAACATGCGTTTCTTGGAGGCAAACCAGATCCAACTTAAGTGTCCTAAGCAATGCCGCCACTCTTAATCTTTTGCCCGAATCATTTAGTCCACATATATTAATAGTAGCAATCCTACAAGTCATTAAAATATATCATAAGTTTTGTTTAACTCTGTACGCCATCCCTGATCTAGCTCTTTGCTCTTATAATGGGCCTGATATGTATCATACCAATAAATGTGCATTCTCTGTGCTCTGAATTGTGCTTCCTTGTGCTGCTTCTTACTTGCTTTCACCCTTCTTTTTGTATTTTTAACCCTCTCTTTACCCCCCTCTCCCTTTGCTCCCAACCTGCCCCCCCCCCCCCTCTGGTTCCCACCCCCCTTACAGGCAAATAGGTCCATAAGACCTATGTGTAGCCGCAGTAGCCTGTGGGGATCGCTCCTCTCCCCCCCTTCACCCATCACCCTGAATAGTATATACCCCCCTTCTGTGTATTCCACTTATGCAATTCTCTATTTGCATGCGCTATCCCTTAACCTTAGCCATCCTTCAAACCGGCAGTAGATCAAGGTCTAACATCTTCTTTATACTTCTCAGCCCCCTTTCTGTGACTTACGGTAATCTCCTCCAAGAATTGTTGGGCCTTTATCTCGGACAGGAATGTGTTTGTTCTGCCCCTTGTAACCACTTTTAACCTTGCTGAAAATAACAGGAACGCCTCCGAGCCCAAGGCCTGGAATGGTTTAATAAGCTGCCTAAGTCTCCACCTTCTCTCTACTGTTATGTGGCAGAAGTCTGGCCTGGCAAAGAAGGTGACTCCTTCAAAGGATCTTTTTTTGTCTGGTCTAGCCTTGTCCATTATTTCCTCCCTAAGCAGATAATTCCCGACATGAATCAAGATGGCTCTAGGTAAAATCTGCTGAGCTGCCTGACCCTTGCCCCCGTGACCTTTTCTGATGGTAAAGGGAAATCTGTGCGCTCGTTGTATCTCTCTTTCCCGCTCCCACTGTGATTCGGGAAATGCTCCTCTCAACAGATTAACAACAAAGTGCATAATGTCATCCCCCTCTGCTCCTTCCGCCACTCCCAGAATGCGAACATTATTCCGCCTCTGGCGGTTCTCAAAATCCTCCAGCTTCCATAGCAGGTCGCTCGACAATTTTTCCTGTTTCACTTTGAAGTCTTCCCACCCCCTGACGTCATCCTCTAGCTTCCCGGTTCTCTCCTCTACCTCAGTCACTCTCTCTACGACGCCTTCATACAGCTTGTTGACCTTCCTGAGGGTATTCTGAATCTTTTTTGTGGCTTGTCTAGCCCTTCGACTTTCAGTCCTTGCTTCTCCTTGCATCTGTTTGAGCGTGGAGCATATCATATCGAAGGGGGCCTGAAACTGCTCTGGCACGGGGTTATTGCCTTGGGTCTGTGAGTTATCTTCCTCTAGATAGGTTTGAGATGTTGCGGAGTAGTCCCAGTCTAACTTTTTGCCTCCTGCAGAGGGTGATTCAAACGCTCCACCGTGCCTTCTACCCTTCACTCTTCTCTCTTTCTGCGTAGTGTCTTTCGCTGATGAGCTTGATCCAGAGCTTGTTTCTCCTTCTACCCCCCACCCCTTATCTGACGTGACATCGCTTGACTGGGTAGTGTCAGTTCCTTCATTTACAGAGAAGAAGTATTCCCCCTCTGAGACGCCCTCTTTTTTCTCCAGACCCCAAATCCAATTCCTATCAACTCTCGGTGAGGCACTCTTTCCTGCTAAGTTTGATTTACTGGGTTCATTGTTAATTTCTTTATCTTTTTTGTTACTATTCAACTCAGCTTCTAGCTGAATTAGCGCCTCCATCATGTCTGCATTTCCTGAATCGAGTCTATGTGGCCCCTGAACTGTGGCTGGAGTTAAAAAGTTATTGCTTGCCCCTTTAACCTCCTTCGCTCCGCTGTCATTGCTCTGCTTTACCTTGTCTGTTGGGACCGTAGATTCGGCATTACCTCCGTCGCCAATGCCGCCGCTGCAACTAATGAGAGTTTCTGCCGTGACTCGGGGTTGCCTAGCAACCGCTGCCTCCGCGCTGGGTGCGTCTGCTGTTGCGTTCTCGAGGACGTTCCTGCTCGTCGTTAGCTCCGTGTCCGGCTGCGAGCTTCTCCTGGCGGTGAACGATTCCATCAAGGTAGGCTGCCGTAGTGCCGCTTCTCTTCCCTTGATAGAGCCTTGTTTTGTGTTTGCGGCGGTGTCTTCAGTGGGGTGATCCGAGTCTTGTCGGGGCCGGCAGTAATCACTTTTTCCTGCTGCTGACCCGGTATCTGATTTTGTGTGTGCCTTTTCATTTTTCTCCGATCTCTCCACTTTTTCCGTTTTTTTCCGTTTTCTCTGTTCTTTTCCCCTTTTGAGCCGGGGGTATTGTTGTTTTTCGTATGGCACCCGGTCCCCGCTGTTGTAGACCCGGGGGTACATCATTACTGCTCTTTTTTTGCACTTGCCTGGGAGCTTCTTCCACTTGCTCCTTGCATGTTTGCTGGAGTATCCTGTTGCGTTTTCATTTTTTCCTTTTCTTTATCCTTTTCAGCCTTAGTTAGTCGTATCGGCATTCTCAGCAGTTGTGCCCAAATCTCTGCTCTCCACTCTGATACTTTTAACAATATCCGACTGAAATGTGGTTTAGTTGCAGGGTATCTTGAACAAGCCTGTACAATCCTGCCTGTATCCAAATCTTCAAATCCATAAGGGGGTAATTTGCCTTATTCCATGTGCATCAGGGTGAACTAGGGAGAGAGGTCTGGAGCGACTTCTCACCACAACCTCACGGCAGCCATCTTGCCTCCCCAAAAGTAGTTTCTACGTTTCATATTAACCAATCAGTTGAGTTACCTGTGGTTTTTACTCAATCTAATTCAGTCGCAGAAAGGGCTCTACACACACTTTGTCAAAAGAGCACTATTATACTATATTGATCGAACAAAATATTTTCGTAAAACAAAACAACTTTTTGTTGCATTTGCTCCACCCTATAAAGGTAATCCTATCTCTAAATTTGATATTTCTAGATAGATTATTTAAAGTATCCAAACTTGCAATATTAAAGCTACAAGGACTTTAACTATACCTCCTACAGTACATTGTACACTCAAAATATGAGCATCTATTACTTTTTTAGGTCACATTCCTATAGCTGATATATGGAATGCAGCTACATGGTCTACACTACACACATTTACCAAACAGTATTGTGTGGATGTATTAGCATGTCAACAACCTAAAACACCCACTGGTTAGCCACCGCTTTTGGAGGGTACTGCTGTAGAGGTTTATGCAAAGCATGTGTATCTACAGTACACATGCCTCGAATGGATTGTTACCCTGTAAGCATCTGTTCTTGGCCTGTATAGCTGTAGATTTACATGCGTCCTCCCTGGAAGCCTCCGGTTGTTGCAGTTCTGATTAGTCACACTACATACGCATGCACAGCTTTATAATACACTTACTCCATTCTCACCATCTTGCGGGAAAACGGTCGAACAATGTAGTCAATGCCCATGCACATTATCACCAAAAGGAGGGGTCACCTTACCTCGTGACTGGAAAAGACTTCTTTGTAGAAAAACAACTTGCAAACATCCGGACCCAACACTAGATGACAGGAGTATAACAAAGCATGTGAATCTACAGCTCTACATGCCAAGAACAGAAGCCTACTGGGTAAATAACATGATCCCTTCTTACCCCCAGCCTGGCAATGTGGTCGGTGAATACCGCATGCTTATTGGGCCATTTCTCTCAATCCCTTGGAAGACTGTTACTAAGTGCTACCACAGGTAACGGAAGATGCTCGGGCTGTACTCTCCAAGACAGTGCCGGATTGGAGAGATGCATCAAAATTCACCCTTAAGTGTGGCCTTCATGCAACTAACTTGCTGGACAGGGCAGTTTTGTCGACAGAGGCCTTACGGCGCCATGCCTGGCTAAGAACACCTGGCTTCTCAGGCGATGTCCAGGCTATTTTGATGGACATGCCATTTGACGGATCTTCTCTTCTTTGGAGAGAAGGCAGATTCTGCCATGGAGCGCCTCAAGGACTCTCATGCTACGGCCAGAACCTTGGGCCTCTCAGTTATGCCATGTGTACAGTCTAGCTTTCACCCCTTTCATGGCAAGGGAAGGGGTTCCCAGCTGCGCCAACTGTATCCCAGCCACTGTCAAGCGCAGGCTTCCCAAGTTATGCGAAGACGTAGTCACTGCTCATTCTGACCTAGGAATGGAAGCCAGAAGTAGTCACCCAGCCCTAGGCAGCCGCAGCCTCCAAGCACTCCTAGTCTGACACTGCAAGACCATGCTACTCCAGTTGGAGGGAGAAACCATCAACATCTCTTCCACTGGAGGTCCATAACATTGGATAAGTTGGGATTGCAGATCATTCAGGAGGGCTATTCTCTGCCTTTCCTTTCTTTTCTACTCCTCCTATTCCGACACTTCAAGAACGGCTAGCAGGAGATCATTTAACTTTACTCCATGGAGGAAGTTACAGCTGTCCGGGCAAAGGGAGCTATAGAGAGGGTTCCTGTTTCAGAAGTAGGCAATGGTTGCTATTCCTGTGACTTTCTGATACCGAAGAACAAAGGGTTACTGCCCATTTTAGATCTTCGGACTGTCAATCTCTTGCTCAAGAAGTAGTTCAAGATGCTCATGTTAGCTCAGGTCTTGTCTACCATATACCAAGGAGACTGTCTGGTAGCGTTGGACTTGCAGGATGCGTATTTTCCCATCCCGATCCAGTCAGGCCACAGACGTTTGCCTGTGGTTCAAGGTAGGCCACAAGCAATTTCAATTACCATGCCACGTTTTGGCCTCTTCAGCCCCCCTCGGGTGTTCACCAAGGTGATGGTGGTGGTTTCAGCTCATCTGCGCAGGTTAGGGATTTCAGTCTTCCCTACCTCAACGACTGACTGTTGAAGGAATCTTTGCCCCAGGCTATCGTCTCCCACCTCCAGACTACAGCAAATCTCCTGCATTCGTTGGGGTTCTCTATAACGTGCCGATGTCCTATCTGACTCCTTCTCAGATACTCCCTTTCATCCGAGCTATTCGGGACACAGTGCAGTTTCAGGCCTATCCTCTCGCGCAGAGAGTTCAGGATATTCAGGTTATGATTCCAATGTTTCAGCCTCTAGCCTGGATCTCGGTGAGACTGACTCTAAGGCTGTTGGGCTTCAAGGTCTCCTGCATCCTGTTGATAAAGCATGCCAGGTGGCATATGCAGGCTCTGTAGTGGGTCCTGAAGTTCCAGTTGGCGCAGCATCGGGGAAATCTCACCAAGATGGTCCAGATTTCAGAAAGAACTGTTAGATCTGCAGTGGTGGTTGTTGACCCGCGATTGCGTCCGAGGCATACCCCTCTCCCTTCCCCAACCAGATCACACAGCGGTGACAGATACGTCATTCCTGGGATGGGGCGGCCATCTGGGAGAGGTAGAGATCATGGGACACTGGTCTCTGGTGGAGTCGAGACTACACATCAATTTGTTGGAGCTTCGAGCGATCTGTTTGGCATACAAAGCATTTCTTCTCTCTGTCAAGGGAAAGTTAGTGTTGGTATTCATGGACAACACCACAGCCGTTTCTGCACTGCACTGCACAGCTTCCGCTGGCTTTCAGGGGCACTAAGGCAATACCAGTGTTGTGGCAAAAACTTAAGACCTGGCTATTCTCCTGCCCCTAGTTCTCTGCTTCTCTCTGCTTGCTGATGATCCTTCTATAGTAGTCACCAGGACGCTGTTCGGAGTAAGTTGTGCTTTATAAATCTTTTACATAGACAGCATACTCTTATAGGGCTATTGCTGGAGCAAACCTCAATGTCACTCAAATAGAAACCACATTTTTCTTCATAGGAATGTAACTCAAAGAAGAGTTATGGGTTGGTAGCCATCTGAGTGGTGTCCTCAACCTTTGGGCCTCCTTAGTTTGTCACCTCTGTGGAAGAACCTCTGACTCAACTTCAGCCTGTTAATTTTACTCCTCCTCCAAGGATGGTTTCAAAGCAGACCTCTTTGTCACCCATAAAGAAATTTCATTTGACCCCACCTCCCCACATCTTCTGTAGGCTTACATTCTAGGATGTCTGATAGATTGTGTTAATGCAAGGCGCATCGACATTGAATATTCCAATGGAGACCCCTAAATCATTTGTGTCCATAATAAAAGAGCATCTTCAAGACTTTGACATTGGTGCTGCGAAAATAGTCTTCACGTAGGGCACTGTAAAAGCTGTAACTACACATATCTTGAAAAATGTAAACTACCCCAGCAGGGCCCGACATATTTAAAATGTTCCCAAGTAGGAATCTTCAATAGTCTCAGCTGCAAGAACTGGTCATGTGTCTGCTCCCCTGAGACCTTTGTACTGCCTGAAAGCAAGAACACAAGAATGAATATAGCTGGTTAAAAGGTATATAAAATAGCAGCAACACCACTAAATTTCTGGTTATTGCCATGGGATCGCCCACTGCTGTTCATTCTGTTTGTGCCTCACCACCCTGAGACCTGACGTTCAGCTCAAGATACTTAACCTCCTGTTCTTAGGTTTTTTTGTTTGACATCAGAGAGGAAACATTGAGGGAAGAGGAATGAGGTAGTGGTCCTTGAAGACCAGAATAATTTGTTCAAGTGCCTTTACCCTTTCCAAAACAAATGTGTTCAAAGCAGAGGAAGAAGCGGGACTGTCCTTCCTTCTGGGCAAGAAGCCTTTGATGAGCAAGAGGCCAAGCACCCAGCCCGTAAGCACTCTGTACCGAAGACTAAATTCATATGTAGGACCACAGTCTGACTCAGACACAACAAGGTCTGCAATCTAAACTTCCAAACTGTCCAGACCAAGGCCAAGCATAGCTCCTGATGGAGCAAGGCATAAATCCCAGAATCAGATAAAAAGGCTCAGGCCTTTATGTCCTCTCCACTTGCAGAAGCCGCTTGACCCAGAGAGCCACCTTCAATGCTGAGCAAGCCTTTACCTAAGGGTGCCAATCCTATCACCTTCTTAGCCGAATGATTCATGAAAAGGCCAACCTAAGATGGCATTGAGACCGTTGTTTTGTCACCTCAACATAACCAAGGAATCTTCTCATGTACAGCAGACCAAGGGCTTCGACAGGAGACAAAAGGTAATATACAACCACCAGTCTATGGGGAAGAATCTAACCAAGCCTCATGCTTCCGAGCCCACAGACGCACCCTTTTATATCTGAGAAACAGAAGTTGACATTTGAATAGGAGTTACCTATAACAACTGCCACCACCACGCCTAAAGACTCCTCTCCAAAATCCCCTCCTGAATTTCCTCCAACAGACTTTTGCCCCATTAGTCCAGATCACCTTCAGTACCCATACTAAGCATCCAAGGAAGGGAGCAACCAGTAAGAGGACTGTTGATCTCACTGACTAACACGGTCTAGACCCTTACCCCGCTAAGGCTTCCTTGCTTAAAGACTACACTGCTTACCAAGTGGTTATCAAAATTGCGCCCACCATCACAAGATTAAGATGCTTGGTGCAAGAAGTGGATGACTTCATCATAAGGACCTTGTCAAAGACCGAAAGATAAGTACACTACCAAAAACATCCAGGAACTAGCGAAAGCCACATTTATCATCCCAAGGGTGGGGAAAAAAAATCTAAATAGCATCCAGAAGACCCATTATGTTTGTGGGCAAGATCCACCTGACTCGTACATGGTACACAAGGCATGCAGACGTGCACCAGAAAAGGATGAGTCACTGCCACCCGACAAAGAAAGTAGGCAGACTGACGGCAAGCATGTGGCAGGGGGAGCTGTCACATTTAGTGTATTCTCAACTCTGTAGACATGCTCTCCCGATCTGACAGACACCATTGCAAGGAAATAGATGAACTCAACGGGCATATCACTGTAGCACACAGAAACCGGGAAGAAGAGCTAATGGCTGAAGGTAAGGCCATATCTAATGCTAATATTAGATGAGCCTTGAATGCCGCAGACCCTTCCTCCTAAGGCATGAACTTTAGCATCTTGGTATGGCTTTAAGACCGGCTCAGACCTCTGGTTTCCGGCCTGAGGTGAAAGAGCTCCTTCTTAATGCACCTTTTGAAGGGGAGCATCTCTTTGACCCTCTAGTCGATGAGATGCTCTGAAAGATCAAAAAAGACACTGACATAGCTAAATCAATGCGTGTCATTCACGTAATCACCCTAAGGTCCACCTGTTGGTGCACAAGACTAGAGATTACTCTAAAGCTCCCTCGTCCACCCAAAGACAGTGCTCACCGCTCCAAGAGCAGTCCTTTAATGACACACAGCCCTCCAAGGCCTTTAGATTTGGTGGTTACATAGGCAGTGGCTGGCACAAGAGGCAAAGCTCTCCTACCCACGTGCCTCACCTAAAAAAAATACATCACTCCTATTACATCTCTCTTCCTCTGCTCCCCACTCCCACCTGCAGTCACACAACACAGGACTTGACAAATGAGGTACAGCACGGTTACGGACTAGAGATTCACTCCACCAGATATTCCGCCTCAAAGCCACATCTTCAGCTCAGACTATATCTGGCTGCTCAAAGAGGAGGTGCAGGCAACTTCTAGCAAAGAATGAAATCAAGTTGGGGCCCTTACACCAGCGCTGCAAAGAAATGTACTCCCTCTACTTCTTAATTCCCCAAAAGAGTAGATCCCTCTGACATATCCTAGTACTTCTACCACTGAGTCAATAAATCCTGTTGGAGAAATTTGGCATGACCACCCTGCAGGCATCATCCGGTTGCTCGGTTTATGAGAATTCATGGCAGCGCTGGACGTAAGACACCCACTTCCACATTCATCCAACACTGCATCAGTACCTCAGCTTTGTGGTAAGTATATATCTGATAGAGACTACTAGCTGCAGATTCCTTTACGTAGAATTATTCCGGAAAATATTCTGCCTTTCAGCGTCTCCTTGCGGGGCTCCATACTCCTCCCCCTCTGTAGGCTGGCTTGTTGATCCTCCGGGGCTTGATGGGAGGTGTTATCCCACCTGTTCTTGGGCTCTGGTGTTTTGAGTGGCCCATTTATGTTTTGTGTGGCTTGACGTGCCTTCGGGTCTCTTGGTTGGCCCCTCTCTTCTGTTGGCTGCTGGTTCAGCCCTTTTTTGGCAAGTGGTATTTTTTGGCTGATTACTAAGCTGTCTAAGCAGTCTGTGTCTGTGGTTCCTGCAGCAACTCTCATGTTCTAGTTCTCTGATGTGGGATTTTTTCCCTAAGCGTGGTTCCCATGTTTTCTTTGGGACATGTCATTCCCTAAGTGGGGTACTTGAAGCTAATGAATAGCTCTGTTCTATGCTGGGGGAGTGAACTCCCCTTGTGGGCTCCTCGCCTTTCCTGGCGTCGCTGTATGCTGCTGATGCGGTTCTTCGTTCTTATCGGAATCAGGGTCTTTTGTTTCAGTATCTGCTGCATCGCTGGACCAGCTTTGGCATGCCGTTTTGCAGCATTGTGCTGTTGTTTCCGCCCTTTTTTGTCAGGCGTTTCGGCCTGGTCCTCTGTCTGATGTTCCTGGAGGAAAAGGATGTTCTAGTAGTTTCCTGCGTTCTGGTGGACGGCCTTTGTCCGTCCTACGTATTTCCCCCTCTTCTCTTCTTACAGGTTCCACTTCTTTCATGGGTCAGGTTTAGGTCCGAAACTCCCTTTTGGGTTTGTTCTGGATTTCCCTGGCCTTTGCCTTCGTCTTGCGCTCGGCTTGGTCTGGGCACTCGGCTTCATAGTACTTGCTGGCTGCGCATGCCTGCTCTGTCTGGTCCATGACCGGAGAACTTGGGGTGGACCCTTGTGCTCCTGCCTCTTGGTCTGCTGGAGCCTTGCTAGACTACTTCTTTCTTCTCACGCCTACCTTTCTCGACTGTGGAGCCGTTCCTGCCTTGTCTGCTGGCTTGGGGCTGTGGCCGGTTCCGCTGTCCCTTTCACTGTGCGTTGATGTTTTCCTGTGAAGGGCTTGCCTCCACTTCTACCTCTTCCCCTTGGAGTTTTGGGGTGATTCTTTTCTTCCTCTATACTCCTGCCTTTTTTCTGTCCCTCCGGGGCTCTCTGGTGGATGTTCCTGGTACCTTGGCTGGGCTTGGGGGTGTCCTGGCCACCTCTCGCCTCGCCCTTGCTTCCTTCTGTTTGGTGGGGGGGAGGGGGGTTGAGCCACCCTTCTTGTCTCCATTACACGTCCCCTGCTGGGGCCTGCATTCCTTCCTGCTGGGAGGTTCTCCCGCTCGCTCTCCTCCCTTCTGGGTACAGCTAGGCTATCTATTCTACGTTCAGGAATCTGCTGCTAGTAGTCTCTATCAGATGTACGAGTTACTTCCCTTTGGTAATGATGTATCTTTTAGAGACTATTCTAGCCGCAGATTCCTTCAAGACCCGTCCTTCCTCCCCGTTCTGCCAGGCTCTCCAGCTTGGTCTTCTGCACCTGTCTGCCTCCAGGTGGGTTTGTCTTCTGAGTGCGCCTTCTCTCACTTCCTTCCTAGTGGGATGCTTTGTTTTGTTTGTTTCACTAATTGCGTGATGATGTCATGGGTACTTCGGTGTCCCTGCACCCTGTTCGTCTAGTGTGGGGCCTTTCGTGCCCTTCTTCCTTTTCAGTGCTTGAACTTTCCGACTCTTCTGCAGTCCTCGGAGTTGGGGTCTCTTGGCTGTGCCTCGGCCCTTAGCTCTTACAGGGGATGCTCCTCTCCCTGTTGGTGTTGTCTTGGGGTAATTTGTTGTTACTCTTCTGTTCTGGCCTTGTTGTCCTTCACTGTTTATGGATTGTGGTTGCAGGCCTCTTTGTCTGCTCTGACATTTTTCACATACTTTTCTGCCCCCAGGGAGGATGTAGTATTTGCTTGCAGGCTTGCTTCGCAGTAGCTGTGTTCTGCTCTTCCCTTCTATGACTTTAGGTGCCACAGTGCCTGGCACTTTCCTGAATGGTGCTATTTCTCACCATTTGCTTTTTCATTTCTGTTTATCTTATTTTTTGCTTACACTGTTCCTATATTCTCACAGTTTTTGTTTGTGATGACTCCACGTTGTAGCGCGGTACCGCCCCCCGGCGCGCAGAGATGCAGTGGCAAAGAAAATTGTCCAGATCCAGTCTTACGCCTGGGGATAATTCTTCGGTTCGAGGCATGTGGGCTGCTGAATTCATATCTGTGCATAGATCGCCACCTAGTGTTGGGTCCGGATGATTGCACATTGTTGTCCTGGAAGAGTCTTCGAAGTATCACGAGATAGGTGGCTCCTCCCCTGGACTACAGTGCGCATGGGCATCGCCTCCATCCCCAGATTGTTTTTTTCCGCCATTGGGTTCGGATGTGTTTCGGTTCCCTCTGTCGGAACCGATAGTTGTTCAACTTCTACTCGAGACCAAAAGGTCTTTAGGCTGGGCGTCGGTATAGTTGCGTACGGGTTTCTTTCTGACTCTCAGCTCCGATCTCTTGCTGCCCTTCCACGTGCTTTCGGCGCGGTCGGGCCTGTACTACACTCTTGCTATGGAGCGAACTCCGTTTAAGAAGTGCCCGTTGTGTCACTCTAAATACTCGCACCTCGACGTGCACCCGGTGTGCAATACCTGCTTGTCGCCGGATCACCGCGAGGACACCTGCATGGCGTGTTCGAAATTCAGGAGCAAGAAGACTTTAAAGATTCGTCGGGCCAATAGGCTCCAGGCTAGGTTATCGGCCACGGCCCCCCCCCCGCCTGACGACATTTTCCAAGAATATGTCGAGGGAGAGGACGACGTGCAAGGTTCGGACTCTAATCCCGCATCCGAGGGAGAGGCCTACGACGCGGGTGAGGAGAACTTTGACGAAGTCACCGACGAGGTAGGGGACAACGAACAAACTTTTACCACGATGGGAGATAGCTCGGAGGAAGAGCTTCCCCAACCTGACTCAGGGGTTGTTCCCCTTCATACGGCCCAGGTCGAGGGATCGCCTTCGGGCCTTACCCAAGATCTAACTAGGAGTCCTACGTCCCCGCCTCCGGGCCCGGTCACGGACACTTATGAACCATCACTTACGTCGAAGAAAACGAAAGTGAAGCCAACTGGTCACGCATCCTCGGATGCGAAACCGAAAGTGAAAGTGGCGCAGGTGAAGAAGGTTCTGGAGGTGTCAACTTCCAAGAAAACCAAAATGGCCGACTTGAAGAGCCACGCCAAAATGGCCGACCCGAAGCCCTCGGGGTCGGCGCCGAAGGCAAAGTCCTCCGACGCGGCTGCGTCGGCGCCGAAAGGGGTCGCGGACCCGAAGACTGCTTCGAAGAAGCGTCAGGGCGACGACGCGCATAGGCAGGGGGCGTCGGCCCCGAAGACGGTGCCTGCCGGCGCACAGGCTCTCGAAGACGAGGGGTCGCTCGAACCGGCCCAGCCCTCTCCGGCCTGGACAAAGAAGGTAGCGGAATCCTTGCAGCGGATTCGAAAGGCCAGTGTGGTTCCCGCACAGGACACCAGTGCGCCTAAGCCGACGCCTAAGCCTGCGAGGGAGCAAACGCCTATCCGTTTCACCCTGGCGCCCAAGTCGGCGCCGAAGGCCTTCGCACCGAAACAGGGCGGACCCTCGAGGGAGGTGTTGACGCCGAAGGCTGCCTTGGCGGTGTCGAAGCTGCGTCTCCAGCCGCTTGCGGAAGAGGAACGTCGTGCAGTAATAATAGACGCCAACACCGGAAAGCTGTCGCTCCTCAAACGGAAGATCACGACGGAGCCGACGTTGGAACCCTTTAAGATTCCTCTCAAAAACAAAAGGGACTCCGAGGACTCTCCGGCTTTGGTGGAACCTGTGTCCCCGCAAACCCTAGGACACTCGCCGACGCATTCCGCTGCAGCCGATGCGGACGAGGAAGGTGACGAGTACAACTATCCGGCGTACTCGGATCCGGAGGAGGAGCACGTACCGTGGTCCGCCGGAGGCGACACGGAGGACCCGCAGTCGGCTCAGGACACTCAACTTTTTGCGGCCAAGACGTCCCTGTCTGAGGACTCGGCGGCCTTCAATGCTCTGATAGAGAGAGCTGCTGCTAACCACGACGTCGAGCTGCACTCGGACCCCGTGGATGTGGACTTCTTGTTCGACACCTTCTCGGTAGCCGAAAAGTCTGTCAAGACGCTACCGATGCTTAAGGGGGTGCTGAAACATGCAACGGAGGTTTTCAAGGAGCCCACCCGAGCGCGTGTGGTCAACCCTCGCATCGACAGGAAATATAAGGCAGCGCCCACGGATCCTACATATATCAAGGGACACTTGCCATTGGACTCCTTGGTTGTTTCCAACGCTCGGAAGAGGGCGAACTCTCAAACTACTGTTGACGCTCCTCCCCCGGACAAAGAGTCCAAGATATTTGAGGCCTCAGGCAAACGAATTGCTGCACAGGCAGCTAATATCTGGAGAATATCTAACACCCAAGCATTACTTGCACGTTATGATAGGGCCCATTATGACACATTAGAGGCCATACTGCAACACTTGCCTGACCAATACAAGGAGGCGGGGGAGATGCTCATTCAGGAGGGTAAACTCATTACGAATGCATCCATCAAATGTGCACTGGATGTGGCAGACACAGCCTCCAGGGCTATCAATACCAGTGTGCTGCTTCGACGCCATGCCTGGCTTAGAATTTCGGGGTTCAAACCCGACATCCAAACTACGATCCTCAATCAAACAGTGAATCCTGACCACCTGTTTGGCCCTGAGGTGGATGCCACACTGGAGAAAATGAAAAAAGATACGGAAACTGCCAAGTCTATGGGGGCTCTACAAAGTCAGCAGTTTCGGAGTGGTTCCTTTCGCCGCTCAAACTCCAGAGGCACCTCAAGGGGACAGGCGTCCCAGTCAACCCAATATTACAAAAGTAACACCCAAGCCTCGTATAACAACAAGGGTCGAGGTGGTTACAGAGGCAATAATGTCAAGGGCAGGGGACGTGGAAAGAATAGTTCCAGGTCCACCACCACCAACAAACAGTGACGTCTTGTCACTGCCCCCCGACCATGCAACACCGGTCGGGGGGAGACTCCAGCAGTTCCTGCCGGCGTGGAAAACCATCACCACGGACAGGTGGGTGAGGTCTATTATCCAGTACGGGTACTGTCTAGAGCTTACGTCCATTCCACCGGACATACCCCCAAGGAGCCGTCCTATGTCAGGCGAGCACTTGACCTTGTTGCAGCAAGAAGTTCTAGTCATGCTGCAAAAAGGGGCAATAGAGCTCGTTCCATTGCAAGAGCGGGGAACAGGGGTTTACTCCCTGTATTTTCTGATTCCCAAGAAGGACGGATCCCTCAGGCCGATCCTGGACCTCAGGCCCCTGAACTGGTACATCCTCTCGGAGCACTTCCATATGCTCACGTTGCAGCAGGTGCTTCCCCTGCTTCAACAGGGGGACTTCCTGGCTACGCTGGATCTGAAAGATGCATATTTTCATATCCCCCTGCATCCTTCCCACAGGAAGTATCTCAGATTCCCGATCTTAGACCAGCATTACCAGTTCAAGGTTCTGCCGTTCGGGGTCACCACGGCACCGAGAGTGTTTACCAAGTGCCTAGCGACTGTGGCAGCGCATCTCCGTCGCCAGCACGTCCACGTCTTTCCCTACCTGGACGACTGGCTCATTCAAGCAAGGACAGAACAGCAGTGCGTCGACCACGTGTCACGCACCATTCATCTCCTGCACGATCTGGGATTCTCTCTGAACTACCCAAAGTCCCATCTCCAGCCCGCCCACGTGCGACAGTACCTGGGCGCGACAATCAACACTCTGGCAGCCACCGCGCAGCCAAATTCAGTGAGAATTGCCAGTATCCAGGCGCTGATCCAACGATTCAGACCCCAACACTCGCTTCCAGCGAAGGTGTTCATGCAGTTGATAGGCATGATGGCCTCCTGCATCTCCATTGTCCCGCACGCGAGACTACATATGCGTCCGCTTCAAGAGTGCCTGGCACGTCAGTGGACTCAGGCTCACGGGCAACTGACAGACCTAGTGTTGGTGAGCGGTCGGGCATACAACTCTCTGCATTGGTGGAATCCACACAACCTTTGCAAGGGCCGACCATTCCAAGAGCCTGTCCCACCGATTATCCTGACGGACGCCTCTCTCCTGGGATGGGGAGCGCATGTACTCCAGTACACAGTGCAGGGACTATGGACACTACAGCAAAGGAAGATGCACATCAATGTGTTGGAACTGATGGCAATCTTCATGGCCTTGAAGGCGTTCAAAGTACATCTGTGCAACAAAGTCGTGTTGATCCGGACGGACAACATGACGGCCATGTACTACATTCAGAAGCAGGGAGGCACACACTCTCCACAGCTGTCTCGTCTGGCTCAGAGCATGTGGAAGTGGGCCATTCAGAGGAACATCTTCCTCATGGCAGAGCATCTCCCGGGCAAGGACAATCAAATGGCGGATCTGCTCAGCAGGCACAGCCATCAGATGCACGAGTGGGAGATACATCCATCAGTACTCCAACCGTACTTCCAAAGGTGGGGTCATCCAGAGATAGATCTGTTCGCCACAAAGGAGAACGCAAAATGCCAAAGCTTCGCCGCCAGATTCCCACACCCCCAGTCACAGGGCAATGCGATGTGGATGAACTGGTCAGGCAGATTTGCGTACGCTTTTCCCCCAGCACCTCTGATACCGCTGGTGGCACGCAAGCTCAGGCAACACTCGATGACTCTCATCCTGGTTGCTCCAACGTGGGCTCGCCAACCATGGTACACCACGTTTCTAGAACTGTCCGTGGTGCCGCATCAAAGGCTTCATCTCACTCCCAGCTTTCTGACGCAGAGCCATGGCGACATTCAGCACCCAGATCCGCAACAGCTCAACCTGGCGATCTGGCTCCTGAAGTCCTAGAGTTTGGCTACCTCAATCTTCCTCCCGATTGCATGAACATCATTCGGGAGGCAAGGAAGCCCACTACCAGAGCTTGTTATGCGGCTAAATGGAAGAGGTTTGTCATCTACTGTGCTAACCACAATATTGACCCTCTAGATGCTTCCATTCAAAACATCATTTGCTATCTTTTCCACCTGTACCAATGCAATCTGGCATACTCTTCCATCCGCATTCACCTGTCTGCTATGGCAGCATACCTCCAGAATAGGCAACACCTGTCACTCTTCAAGGTCCCTGCTATCAAGGCCTTTCTGGAAGGACTCAAAAGGGTCATTCCACCAAGGACCCCACCAGCTCCAGAATGGAACCTCAATGTGGTTCTTACGAGGCTGATGGGTCCTCCCTTTGAGCCACTGCACTCTTGTGAGCTTCAGTTTCTGACTTGGAAGGTTGCGTTCTTAGTAGCAATTACATCGCTACGGAGGGTTAGCGAGCTGCAGGCGCTCACCATCCAAGAACCTTTCTTCCAGGTACATGCTAACAGGGTGGTGCTCCGCACTAACCCTAAATTCCTACCCAAAGTGGTATCCCAATTCCACTTAAACCAGACAATTGAATTGCCGGTGTTTTTCCAAAACCCGGAGACGCTGGCGGAGCGCATGCTCCACACCCTTGATGTTAAGAGGGCCTTGATGTATTATGTAGACAGGACAAAAGATTTTCGCAAAACCAAGCAGCTTTTTGTTGCTTTTGCCACACACCACAAGGGAAACGCTATCTCAAAAGCAGGGATTGCTAGGTGGATAGTAAAGTGCATTCAGATCTGTTACGCTAAAGCTAAACGCACCCTCACTATCCCACCGAGGGCCCACTCCACCAGGAAGCTGGGGGCCTCTATGGCTTTCCTAGGTAACATTCCCTTAGAAGATATCTGTAGAGCAGCCACATGGTCTACCACACATACCTTCACTAAGCACTACTGTGTAGACGTGCATTCCAAACAGCAGGCAGCTGTTGGTCAAGCTGTTCTAAAAACACTTTTTCAGACCGCTGCAGCTGGCACGGGCGGCCGCCGATAATGGAGGGACTGCTATGTATTCTATGCACAGATATGAATTCAGCAGCCCACATGCCTCGAACTGCAAATGCTACTTACCAGTATGCATCTGTTCTTGGCATGTAGGGCTGCTGACATTCATATCGCCCACCCTCCTCCCCGGTGCCTGTAGCAGCTGCAGTATTCATTCATATATATACATATGCTCATAGCATGGTCATCACTCACATTCTTCACTCCATCTCTGCCAATGGCTAAAAACAATCTGGGGATGGAGGCGATGCCCATGCGCACTGTAGTCCAGGGGAGGAGCCACCTATCTCGTGATACTTCGAAGACTCTTCCAGGACAACAATGTGCAATCATCCGGACCCAACACTAGGTGGCGATCTATGCACAGATATGAATGTCAGCAGCCCTACATGCCAAGAACAGATGCATACTGGTAAGTAGCATTTGCATTAAGGAATCTGCAGCCGAAGGTAAGGAACTCGTACAACACTGTCAGTTCAAATTTCTGCCCTTCGTGGTCACTACGGCTCAGAGGGTTTTCACTAGTGTCTAGCAGTGAGGGCATCGCATTCTTGCAGAAACGGCTTTCATGTCTTTTCATAACTAGATGACTGTCTGATCAAGAGCAGCGTCAGTCAATAATGCCCAGCGCACACTCAAATATCTGTGTCCTTATGCCACAAAATAGGTTCACCATCAGTGCCAAGAAGTCTTACCTCCAGCCCCAAGAGATCCAGCCCTTCTTGGTGTCCAACCTAAGCGGTTCGGCCTGGAAAAGCATATCCCAACAAAGAAAGGGTAGCCGCATTCCAAAATCTGCCTTTTTTCAGACAGGATGTCCTTTTATGCATTGTCATAGTGCCACACACCCATCTACACATTCACCTTTCTCAAGAATGCCTCACGAGGTGATGGGCCCAAGCAGAGGGCACTAAGAGAATCTGCTATTGGTGATCTAGTGTTGATTTAGGGTAAACATAAGTGTACTCTTCATTAGTGAAACAGCTACAACTTGTTGCTCTGCAGGCCTTATGTTGTAATGGTTAATTCCCCTCTTCTTTCTTCACATCAATGCTCTCTCTCTGTTCAGCCTGCATGGCAGGAGAATGATGTATGATGTCGTGGAATGTTGGTGTGTGGACTGGTGGAGAGCGTCAGTTGGAGGATGAGAGGCTGAGCAGAGGGAGACTGCTCCTGGTGAGGCTGTACACCTATACTTCTATCTTATTTACCCTCCTACCTTCATCTTCTACAACTATAACTGAAACTAATAAAGGAACTACTTGGAACTACCACCTGGTCTACACTTTGGATTCCTTATCCACAACATTTTGGCGACGAGGATGGGATACGCTCTCCACCAGTCCACACACCAACATTCCATGACATCATACATCATTCTCCTCATTGCAGGCTGAACAGAGAGAGCATTGATGTGAAGAAAGAAGAGGGGAATTAACCATTACAACATATCCTCTCTCTTCACAACAAAAGGCAATAGAAGAATAAGAAGTAAAGAAACAGAAGGAATACAAAGTAAATGCAATAATGGAATGCAATAATGCGATGATGTAAAATGAAACATAGTGCAATAATGCAAAACAATGAAATGCAATGTAATAATAATGAAAATGTGCAATGAAATCATGCGATCACCTAGAATGCAATATAATGCAATAACATGAAATTAAAAGAAATAACATTACAGCAATGAATGCACAATGAAATATAAGCAACTTAATGGCACGCACACCATCCCCATTTCTCTCAAAAGAAGGCAAAACAAAACCTGTGCCACGAAAATACTCACACATGAAGAGACAATATGTCACAAGCAAAAGAAAGAAGAAGAGAAACGCACAACATAAGTAAACCTGACGTCTCAGGCTCCCCTATGCATCAAAGATCCTATCAACGGCAAAGAAGAAGAGAAGGATAAAACAAGAGCCGTGAAGTTAACAGTGAACCAGTACTGACAGGACCATAACACAAATGTAGAAACATGCGTGACAACTGGTACTCAACAAAGAAGACACCAGAAAATACAGGGATACACTCACCCAAGAAACAAGAAGAATGGAACAGGATACACTTACCCGTGTAAATAACCAGTAATGGGATACACTGACCCGTCACAATTACAGGAGTACCCACACCCATGTAAAAACAAGAATAATACAAGATACACTAATTAGTGTAAATTACAGGAATACCCTAACCTGCGTAAATTACAGGGATACCCTAACCTGTGTAAATATCAAGAATGTACAGGATACACTAATTTGTGTAAAATTACAGGGTTACCCTCACCAGTATAAATATGCACTAACTCACAGATAATATCATTCAAGTAATGAGATACACTCACCGAAACTGCAATTTTAACTTTGTCACGTAAATGTAGACATTTGATAATACCCAGCATATATTGTTCTCACAGAAAGTAGCAAATTAATACAAATACACCGTCTCATATGCAAAAACATTGATAAATCATTACAATGAAATAACATTTAATTAGAACAAGAATCGGTACTCGGCTTGTTAAAATCAAGGATTAAGCAATTCCAAAACATGCCAGAAGATGGCGCACATATATTTTAAAGTATATTTTCTGAATACTAAAAGTTTCCGATTAAAACTAAAACTTATCTGTATCAAACTGAAAATCATAGACTGAGGCACGAGAAAGGAGTGTTCCAAGTTAACCAGCAATCAAGATACGAATGTGTAACTCCTTGTATTTGGAAAAACATTCTTCATACACATTCATGGAGAGAGAACAGTTCGCACGAAGACATGAACTGCAACTAAATCCGATGAAATCTCTGTCTGAGGTACTGGCGCTTGATGTGTAGTTCTTCCTTCTTAAAATGGCGGCACGTAAGAAGCACTAGCGTCGGGTGGCTCACGGCAGGTGCGTTGTGGTGGCGCGGTCTAGTAGTTGCACGTCACGCGCTGACGTGACGTGCCGTGCCGGCGGCCATGTTGGGGCTGCGCACGCATCGCGTTCCGAGTGGCGCAAAGAGCCGAGTACGGAGAATTAGAGGCTCGGCGCTCTTTAGGGAAGATTATCAAATAAATATCAGTTAACCTCACAGTGGCTGCAGCGTCTTCCTTGGGGGTAAATACAACCTTACAATGGCGACGAGGGTGGGATTGTAGACCCCCCCCCCCCACAGCAAGGAGGCACCGAGGGAAACATCAACACCGGTGGGCAGAAGACACCAGCAGTGAGCAGCACCACGGAGCCAGGTGGCCAGAGGAACAAGAGGTCAAGAAGAGACCAACAGCTACCATACCCTAAAGAGCGTGGCAGAGCCCAGAAGCACCCAGAAGGGTGGAACAACTGAGTCAAAGGGGGTGGACAGACCCCAGAGGCATAAAGCAAAGCGTGCCAGATCACGCAACGACCCACAAGACAGGGAGAACCGCGCTGGATACCTCACAAAAGAGCGAGGGGGCTGACGCAGGTAGTCCCCAGGCCCACGCAAGCAAGGAAGAGCAAGACAACACGCCGGGGAGTCCCAGAAGCCAAGGGAGCGTACAACCCACGTTCAAGAGTGAGAAGATGAGCGCGCAAGCAGGATATGCAATGGCGCCGGTGCAGTTTCTGCCCAGACCTGGAGAACCACTAATGAAGTGGGAGGACTGGAGAGAATACATTGATAATTTCATAGGAGTCTTGGAAGATGAAAATGAGGAATAGTTCAACCCCAAGAGAAAAAAGCGCATCTTGTTGCTCAACCTAGGCCCAGAAGGGCTGAGAATCTACAAGAGCCTAGTGCCAAAACAAAGAGCAAGCACTGACGATGATGTGTATGCCCACGCCATTGATGACCTGAATGAACACTACAGACCGGCGGTGTGTGTATCCGTGGACAGGTTCAATTTCCATCAGAGAAAGCAACGCCTAGGGGAGACGGTAGAGGAATATGTGGCAGCACTGAAGAGGTTGGCGTCCATGTGCAGATACGACAATTGGGAAGAGGAGTTCATTAAGGATCAGGTGGTGATGCACACCACGAGCACAGCAGTGCAGGACAAGCTATGGGCCAGCGGGGACACCACACTAAAGGAGGTGATGGTAATCGTCAAAAGAGCAGAATTGGCGCGCAGGTGTGCGGAGGAAACTAAGAAGGAAACTGCGCCTAGCGCCATGGTAAACAGAGTAGACGACGAGGAGCCCCGCAGAGACAATAAGTACAAGAGGTCGTCGGAGAAGGGACCCAACAAATGGCAAGGCAACCCAGGCCCCCCGGGAAAACAGGCGGGAAGCAACAAGAAGCAATGCTACAGGTGTGTCACACGAGGCGCACGACAGGAAGTGCCCAGCATTCCGCGCCAAATGCATGTATGCGGCATAGTGGGCCACTATGAGAAGGTATGTCGGAGGAAGGCCTTTAAAGGCACGGTGAGATACGTCGGTCAAGAAAGCGACGAACAAGAAGGGACAGAGGAGAATGTCGTCACGGTACTCTGCATCTACGATCAGGTGTTGAGTGTGGATGGCCAAGTACTTGGCGTGGATGGCAGAAGGACGATTAAACCTGTCCTGGAAATGTTGATTGGAGGAATTCTGATAAGCGTGGTGGCCGATTCGGGTTCGCCCTACACCATCGTCCAGAGAGCGCTGTGGGAGGAGAGCTTTGCACCGCATCTAGGCCCAGAACTGGAGAAACTGGACATCCGCCCAGTCACATATAATGGGGACCGCATACCAATGGCAGGATTCAGACCATTAAAATTCTAATTTAGAGGCCGGTCCGCTTACTGCAAACTTTACATATCAGAGAAGGGTCCTTCGGTCCTCGGATGGCTAGACCAAGGCGACCTGGGCATCAAGTTGGATCCGGGAGGCAAAGAACAAATACTACTTACGGAGCCGGAAGTCTGGCCAGACCTCGACAGATGGAGAAGCGAATACCCCAAAGTATTTGGAGGCACGGTAGGAAGATTGGAGAAATTCTCACATAAGATCATCCTGAAGGAAGATGCCATACCCGTAGCCCACAAAGTGAGAAATGTGCCTTTGGCGGTGAGAGAAGCAGTACAGGAAGAACTCCAGGACTTAGAGATGAAAGGGATCATTGAACCCATCACGTGTGTGGAGTGGCTGGCGCCCCTGGTGGTAGTTATGAAACCAAGCGGGAAGGTCAGGCTGTGCGTCAACCTGCGCGAACTGAACAAGAGCATTGTGGTGGAGAAGTTCCCCTTGCCTAGAATAGAGGAGATGCTGGTCAGGACCAGGGGAATAAAGTGGTACTCCACTATAGACTTGACCTCAGCCTACCACCAGATTGCACTACACCCGGAGAGCCGCAAACTCACATCGTTCATCACCCTGTTCGGGTGCTATCAGTTCCGCCGCATGCCGTTCGGGCTGGCCTCAGCGGCTGCAGTATTCCAGAAGCTGATGCGCCAACTGTTTAAAGACCCGGCCGGCGTCCAATACTTCCAGGACGACATCCTGGTAATGGGGCGAGACAGACCAGACCATGACGTGAAACTCAGCAAAGTACTGAAGATCCTAGAGGGTAAAGGCCTCACAGCGGAATGGACCAAGTGCCGGATTGGAATGGAGTCGGTGACCTACTTGGGACATGAAATAGGGGTGCGAGGAGTGAATCCGAAAGCAGAGAACGTGAAAGCGATCTGCGAAGCACCACCGCCCACCAACAAAGAAGAAGTCCGATCATTTATAGGTATGGCGGAGTATTATAGCAAGTTTGTGCAGCACTTCGCCTCCAAGACCCATCACATGAGGCAGCTGAAAAGAGTTTTTTGTGAGGGAAGGTATCCCAAAGTCCATCCTAAGCGACAATGGCCCCCAATGCAGATCAGAGAAATGGAGCAACTTCATGCAGAGGAATGGCATTTCAGCCAAGCACACGTCCATATACCACCCCGCTGGAAACTGACTAGTAGAGCGATTTAACAGAGTGGTGATGGGATCGGTCCAGGCTGCTATCTCCAACAACAAGGACTGGGAAAGGGAGATATGGCACATGGTGTGGGCGTACAGGATCACCCCCACAGGGACAGGTTACAGCCCCTTCCAAATATTGAGGGGCTGCGAACCATTCACCCGGGACAATCGAGTGTGGAAGGAGAAAACTATTACGAGCGGTTGGTCCCCTGCAGTGGTGCGAGCCCACTTGGAAAAGGCACAAGCCATTTACTCGAAACTCTACAACAACCGGAGAAACGTGAGAGATACAGAATTGGGAAAAGGTGAATGGGTGCGAGTAAAGTTGGCCATGCTACAAAGGAAAGGAGAGAGTAAATACAGCAAGCCCATGCAGGTTAAGGAAGTGCTGGGTAGAGCGGCTTTGCTGAGCGATGGAAACGTGTGGTCACAGGACCGCATGGCAAGATGCAACAGAATTGTACGATGGGACCAAGGCGGAGCAGACTTAGGAGATGAGAAGGAAGGAACCGTCGAGCATGAACAATTGGAGGTGGAACCGGGCGTGAGAAGCGGAGAACAGCAAGGGGAAAGGACTGATAACGACGACCAGGAGTGTGGGGTCGGAGAGGACATGAGCAGACGAGATGTAAGCACGGCTGCGCTTGGAAGAAGAGGAAGAAACGAAGAGACTCAGGAGAGTCTGACCCGGAGGGGTAGAGCGGTGATCAAACCAGCAAGGTTCCGAGACTTTGACATGAACGGCGCGGACTGTGAGTTAAAAGTTTCTATGTTGGGAAAAAGGGAAGATATGTGGTGGCGCGGTCTAGTGGTTGCACGTCACGCGCTGACGTGACGTGCCGGAGGCCATGTTTGGGCTGCGCGCGCATCGCGTTCAGAGTGGTGCGAAGAGCCGAGTACGGAGCATTAGAGGCTCGGCGCTCTTTAGGGAAGATTATCAAATAAATATCAGTTAACCTCACAGTGGCTGCAGCGTCTTCCTTGGGGGTAAATACAAGCTTACATGCGTGCTCTCACAAACTCGTACAACATTATAGAAGCATTGAATTCCCAGAGAAAAGAGACGCAGGGACTCATGTGACGCCAACAGCACAGGAAGATATGGGAGATAGAAAGATCACGCGACGGAGGCTCGAGGTGATAAAGTGCCACACAGTCAATTCAAATGTCGCATCAATAACATCTGTAACTGTAAAATACTCCATCAGCGCAGAGAATGAGCTCATTTTATATTATACGCAATGTAATATGAAACACTCTGACCTGAAATAGAAGGCAGTTAGATTGGCCTGATGCTTGCTTCAAATACCATAAAACCCTGCAATTCACACTAAAGAAGTGACAGCAGAAACGATGTATCTACCTAGTACTCATTCTCTTTGTAGAAGTGAGTGTCCCACGCCGAGTTTAGCTGACTCCCACGCTAGCAGACTTTGTAGAACATCGCAAATGCAGGTATATTGTCCCACACTGGTAGAGTAATAAATTAATGATTAGAGCCAGTCCAATCAAAATAAACGCTGCTGCTCAAAAATAGTTGTCATAGATAAAGGCATGACTCACATGAAAGATGCAGGTTTCTGTGGATAGGAAGGACTGTGGCAATCATGACGCTCACGAGGCTCACGTTCACCAGGCACATTTAAACGCCGTCTAGAATAACAGTTTCACCAAAGAGTAGAAACAGTTCAAATTGCCTCTTTCGCAATAACGCTGTAATCCACCAGAAATGTCATATGAGCAAAGAATATCTTCATGTGTTTGTGACGAGAGAAATAAAGTACATAGGCAGTTCCACTAGATGGCGGTTGATCCTCACGCCGTTAGACAATGTAAAACACAGCTTACAATGTAAAAGGAGATCAAATGCTCGTTTTTGAGGTTGTAAGTCCTTGTTAATCACATTTTAAATCACTGTAAAACGCAGCTCAAAATTGTAAAAACGGATCAAATGCTCGTTTTTTTTAAGGTTGTCAGGCTCAGGTTTTAAATCACTGAAAAACGCTGCTCAAAATTGTAACAAGCATTTGCAATGCAATAGGTCTCGCATTAGGAAAGTTTGAGCTATTGGTATTGTAAATGACAATTTTTTTATTTGTGTTGGTGTTGAAAATAGCGAAATTAATAGCTTTGTCATTTACAATGGCAATAGTTTTAACTTTTGCAAATGTGACACCTATAGCACTTGTAATGCAATATGTGTTGTATTTACGTGACTTCGATGTATTGATATTACAAATAACAATGGCTTTTATTTTTTTTAATAATTAATACTTAAATAAGTTATTGTAATTTGTAATGGCAATAGCTTAAACTTTTGTAAACAACTTTTGTGATTATGTTCAGTGTATTTTATTGTGACGAAAATCCAAGAACAGAAGTGAAATATTAACATATTTTTGTAACATTTGTAATAAAGCTTGAAACATTGAAGAACTTATTTGAACCATTTGATAGATGGAGTGAGGGCGAAAAATAGATAAAGTGAGGGCGAAAAATAGATAGAGTGAGGGCGATAGAGTGAGGGCGATAGAGTGAGGGCGATAGAGTGAGGGCGATAGAGTGAGGGCGATAGAGTGAGGGCAATAGAGTGAGGGCGATAGAGTGAGGGCGATAGAGTGAGGGCGATAGAGTGAGGGCGATAGAGTGAGGGCGATAGAGTGAGGGCGATAGAGTGAGGGCGATAGAGTGAGGGCGATAGAGTGAGGGCGATAGAGTGAGGGCGATAGAGTGAGGGCGATAGAGTGAGGGCGATAGAGTGAGGGCGATAGAGTGAGGGCGATAGAGTGAGGGCGATAGAGTGAGGGCGATAGAGTGAGGGCGATAGAGTGAGGGCGATAGAGTGAGGGCGATAGAGTGAGGGCGATAGAGTGAGGGCGATAGAGTGAGGGCGATAGAGTGAGGGCGATAGAGTGAGGGCGATAGAGTGAGGGCGATAGAGTGAGGGCGATAGAGTGAGGGCGATAGAGTGAGGGCGATAGAGTGAGGGCGATAGAGTGAGGGCGATAGATGGATAGAGTGTGGGCGATAGATGGATAGAGTGTGGGCGATAGATGGATAGAGTGAGGGCGATAGATGGATAGAGTGAGGGCGATAGATGGATAGAGTGAGGGCGATAGAGTGAGGGCGATAGATGGATAGAGTGAGGGCGATAGAGTGAGGGCGATAGATGGATGGATGGGATGAGTAAATGGATGGATGGGATGATGGATAGATGGAGTGGCCAGAGAGCAGACAGAGTGGATGTATATTGCGTATTGGCTATACGGATGGTTTTTGTAGTTTGAACAAAGGGTACCAGATGTGGTGGCTTTGTTGGTGCAGCTTATTGACCTCTAGATGGATACTGTAGAAAGAGCAGACAAACTGTCTGGAAGGATACTACATACTGGATGAACAGATAGATGGCTGGATGGATGGAAAGATGGACGGACGAATACATGGATGGATGAATGGACGGACGGGAAGACGGACGGACGGATGGATGGATGGATTGATGGATGGATGGACGGATGTACTGATGGATGGCTGGATGGATGGACAGACGGACGGATGTTTGATTGGGTGGATATGGTAGATTGTCCATACTGCCTACAGAACACCACATTGGATCAATCCTACATATTGCGCGCATGGTTGGATGGATGAACTGATGGCGTGAGGGATAGATATTGTTAATTGAAGAGCTGGTAAGGCAGAATGGGTAAAGCATGTTGAATGGATGATTGAATGATGGATTGATATAAATTGCAGAATGGCTGAGCAGACATACTAGACTACGGTTTGTTTGGCTGCATGGGTGGATATTGTAGACTGGGCGGAACAATGACGAACACTGGAATGAGACTGCATGCTGGATGAATGCATGAATACGAACACCAATACATCTATGATAGACGGTCAGAAACACTTGACGGATGAACATTTGTATGGATGTAGGTGTGAATGGATGGACAGAGGGGTAAATTGGCGGATGAATGGATTGAATGGATGGGTGGATAGATAGATAGATAGATAGATGGGCAGACAGATGGGGCACATGTCGCTTTGTCGCTGTAGCTTTCCCGCATAGCTCTGGTGTCCCCCACATACACTTGCTGTGATCCCACGTGCGGCACAGTTGACTCCTCGCACGGTCTGGAAGCACGCAGGTGCCTTGATCTCACCCGGCGCATCAAGGCGCCTCAGCTTTGAAGTGAGCACAGGGTCAGGCGTAGGGCTTGTGAGCAGGCCGACGCCCCTCCCTGCAGCAGTCTCGCAGACTCGACCTGCCTGCACCGCGTCTCCGCTCTGAGGTCAGGCGCTTACGAGGAGGCTCTGCGGGTGCTTTAAGGTGACGAAACATTTTTATGTCCGTGATAAAGGGCCGGACCACGCCCAGCTAACGGGGCACGAGGAGCAGAGGGACTCGTCTCTGAACTCCCGCACATGTCAGTCACTCCTTAGAACGCCAAGGGAGGTTACTTGTCGCCTGCACCCCTGAATCTGCGGCTTTATTTTCTTGTTCAGTTAAACCAGCCAGCGCCTGGAGGTAGTTCACTTTTCATATTTAGTGATACTTGCGCCTCTCGCTCCTCCGTTTAGTAACAACGTCCTCACTATCTTTGTCACTCACACACGGCGCCGGCTGTCTCACCATCCCGGTGTTTACTTCCACGGTCAGCGCATCCAAGTACTCAGTCCTTCAATTTGTTCCTTGTGCCCTCGCTCCAGCTATCCACTTACTTCCTTACTCAGCCCATGCTCACTCGCTCACTTGCTCACACGCTCGCTAACCTCATGTACTCAATCACTGATTCGCTCACTCACGCCATACACTCACTCCTTCACTGGCTTACTCAGTCGCTTCCCTAGCCTACTCGCCTTGCCCTCACTCACTCTCAGTCGGTAGCTCAGTTAGTCAAACCTCTCGCAGACCTGAAAACAATTATTGGATAATTTTACAGAGAGCGCCTCTGCAATTTGGTTCTGGTGTCTGACCGGACAAATGGCCCTCTTCTCCCAGAAGCTCCTAGTTCCAGTTTACTCTGTTTCTCACCGGATGACCTCCGACTCTCGGGCCCAGCCCGGTGCCAGCTCACAAGGGCCACAAGGCGCTGCCTCGTCGGCCAGCATCCGAAAGGCACCCCTTTATTCCTCGGGCTGATCTGGGTCGGATCAGGCTACAGCGCAATCTGATCGTGCAAGCATGGTTAGTCCGGCAGGGCGACGTGCGCGAAACCTTCCATGGGGCGGGACTTCCGTCTTCAGAAGCCCGCGCATGCGCCCACGGAGAGAAGCAGTGCTGGTGACGCGGGGCTCCCATGCCCGAGGGAGAGCCCCGCGGAGGCAGCAGAAGTTTAGAATGGCGGTAACTGGGGCTTGGGGGGTTAGGGGGGTGCGCTTGTATGTATGCGGTGGCGGTGTGTGTGCGTGTGTGTAGGTGCCCTCCTGTGTGTGTGCGGCGGGGGGTGCCGGTGAGTGTGGGGAAGTAGGGGGGGGTGCGCGCGCGCGTGTGTGTGTGTGTGTGTGTGTGTGTGCCTTCCTGCCTGCGTGTGTGTGTGTTCAGGGAATCTGTGGCAGGGGATGTGCACGGCGCCGGGCTGGGTGTGCGCGCACCGCGATGCACGTTACAAGCAGCCAAAGCGCACCCACGAGGTCAAATCTCCGGCAGGAGAAGCGCGTGTCAGTCTGCTGTCCACATTCCCCCAAAGTGATGACATAAGTTGTCGAGCCCGAGACAGCAAAGCTTTGCTTTGCTTTCGTCTAGGCTCGACCTAAAAACGGATCAAATGCTCGTTTTTAAGGTTCAGGCTCAGTAAATCACAGTTTTAAATCACTGTAAAACGCATGCAGATAAACAATCAGTCCAAATCCTCGTTGGAAGGAAGGAAGGTCTTCAGTGTGACATAACTTTAGAAACACTGTTACATCCGTGATCTCTTCCTTTTCCCTTAAATTAGTAACTAGAGGAGTGTAAAGCGCACGGGAAGGCTGTCACGATGGTAGTGAACACTGGTGGGACTCTTGAGGGCGTTCTTTACTTGTTTTCCGTTCACTTTAAAAATTGCTTATTTTCTAGTTACTGATATTAATAAAGTTCATTGAATGATAAAGGTTTCCTCACCTTCAGTTTTCATGTGGTCAAAGTATGCAGGGTTTCCTTTAAAGCGTCGCCAAATGTTGTGGGTAAAGGAGGATAAAATGTAGAGGTAGCCAGGTAATTTATCCTAGTAGGAGGTTTATTAGTAAATCCTCACAGGTTCCATAGGAGTCTTAGTAAATCAGTTGGAGAGTCCCACCAGGAGCTAGATGGTTGTTGCTCAGCCCACTCTCATCAACTGTCATTCTCCACACACCACCAGGCACACTCACATTCCACTCTCTGTCATCAAGCACCCCAACATTCCACACAGACATCACACTCATTCTGACTGAGCGACTAGGAAGGAGATGATTCTAGGCACAACACCTTTCTTCAACCCTCTCCCGCAGCTGGCCATTACTACTGATGACTCACTCAGAAGGGTGGGGAGCTCCCCTAAACTGCATTGACTGGTCAAGGCAGCTGGACCCCACAATGCCAAGGGTATTGTGGGAAGCTCTTGGCCATCTCTTTAGTCCTAACAAGTTTTTTCAATCTCATCCAGGGCAAGACAGTCCTCAAAGACTGACATGGCAGCAATGCACTGCATTCACAAATTGAGGGCATCCACTCTCCCAGGTGTGTGATTACCCAGTAGACAATCAATAAGATTCAGAAACCAGGAAGTGGTTGGCACGGAGCAGTCAAGCCAGTCTTCTCGTAATACAAGCCAAACAAATGACTCAAGAGTTACTCCCTGACAGAAGCGTACCTACCGCGTAGGCGGGTAGAAGACAAACTGAGGAAGGCACAGAGCTTATTTCAGCTTGCAGAGGCAGCCAAGGCATTCCATGATGGGAGGGTCCGACTGAACACTTACTAATAACACCCTCTAAAGAACTGCACTGTGTCCCAAACAAAGCCCTTAATCATCCCTAAGGAAGACCATAGTGTAAAACAGCAGGCCCCTTGTGAAGTTCGAAATGCGTTGGTGTATTGTAATAAGGGGTCAGGAGGCGAATATCACCACTCGAAGATCGAATCATATGTGTTAAAGAAGGTAAAAATTCAAAAAAATTGTTTCAACCAGGAAACTCGCTAGGAGAAAATATTTGGCCTCCCTCCCACTCTTCCTGTCCATGACCACGTGGGGCCGCCAGATACCTTTAGGATCAATTGCCTGAGTGTAACACACCTCCATATCCATTGTTTTTGAATTTTATGTTGATACATATTGTTTTGTGTTTTTTGTGTAAAAGACACGATGTACGTAAATGACTTTCAGTAAGAACTGTAGGTCACAATTCCTATGTGTTAGTATTGCAACTAATGCTAGACAAACAAATGTTTTCTTTTTGTACTAAGAATCAATACATGGAACAACCAGATAAAAAGAATCCATGATAAATCAAATGTCTTGTCTGTCAGAGTATATTCTCTGCCTGTAAGTTCACAGATGGTTATTTTGAAATAATGGATAGACAGACACTACTACAAGACTAAAATCATTAGGAAGTGAGAGTGATAGAAGGGGGTCTTAAGAGTGAGGAGTGGAAGAGCACATCAAGACACAAATCAGTGGCCTTAATTGCCCTACGGTCCGTGTAATGTCTACACGTCGACCGAAGTAATAATTCAATTCATAGTGGAGGGGGCACAATATATGCATGTTAGTTTCTTGTTTCAGCCCCCTTTTCACCTGAACAGGATCATCCTCAAGAAACCAACAGCGGACCCCACCGACCTCAAGAATTACCGCCCCATCTCGCTTCTCCCGTTTCCAGCCAAAGTCATCGAGAAGACCGTCAACAAGCAGATGGCCGCCTTCCTCGAGACGAACGGATCCCTCGACCCCTCACAGTCCGGCTTCCGAGCCAAACACAGCACCGAGACCGCCCTCATCGCCGCCACCGATGACATCCGAGCCCTGATGGACAATGGAGAAACAGCGGCCCTCATCCTCCTAGACCTCTCCGCGGCATTCGACACGGTCTGCCACCGCACCCTAATACGGCGCCTCAGCAACATCGGAATCCGGGACAAGGCGCTGGAATGGATCATCTCCTTCCTCGACGGAAGAACACAGCGAGTCCGCCTACCACCGTACAAGTCAGAGGCCTCCGAAGTCATCTGCGGCGTCCCCCAAGGATCATCACTGAGCCCCACCCTCTTCAACGTCTACATGAGCCCCCTCGCGGCCATCGTACGCAAACACCACCTCAGCATCATCTCCTACGCCGACGACACCCAGCTGATCCTCTCCCTGACCAACAACCCCGCCGCCGCCAGAGCCAACCTGCACGAGGGGATGAAAGAGGTAGCCGAGTGGATGACGACCAGCCGCCTGAAACTGAACTCGGACAAGACGGAGGTCCTCATCCTGTGCTCTTCACCCTCCGCCTGGGACGACTCCTGGTGGCCCCCCGCCCTGGGCACCGCACCCAAACCGACAGACCATGCACGAAACCTGGGCTTCATCCTGGACTCCTCCCTCTCCATGACCAGACAAGTCAACAGCGTCTCCTCGGCTTGCTTCAACATCCTACGCATGCTACGGAAGATCTTCTGGTGGATCCCCTCAGAGACCAGGAAGACCGTCACCCAGGCCCTCGTCACCAGCCGACTAGACTACGGCAACGCCCTCTACGCCGGGACCACCGCCAAGCTCCAGAAGAGACTCCAGCGGATCCAAAACGCCTCAGCCAGACTCATCCTCGACATCCCACGGTCCAGCCACATCTCCGGACATCTGAGAGACCTTCACTGGCTCCCCATCAACAAGAGAATCACCTTCCGCCTCCTCACCCACGCACACAAAGCCCTACACGACCAAGGCCCGAGCTACCTCAACAGCCGAGTCAACTTCTACGCTCCCAAACGCCACCTCCGATCAGCCAACCACGCCCTCGCCGCCGTCCCCCGCATCCGAAGAGCGACTACAGGAGGAAGGTCCTTCTCCTACCTGGCCGCCAAGACCTGGAACTCCCTCCCGTCCGACCTACGCCTAACCCAAGACCACCTCTCCTTCAGGAAGAAGCTGAAGACCTGGCTGTTCGAGCAGTAGCGGCACCCCCCCTCCCCAGCGCCTTGAGACCCTACGGGTATGTAGCGCGCTTTATAAGTGTCACTGATTGATTGATTGATTGTATATGTTGGACTACAACATAGATTTGGCATTGAGCTATTGTAACAATCCACTCTTAAAGCATTTGCTGGGGGCGGCAACCTTTACAAACATCATAAGCAGAACACAACCGAAAGTCCACAAATGGGTGCTGACCCCAAAAGTCTCCTCCAATAGTACTTCCATCAATGGGGCACCCTGACCATCGACCTGTTTGCCACCTCTGAAAATGCAAAATAACAAAACAACTTTGCTCGCAGGTACCCAGGTACCCACAATCCATGGGCAAAGCACTGTGGATGAACTGGTGTGGCCTATTTGCTTGTGCTTTTCTTCTCCCTCTCATTCAATACATGGTGAATAGAATGAGGAAAGTGTCCATAGCTATCATCCTACTGGTGCTACCCGGACCAGCCAACCCAGGCGAAACCCCAAACTGCTCCACTTAGTGATTTGGAATCTTGAATCCTCTTTTTCTGATACTTCAATCTCCCAGAGGAGAGTATGCTCATTGTGTGCAAGGCCACTGTGCACGCCTTGCCTTAAAGTGGAAAATGTTTGTCCACTACTTCAGCACTAAACACACAGACCACCTGAAAGTCTGTCTCGGACATTATGAGCTAGCTATTGTATCTCCAGAAAGCAGGGTTAACATATATTTCGGTATACATCAGGACACAGTTGTAGCATACATTCAGAACAGGGAACATGTCTTTTCTCAACATCTCTGCTGTTAAAGCTGTCATGAAGGTTCTTATGACAGTTGTATGTTCAAATATGACTCCAGCCCCTGTGTTGAACTTGAATTTAGTTCTCACAAGGCTAATGGGCTCACCCTGTGAGTAACTATACTCCTGTAATCTGCACTTCTGGTCATGAAGTAGGCATTCTTGATAGTCGCCTCCCTCAGCCACATTAGTGAGTTGCAATTTTTAACCATGGGAGAACCTTTCAGTCAGGTGCATAGGGACAGGGTGATCCTCAGAATTGGCCCAAAAGTCCTGCCAGATGTAGTATAACCACTTAACAGTAATCAAATGTTCGAGGCATGTGGGCTGCTGAATTCATATCTGTGCATAGATCGCCGCCTAGTGTTGGGTCCGGATGATTGCACATTGTTGTCCTGGAAGAGTCTTCAAAGTATCACGAGATAGGTGGCTCCTCCCCTGGACTACAGTGCGCATGGGCATCGCCTCCATCCCCAGATTGTTTTTTTCCGCCATTGGGTTCGGATGTGTTTCGGTTCCCTCTGTCGGAATCGATAATAGTTTAACTTTCCTATCTTGAGACCAAAAGGTCTTTAGGCTTGGCGTCGGTATCGTTTTTCGTTCGGGTTTGACTATTCTTCAGCTCCGAACTCCCGCTGCCCTTCCGCGTGCTGTCGGCGCGGACGGGCCTACACGACGCTCCAGACATGGAACGAACACCGTTCAAGAGGTGCCCGGTGTGCACCTCCAAGTATTCACACCTCGACGTGCACCTAGTGTGCAACAAATGTCTGTCGCCGGACCATGATGAGACCAGGTGTATGGCCTGTTCAAAGTTCCGGTGTAAGAAGACGCTCAAGCTTCGTCGGGCCGCTAGGCTTCAGGCCCAGTTATCAGCGCCCCCGCCAGACAACATCTTCGAAGAAGACGTTGGAGCCGACAATGTCTTTCAAGTTTCGGACTCTAGCCCGGCGTCGGAGGAAGAAAACTACGACGCGGGAGATGAGGAGTTTGATGAAGTCGTCGGTGAGGTAGGGGACGACGATGGGGCCATTGCCACTGTAGAGGATAGCTCAGAGGAGGAGCATCCTCAGACTGACTCGGGGGTCAACCCCCATTATACGGCCCAGGTCGAGGGATCGCCTTCGGGCCTCACCCAAGACCTTGTTAATTGTCCCACGGTCTCGCCTACGGGCCCGGCCACGGACGTTTCTGATGTGCCACTCCCGTTAAAGAAAACGAAAGAGAAGCCATCGGGGTCCACACCAACGGTTTCGAAACCGAAAGTGAAAGTCGCTCTGGTGGGACAGAAGGCTCCGGAGGCCTCGAAGTCAAAGAAATTCAAAATGGCCGACAGCAAGAGCCACGCCAAGATGGCCGACCCGAAGACCCCGGTGTCGAAGCCGAAGGTGAAGACGACCGACGCGGCCGCGTCGGCGCCGAAGGTGGTCGAGGTCGATGACCCGAAGAAGGCTCCGAAGAAGCGTCAGGGCGACGCCGAAGCTCTGGCTGCGCCGACTCCGGCCGTGAAGGCCAAGGATGGTGATGTCGGCTCCGAAGACCGTGCCTTTCGCCGACCCAACTCCGGACTCGGGGAAATCGCTCGAGCCGGTCCAGCCCTCACCGGCCTTAGCCAAAAAGGTCGTCGAGTCCCTGCAGAGGATTCGGAAGGACGCTGAGGCTCCCGAACCGAAGGATGTGGTGCCGAAGCCTACACCGAAGCCGGCAAAGGCGCAGACGCCTATCCGCTACACGCTGCCGCCGAAGACGACGCCGAAGGCTTTCGCTCCGAAGCATGGGGCCGGGGTGCCTTTGAAGGTGGTGTCAACGCCCAAGGCGTCCTTGGTGGTGCCGAAGCCTCGGCTCCAGCCGCTCGCAGATGAGGAACGTCGAGAGGTTATCATCAACGCCAACACCGGGAAGCTCTCTCTCCTCAAACGGAAGATCACCACGGAGCCGGTGTTGGAGCCTTATCGTATTCCACTCAAAAACAAGAAGGACTCTGCGGGTACTTCTGCCCCTATAGAGCCTGCATCTCCACATAATTTAGAACTTTCACCGACGCATTCAAACGCCGGGGAAGGTGTCGGAGATGAAGAGGACGAGTACAACTACCCAGCATACTCGGATCCAGAGGAGGTGCATGAACCTTGGACTGCCGGAGGCGACCCTGAGGACCCTCAGTCGGGTCATGAACCGCAGCTTTTTGCAGCAAAGACTTCTCCAACGGAGGACTCTGCAGCCTTCAACGCTCTGATTGAGAGGGCTGCAGCTAATCATGATGTTGACCTTCAATCAGATCCTGTGGATGTCGACTTTTTGTTTGACACTTTCTCAGTGGCTGAGAAGTCAGTCAAGACATTGCCTATGCTAAAGGGAGTGCTGAAACATGCGCCAGAGGTTTTCAAGGAGCCCACTCGGGCGCGAGTCATCAATCCTCGTATTGATAAAAATACAAGGCAGCGCCCTCGGATCCAACTTACATCAAGGGGCACTTGCCACTGGATTCTTTGGTGGTATCCAACGCACGTAAGCGGGCGAACTCGCAGACCACGGGTGACGCTCCTCCCCCAGACAAAGAGTCGAAAATATTTGAAGCCTCAGGGAAAAGGATTGCTGCACAGGCAGCTAATATTTGGCGCATTTCGAACACGCAGGCCCTACTTGCACGCTACGATAGGGCGCACCCTAGAAACACTTCTGCAGCACTTGCCTGATCAGTACAAGGAGGCAGGGGAGATGTTGATTCAGGAGGGGAAGCTGGTCACCAACGCTTCCATCAAATGTGCGCTGGACGTGGCTGATACCGCCTCCAGGGCAATCAACACTAGCGTGTTGCTGAGGAGACATGCATGGCTTAGAATATCAGGATTCAAACCAGATATACAGACAACCATCCTGAACCAAACAGTTAATCCTGACCACCTGTTTGGCCCCGAGGTGGATGCGACACTTGAAAAAATGAAGAAAGACACGGACACCGCCAAGTCTATGGGGGCCCTCCAGTCTCAGCAGTTTCGGGGTGGTTCCTTTCGCCGCTCCAATAACAGAGGCACCTCAAGGGGTCAGGCATCACAGTCCACACAGTATTACAAGACCAACACCCAGACCTCATACACCAACAAGGGTAGAGGTGGTTACAGGGGCAACAACGTTAAAGGCAGGGGACGTGGAAACAACAGCTCCAGGTCCTCCACCGCCAACAAACAGTGACGCCTTGTCACTGCCCCCCGACCACACAACACCAGTCGGGGGGAGACTCCAGCAGTTCCTGCCCGCGTGGAAATCCATCACCACGGACAGGTGGGTCAAGTCTCTTATCCAGTACGGTTACTGTCTGGAACTTACTTCCACTCCACCAAACATACCCCCAAGGAGCCGTCCTATGTCCGGCACTTGTTGCAGCAGGAGGTTCAAGTCATGCTGCAAAAAGGGGCAATAGAGCTCGTCCCACTGCAGGAAAGGGGAACAGGGGTTTACTCTCTGTACTTTCTAATCCCCAAAAAGGACGGATCCCTAAGACCCATCTTGGACCTCAGGCCCCTCAACTGGTACATTCTATCGGAGCACTTCCATATGCTCACGTTGCAGCAGGTTCTCCCCCTGCTTCAACAAGGGGACTTCCTGGCTACGCTAGATCTGAAGGATGCGTACTTTCATATCCCCCTGCATCCTTCCCACAGGAAGTACCTCAGATTCATGATTCAAGACCAGCACTACCAGTTCAGGGTTCTGCCTTTCGGGGTCACCACAGCGCCAAGGGTCTTTACAAAGTGCCTGGCGACTGTGGCAGCGCATCTACGACGCCAGAACGTCCACGTCTATCCCTATCTGGACGACTGGCTAATTCAGGCAAAGACAGAACAGCAGTGCGCGGACCACGTGTCCCGCACAATTCACCTCCTGCACGATCTGGGATACTCGCGGAACTATCCAAAATCCCATCTCCAGCCCACCCATGTACGGCAGTATCTGGGCGCGACAGTAGACACTCTGGCGGCCACTGCGCAGCCAAATTCAGAGAGAATCGCCAGTATCCAAGCGCTGATCCAACGATTCAGACCTCAGCACTCGCTTCCAGCGAAAGTGTTCATGCAGTTGATAGGCATGATGGCCTCCTGCATCTCCATCGTCCCGCACGCGAGACTACATATGCGTCCGCTTCAGGAGTGCCTAGCACGTCAGTGGACTCAGGCTCATGGGCAACTGACAGACCTAGTGTTGGTGAGCGGTCGGGCATACAACTCTCTGCATTGGTGGAATCCACAAAACCTTTGCAAGGGCCGACCGTTCCAGGAGCCTGTGCCACAGATTATCCTGACAACGGACGCTTCTCTCCAGGGATGGGGAGCGCATGTACTCCACTACACAGTGCAGGGACTATGGACACTACAGCAAAGGAAGATGCACATCAACGTTTTGGAACTGATGGCAATCTTCATGGCCTTGAAAGCCTTCAAAGTACATCTGTGCAACAAGACAGACAACATGACGGCCATGTACTACATCCAAAAGCAGGGGGACACACACTCTCCGCAGCTGTCACACACTCTCCGCAGCTGTCTCATCTGGCTCAGAGCATGTGGAAGTGGGCCATTCAGAGGAACATCTTCCTCATGGCAGAGCATCTCCTGGGCAAGGACAACCAGATGGCGGACCAGATGCACGAGTGGCAGATACACCCAACCGTACTTCCAAAGGTGGGGTCATCCAGAGATAGACCTGTTCGCCACAAAGGAGAACGCAAAATGCCAAAGCTTCGCCGCCAGGTTCCCACACCCGCAATCGCAGGGCAATGCAATATGGATGAACTGGTCAGGCAGATTTGCGTACGCTTTTCCCCCAGCACCTCTGATACCGCTGGTGGCACGCAAACTCAGGCAGCACTCGATGACTCTCATCCTGGTTGCTCCCACGTGGGCTCACCAACCATGGTACACCACGTTTCTGGAACTCTCCGTGGTACCGCATCAAAGGCTTCATCTCACGCCCAGCCTTCTGACGCAGAGCCATGGCGACATTCAGCATCCAGATCCGCAACAGCTCAACCTGGCGATCTGGCTCCTGAAGTCCTAGAGTTTGGCTACCTCAACCTTCCCCCCGATTGCATGGACATCATTCGGGAGGCAAGGAAGCCCACTACTAGAGCTTGTTATGCGGCTAAATGGAAGAGGTTTGTCATTTACTGGGTAAACCACAATATTGACCTGCTGGATGCTTCCATTCAGAACATCATTTGTTACCTGTTCCACCTGTACCGATGCAATTTGGCGTACTCTTCCATCCGCATTCACTTGTCTGCAATGGCAGCATACCTCCAGAATAGGCAACACCTATCACTTTTTAAGGTCCCTGCTATCAAGGCTTTTCTGGAAGGACTCAAGAGTCATTCCACCACGGACACCACCAGCTCCGGAATGGAACCTCAATGTGGTTCTTACAAGGCGGATGGATCCTCCCTTTGAGCCACTGCACTCTTGTGAGCTTCAGTTTCTGACTTGGAAGGTTGCTTTCTTAGTAGCAATTACATCGCTACGGAGGGTTAGCGAGTTGCAGGCGCTCACCATCCAGGAACCTTTCTTCCAAGTACACGCTAACAGGGTGGTACTCCGCACTAACCCTAAATTCTTACCCAAGGTTGTATCTCAATTCCACATGAACCAGACAATTGAGTTGCCAGTGTTTTTTCAAAACCCAGAGTCGCTGGCGGAGCGGATGCTCCACACCCTTGACGTTAAAAGAGCCTTGATGTACTACGTTGACAGGACAAAAGATTTTCGTAAGACCAAGCAACTTTTCGTTGCTTTTCCCTCGCACCACAAGGGAAACGCTATCTCCAAAGCTGGGATCGCTAGGTGGATCGTGAAATGCATTCAGATCTGTTACGCTAAGGCTAAACGCACTCTCACAATTCCACCGAGAGCCCACTCCACCAGAAAGTTGGGGGCCTCTATGGCTTTCCTAGGTAACATTCCCTTAGAAGATATTTGTAGAGCAGCCACATGGTCTACCACACATACTTTCACTAAACATTACTGTGTAGACGTGCACTCCAAACAGCAGGCAGCTGTTGGTCAGGCTGTTCTCAAAACACTTTTTCAGACTGCTGCAGCTGGCAAGGGCGGCCGCCAATAATGGGAGGACTGCTAGGTATTCTTTGCACAGATATGAATTCAGCAGCCCACATGCCTCGAACTGCAAATGCTACTTACCAGTATGCATCTGTTCTTGGCATGTAGGGCTGCTGACATTCATATCGCCCACCCTCCTCCCCGGCGCCTGTAGCAGCTGCAGTATTCATATATATATATATACATATGCTTATAGCATGGGCATCACTCACATACTTCACTCCATCTCTGCCAATGGCTAAAAACAATCTGGGGATGGAGGCGATGCCCATGCGCACTGTAGTCCAGGGGAGGAGCCACCTATCTCGTGATACTTTGAAGACTCTTCCAGGACAACAATGTGCAATCATCCGGACCCAACACTAGGCGGCGATCTATGCACAGATATGAATGTCAGCAGCCCTACATGCCAAGAACAGATGCATACTGGTAAGTAGCATTTGCAAATTGAATTGCTCATCCTCTTCCTGTATCTAGACTCCATAGCAGAAAGGGCTTTACACACACTAGATAGTAAGACTGCTCATGTACTACATCAACAAACTAAGTCCTACCATAAAACAAAACAACTTTTCATAGCTTTTGGTAAACAATTAACTGGATGTCCGGTTTAATTTTGGTGTGGAGGGTGTAGGAGAGCTTCCTCATGGCAAATGTCTCCTGAGATGGTTCCGCCTCCTCTTTGTGGAACATTATCTCTGGATCTACACTAGACCCTATTCTTCAGCTCCATTTGGGACAAGCTGATAATGGAAAATGTTGGAACAAGTTCCACAGGGTCTTGAGTATTATTTTACTTAGTTGATTCAAATGCCTTTTATAGTTTTGTGTCCTACACAAATATCTTGATAACCGCACCCTCAATGTTATTCATGGCCTCCGTTCTGATAGTCTTCAAAATGTCCTTGAGCAGAAAAAGTAGGAAGCCACTCACAAAATATGAATGGTAATTTCTTAAGCTCTTTCTCTAAGGAACTCTGATCTCTTCAGAGTAAACATAAGCAAGGTCAGACAGCAGCAGAATCCCCGACATTTGTTTGGACCCAATGCAGGGCTTGATCCTGTAAGAAAGTGGCTCTTTATGTACTGGACCAAAGTAAGGTGCAGCGTGTTTAGAGTCCCCAGTCCCCACAGGTTAGGCGGATGCTAAAGTTAGATATAACCTTACTCTCTAAAGTGGTAGCTTGGTCGAGCAGTAAGGCAGTATCAGAGGACAGTGTGTAAAGCATTTGTTATACACACTCAGCAAATGGTCTCACACACTTGAGAACTGAACTCTTGGCCAATGGTGTTTCAAAAGATATAGTTTATTTTAGAACCAACCAGGTATCAAAATATACTTTCTAAGGATGAGTTTCTTTAGTTTAATACTTTTCAAATAGGCAATAGTCTGTTCGAGTGCAATAGTTAGTTTGTTGCAATAGGCAACACAATTTCAAACACAATGCAACATTGAGCTCAATGGGAATTTCTGGTTAAATGCGATTAGTTACTTTTGTAGATTGCTTTTCTAACCACAGGACTGGATCCTAGATTCAGTCCCGGGACATAAGCTGTAAACAAGTGAAAACCTTTTGGTTACAGGAGTGATTTTTAAGGAATATTATTGTATTTTAAAAGTTGACAAACTTTTTCAGTTGAAATTACCAATGTTATCCTATAGAAGGAAATTCAAGTTGCAGGTAAAGTATGTTCACATTACTTTTGTAATCCAGGGCTGGACTCCTAGGTTCAGCACTGGGACCTCTATCTAAAACAAGTAAGTATTTACGTTTTGGTAGTTGGTACGATTTTTAAAGAAAAGAATATTTGTAGTTTGCAAAAATCGACACTTAGAAGAAATTTCACAGAAAAAAAGTCAATGTTTTCCTATGGAAGAAAATACAGGTTACTGGTAAGTACAGTTAAAATTACTTTTCAGGGTTTGTGCTGCGCTAAAGGGTGCAGCACTGAGGTCTCTCCTGATAACAGGTGAGTAAGTCGGAATTCGTTGGTCGGCTGATTTTAGGGGAATTTTAGTTCCAAAACTCCACACTTAAAAGAATTTCCAAGTGAAACCAGTCAATGTTCGCCTATAGAAGAAAAGTGAGTTATCGGCTTCGAGGCAAGTACTAGACTGGCAGAGGTAAGGTTCTGGGCATAGACTCGGGGGTCTCCCAGGGTCAGGAAGGTACAGTTAATACACCCTCAGCGACATAGGGGCAGCTGGGTGCATAGGTAGTTAGGCCCAATGTTATCCAATGAGGGGCAGGGGGCCTTCGTTTGGTGGCTGCTGGCTAGCAGGCCACGCGGATGTGGGAGCTGGGATCCTGGTCACTTGCTCAGGGCAAATGGGGAAGTAAGATAAGACAAAGATTGCACTGCAAGGCTACTCGGGCGGCTGGGTGCAGGGTGCTTTTGTGCTGTTGGTTGCTCAATGTTATTCAATGGAGATCTTGAAAAGGGAACAAAGGCTGCAGGCCCGGGGACGGTGGGTCTTCTGGAGCGACCAACACTTCAAGGGGTAAGTTGGGATCTTGGAGGGTAGGTAGGCACCCGGAGTTGGGCACAGGGGGCCGGGGAGCGCCGGGTGCAGAGGTGTCTTTGGACGTTGGGAAATCTTACCTGTCTCGGTAGAAGGGGTCCCTGGTTCTGAGTCTGGAGGGGTCGTCTAAGAGGATCCTTGGGCACTGGATTCCAGGTCAGAATCGCCGGGGGGACCTCCTCAGGGTCTCTGTCCACTTGGGCACAGGTCGAGCGAGGTGGGGGCAGAGTGGGCTGGATTTCCGGTTCCTGGCTGGCACCAGGGGTATTGCTGTTTGAGCAGAGCCACTGGTCGTGGGAGTCCCAGTCTCTAAGAGAGTCAAGCCAGGCAGGTCCTCCGGGGTTCTTGAGGTTGCTGTCCACAGGAGAGACCAGGATTTTTCAGGAGCAGGTTCAAGGATCAACAGGCCTGTTCTCTTGTTAGCAGCTACACGGCAGGTCTTCTTGGTCTTCTTTCTTGTTTCGAAATGGGGATCTGAGGAAGGAAGGTTCAGGGTGCCCCTAAATACTACATTTAGGGGTGTTACAGGTAGGGGAAGGACAGAGACCAATAGGTCCCTCTCCTGGGGTGAGTACACACCCTATCCTGCACCTCTCCTGTGGGAGGGAGGCAGGAGCCTATCTTCTGATTGGACAGGGCTCCCCATCCTCAAGATGGCCGAAGCCCAGGGTTGTGCTTCACCTTGCCTCTCCCACATGAGGGGTGGAGTTGGCACAGGCTGGCACACCCCCGCCAGTCTTCCCGCCAGAGTAGGGGTCAGAACTGGTGGGGGCTTTGCGGAGTACAGCAAGTGGTCAGGAGAAGCTCACAAAGGCTGTATGCCTTTGAAGCTTCCCCCTACCCATCCTGGGGGAAGAGGCCTAGCACCTTGCCCAGGATGTGCATTGTTGAAGGCCCAGGAGAGCGGGGGGCTCTCCACCCAGGGGTCCAGCAACATGTCTGCTGTGTGGCAGCCTAGGCAGCCTCTCAGACCAGACGTGGATTGTAGTTTAGGCTTCAGGGGGCATCTCTGAGATGCCCTCTGTAGTGCATTTTACATTAAATCCCACACTGGCATCAGTGTGGGTTTAATGTGCTGGGAAATTTCATAACAAACTTGTCAGTCTTCAGTGTAGCCATTAAGGTGCTGTGGAGTTCATAATGACAACCTCCCAGCACCATCTACTCTTAATGGCATCACTGCACTTAGTGCCCCGGAATGGCCCTGGGTACTATAGGGGCACAGGGCTCATGCACCTGTGCCCACACCACTGTTATTCGGCACCCAGCTAGAGGGATGACTGATGTATGGCAGGGCGGTGGGTTTGTGGGCATGGCACACAGGATGTATGCCATGTCGACTGTTTGTTTAGGTCTGCACCAGGACACTCAGTCTGCCAAGGCAGGGTGTGGGTGTCAGGGTGCAGGGCCCCTAAGGGTGGCACAATAAGTGCTGCAGCCCTTAGGGATTTTATCTGGTCACAATGCCCTGGGTACCTAGGGTACCATTTTCCAGGGACTGACATGTGGCCAGAGATGGCAAAGGGGTTTCAGCTTCAATACAGTTTTAGGGAAGGAACACAGGCCCTGGGCACCTGATTGGCAGGAGCCCAGGGCACACTCAGTCAAAGTACATCAGAAATTCATCAAAAAGTGGGAGCATATCATGCAAGAAAGATGGCACTTTGTCACAGATCCCTGATGTAGAGTAAGATTCTCCTAGTTACATGAGAGAAAATGTCATTGTGCAGATCAAGGCAATAGAATATGCTGTCTGAATCAGCAGGAGTAAAGAGATATTGATGTAGGCCTAGGCAATCTGGCATTCGGTCTAGGCTTTCAGATAACAGTGTTTCCTATGTGTAGATAATGTAAAAGGAGATGTTTAGGCAGATCTTTCTCAGAAAATAAGTACTTTTATCTTACAGCACTGCATGGCATCTTAATGGACCACTTTACTACTAAAATAAATTATAAAATTGAGACTTATCCTCCAGAAATTTGTAATCTAACTGTGAACTGAATATTTGATAAACTGGTAAGGCTTTGTTACACTGGTGATCCTCGATCGTACCCCTGGTTGTAATTGTCTTCTGCTAAAGGTTTTAAAAGTAATTTTTCATTTGCCTTAGAAAATTTACTCTGTACCTTGCTAATGCACAATATTCTTTAAAGACCACGATACATTGTGTAATCCTTACTTCATTTTTACTCTTGGACGTTAGTGTTCAGCTCAAACTCCTGGCTGTTCCGGGGAGACGGTGGATTTAATATTGAAATTAATGTAGATTGTGGAGAGGAAATATTTAGCAAATTGTAATACTAATTCGTAAAAGGGCCTTGCCTATGAATTAATGAGCTCTGAATGTTTCCATTTATGGGGAAAATCTTCCAGTAGATATTAAATAGCTATTGCGTCCCTCCTTTTAAATGTAAATGACGTTCATAGTCACCATAATGGGTATTTTCCTTGAAAGGGCTGCTCTCCGAAAGAAAGTGGAGGGATTTGCAAGCCATCAAAACAAAGACTGCTGAGGTCATTTGCCTCACTCAGTCGTATTCCCTTCCGACTCTCCAGTAATGTCCGCCTAGTGGATAATTGAATATTCAAAGTTGATGGATAATAAACTGATCCTCTGGCAATGGTGCATGGAAGTGCAAACAACTTACAAATCAAGACTTTAAAGGGTGTGTTGTATGAGCTTGGGAAAATGTCATTATCTCCTATGTTCCTGATTTCTGGACTAGTCTGCTATGTGACCTATCTACATATCTGCCTTTAGGCTATTGCGTAAAAAAAAAAAACTGCACTCAGTCACTGGATGGAATCTTTCAACATAGGAGCCTCATTCAGCAGCACCAAATTGGTGCAAGGTGTGCTCATTTTCTGCTTTTTATTTCTGTGTGGACAGGTTGTTGTGAAAAATGAAGTGTTGTGAAGCTATTAGTACCGTATTAAGACAGGGGCATGCTTAATTACTTTAATTGTGCCTGCCCTTATTCAAGGTAAAAACAAATGGAGGACTGGAGTCTTGCAACTTTTTGGGCTCATTCCTGTGAGAAGTTGGCCTGATATATGATGCTCACTAGTTTTAGTGATCACCTTGTATCAGTCCAAACAACCCTTATGGTGATTGGTTGTAAGTCAACCTTATAGACCAGCTATCCTAGTGGTAGCATGGACAAAGCAGTCTTAGGGTAAACTCTTTTGGCATGTGAAGCCAGCTGCTTTACCCCATATAACCCCTTGAATACCAAGTGAAAGGACACCACACAGGTTGTTATGAAAATAAACAAGTATTTATTAACTAACATACACCTCTGAACTCTTTGAGGTCAGAGGGCTAAGCACATGACAAACTCATAGGAAAAATATGTTTAAGTTGCACAAATTACAATGGTGCCCTAGGGGCACGACAAACCATCTACTAAGTAAGTGGAATGTTAAAGTCAACAATAGGAATGGAGCTGTCCAAAGGCTGTAGGATCGCTGGGACCACGCTACACTAACTTGAGGTAAGTAATAGGAGGCCCACGGAGCGCGTGTGCAGAGTGAGAACTCACACGCGAGATGCGTACAAACGTCTATGGACAGTACAGTTTAAGAAAAAGGTGAGTACGGACGTCCCTGACTAGATAGGACTAAAACGACTGTGGAACTGGACACTAGGAGAGTCAAGCTACCCTTGAGCACCGAAATGCTCGTGTTACCTCACCCACAGGCTGCGGGTGCATAGGTGCCAATTCGTGTCCGGTTCCGGCGTTGAAGTCTATGGAGCCTGGAGGAAAAGATCCTGCTGGCGGTCAGGAGGAAGATGTCCGGTGTGATCCAAGGGTGGATCGGTGAAGAGAAGAACCTGAAAGCAGAAGGGACAATGTTCAAAAGTCACTAGCCAGTGACTGGAGTGGAACCAGGAGTGGAACCAGATGTCGTCGTCGCGATCAGGTGTAGGTGGACGCTTGTCTCTGTAGCCACGTGGAACATGTGGTGTCTTCGATGACCAGGATGGAGGCACGAGCTGTCCCACGCAGGCTCTCGCTGTCGGCGGTGTCGGCTTTGGAGTCAACAGGCCTGGGCAAAGGCAACCCACGCGGTGAGTGGAAACGGCGTCTGGAGTGGACCAGGAGGGTCCGGGGTGCTCCTCTTTTGGAAGGGAGCAAGAGCCAGTCTGGAGCAACCAGACCAGCAGTGAAGATTTCGGGTTTCGTCGTCTAGGAGGTCACCAGCCAGCCGGCATTGTGAGATGAGTAAAGACAAAAATGGTGACATAATCGCCTATGAATTATCAATTTGTTTTTCCTCCCTCCCAAACATTATACGGATGTACACAATGTATCTCCCTATTTGCTACGTCAACAGTATAAGCAAGCTTGTTTGCATAACCACTAAGGGTTTCAGTCCACTATACTCACTCACATTATGTGACCATTTTTGTCTTTACTCGCCTCACATTTCGGTTTCCACACACATGCACTTTCCCTCTTTGACCACTGGCCTATATCTTTTCTTCCCCCCTCTTTTATTTCTCATCATGTGTTCTGTCTTATTTACACTTATTATCCACCTTCCATTTTATGTCACCCCCAGCCCTGAAGAGTCACGGGTTAACACCCTGCTTGACGAAACACATGTCGGCTGGTCTCCTGTTCCTAATATATGCATTCCAATAAAACGACACAAAAAGAACACATCTGTGTGACTCCATCCTTGTCATTTGTTGGTGATCATTCATATCACACTTACTTGTTGTGTGCATCGGACTTTGCTTATAATTAACTACAGGGAAGAAATTCCTCCACCCCTGCTTTTCAGAGTTTAGGGTTCTCTCTGATCCAGTTGCACCAACCACAAGCTAACATTCCTTTTGACCCAACCACTGCCTGTTGTGCGCCAATATATTTCTGAATACTCACAAACCCCTCACAGAACTTTAATGATCAGCCAGTTGTATCAGATTTGGATGGCCAGCCAGGGGTGGCATAATACATGCTGCAGCCCCTGGTAGGCCCTGGGTGCACCTATGCCCTGGGTACCTAAGGTACACTGTACAGGGGCTGATAAGGTGACTCAGTATCCAATTAGATATGTACCTAGAGTACATGGAATCCATTTTACAGAGAGAGCAGTGGGCCTGGGGTCCTGAATAGCAGGGCCCCAGGTCAACTAAGTCGAAAAACCAGCAAAACACCAGGCAAAAAGGTGGGGGCAACCATAGTCAGATATCCACCTTCCTACAATTCCCAACTATCTTATACTGGTCAACCTGTTGCAGCCCCATATAATGTACTTAATATATTGTCTGGCTTGCTTAAGACCTTTTATTCTTCCCTAAGTCACTCTACTCAGTGTGAAAATGGAAGGATCGTTACCAAACTTTAAATAATAGGCACCCTCTTATGTGAACCTAGCTATCTCTACAGCATTTGTACAGGTAGCTGGAGGGTAGACCATCCAGTCCTATATCGTGCAGTACAGTGCAGACTCCATCTAGCTTTTCACCAGGTTTTTAAATAGCCTATAGTAATCCTCCAGTTTCCGCTTGTGATTGTGCAGAGAGTATAAATTCTATTAATTATTATTAATACAGCCCCTACTAGTTGTAAAGCTGTTGCTAGCACTGCCTCTTTTAGCGGTATTTCCTCCACTACTAGTACAACTTTTACCATAAATAAGACTACTTGTATTGAAAGCACTGTTAACATCAAATACAATTGTTCAGTGTTTCTTAGAAAACAGTGTTGAATTACTAGTACAGTATTCACTTCCATTGCAGTCTTTAGCAAAGCAAATCCTTTAAAGCCCTCAGACATGAAACCGTACTGAAAAAGGTAATATGCTTCTTAGATTTGGTAGTAAAATCCATAGTTGTCAATTAATAAATGTGTGCGTTTATAACAGTGTATATGGACTAAATGTCCCAGATGCAGACACGTTCTTGTTTTGTCTGATACTGTTTTTCATCATAAGTGATCCCATCTTATGATGTGCGAAATCAGAGGATTTCCTGTGTTTTATGGAAAAAGCTAGCTTTCCATGTGAAGCTGCAGTTCTCCTTTAAATTGTTTGTTTTGATGGCCTAACCTGTAGATGTTTTTAGTTACTTTTACTGTTTTCCCCAGTATGTTTACACTAAACCAACCATATGTTGGACAGGGTAGTATTTCCTAACACAAAGCAGTCTTTGTTTCGATAGGCACTCACTGTTAGTTTCTTTCTGCAGCCCCCATTGATCCTGAAGGACAAAGCAAAGAGGAGAGTGAATCTGAAAATCGCAATCGTCTGGCAGCAAGGGACCGCCGAAAAGGAAGGAGAGACAGACTATTAGCAGGCTTTATCATAAACTCCTCCGAGGTATGACTGCATTGGGCAAGCTTTACATATTCTTTTATCTGTTTGAAGGAGTTTGTTCTATATCGAGTCACATCGTCATGTACGCCACTATGACTTGCACAGTTCATTAATGCCAACTTGATGAACTTTACCAATATCTACTCTGTTGAAGGTTTGTCAGATCATACGGTGGATGAGGCAGCACTATGGACCGAGATTCTCTCAACTGTTTGCTGAACTTTTTCCTTAACCTAGTGACTAAAGAAAGGTGGTCATTGTTAGATATTTAGATAAAGTGAAAAATTGTATAAACTCTCTCTTGTACAAGACCGTGCATCTTGTATATTGTATATATACAATATACAAGATAGCTAGGCTGCGTGGTGAGGAGTTGGGAGTAAAGGGTTTGTGGTGGCTTGAAGAGGCTAGGTTCTCCCATTGCTTTGGGACGAAGAAGTGCTTGTGAGGTCCAGTCTGTAGAAGGGGCCATTAGTCTCCATGTGGATTGGTAGAGGAGCACAATGATCTTTGAGGTTATTGGTTAGTTGTGTGCTGTGAGGTTGGATGGAGTGAGTGTAGAGCACACCGTAACTGGTGAGAGGAGCAAGAAACAATGTTTTATGATGCATGGTAAGTACCATAATGGCTTCAGTTGGATTGCGGCATACAGTGCCTTAGAATGAACATGTTGTTCTGAAAGAAACACGTAGCGATAGCTTCCTTACCTTAGAATTACCCCAGGCATCAGACTGGATCTGGAAAGTTTTGGTCAGCAGTACCCCTGCGCTTCGGAAGGCAGCGGCGTGCTTCATTGGCGTCAAGATGACGTCGCTGGAGCCACTTAGATGCGTCCACGCTCGCAGACGTCAGTTCTTTTTCTGCGCCAGCAAGCGCAGAGCCGAGAAGAGCAAGTACCCCCAGTCACTTTTTATCTGAGTTTTTTCGAGGCCTTTTGTCTCAATTCATTTTGAGTCGCTTGACTCCTGTGTCCTAGGGATGCCCGGCTAGAAGAACTGTGGGGATTGTCACCGGATGATGTTGGTGACAGACCCACACCGCGTGTGTCTCTACTGCCCGGGGCGCGACCACCACTCCAAGTGGTGCCCCGACTGCCGGGCCATGGCACCTGGCGCAGAATACTTTGCGGGAGCAGTCCTGAAAGTTGCTGGAAGTCCGGCAGTTGGCTCTTGCCCCCTCAAGGTCCCGGTCCTGTGGGAAGTCTAGGGACCAGTCGCCATTGTTCATCTGGATCTAAGTCTTCGCACTAGGAGTCAGTTAAGTCGAAGCATTGCAAGAAGTCGTTGAAGCGTTGTCGCTCTTCGACTTCCCCTCGCCCGTCGTGGCTGAGGGTGGTACCACCCCAGCGGCTTCGGCGGAGCCTGCGATGTTGTAGCCAGTATATCCTCCCTTTCCGGATGCGTCGGCGATGCCTGCTCAGGTGCAAGAGTTTCTTGCTGCCATGGCCCTACTCTTTGGGCCGTCAGGCCTCCCCGGTGCGCCTAGCGGCCCCGCGGGCTCGACTAGGGGTTCTGCCCTTCTATCGCCGGCAGCTCATGACCCCCCTGGATCCGGGCTCGGATCCTGGGCAACACTGGTTGACCTCATAACCACTCCACTGGTGTCGACCCCGCCTCCGGCACCTCCTCCAACGTTGTCCGGTGCCACCGCCTGCCCCATTCTTAGTCCTGAACCGGACACGCAGATACCGGCGCTGATGGGGCCTTTTTACCCCTATTTCCGTCCTCATCATTTTCAGCTTGTTTCAAAGACTTCGTAGGAAGGGGAGGACTGGGAGTGGTCTGATGACCCTCTCACCCAACAGTGTGAGCATGATCCTGACTGGGCAGAGCATTTGGGGGCTGCCAGTGGTCTTAACACCTCTCCTGACCTTGGCATGCTGTTTGCTCCTACCGTGGCTAAGGAGGTGGGAGCCAGTTATGCAGTGGTGTTGCATAGGGCAGCCGAGGCCCTCAACCTCTAACTCCCTCAGTGGCCGTCAGGACTAACCTCCTGACAGAAGTGCTTCGGAGCTCTTGCTGCCTTTTAATGACGTTCTTTTGGCCATTTGGTCCAGGCTCAACACAGGGGCTCCTGTGGACAGGAACGTGGCCCGATGCCATCGCCCGGCTCTGGGCAACCCCCTCTTTCTCTCCCAACACCCCACGTCCGAGAGCTTAGTTGCCCAAGCATCTGCATCCCAGAGCGTGTTCCCTTCTGCACCTCCGGATCGGGAATCCAAGAAGCAGTTTTTACCTGCCAGCTTTGGGCTGCGGTCAGTGAACACTGCATGCCTCTTGGGCCGTTATTCTCACTTTATGTGGGATACTGATGCACAGGTGCTGCCTAAATGTCTGGAGGAGGCACGGACAGTACTCTCTCAAACTATAGCAGCTGGGAGAGACACAGGTCAGTTCACCAGTTGTTTTGGCCTTGACACTGCCAACCCGCTGGGCAGGGCGATTTCCACGACGGTGGTGCTTCTGCGCCACGCTTGGCTGAGGACAACTGGCTTCTCAGGGGATGTCCAGAACACACTGATGGACATGCCCTTTGATGGCATTCACCTTTTTGGCGATAGTGCGTTTTGGAACGCATTGAGGACTCGAGGGCCAAGGCGAAGTCCTTGGGCCTGTCGGCCACTCGCCCGCCTCCGCCTTCTGCTTTTCGCTCCTTTCGTGGCCACGGAAGGGGTGCCCCAACACGTTCGTTCCAGAGCTACAGGCCTGAGCAGCAACATCCTCAGCGTGGTGTGGACGTGGGAACTGCCGAGGCGGTTCTGGGGGCCAGCGGGTGGGTCAGTCAACCTAAACCCTGCAACCATCCACTGCCAAGCCTTCCTAGTCTGAATTTTCAGGCCCATCAAACGCCAGTTTGTGGCAGATTTCGCCATCAACTCCCCAACTGGCGCAACATCACCTCGGACAAGTGATGCTGCAAATTGTCCGAGGGGCTACTCCCTCCCCTTCGAGACTACACCTCCAGCCATTCCACCTAAGTACCACTGCATGTTTGGGGACCATCTTGTGCTTCTTCAGCAGGAAGTCACGGCCCTCTTGGCCAAAGGGGGCCTTAGTGTTTTTCTGGGTCAGAAGTAGGTCGTGGTTGTTATTCCCACTACTTTATGCTCCCCAAGACGGACAAGGGCCTGCGTCCTATCTTGAACCTCAGGAACGTTGTTGATGCTAGCTCGGGTCTTGGCTGCCCTCGACCCTGGAGACGAGATGGTAGCGTTGGACTTGCATGATGCATATTTCCACATCCCCGTCCTGCCGGCCCACAGGCGTTACCTGCGCTTCACTGTAGGCCACAAGCACTTTCACTCTACCGTGCTCCCCTTCGGCCTTACCAGCGCCCCTCAGGTCTTCACGAAAGAGATGGCGGTGGTCGCAGCTCATCTGCTCAGGTTAGGGGTTCCAATCTTCTCCTATCTCGGCGACTGGCTGTTGAAGGCGGGCTCGCCCCGGACAGTCTTCTCCAGACTACAGAAGACCTCCTGCATTTGCTTGGGTTCTCCATCGATGTGCCAGTCGCATCAGATTCCCTCTCAGAAGCTCCTCTTCATCGGAGCGTTTCTGGACTCAGCGCAGTTTCAGGTGTATCCTCCTGAGCAGCGAGTCGGGATATTCTGGTTATGATTCCGATCTTGTAGCCTCTACCTAGGGTTTCGGTCAGGATGACCCTCCGGCTTCTGGGCCTGATGGCATCCTGCTAGTGGGTCATGCCAGATGGCATATGTGGGCTCTGCAGTGGGACCTGAAGTTCCAGTGGGCACAGCATCAGGGCAACCTGTCCCATCTCGTCCAGATCTCGGAGGGCACTGTACGACAATTGCAGTGGTGGCTCTCGAATCTCAATTGGGTCAATGGCAGATCCCTCTCCCTTCCCCAACCGGAACACACAGTTGTGACGGATGCGTCCCTTCTGGGATGGAGCGGCTGTGAGAAAGTGGCCCTATATATACTGCACCAAAGCGAGGTACAGTGTGTATAGAGTCCAAGGGTCTTCAGAGGTTTGGCAGTTTAAAGATAGAACCTTACTCTCTAAAGTGGTAGCTTGGTCGAGCAGTAAGGCAGTATCAGAGGACAGTGTAAAGCACTTGATGTACACACTCAGCCAGCAAATGGACTCTCGCACTCAAAACTGAACTCTAGGCCAATTGTTATGTATAAAAAAAATATACTGTTTTATTTGTGGAACCCAGCAAGCCTGGTGCAGGTAAGCATAAAAATACTATCAGTAGTAAATTATTTGTAAAAACACAGTTCAAAATAGCAGTGCAACTTGTACTGGTTTTGGTTACAGTTTTAAGAAAGCAGTTTGCAACACATTGCAGGTATAGTACATTCAATTGAAAGGGATTTTTAAGTAAAATGCAGTTAATTACTTTTCAGATTAATTTTGCTAACACAGGACTGGATCCTAGATTCAGCCCTGGGACATTTCCTGAAAATGTTTTGGTTAAAGGTCCGATTTTTAAAGAATATTATTGCATTTCAAAAGTTGAAACTTAAAAACTGTTTCACATAGAATCATCAATGTTATCCTAAGGGAGGAAATTCACTTAGCAGGTAAGTTATGTTATCGTTACTTTTTCTTACTGTTGGACTTGGCCCTTCTGGCAGGTCCACCCCTGAAGGTTTTGTTGTTATATGTAACCTGGGGATGGTGATTCCCACTCTGAGTGCGTGTGAAGAGAGAGAGCTGCCCTTCCATAGGAATGCATGGGGAATGTATGTGTCCCGGGTAGTTCCCGATGCGTAGGGTGTGCAGGGTCAAGTCTGGTATGTATGAACTCGTGAGATTGAATGCTGCGCAACGGTATATGCGGCATGAGTGGGTCTGGTGTAAAAGTCCCACTTTTAGAAGTTGGCATATTTGTGGAATGTGTGCCTGGCGTATGATTGGCTGAGGCTGGCTGGTGAGCCTGGCTCCCAGAATCTGGGAGGGTCGGCCCCGGTGGTGAATGGAGTGCTTAGCATGCTGATGTGAGGGGAGGAGTGAGCCTGGGTCTGCTTGTGGATTGACTGTCTGGTTTGAGTGTCCTGAATGAGGCTGGGTTTTCCCCACACAATGCTGGCTCCACCCCCTGGGGTGCGTCTGCTGTCCCTAGCCTGGCCAGTGAAAAGAATCCCCCATAACCAGTTCCAGCTGGTTCTCTCCCTGCCTGCCCCTTCAGACCAAGGATGTGTGTATAAAAAGGGTGCTGTGACACTCTGGAAATGTTCTTGTTCTCAACTTGAATCTACCAGGGGCTGCTGCTGCTTGGGCTCAGGGTTGGCTTGCCTCCCTGGGCCCTGCCCTACTCCTGGACTGCTGATGGCCTTTTCCCTTCTAGGAGCTGCTGTGCTCCACATGAGGTCCTGGACTCTTTTTGGGACTGCTACTCTTCCTCCAGCGCTTTCCTCTGACCCCCCAGCGCTTGGGGAGCGCTGTTCTTCCTACTTAGCGCCTGGAAGCGCTGCTTTCTGCCCTCGAGCGCCTGGAGCACTTTATTGAGGTTACCCGCGCTGGGAGTGCTCTACTTCCCCTGCAGAGCGCCGTAACGCTGTCCTAGCGCCTGGGGGCGCTGTTTACCCAAGCCGGTGCCACCCGGCCTTTGCCCTGTTCTGTGGGGGTTCTACACCCCCAGCGAGTGCCTACCTCGCTAACTGCCCTTCTTCCTCGAGGGAGCCTAGCCCTCGCCATTTTCCCCGAGTTCACCACCACCGGCACGGGTTCCTTCGTGTTGTCCGTCCCGGGCCGCGCTGGGATTGGCTGCTGACCCGGGACTTGCTGCTGACGTCTCACCGGGCCGCGCTGTGATTGGACGGCGGCCCGAGGATGTTGTGAGGCGGGGGAGAGAGAGAGAGAGCGAATGCAGGGAGCGGCGGGAGCCTACTCCGCGCCCCTGCTTCCCCCCTAGGAGAACTGCCGCTTCACACCATCCCCCCCCCCCCCCCCCTCCCGGGGCCCCCAGGAGCGAGAGGGAGAGCGAGGAGAGACCGGCGCCGCAGACCCGGTGAGTGCTGGACACGGGAGGGGGCGTCGGGGCACATTGCAGGTGCCCGCCCCTCCCCTCGAATGATCCTCCTGTTGTGCTCGAAGGCCCGTGGGGGCCCCCAGTGATGCCGTGACTCCCGAGGGGGGACCCCGCCTGCCCACACCTTGCGTCCTGAGCCCGGAGAGGCTCCACCGGGTGACATTGTTTCGCCGAGCCTACGAGGCTCAACCCCCAGCCACATCCCGCTTCCCGAGCCCGGAGAGGCTCCACCTCACCCCAGTGTCCCTGAGTCCGAGTAGGCTCCAACGTGTCCTTGTGCCCCTGAGCCCCGAGAGGCTCCACCATTGCCCCTTGTCCTCTCTAGCCGGCGAGGCTCCGCCCAGTATCTTGTCTCGATCCCTGGAGGCTCCCTCATGGCGCCATTATTCCCCCGAGCCTGTGAGGCTCCATCGATGCCCCTCAGCTGCCCAGCACTACGTGGGCAGCTGCCACGTGTAGGTTTGTCCCTGGCTACCTGCAGCCTACCCTGAACATTGTGACATTGTGCGTCCTAGCCCCAGAAAGGCCAGCTGGCCTGTGGGACGCTATTGATTAACATTATTGTGATTCTGAGAGTGATTACATGTTGCCCTGCTGATGGGGCCTCTGTTGTGTTATATACCTTGTCTTTCCGTCCCTCCTGAATATCTGATGTCCCCTGTATGTGATTCCTGGTCAGAGTGAGTTCTACTGCTAGTCCTAGGAAGCTCCCAGTTGATATGTGTTCTAATGCCAGATCCACCATGTGCATACCCCTGGCAGGGGTCCCTCGGCCCTGCCCTGTACTGTTTCCCTTGCAAACCCTGCCTGTGACTCTGGCACCTTGTAAAGTGTGTGTCCCTATGTGTCCTTCTTAATACAAAGACTATTTTCATATATACTTTGTGTGGAGTCCTTTTGTGGGAGGCCTGGGACGTTGTTGTTGGTGGGTGCTTGCGCAAATGCTTCACACATGACCTCCGAGATAGGCTTGACTGCTCGCGCCGCGTTACTTAGAGGGTGAGCAGGGGTTGTCTTGACATAGGAGTGGCGGTCTCTGACTGGCTGTGGCGCAAGCCCTGGCCGTCCGGGGGTCCCATTTCCTACACTTACTCTGTGCTGGATCCTGGACTCAGCACTGGGACATTTCCTGAAAACAATTAAGAAAATGCATTTTGGTTAATCAGCGGATTTTTAAGGAATATTTGTAGTTTTCAAAAGTCGACACTGTTATCCTATGAGAAAAAATGAGTTATCGGTTTCAAGATAAGTAATCGGTCTTAGGCTTCTGGGGTTATACTCGGGGGGGGGGGGGGGGGGGGTCTCCCAGGGTCAGTGAAGCACTGTTGTTGCACCCTCAGCGGCACTTGGGCGGCCGGGTGCAGAGTGTTGAGGCCCAATGTTATCCTTTGGGGGACAGGGGGACTCTGGCAAGCAGGCCACAGGGTTGTGGGAGCAAAGCTCCTAGGGTTAAGCTCAGGGAAAGTTGGGGACCAAGTTGGCACCAAAGGGGCACCCTCAGCGGCGCTAGGGCAGCCGGGTGCAGGGTGCTGTTTTGCGGTCGGGTGCCCTGTTGATTTCAATAGAGGTTCTCTAGGAAAAAGGAAACTGCAGGCTGTGGGACGAGGATCTTCCAAGAGTGACCACCACTTTGAGGGGAAGTTGGGAAGTAGAGGGATGGTTAGGCACCGGTGGGTTAGGCACTTAAGGCTGTGGGGCGTCTGGTGCAGGGGTGCCTTTGGACGTCAGATTTTCTCACCCGCTCTGGTCACGGTGGAGGAGGGGGGTCCTGAGGATTGAGGCTGCAGGCATCGTCTGGAGGCAGGTCATGAGTAGTCGGGTCAGGATCGCCGGGGGGACCTCCTCGTGGTGTTTGTTCACTCAAACACGGGCCGGGCTCGGCGGGTGCAGTGTCTGCTGGATTCTCGGTTTCTGGCTGGCACCAGAAGCTGCAGTTTAAACACGTCCGGTGTTAACGGGAGAAACCACTTGGAAAGTAAATGCAGGCAGGTCCTCCGGGGTTTTTGAGGTTGCTGCCTGCTGGACATGCCAGGGTTTTGCAGGTTAGAGGGGAGACAGGCCTGTAGGCTGGGGCTAAGTCAGTGGCCATTTTCCTCTGGTTAGCTCTTCCAGGCTTCTCGTCCTTCTTTTCTTGTTGGCGCTGGATCTAAGGAAGGAAGGATCAGGGTGCCCCTAAATACTAAATTTAGGGGCGTTACAGGTAGGTTAAGTGCAGGGACCAATGGGTACCTTCCCTGGAGTGGGTAAACCCCTATTCTGCCACTCTCCAGTGGGAGGGGCCAGCAGCCTGTTCCTGGTTGGCTGGGTCCCTCCATCCTCAAGATGGCGGGAACTCGAGGTTGTGCTTCACCTCGCCTCGCCCGCCTTAGGGGTGAAGTTAGCAGAGTTGGGCACACCTCTCTTCCTCACTGTTTTTCCCGCCAGGTCTCCCGACCAAAGTGGGGATAGAACCAGTGGGGACCAGTTGCTGAGTACAGCAAGTGGTCTGGAGAGGCTCACAAAGGCGGTATGCCTTTGAAGCTTCTCCTTTGTGAATCCTGCCCCTCCTGGGGGAGGAGGCTTGGCACCTCGTCCCAGGATGTGCATTGTTTCAGGCCCCCAAGAGCAGCAAGCTCTCGACCCAGGGGTCCAGAAAAATGTCTGGTGGTGGCAGCCACTCAGTCAGGTCACTGGGAGTTGGTAGAGTTTCAGGGAGCATCTCTAACATACCTTCTGTTGTGCATTTTACATTAAATCCCACACTGGCATCAGTGTGGGTTTATTGTGCTGAGAACTTTGATTTATCCAGTATTATGGGTGTCTTTCATAGATTCACATACCTGAATCATTCCTTGTCGTCGAGATGGGAGCCCCGGTAAATAGAAAAGTAATGTCCTATAGACATACATAGAGAAAAGTAGACCTAGGGGCCTTGCCTTAGTAGCCTATCTATGTCCTTTTGTAAAAAGGACCAAATTCTAGAAGGTAGCCAATCAGCTACCACCTCCCTCTAGAACCTTCCTGCCAGGAGCCTCAGTCTCTCAGATTTTCTACCGCACGTTGTGCTAGGGAGTCTCCCCCTGAGTTCTCCTCAGGTTTCCAAGATTTATCTTTTTTCTCACAAAAGTTGGATATTTTCTTCTTCAAGCAACAATGGCTGATCAGCAGAAGAAAGGGCTTTTCAGGGCCTGTTCAAACTGTGGTAAGAAGAGACTGCACGTCGATGACAGGCATGAGACTTTTCTCCACTGTCTTTACCCTGATCATTCTGCAAAAGAATGTAGAGTTTGTAGAACATTCTCTACAAAGACTCTTAAAGACAGGGAAGGAAGACTGCTGCTCTGGTTAAACAGACTCAAAAACAGAGATGATGCACTGTCTTCAGAGGAAGGTGAAATGGCTTCAGTCTCATCAAAACTATCCCTGAAGAGGCCAAGGGGTGCTTCCCCTAACCCTACAGACGTCCCTCCTAAAAAGACTACCACAAAGTCTTCTGAGGTACAATCCGTCACGTCTGAAAAGGAGGTTTCCACCTTCAGAAAGCCATCTCACTCATCGACCACGAGTTCGTCGTCTTTTTCTTCAAGAAAAACAGCCTATGTCTCCACATCGACGACTACGGTGTCAACGACGATGGCATCGTCAGCCTCTTCGTCGACGACGACGATAACTCAATCATCGTCGACGGGTAAGCCAATTTCATCGATTATACTTATAAAAAAAGCAATCGACGTTGCTTACAGTTCCGTCGACGGCAAAACAGAAATCGCCGACGCCTGCATCGACGACGAATGGCACATCGTCGACAAAGACATCGTCTACGTCGAAGCTACCATCTACAAAGGCACTGTCGACGACGAAGGCACCATCAACTACCACACAGTCGACGACCACATCGTCGACGACGAAAGTACCGTCGACGACCACACCGTCGACGACTAAGGCGCCGCCGACGACGATGGCACCGTCGACGACCGCACCCTCGACGACCGCACCCTCGACGACGAAAGTACCGTCGACGACGGCACCGTCGACGACGACCGCACGGTCGATGAAGGAACTGTTGACGAAGGGAAAGACGTCGAAGGAACCGTCGACGACCTCACTGTCGACACTTGAATCGTCGACGCCATGGAAAAAAATCAGATTCGATTCCGCCAAAGAGGAAGGATAAAAATCCGATTACGCCAGATCTGACATCCCCAAGCAGGGTACAAAAATTACTCCCATCTTGTCTCCTAGAGAGTGATGAATCAGAAGATGGCCAGTATGAGCAAGCTACTAGTCCTTCAGATCTAAATGTAAAGTGCCAGAGCACAGATGATGAAGGAGATGATGTCGTTCTACGGAGGAGACTGTACATACACAAGTACAAACACAGGTCACTCCTATGGTTTGCCTTCCAGTATCTATTGTCTCAGATCTTCAATTCTTGATCACAGACTATAAAAAACGGTTTCCAGAATCGCCAGCAGCATCCTCCAAACCGCAACCATCTCCAAAGACAAGACCACCACCTCTGGATCTCCCTCAGGAGAGAGAAGCGGTTCATAATGTTCAGTCCTTAGACGACGAGGGCGAGGAACCAGAAGGAGGAGAGGTACAGGATGACCTGTCCAATAACGGAGATGACGAGGATTATATCGCTCATTCCCAGGCCACACCTGAACCTCATACTTCGGAATCCCCACCAGTAGACATTGGAGGATTCCACAACTTGGTGGAAAGAGCGGCCACAAGATTCCACATGGCTATAGAATAACAAGAAACTGACTGTTTTCTATATGATCAAAAAGACAACCAGATCAATTTCTATAATTGAACATACATGGGAACAGGGCCAGCAATTGATGCAAACTCCAGCATCGGTCTCAATAGTGGTACCCAGACTGGATAAAAAATATAAGGCACCAACAACAGCAGCTACCTGCCTTAATGCGCATCCCAAACCAGATTCAGTAGTCACACAAGCGGCTCAAAAGAATTCAAGAAATCCGTCTTCTCCACTGTCAGCACCGCCAGACAAAGAGGGTAGAAAATTAGACAGCATAGGCAAGTGTTTTTCAACCACGCCAGCCATGACTATCAAAATAGCTAACGCCATTGCCCTGATAGGGAGATGAAACAGGCAATTATGGGAAGACATTGCCCCATACCTGACAGAAATACCTGAAGACTCAAAGGAGGAAGTCCAATCCCTCCTAAAAGAAGGACAAACGTCGGCATCGGAGATCGATGGCGCCGTAGATATCGCAATGACAGGCTTCAGGCAACTGGCAGGTGCAGCAGTCTTAAGGAGACAAGGGTGGCTCAAGGCAACATCCTTCCGCCAAGAAATCCAAACTAAAGTTTTAGACATGCCTATGACGGACAGCACCTATTTGGTGACAAAATAGACGAGGCCCTACAGGCAATCAAAAAAGATACAGACACAGCACGAGCTCTAGGCACGTTACAGTTCAGAAACCAGTCCTTTCGAGGGAACAGGGGTAGAGGTCAGCCTTCTTACAGAGGATCATACCAAGGAAAATCCTCCTACTCCTATAATCAAAGCCGGTCACAATACCAACAACGGCAACCGCAGCAAGGCCGCCAGACCTCCTATGGGAAATCTAACTTCAGAGGAAGAAACCAGAGGAAACCAGCAGGCGGACGCCAATGACAGTTTCCAACAGCTAGTCCCTCCACCATCTCATTCTTTCAAAATTGGAGGAAAACTCACTCACTACCTCGACAATTGGAAATCCATAACAACGGATCGGTGGGAGCTTCAATTAATCCAATACGGACAATCATTGGAATTCAGTTCAATTCCCCCAATAACTCCTCCTCGCAAGATTCAACACAGCCACCTGCGATTACTCCTGCAAGAAATGTCATCAATGTTGAAGAAAGGAGCAATAGAGCGAGTCCCATCAGCTCAAAAAGGGAAGGGGTTTTATTCCCGCTTCTTTCTAATACAACAAAAAAGGAAGAAATGGAGGCCCATCCTAGATCTCAGGGCACGCAATTCATTCTTGAAGAGCCAATCATTTCAGATGGTGACCCTTCAGGAAATCTTAGGATCTCTAGAGGAAGGAGACTTTGACGTCTTTGGACCTGCAAGACGCATATTACCACATCCCAATACACAAACGACACAAAAAATTTCTAAGATTCGCTGTAGCAGGACAGCACTACCAATTCTGTGTCCTCACATTCGGCCTCAAATAGGCACCTCACATTTTCACTAAGTGCCTCTCTCCAGTGTCAGCTTTCCTACGCCAGCAGGGACACCAGGTTTTCCCCTACCTGGACGACTGGCTGGTGAAAGCACCATCGATGGCAGACGCACAAATGTCTTCCAACGCCTGTCTCAATATTTTCGAACAACTGGGTCTGACTCAATCACGAGAAATCAACCTTACAGCCCTCCAGAGTTATAACTTTTCTGGGGGCGACTTTAAATACGGCATATTCAACAGCATTCCCATCGCTGGAAAGGAAAAACTAAATAATTACTATGGCCATCGCAGTGACTTTAAAGAACACCATCCGAGTCCGTACATTCAAGTCCCTCCTAGGGATGATGTCCTCGTGTATATTACTCATTCCTCACTGTCGGCTCAGAATGCGCCCCCTCCAAGAGGCCCTGACCAAGCAGTGGACTTAGTGCACAGACTCTTTCGAGGATCACATCGTGAGTACTCCACAAATCACCTAGGCCTTACACTGGTGGTAGACATCCACGAACCTATCACAAGGACTAACGTTCCTGCTGCCTCCAACTCCACATGTCATAACTACAGACGCCTCTCTAGAAGGATGGGGAGCAGTCCTTCAAGAATTACAAATCAGTGGCAACTGGACAGACCAAGAGAGGAAACTCCACATCAACCTCCTAGAACTGAGGGCAGTTTTCCTATCTCTCCAAGCTTTCCTCCTGCGCATCAAAGGCTCAGCAGTGCTTGTATGAACAGACAACACAACAACAATGCACTACCTGAACAAGCAGGGAGGGACACGTTCGCTGACACGATCTCGCGAATCGCAAAAAATTTGGAACTGGCTAGTACTACACAATATCAAGCTAACAGCAGAGTATGTGCCAGGCAAGGACAACGTCATAGCGGACGCTCTGAGCAGACCGAGGTCTCTGTCCCACGAATGGGAACTCAACCAGACTGTTCTAAACGACATTTTCTCGAAATGGGGAAGACCGCAGATCGATCTCTTTGCCTCCAGGGAGAATGCCAAATGCCACAACTTCGCAAGCTGGCATCCCCAATCGCGGTCACTAGGAAATGCATTTTCCATCGCGGAAATGCATTTTCCATCGCATGGTGCAACGTGTTTGCGTACGCATTTCCGCCATTTCCCCTGATAACAAGAGTCATTCGGAAAATGAAAACGGAGCACTGCGCACTGATTCTCATTGCCCCGTTTTGGCCGAGGCAGCACTGGTTCACAGACCTTCGTCGCCTTTCAGTCCAACCCTCAATCCATCTGGGCCAGCATCCATCCCTACTCACGATGTCCAAAGGCCAAGTACTCCACCCGAATCTGAAATCTCTCAGATTATCGGCATGGCTCCTGAGTACCGAGAATTCTACCAACTAAACATTCCGCTGGAGTGCAAGAATCTCCTAGCAAAGGCAAGAGCAGACAGCACAAACAAAACGTATTCCTTAAAATGGAAACGCTTTTGCGTTTGGTGTATGGGCAACGATCTCCATCCCTTTCAGATCACTCCGGATCAGCTCCTTCCATATTTATTACACTTGGCACAAACGGGACTTGCCCATGCCTCCATCAGAGTTCATCTGGCAGCCATCTCCCGCTTCACAAGAACTTCAAAAGGACCATCTCTCTGGTCCCACAGGTTAATTAAACAATTCCTTAAAGGACTCTACAGATCCTTTCCTCGACCACGCAGAATTCCACCAACATGGCACCTTAATGTGGTACTCAACCAATTAATGAAACATCCGTTTGAGCCCATCCATAGGGCTGATATCAAATACATTTCATGGAAAACAGCCCTACTGTTAGCCCTGACCTCAGCAAGACGAGTCAGCGAGCTACAAGCTATTTTCATTCAAGATCCCTTCATGCAGTTCAGGGAAGACAGGGTGATTTTGAGGACAAATCCTCGCTTCATTCCTAAGGTCCCATCGGACTTCCACTTAAATGAACCATTAGTCCTCCGATCATTCTTCCCAAATCCAAGTACTGCAGCTAAACGATTTCTTCACTCTTTGGACCTAGAGAGATGTCTTAAATTTTACCTGGACAAAACAAAGCATTTTAGGAAAACAAATCAGCTTTTCATCGCCTTCAGCAGGCCAAGAAAAGGCATGCCGCTTTCCAAACAAAGCATTTCAAGATGGATAGCCTCTGCAATTGCTTTTTGCCATGACAAAGCCGGACGACCGTTACACTCCAAAGTCCGAGCTCATTCCACAAGAGCTATGTCCACATCGGCGGCACTATTCGCTGGGGTGCCAATTCTGGACATTTGCAGGGCAGCGACCTGGAAGTCGCCGCACACATTCACCAGGCACTACTGCCTGGATACGGAACTGATACAGGATGCAGCTGTAGACCAGGCTGTACTTCGCCATCTATTCCAGTGAGATGAGCCTTCCTCCTTCCCGCCATCTTTTGATATTATTATTAAGGGGCATTTATAGAGCGCCTGGTTACGCAGAATGCGTGTCCCCGCGCTGAACTGAAGCACTCTGAGAGAGAAGTAGGGGAGGGGCCCACTTATTTAGAAAAGAGGTAAGTTTTTAATTTCCTCCGGAAACTAGATTCGGAGGGGTCCAGACGGAGATTAAGAGGTAAATTATTCCAGTTTTTTGCCGCCAGGTATCGGAAAGATCTTCCTCCCATACGGGCCTTTTTCACCCTAGGGACCTTAAGTAAGCCTCCATGCGAGGAGCGCAGTGCACGAGTTGGTGCATACCTTGTAATAAGGTTCTGGAGTGGTGCTGGCGCCTTTTTAGCGAGGATACGGTGGCAGGTACAGAGGGACTTAAATTCAATTCTGCTCCTCACTGGCAGCCAATGGAGTGACTGGAGGGCGGCCTTGGAGTTCGATCTTTTTGGGAGGTTTAAAATGAGGCGAGCTGCAGCATTCTGTAGCACCTGAAGTCGATTAATCGCTTTACAGGTAGCTCCCAAATAGAGTAGGTTGCCAAAGTCCAAGCGTGAGGTGACTAGAGCATGCACCAGCGTTCTGCGGGCGGCCGTAGGGAGGAGAATTAGGACTTTCCGCAGAGTTTTTAAAATGCTGAAGCACATGCCCGTCACCCTGTTAATCTGTGGTCCGAAAGACAGATTAGTATCTAGCCAGACCCCGAGATTTCTGACTTCTTTCCGAGGTGTGGGGGCCTCGCCTAGGCATGGTGGCCACCATGCCGACGTCCAGACAGATGGGCTGCCTCCCACCACGAGCACCTCAGTCTTGTTGCCATTTAATTTCAGGCAATTAGTGGACATCCAGGTTGCAAGATCTTGCATGCAAGCCCTGAAACTGTCCATAGCAAGACCGGGTGCACGCGAGAGGGAGACAACCAGCTGAGTGTCGTCGGCATAGGTAACAATTTGTAGTCCGTGTCCCACTACAATTGGAGCCACTGGGGAGACATAGAGATTGAAAAGAGTTGGGCTCAGGGACGAACCCTGAGGAACGCCCTGACCCAATTCTATGTCTCTGGAATAGTGGTCCCCTTGACGGACCTGGAAACTTCTCCCCGTTAGGAAGGATTGGATCCATTGGAGTGCGGCTCCAGTTATACCTCCATCATTCAGACACTGTAGCAAGGTGGAGTGAGCTACAGTGTCGAATGCCGCACTCAGGTCCAATAGGATAAGGGCCATAGTGTGACCTTCATCCACCCCCTGCCGAAGGGATTCCACAGCCGTCAATAGTGCCGATTCCGTAGAATGGCGGGGGCGGAAGCCAAATTGTGTGTCGTGGAGTAAGGCAGCTTTGTCTATGAAATCCATTAGTTGGAGATTGACCGTTTTTTCTGCTACCTTGGCCAGATATGGTAAAAGAGAGATGGGCCGCAAGTTGTCTAATTTATCAAAGCTGATGGTAGGTTTTTTTCTAAGAGGAAGGACCACCGCTTTTTTCCATTCTTTAGGCACAGTCTTTGTCATAAAAGACACGTCCAGTAGATGCCTAATGTAGGGCTCCAAGGCCCCCAGGCTGTCTTTTAGGCGTTTGGGAGTGGTGGGATCCCGTGGGGAACCTGATTTTACAGAACTGCAGATTTTTAGGAGAGTTTCTGTGGGTGGGGTAACAAAGTTGGTAAGGGTGGGTGAGTTTCCCCTGTCCCTGGGTTTTTCCACAAACTCTATCCCATTCGTGGGTTGAGTTGGGAAAGCCGAGTAAATTCTAGATATTTTCTCGGCAAAGAAATCTGCGATTCTGTCACAAGACTCAGGTGAACAGTCATCAGGGACAGTGACGGATTTTCCACTAGAGAGAGTTTTGTAAAGCAGAAATAACTCCTTCGTAGAGTTACCAGCTTCGTTGATCTTAGTCTCATAGTGTGTGGTTTTCGCCTTTCTAATCAGTCCGTGGTAGACTCGCCTCTCTGACAAGTAGACCTCTCTAGTATCTTTAGAGATAGCCCGACGCCATTGCCTTTCTGCTCTCTTCAATAAGGTTTTAGCATTTCGCAGTTCAGTACTGAACCAGGGTGCGGTTTTTTGAGCACGATCACTGGGTTTAGTTTTGGATAGCGGGGCAGTAAGATCTAGTGCATTGTTAATGCGTTTGCAGAGATTGGAGTTAGCCGTGTCTGCATCATCCCCCCCTGGATCGCCTCCTTTTGTTAGTTCCTCACAGAACTTAGACTGGGAGAAGGAGGCCCATTTTCGCCTTAGATGGTACAGTGCAGTCGGATGACGGGCTCTGCCTTCAGGAGTTTGAATGGTAAACGGTACCAGGTGATGATCCGACCAGGGGATAGGGATGGGAGTCTTCGCTTCTACTTCCCCCCAGTTAACAAATATGGGATCTAGTAAGTTCCCTAACTGGTGGGTAGGCCCGCTTACAATTTGATTTAATTGTAAAGCTTCTAATGCTTGGCAGAGGTTTTTACTAGCGTTGTCGGAAGGGTTATTGAAATGAAGGTTAAGGTCACCAAGTACCATGTAATTATTTTTGCATATCGAGGTCTCTATAATGCATTCAACCAGGCTCTCCTCGAACCTAGCTGAGGGGCCGGGGGGTCTGTAGATTAACATTCCTTCCAGTTTATAGTTGTTATTCACTTTTATCGTAAAGCTCCCTGCCTCGCTGTCCAAGATAGGCACATGATTAAGCTGGCAGCGTAGACTTTCCTGTGCGACTATTGCAATGCCCCCTCCTCTGCCTATGGGTCTGTCCTGTCTGTATATTGTATATCCCTCTGGGAGTGCCTCTAGGGCGTCAGGCGTGGATTCCTCATCCAGCCATGTTTCGGTGAGAAATGCCAGGTCCCAATGTGTTTCAGTGAGTAGATCGTATAGATCTAACTTGTGTTTGCGTAAGGAGCGGACATTAATCAGCCCGCATTGTAAAGTATTGTCCGTAGTGACCATACTCCTACCAGGATCATAGGAGAAGTGACAATGTTCGCAGCCTATGTTATCCTCTACTTTTAGTTTGTGCTTGCACAGCTCTGTAATGCTAGGGCAAAGCGCTAGCAGTTCTAACTTACTCCACCGTGTATGGTTCACACGAGGGACATGGGGTATAGCCCTAGACCGCGTACGATCGCGGACGGGCGCAGACGGGCTTGCCTTAGGCGCGCCTTCGGCGCGCAAACGGCGCTCCCGCTGCGCTCGTCCGCTGCGCTTGCGTGGGACACACATTTATGGAGAAAGCGGGAGGGCGTGGCCTATCGTGTGGGCGTGGCCTCGCGTTTCCTAGCGATGGCGTCCGTGTGCCGATTCCCTTCCCAACAGCGCTAAAATCCGGTGAAAGTGGGTGTCTGCGTGGCAGGGGAAATAGTTGGAGTGGCTGGGGGTGAGTGCAGAAGTTTAAAACATACAAATTAGTCACAATTTCCAATTTTAAAAATCGAGCGTAAGGACACCTCCGGCTTCCGCCTCAGAGGTCATTCAATTCAATGGCCGGCGCTTTTGCTCAGCGCTTACATAGAGTGGGCGGTGGGCGTGGCCTATCGTGTGGGCGTGGCCTCGCGTTTCCTAGCGATGGCGTCCGTGTGCCGATTCCCTTCCCAACAGCGCTAAAATCCGCTGAAAGTGGGTGTCTGCGTGGCAGGGGAAATAGTTGGAGTGGCTGGGGGTGAGTGCAGAAGTTTAAAACATACAAATTAGTCACAATTTCCAATTTTAAAAATCGAGCGTAAGGACACCTCCGGCTTCCGCCTCAGAGGTCATTCAATTCAATGGCCGGCGCTTTTGCTCAGCGCTTACATAGAGTGGGCGGTGGGCGTGGCCTATCGTGTGGGCGTGGCCTCGCGTTTCCTAGCGATGGCGTCCGTGTGCCGATTCCCTTCCCAACAGCGCTAAAATCCGCTGAAAGTGGGTGTCTGCGTGGCAGGGGAAATAGTTGGAGTGGCTGGGGGTGAGTGCAGAAGTTTAAAACATACAAATTAGTCACAATTTCCAATTTTAAAAATCGAGCGTAAGGACACCTCCGGCTTCCGCCTCAGAGGTCATTCAATTCAATGGCCGGCGCTTTTACTCAGCGCTTACATAGAGTGGGCGGTGGGCGTGGCCTATCGTGTGGGCGTGGCCTCGCGTTTCCTAGCGATGGCGTCCGTGTGCCGATTCCCTTCCCAACAGCGCTAAAATCCGCTGAAAGTGGGTGTCTGCGTGGCAGGGGAAATAGTTGGAGTGGCTGGGGGTGAGTGCAGAAGTTTAAAACATACAAATACACATGATATGCACATTTACTTCTTTATTGTATTTGCTTACTGACGGTTGCTAGTCGTATGATATGTGTTATCTCAGACTGCTTATACTGTCTCTTTACAAATGTGCACAATGTATTGCTCGCTACTCTGATTCAGAATCGAACCACGCGTGTATGCGGAAACGCCATTGAGTGGCACCGTTACCGATTCAGGCATCGTCCTGTCCGAATTTTTCTACACATTCAATCTAATGATGTGGACATACCGTGTGCTATCAGGCGCCAATTCAAATTTATAAGTCCATGCCCTCTACGCATTTAAAAGCATCACGCTTCGAGAATTCCTGACCACTACAGTGTACCCGGCTGGGCTACCTGTAAGTCATTTACATTTTTTATCACGCTTGGTGAGAAAACAAGTTAACATTCAGATGTCCCCCATTGTCCTGTCCTGATGAGACCCACATTCCCATGGGTCGAAACGCCGTCGACGCCACAAGGAATTGAACCAATAATTAGTGCCTAGGATTATACATAGACACTACGATTTATTTATTATTAACATTTTGGTCATTTTCCTTTCTACTAGTTATGTTATGAGAAACCTTTGTATGTAATCAATATATGTTGTTTATGTATTTAATGTTTTTGGTTTCGCATGTACACTTGGGACACTGTGCACCTTTTCTTCTTTTTCTGTGTTCACGTGATTATGTGACAAGCTATATATAACTGTACAGCTTTGTGATTAGTGTCTTGGTTTATAAACAAAATTGAGTATTTTCTCAAATTGATGGTGCAGCCTTTTCTGTCATCCCTTTTAGCCCTTTTTGTGCGATTTGAATTGCTATTTAGCTATTTAGTTAATGATATATTCCGAGTACTAGTCCACAGGAGCCATTGTTTTTTGATATAATTTAATGCCCTGGTTCCTATGTGAGTAGGGTTCTCCTTGTTCTCTTTTGACGCTACTCTGATTCAGGCATGTGAATCTATGAAAGACACCCATAATACTGGATAAGAAATGCGTTACTTACCTGTAACTGCAGTTATCCATATTGGTGTCTTTCATAGATTCACATGCAACCCTCCCGCCTCCCCAGGAAGGTCTCCTCTCTCTCTCTCTATCATATATTACGCCTACTTAGCTTGGTGCGTACGAAAATCTGAGAGACTGAGGCTCCTGGCAGGAAGGTTCTAGAGGGAGGTGGTAGCTGATTGGCTACCTACTAGAATTTGGTCCTTTTTACAAAAGGACATAGGCTACTAAGGCAAGGCCCTTAGGCCTACTTTTCTCTATGTATGTCTATAGGACATTACTTTTCTATTTACCGGGGCTCCCATCTTGACAACAGGGAATGATTCAGGCATGTGAATCTATGAAAGACACCAATACTGGATAACTTCAGTTACAGGTAAGTAACGCATTTCATCAAACTTGTCAATCTTCAGTGTAGCCATTATGGTACTGTGGAGTTCGTAATGACAACCTCCCAGCACCATATACTCTTAATGGCATCACTGCACTGACAGTGCCCCGGAATGGCCCTTGGTACTATAAGGGCACAGGGCTCCTGCACCTGTGCCCACACCACTGGCATAGGGCACCCAGCTAGAGAGCAGTGGGTTTGTGGGTATGTGGGTTTGTGGGCATGGCACACAGGGATGTGTGCCAGGTCGACTCTTCACTTTGTTCTGCACCAGGACACTGTCTGCCAAGGCAGGGTGTGGGTGTCAGGATGCAGGGCCCCTAAGGGTGGCACAATGCCCTGGGTACCTAAGGTACCATTTACCAGGGACTGACGTGATCAGAGATGCCAAAGGGGTTTCGGCTTCAATACAGTTTTAGGGAAGGAACACAGGCCCTGGGCACCTGATTGGCAGGAGCCCAGGGCACACTAAGTCAAAGCACATCAGCAACTCAGCAAAAATTGGGGGTATACCATGCAAGAAAGGGGGCATTTTCTCACAGCGGCCACATGAGAGAGGCAGAGATCAGAGGACTCTGGTCTCTGGCGGAGTCCTAGCTCCCTATCAACCTTCTGGAGCTTCAGGCAATCAGGCTTGTACTGAAGGCATTCCTTTCCTCTGTCAAGGGGAGAGTAGTGCAGGTGTCCTCAGACAACACCATCGCCATGTGGTACTGCAACAAATAGGGTGGGGTAGTAGACCCTATGTCAGGAGGCTCTGCGCCTCTGGAACATCAGGGCATTTTCCTGGTGCTTCAACACCTGGCAGGTTCTCTGAACGCCAAGGCGACACACTCAGCCCCTTGTTCATGATTGATCACAAATGGTGTCTGAACTCTGACTCTCTTTCAGCAGTGGGGAGAGCCTTGGTTAGATCTATTCGCCACCGACTAGAACATGCAATGTCATCAGTTCTGCACGTTGGAATTTCGAAGACAGCACTCGCTATGCGACGCTTTTCGTTGCAAGTGGAGTTAGTCTACTATGCGCTTTTCCGTCTATACCACTTCTACCCAGAGTGCTGAAGATCAAGAGTGACCGGGCCCAAGTCATTCTTGTGGCTCCGGACTGGGCTCGAAGAGTATGGTATCCCGAGCTACTCAGCATGGCTATCGATCCCCCGACCTGCCTGCCTCTTCAGGAGTATCTTCTGTTGCAGCTGCAGGGGATGGTCCGCCACTCGAACCTGTCCAGCCTCCTTATGTGGAGACTGAGCAGTGGCAGTTGATGTCTTTTGACCTGCCTCCCGAAGTTTGTGAGGTTATCTTGGCAGCCAGGCATCCGTCCACTGAGACTATGTACGCCTGCAGATGGAATACATTTGTGGCATGGTGCACAGCAAAGTTTATGGATCCCCTTTCTGCCCTTCTTTCAGAGGTCCTTCTATTTCTCCTTTCTTTGGCCTAGCATTGCTCTGCTCTGGGCACTATCAAGGCTATCTCTCAGCCATTTCAGCCTTTTTACAGCTTCCGGATCAGCTTCCCTTTTCAAGTCCCCTGTTGTAAGTAGATTCTTAAAAGGCATTACTCCTCTTTTCCCTCCTGTTCCTTTCATAATGCCTCAGTGAGACTTGAACCTGGTTCTGACATATCTGATGTGTTCTCCCTATGAGCTACTTCACAACTGTCCTCTGTCTGCTTACTTTAAAGACAGCTTTACTGGTGGCTATCACCTCTGCCAGAAGCGTGAGTGAGCCCCAGACATTCTTCTAAACCTCCTTTTCTCTCTGTCCATCCGGACAAAGTTGTTCTAAGGACTCATCCATCTTTTCTGCCAAAGTTTGTCACTGCCTTTCACATCAGGCAAAACATCTCTTTGCCCATCTTCTTTCCGCCTCCGCACCCCTCAAAAGAGGAAGAGAGGCTCCACCGTCTGGACCCAGAACATGCGCTCTCATTCTAACTCAACCGCACACAACAGTTCCGGGTGGATGACCAGCTCTTTGTTTGCTACGAGGGTGCCAAGAAAGGTTTGGCCGTGCACAAGCGGATCATCTCTTGGTGGGTCATTCTGTGCATTAAGGCTTGTTATTCTTTGGCTAAAAATGAGCCTCCAGTGGGGCTACGCGCCATTCTACCAGGGCGATGGCAGCCACTACTGCTTTGGGACGGGGAGTTCCCTTGCATGACATCTGTTAGGCAGCTACGTTGGCCTCAATGCACACGTTTACCAAGCATTACTGCCTGGACAGCCAAGTCCTGAGAGATGGCTTCTTTGGCCATTCTGTTCTCCAGGACTTCCTGGTGTGATCTTGGTTTGCAGACCCACCTCTGGGGTTGATATTGCTGGGGTATCTGTTCTACGGTAAGGACTCTATCACTGCGTGTTTTTTTCAGATGCACAAGGTTCGAGGCATGTGGGCTGCTGAATTCATATCTGTGCATAGATCGCCGCCTAGTGTTGGGTCCGGATCATTGCACATTGTTGTCCTGGAAGAGTCTTCGAAGTATCACGAGATAGGTGGCTCCTCCCCTGGACTACAGTGCGCATGGGCATCGACTCCATCCCCAGATTGTTTTTTTCCGCCATTGGGTTCGGGTGTGTCTCGGTTCCCTCTGTCGGAATCGATAGTTGTTTAAGTTTCTTTACTTGAGACCAGAAGGTCTTTAGGACTCGCGTCGGTATCGTTTATCGTTCGGGTTGGTTTATTCATCGGCTCCGATCAACTGCTGCCCTTCCGCGTGCTGTCGGCGCGGACGGGCCTACACGACGCTCCAGACTACTTCAACATGGAACGAAGTCCGTTTAAGAGGTGCCCAGTGTGTGCCTCAAAGTACCCGCACATCGACGTGCACCCAGTGTGCAACAAGTGCTTGTCGCCGGACCACGACGAGGCCAAGTGTATGGCCTGCTCCAAGTTCCGGTCGAAGAAGACTCTCAAGCTACGTCGGGCCGCAAGACTGCAGGCCCAGAGATCGGCACCCCCACCAGCTAACATCTTTGAAGAAGATGTTGACGACGACACCATCCTGAATGTTTCGGATTCTAACCCGGCGTCGGAGGGCGAGGAAGACTACGACGCGGGAGACGAAGAGTTCGAGGAAGTCGTCGAGGAGGTAGGGGACGACGACTGGGCCATTGCCACCGTAGAGGATAGCTCGGAGGAGGAGCATCCTCATACTGACTCCGGGGCCAAACCCCATCATAAGGCCCAGGTCGAGGGATCGCCTTCGGGCCTTACCCAAGACCTCAATGCTCGTTCCACGGCCCCGCCTCCTGGCCCGGCCACGGACATTGGTGATGCGCCACTCCCGGTCCAGAAACCGAAAGTGAAGCCGTCGGGGTCAACACCATCTGTATCGAAACCGAAAGTGCAGGTCGCACTGGTTGGATCAAAGGCTCCGGAGGCCTCGGCGCCGAAGAAATCCAAGATGGCCGCCGAGCTCAAGAGCCACAACAAAATGGCCGATCCGAAGACCCCTGGGTCGAAGCCGTAGGCGAAGACGCCCGACGCGGCTGCGTCGGCGCCGAAGCTGGTCGACGCTCTAAAAAGTCGCGTCGACGCCAAGAAGGTCGATGACCATAAGAAGGCCCCAAAGAAGCGTCAGGACGACCCCAAGTCTCTGGCTGCACCGATCCCAGTCGACAAAGCAAAGGGAGGTGCTGCATCGGCTCCGAAGACTGCGGCTTTGGTCGCCGACTCGAATCCGGACTCTGAGGACTCGCTCGAGCCGGTATGGCCCTCCCCCTCACTCACCAAGAAGGTCACGGAGTCCCTTCAGCGTATTCGGGAGGAGGCCGTGGCGCCCGAGCCGAAGGCGCAGACGCCGATTCACTTCACGCTGCCGCCAAGAATGGCGCCGAAGGCTTTCACTCCGAAACATGGGGCCGGGGTGCCCTTAAAGCTGGTTTCTACGCCAAAGGCATCATTAGTGGCGCCAAAGCCACGGCACCAACCACTTGTGGACGAGGAGCGTCGAGAGGTAGTCATCGACGCCAACACAGGCAAGTTCTCTCTCCTTAAAAGGAAGATCACCCCGTAGCCTGTGTTGGAGCATTTCCACATCCCCCTTAAAAAGAAGTTGGACTCTGCGGGTGCATCTGCCCCTATGGAGCCTGCATCTCCACAAGGTCTGGAGCTCTCACCCACTCACTCTAACGCTGGGGAGGGTGACGGAGACGAGGAGGAGGAGGAGGAGTATACTTATCCAGTGTACTCGGACCCAGAGGATGTACATGAGCCATGGTCGGCCGGGGGCGACCCTGAGGACCCTCAGTCAGGTCATGAGCCGCAGCTTTTTGCTGCAAAAACTTCCCCAACAGAGGACTCTGCAGCCTTCAACGCTCTAATTGAAAGAGCTGCAGCCAATCATGATGTCGACCTCCATGCTGACCCAGTGGATGTCGATTTTCTTTTTGACACTTTCTCGGTGGCTGAAAAGGCTGTCAAGACATTGCCAATGCTCAAAGGAGTGCTAAAGCATGCGCCAGAGGTTTTCAGGGAGCCCACCCGGGCAAGAGTCATCAATCCTCGTATTGACAAAAAATACAAGGCAGCGCCCACTGATCCAACGTACATCAAGGGACAGTTGCCACTGGACTCTTTGGTTGTCTCCAACGCACGTAAACGAGCCAACTCACAGACCACGGGTGATGCTCCTCCCCCAGACAAAGAATCAAAGGTCTTTGAAGCTTCAGGGAAACGTATTGCTGCGCAGGCAGCTAATATTTGGCGCATATCCAACACACAAGCGCTACTTGCACGCTACGATAGGGCACACTTTGACACCCTAGAAACCCTTCTACAGCACTTACCTAATCAGTACAAGGAGGGAGCTGAAATGTTGATTCAGGAGGGGAAGCTTATCACCAATGCTTCAATTAAGTGCGCTCTGGACGTGACTGATACCGCCTCAAGAGCTATAAACACTAGTGTGCTACTGCGTAGACATGCATGGCTTAGAATATCAGGCTTTAAACCAGATATTCAGACTACCATCCTAAACCAAACAGTTAATCCAGACCACCTGTTTGGGCCAGAAGTGGATGCCACCCTTGAAAAAATGATAAAAGACACTGACACTGCTAAATCTATGGGTGCCCTACAGTCCCAGCAGTTTCGGGGTGGTTCCTTTCGCCGCTCCAATAACAGAGGCACCTCAAGGGGTCAAGCGTCACAATCCACGCAATTCTATAAAAGCAACACCCAATCCTCATACACCAACAAGGGTAGAGGTGGTTACCGGGGCAACAACGTCAAAGGTAGAGGACGTGGAAATAACAGCTCCAGGTCCTCCACCGCCAACAAACAGTGACGCCTTGTCACTGCCCCCGACCACACAACACCAGTCGGGGGTAGACTCCAGCAGTTCCTGCCCGCGTGGAAGTCCATCACCACGGACAGGTGGGTCAAATCTCTTATCCAATACGGTTATTGTCTGGAACTCACTTCCACTCCACCAGACATACCTCCAAGAAACCGTCCTATGTCCGGCGAGCACTTGCACTTGTTGCAGCAGGAAGTCCAAGTCATGCTGCAAAAAGGGGCAATAGAACTCGTTCCACTGCAAGAAAGGGGAACAGGGGTTTACTCTCTGTACTTTCTAATTCCAAAGAAGGACGGATCCCTCAGGCCCATCCTGGACCTCAGGCCCCTCAACTGGTACATTCTGTCAGAACATTTCCACATGCTCACGTTACAGCAGGTTCTCCCACTGCTTCGGCAGGGGGACTTCCTGGCTACTCTGGATCTCAAGGATGCATACTTTCACATTCCCCTGCATCCTTCACACAGGAAATATCTACGGTTCACCATTCAAAACCAGCACTACCAGTTCAAGGTTCTGCCTTTTGGGGTCACCACAGCCCCCAGGGTCTTCACAAAGTGCCTGGCGACGGTGGCGGCGCATCTAAGACGTCAAAACATCCACGTCTACCCCTATCTGGACGACTGGCTCATTCAGGCAAAGTCGGAACAGCAGTGCGCCAACCACGTGTCCCACACCATTCCCCTCCTGCACAATCTGGGGTTCTCACTGAATTACCCAAAATCCCATCTCCAGCCCGCCCACATACGGCAGTATCTGGGTGCGACGATAAACTCTCTGGCGGCCACTGCGCAGCCAAATTCAGTGAGAATCGCCAGTATTCAGTCACTGATCCAAAGATTCAGACCTCAGCACTCGCTTCCAGCGAAAGTGTTCATGCAGTTGATAGGCATGATGGCCTCCTGCATCTCCATTGTCCCGCACGCAAGACTACATATGCGTCCGCTTCAGGAGTGCCTAGCACGTCAGTGGACTCAGGCTCACGGGCAACTAACAGACCTAGTGTTGGTGAGCGGTCGGGCATACAACTCTCTGCATTGGTGGAATCCACAAAACCTTTGCAAGGGCCGACCGTTCCAGGAGCCTGTGCCACAGATTATCCTGACGACGGACGCTTCTCTCCAGGGATGGGGAGCGCATGTACTCCACTACACAGTGCAGGGACTATGGACACTACAGCAAAGGAAGATGCACATCAATGTACTGGAACTGATGGCAATCTTCATGGCCTTAAAGGCATTCAAAGTACATCTGTGCAACAAGGTCGTGTTGATCCGGACTGACAACATGACGGCCATGTACTACATTCAGAAACAGGGGGGCACACACTCTCCGCAGCTGTCTCATCTGGCTCAGAGCATGTGGAAGTGGGCCATTCAGAGGAACATTTTCCTGATGGCAGAACATCTCCCAGGCAAAGACAATCAGATGGCGGACCTGCTCAGCAGGCACAGCCACCAAATGCACGAGTGGGAGATACATCCATCAGTACTCCAACCGTACTTCCAAAGGTGGGGTCATCCAGAGATAGACCTGTTCGCCACAAAGGAGAACGCAAAATGCCAAAGCTTCGCCGCCAGGTTCCCACACCCGCAATCGCAGGGCAATGCGATATGGATGAACTGGTCAGGCAGATTTGCGTACGCTTTTCCCCCAGCACCTCTGATACCGCTGGTGGCGCGCAAGCTCAGGCAGCACTCGATGACTCTCATCCTGGTTGCTCCAACGTGGGCTCGCCAACCATGGTACACCACGTTTCTGGAACTTTCCGTGGTACCGCATCAAAGGCTTCATCTCACACCCAGCCTTCTGACGCAGAGCCATGGCGACATTCAGCACCCAGATCCGCAACAGCTCAACCTGGCGATCTGGCTCCTGAAGTCCTAGAGTTTGGCAACCTCAATCTTCCTCCAGATTGCATGGACATCATTCGGGAGGCAAGAAAGCCCACTACTAGAGCATGTTATGCGGCTAAATGGAAGCGGTTTGTCATTTATTGTGCAAACCACGACATTAACCCGCTAGATGCTTCCATTCAGAACATCATCTGTTACCTGTTCCATCTGTACCAGTGCAATTTGGCATATACTTCCATCCGCATTCACCTGTCTGCGATGGCCGCATACCTCCAGAATAGACAACTCCTTTCACTTTTCAAAGTGCCTGCTATCAAAGCTTTTCTGGAAGGACTCAAAAGGGTCATTCCACCATGGACACCACCAGCTCCAGAATGGAACCTCAATGTGGTTCTTACAAGGCTGATGGGTCCTCCTTTTGAGCCACTACACTCTTGCGAGCTTCAGTTCCTGACTTGGAAAGTGGCTTTCTTAGTAGCAATTACATCGCTACGGAGGGTTAGTGAGTTGCAGGCCCTCACCATCCAAGAGCCTTTTTTCCAAGTTCATGCTAACAGGGTAGTGCTCCGCACTAACCCTAAATTTCTACCCAAGGTTGTGTCTCAGTTCCACATAAACCAAACAATCGAGTTGCCGGTGTTTTTTCAAAATCCTGAGTCGCTGGCGGAGCGGAAGCTCCACACCCTTGACGTTAAAAGGGCCCTAATGCATTACATTGACAGGACCAAGGATTTTAGAAAGACTAAGCAACTTTTCGTTGCCTTTGCATCACACCACAAAGGTAACACTATTTCCAAGGCTGGTATTGCTAGGTGGATCGTGAAATGTATTCAGATCTGTTATGTGAAAGCTAAACGCACTCTTACAATTCCACCAAGAGCCCACTCCACCAGAAAGTTGGGGGCCTCTATGGCCTTCCTTGGGAACATTCCCTTAGAGGATATATGTAGAGCAGCCACATGGTCTACCACACATACATTTACTAAGCATTACTGTGTAGACGTGCACTCTAAACAGCAGGCAGCTGTAGGTCAGGCTGTTCTCAAGACACTTTTCCAAACTGCTGCAGCTGGCACGGGCGGCCGCCGATAATGGAGGGACTGCTATGTATTCTATGCACAGATATGAATTCAGCAGCCCACATGCCTCGAACTGCAAATGCTACTTACCAGTATGCATCTGTTCCTGGCATGTAGGGCTGCTGACATTCATATCGCCCGCCCTCCTCCCCGGCGCCTGTAGCAGCTGCAGTATTCATATATATGCTCATAGCATGGTCATCACTCACATAGTTCACTCCATCTCGGCCACAATGGCTAAAAACAATCTGGGGATGGAGTCGATGCCCATGCGCACTGTAGTCCAGGGGAGGAGCCACCTATCTCGTGATACTTCGAAGACTCTTCCAGGACAACAATGTGCAATCATCCGGACCCAACACTAGGCGGCAATCTATGCACAGATATGAATGTCAGCAGCCCTACATGCCAAGAACAGATGCATACTGGTAAGTAGCATTTGCATTACTTACCTTTGGTAACGATATATCTATAAGAAACAGTAGTGATGGATTCCTTACTGCCCCACCCATCCTCCCCTTTCTGCGAACTGATTTCTAGGGTAAAGGTCCTCCCTTTCAGGGCCCTAGGTTCGAGGCATGTGGGCTGCTGAATTCATATCTGTGCATAGATCGCCACCTAGTGTTGGGTCCGGATGATTGCACATTGTTGTCCTGGAAGAGTCTTCGAAGTATCACGAGATAGGTGGCTCCTCCCCTGGACTACAGTGCGCATGGGCATCGCCTCCATCCCCAGATTGTTTTTTTCCGCCATTGGGTTCGGATGTGTTTCGATTCCCTCTGTCGGAACCGATAGTTGTTCAACTTCTACTCGAGACCAAAAGGTCTTTAGGCTGGGCGTCGGTATAGTTGCGTACGGGTTTCTTTCTGACTCTCAGCTCCGATCTCTTGCTGCCCTTCCACGTGCTTTCGGCGCGGTCGGGCCTATACTACACTCTTGCTATGGAGCGAACTCCGTTTAAGAAGTGCCCGTTGTGTCACTCTAAATACTCGCACCTCGACGTGCACCCGGTGTGCAATACCTGCTTGTCGCCGGATCACCGCGAGGACACCTGCATGGCGTGTAAGATTCGTCGGGCCAATAGGCTCCAGGCTAGGTTATCGGCCACGGCGCCCCCACCAGACGACATTATCCAAGAATATGTCGAGGGAGAAGACGACGTGCAAGGTTCGGACTCTAGTCCCGCATCCGAGGGAGAGGCCTACGACGCGGGTGAGGAGAACTTTGACGAAGTCACCGACGAGGTAGGGGACAACGATCAGGCTTTTACCACGATGGGAGATAGCTCGGAGGAAGAGCATCCCCAACCTGATTCAGGGGTTGTTCCCCTTCATACGACCCGGGTCGAGGGATCGCCTTCGGGCCTTACCCAAGATCTAACTATGAGTCCTACGTCCCCGCCTCCGGGCCCGGTCACGGACATTTATGACCCATCACTTACGTCGAAGAAAACGAAAGTGAAGCCAACTGGTCTCGCATCCTCGGATGCGAAACCAAAAGTGAAAGTGGCGCAGGGGAAGAAGGTTCTGGAGGTGTCAACTTCCAAGAAGACCAAAATGGCCGACTTGAAGAGCCACGCCAAAATGGCCGACCCGAAGCCCTCGGGGTCGGCGCCGAAGGCGAAGTCCTCCGACGCGGCTGCGTCGGCGCCGAAAGGGGTTGCGGACCCGAAGACTGCTTCGAAGAAGCATCAGGGCGACGACGCGCATAGGCATGGGGCGTCGGCCCCGAAGAAGGTGCCTGCCGGCGAACAGGCTCTCGAAGATGAGGGGTCGCTCGAACCGGCCCAGCCCTCTCCGGCCTGGACAAAGAAGGTAGCAGAATCCTTGCAGCGGATTCGAAAGGCCAGTGTGGTTCCCGCTCAGGACACCAGTGCGCCTAAGCTGACGCCTAAGCCTGCGAGGGAGCAAACGCCTATCCGTTTCACCCTACCGCCCAAGTCGGCGCCGAAGGCCTTCGCGCCGAAACAGGGCGGACCCTCGAGGGAGGCATTAACGCCGAAGGCTGCCTTGGCGGTGTCGAAGCTTCGTCTCCAGCCGCTTGCGGAAGAGGAACGTTGTGCGGTAATCATCGACGCCAACACCGGAAAACTGTCGCTCCTCAAACGGAAGATCACGACGGAGCCGACGTTGGAACCCTTTAAGATCCCTCTCAAAAACAAGAGGGACTCCGAGGACTCTTCGGTTTTGGTGGAACCTGTGTCCCCGCAAACCCTAGGACACTCGCCGACGCATTCCGCTGCAGCCGATGCGGACGAGGAAGGTGACGAGTACAACTATCCGGCGTACTCGGATCCGGAGGAGGAGCACGTACCGTGGTCCGCCGGAGGCGACACGGAAGACCCGCAGTCGGGTCAGGACACTCAACTTTTCGCGGCCAAGACGTCCCCGACTGAGGACTCGGCGGCCTTCAATGCTCTGATAGAGAGAGCCGCTGCTAACCACGACGTCGAGCTGCACTCGGACCCCGTGGATGTGGACTTCTTGTTAGACACCTTCTCGGTAGCCGAAAAGTCTGTCAAAACACTACCGATGCTTAAGGGGGTGCTTAAACATGCAACAGAGGTTTTCAAGGAGCCCACCCGAGCGCGTGTGGTCAACCCTCGCATCGACAGGAAATATAAGGCAGCGCCCACGGATCCTACATATATCAAGGGACACTTGCCATTGGACTCCTTGGTTGTTTCCAACGCTCGGAAGAGGGCGAACTCTAAGACTACTGTTGACGCTCCTCCCCGGACAAAGAGTCCAAGATCTTTGAGGCCTCAGGCAAACGAATTGCTGCACAGGCAGCTAATATCTGGAGAATATCTAACACCCAAGCATTACTTGCACGTTATGATAGGGCCCATTATGACACATTAGAGGCCATACTGCAACACTTGCCTGACCAATACAAGGAGGCGGGAGAGATGCTCATTCAGGAGGGTAAACTCATTACGAATGCATCCATCAAATGTGCACTGGATGTGGCAGACACAGCCTCCAGGGCTATTAATACCAGTGTGCTGCTTCGACGCCATGCCTGGCTTAGAATTTCGGGGTTCAAACCCGACATCCAAACTACGATCCTCAATCAAACAGTGAATCCTGACCACCTGTTTGGCCCTGAGGTGGATGCCACACTGGAGAAAATGAAAAAAGATACGGAAACTGCCAAGTCTATGGGGGCTTTACAAAGTCAGCAGTTTCGGAGTGGTTCCTTTCGCCGCTCAAGCTCCAGAGGCACCTCAAGGGGACAGGCGTCCCAGTCAACCCAATATTACAAGAGTAACACCCAAGCCTCGTATAACAACAAGGGTCGAGGTGGTTACAGAGGCAATAATGTCAAGGGCAGGGGACGTGGAAACAATAGCTCCAGGTCCACCACCACCAACAAACAGTGACGTCTTGTCACTGCCCCCCGACCATGCAACACCGGTCGGGGCGAGACTCAAGCAGTTCCTGCCGGCGTGGAAGTCCATCACCACGGACAGGTGGGTGAGGTCTATTATCCAGTACGGGTACTGTCTAGAGCTTATGTCCATTCCACCGGACATACCCCCAAGAAGCCGTCCTATGTCAGGCGAGCACTTGACCTTGTTGCAGCAAGAAGTTCTAGTCATGCTGCAAAAAGGGGCGATAGAGCTCGTTCCGTTGCAAGAGCGGGGAACAGGGGTTTACTCCCTGTATTTTCTGATTCCCAAGAAGGACGGATCCCTCAGGCCGATCCTGGACCTCAGGCCCCTGAACTGGTACATCCTCTCGGAGCACTTCCATATGCAAACGTTGCAGCAGGTGCTTCCCCTGCTTCAACAGGGGGACTTCCTGGCTACGCTGGATCTGAAAGATGCCTATTTTCATATCCCCCTGCATCCTTCCCACAGGAAGTATCTCAGATTCACGATCTTAGACCAGCATTACCAGTTCAAGGTTCTGCCGTTCGGGGTCACCACGGCACCGAGAGTGTTTACCAAGTGCCTAGCGACTGTGGCAGCGCATCTCCGTCGCCAGCACGTCCACGTCTTTCCCTACCTGGACGACTGGCTCATTCAAGCAAGGACAGAACGGCAGTGCGTCGACCACGTGTCACGCACCATTCATCTCCTGCACGATCTGGGATTCTCTCTGAACTACCCAAAGTCCCATCTCCAGCCCGCCCACGTGCGACAGTACCTGGGCGCGACAATCGACACTCTGGCAGCCACAGCGGAGCCAAATTCAGTGAGAATCGCCAGTATCCAGGTGCTGATCCAACGATTCAGACCCCAACACTCGCTTCCAGCGAAAGTGTTCATGCAGTTGATAGGCATGATGGCCTCCTGCATCTCCATTGTCCCGCACGCGAGACTACATATGCGTCCGCTTCAGGAGTGCCTTGCACGTCAGTGGACTCAGGCTCATGGACAACTGACAGACCTAGTGTTGGTGAGCGGTCGGGCATACAACTCTCTGCATTGGTGGAATCCACACAACCTTCGCAAGGGCCGACCATTCCAGGAGCCTGTCCCACAGATTATCCTGACGACGGACGCCTCTCTCCAGGGATGGGGAGCGCATGTACTCCATTACACTGTGCAGGGACTATGGACACTACAGCAAAGGAGGTTGCACATCAATGTGTTGGAACTGATGGCAATCTTCATGGCCTTGAAGGCGTTCAAAGTACATCTGTGCAACAAAGTCGTGTTGATCCGGACGGACAACATGACAGCCATGTACTACATCCAGAAGCAGGGAGGCACGCACTCTCCACAGCTGTCTCATCTGGCTCAGAGCGTGTGGAAGTGGGCCATTCAGAGGAACATCTTCCTCATGGCGGAGCATCTCCCGGGCAAGGACAATCAGATGGCGGATCTGCTCAGCAGGCACAGCCATCAGATGCACGAGTGGGAGATACATCCATCAGTACTCCAACCGTACTTCCAAAGGTGGGGTCATCCAGAGATAGACCTGTTCGCCACAAAGGAGAACGCAAAATGCCAAAGCTTCGCCGCCAGGTTCCCACACCCCCAATCACAGGGCAATGCGATGTGGATGAACTGGTCAGGCAAATTTGCGTACGCTTTTCCCCCAGCACCTCTGATACCGCTGGTGGCACGCAAGCTCAGGCAGCACTCGATGACTCTCATCCTGGTTGCTCCAACGTGGGCTCGCCAACCATGGTACACCACATTTCTAGAACTGTCCATGGTACCGCATCAGAGGCTACATCTCACACCCAGCCTTCTGACGCAGAGCCATGGCGACATTCAGCACCCAGATCCGCAACAGCTCAACCTGGCGATCTGGCTCCTGAAGTCCTAGAGTTTGGCTACCTTAATCTACCTCCCGATTGCATGAACATCATTCGGGAGGCAAGGAAGCCCACTACTAGAGCTTGTTATGCGGCTAAATGGAAGAGGTTTGTCATCTACTGTGTTAACCACGATATTGACCCGCTAGATGCTTCCATTCAAAACATCATTTGTTACCTGTTCCACCTGTACCAATGCAATCTGGCATACTCTTCCATCCGCATTCACCTGTCTGCTATGGCAGCATACCTCCAGAATAGGCAGCACCTGTCACTCTTTAAGGTCCCTGCTATCAAGGCCTTTCTGGAAGGACTCAAAAGGGTCATTCCACCAAGGACCCCACCAGCTCCAGAATGGAACCTCAATGTGGTTCTTACGAGGCTGATGGGTCCTCCCTTTGAGCCACTGCACTCTTGTGAGCTTCAGTTTCTGACGTGGAAGGTTGCGTTCTTAGTAGCAATTACATCGCTACGGAGGGTTAGCGAGCTGCAGGCGCTCACCATCCAAGAACCTTACTTCCAGGTACATGCTAACAGGGTGGTGCTCCGCACTAACCCTAAATTCCTACCCAAAGTGGTATCCCAATTCCACTTAAACCAGACAATTGAACTGCCGGTGTTTTTCCAAAACCCAGAGTCACTGGCGGAGCGCATGCTCCACACCCTTGATGTTAAGAGGGCCTTGATGTATTATGTAGACAGGACAAAAGATTTTCGCAAAACCAAGCAGCCTTTTGTTGCTTTTGCAACACACCACAAGGGAAACGCTATCTCAAAAGCAGGGATTGCTAGGTGGATAGTAAAGTGCATTCAGATCTGTTATGCTAAAGCTAAGCGCACCCTCACTATCCCACCGAGGGCCCACTCCACCAGGAAGTTGGGGGCCTCTATGGCTTTCCTAGGTAACATTCCCTTAGAAGATATCTGTAGAGCAGCCACATGGTCTACCACACATACTTTCACTAAGCACTACTGTGTAGACGTGCATTCCAAACAGCAGGCAGCTGTTGGTCAGGCTGTTCTAAAAACACTTTTTCAGACCGCTGCAGCTGACACGGGCGGCCGCCGATAATGGAGGGACTGCTATGTATTCTATGCACAGATATGAATTCAGCAGCCCACATGCCTCGAACTGCAAATGCTACTTACCAGTATGCATCTGTTCTTGGCATGTAGGGCTGCTGACATTCATATCGCCCACCCTCCTCCCCGGCGCCTGTAGCAGCTGCAGTATTCATATATTTATATGCTCATAGCATGGTCATCACTCACATACTTCACTCCATCTCTGCCAATGGCTAAAAACAATCTGGGGATGGAGGCGATGCCCATGCGCACTGTAGTCCAGGGGAGGAGCCACCTATCTCGTGATACTTCGAAGACTCTTCCAGGACAACAATGTGCAATCATCCGAACCCAACACTAGGTGGCGATCTATGCACAGATATGAATGTCAGCAGCCCTACATGCCAAGAACAGATGCATACTGGTAAGTAGCATTTGCATTTCTTTGCACCAGTGGTCAGTTTCCTACACGGCTCTGCGTTCCTGGCCCGGAAAGTCGTGTACAGAACTGCCGTCAGCTTGCGTGGGTGCGTCTAAGTAGCTCCAGCGACGTCATCTCGGCGCCAACGTCGCACACGCGCCGCACGACGACGCATACCGATGCGCAGGGGTACTGCTGACGAAAACTTTCTGGATCCTGTCTGACGCCTGGGGGTAATTCTAAGGTAAGGAGTCTATCACTACTAATGTTTCTTACAGATATATCATTACCGAAGGTAAGTAACTTGTGCTTTAGGGGAATTTAGGTGCATGGTGAATGAAAGAGAGGAATTTGATGGTTGCTAGGGAAATATTACAGGAACATTCAGTGGTTTAGGGTTGTTGTCAAGCTGTACTTCTCTAGAGATAGCTGCACTCCATTATTGCAAACACCTTAAACTGCTAATCCCAGTCCTCCTTGATTTATTTGCATAGGTATGCAGTAGACCCCTTCATTTGAACTCTTATTTGGTGAAAATATCTCAATTTCTTCCACCACAGGGAGAAGACGATTTGGAGACTGTAAACAGCGACACGAATCCAGGACCTGGGTATGGATGCATTTAGCTTATTTTTCATTTATGGAAGTTGCATCTGGAATACAGGCATATAATTTTGACAGATCTAGCATGTCCTGCTAGTGGCCGAAGAGCCAGGTCTTGAGGAGTCTTCTTGGGTCTGCGGTAGGTTGGTGGGGAGGGTGTTCCAGGTCTTAGCGGCGAGGTGGGAGAAGGATCTGCCGCCGGCGGTGGCACTTCGGATGCGGGGGATGGTGACGGGTGGGGGAGTAGAAGTTGAGTCTTTTGAGGTATGCTGGCCCGATCTTGTGGAGGGCTTTGTGTGCTTGGATGAGGAGTTTGAAGGTTATCGTCTTGTCAACGGGGAGCCAGTGCAAGTCTCTCAGGTGAGGTGTGATGTGGCTGCGGGGGGAGGGGGGGCGTGTCGAGGATCAGACGTGCAGAGGCGTTCTGAATCCATTGCAATAGTCTTAGGAGCTTGGCCGACGTTTCTGCGTAGAGGGCGTTTCCGTAGTCCAGCCTGCTGGTGATGAGGGCCTGGGTGACCGTTCTTCTCGTCACAGTGGGGATCCACTTGAAGATCCTACGGAGCAGTCGGAGGGTGTTGAAGCAGAATGAGGAGACGGCGTTGACCTGCTTAATCATGGAGAGCGTGGAGTCTAGGATGATCCCCAGGTTGCGTGCCTGGTCGGTGGATTTTGGGGCTGTTCCTAGAGTTGTCGGCCACCAGGAGTCGTCCCAGGCTGAGGGGGTGGAGCCGAGGATGAGGACCTCCGTTTTGTCGGAGTTCAGCTTAAGCCGGCTATTCCTCATCCATTCAGTGACGGCCTTGATTCCTTCGTGGAAGTTGGTTTTGGCGGTGTGAGGGTCTTTGGTGAGGGAGATGATCGGTTGGGTGTCGGCGTAGGAGATGATGTTGAGGTTGTGCTGTCGGGCGATGTGGGCGAGCGGTGCCATGTAGATGTTAAACAGCGTCGGGCTGACGGAGGATCTCTGGAGTACGCCGCAGATTTCGGTGGCAGTGGAGCCGAAGGGAGGTGGACGCTCTGAGTTCTGCCGGAGAGGAAGGATGTGGTCCAGTCCAGGGTCTTCGCTTGTATTCCGGCATTATGTAGACGTGTTCGTAGGGTGCGGTGGCAGACCGTGTCGAAGGCGGCTGACTGGTCCAGGAGGATGAGGGCCGCTGTTTATCTGTTGTCAAGCAGGGTCCTTATGTCATCGGTGGCGAGGAGGGCGGTTTCGGTGCTGTGGTTGCTGCGGAACCCAGACTAGGACGGGTCCAGGATGCTGTTTTCTCGTGGAAGCGGGTCAACTGTTTGTTGACTATTTTTATTGGTGACCTTTGCCGGGAAAGGGAGCAGGGAGATGGGTCGGAGGCTCTTGAGGTCCTCGGGGTCTGCCTTGGGTTTCTTGAGTAAGGCTTTGATATCGACGTGCTTCCAGCTTTCCGGGAATGTTGCTGTCTCGAAGGAGATGTTGATTACTTTCCGGAGATGGGGTGCGATGGCTGTGCTGGCTTTGTTAAAGATGTGGTGAGGGCATGGGTCTAGCGGTGATCCGGAGTGGATGGTGTTCATGGTCTCGCTGATGTCCTGGTTGGTGACGCCGGTCCATTAGAGCAATCTGTTCGTGCAAGTGGTGGTGGTGGGGGTGATGGTTGTTGGGGCGGTAGTGGCGTTGAAGCTGTTGTGGATGTCGGCGATTTTTGGGGGGAAGAAGGTGGCCAATGCGTCACACAGGTCTTGCGAAGGCGGAATGTCGTTAGTGTTGGAGCTGGGGTTGGAGAGTTCCTTCATGATGTGGAAGAGCTCTTTGCTCTTTGTGTGCGTTGTTTTCCAGGCGGTCTTTAATGAGGCCCTTTTGGTGGTTCTGATGAGTTGGTGGTGTCTGCGGGTGGAGTTCTTGTGGGCTGTGTAGCTGTTCGGTGTTAGTTCGCGGAGCCAGTTCTTCTCCATTTTTCGGCATGTTCGTTTGGAGGCCCTAGGTCTTCGGTGAACCAGGTGGCTTTTTTGTTGGTGTGGCTGTTGGAGGGAGTCTTGAGCGGGGCTATGGTGTTGGCGCAGTCGGTAATCCATTCTCTGAGGTTGCGAGCGGCGGTGTCTGGGTCGGCGGTTGGACAGTGGTTAGCTGGTCTTCTGTGACCTTGCGCCAGCAGCGTCGATTCATCAGGTGGGTGCGTTGGTGCATGGTGGGCTTCCTGAAGGTGAAGTGGATGCAGTGTTGGTCGGTCCAGTGGGGTTCGGTGGTGTGGTTGGAGACGTGAGGGCTTGCGGCGAAGATGGGGTCCAGTGTGTGGCAAACACTTGTCTTCTCAGTAAAAGCATAGTACATAACAGTAATAAGAGATTTTTTTTCCTTACACTTTACTAAGGTTTTTTGGGATTGACATACCTCTTTAAATTATTTATTTTTTAATGGTTCTCTGAGATGGCTGTATCCTTCCTTGTGTTTGGAAACATTAGCCTCTTTGCCTATAAAAGAAGAACAGGTTTGAGTAGCAGGCATGCTATATATTCATCACTGTGTCTCCAAGAATAATTTAACTTGTTTTAGGACCTGGTAATCTTTTTGCTTACATGACAGCCACCTACTTAGGATTTAGTCAGTATAGTATATTGGTATTATAGTCTGCTAAAGTGTCTGAAAATTAGGAAATCTGTCTTATCGCGAAGGGGAGTGATCCAGTTGAAGTGATAAGGGGTGGGGAGCAAACTAAAATGTAAATACCCCTACACCATAAATTCTTTTAAAGCTTGTCACTGATTACTTTAGTTACTATCCCTAATAGCCAATGGCGGCTTCTTATTCTTTCTACACTTTCTTTATCCACTTTATCCACTTTGCTAGCACACATATACATAGGATGTAAATCAGTGAACCATCGCCTCTTGTAATTGGGGGCACTTACCTGCGGGGGTCCAGCTCTTCATCTCCTACCAGCACACTCACTGCTGCACACGCTCTCCCCCCCACCGACGCCGCTCCTAACATCGCGGTCACTGCGGGGAGAGAGCAAAGACTACAGATCCCAGCGTCCCCTCACTGCCACCGGGGGCGCCGAACCGCCGCATCATCCTGCAGCGCCCGGAGGCGCATAAGAGGCAGCCGCCCCTGCTGCTGAGCGGGGGCCTCTTGTAATTGGGGGTACTTACCTGCGGGGGTCCAGCTCTTCATCTCCTACAAGCACACTCACTGCTGCACACGCTCTCCCCCCTACCGACGCCGCTCCTAACATCGCGGTCACTGCGGGGAGAGAGCAAAGACTACAGATCCCAGCGTCCCCTCACTGCCACCGGGGGCGCCGAACCGCCGCATCATCCTGCAGCGCCCGGAGGCGCATAAGAGGCAGCCGCCCCTCCCGCCTCGCGGGACGCGCGCGGGACCAGCCGGGCTAAGCCCGGGCAAAGGGCGGGCCCTCTGTGGCCCTCCGAGGACCGGGAAGGACGAGACGGGCCTCTCCCCTTGGCTTCATCAGAAAGGGGGGAATTACTCCGACGTACCAGCTGACTGACTACCAAGGTACTTTTTCGTCATCCGTCTGATTTACCCCACTAATTGCTTGATCATTCCCCTGTAATCACGATATCACGAAAGGGGGTAACAAATAAAGCTATCCCACATAGGAGTTCGCCAAAAGGCTCACAAGACTTACAAGGAATTACGCCAATTCAGACAAACCATTCTCCTGTACCTGTCTTTGACTATGGGAATTGCCTAACAGGGCTAGAGGAACTAAACAGATTATGCAGAACTAAGTACACTATAGCTGCAAGCAGCCCAGAATACATTAGCGCCCCTACCGTCTTACTAAACCCCAATACAGTTTGCGCAAACGACCCCAAAATAACTCAGCAGACATCCAAAGCACAGCACCAACTCGGCCTCCACCTGGTAAAAGGAAGTGTGAAACTGACAAACAAAATGTCAATCAACCCAAACATCCCAAATTGTCTTCAAATTCCTTGTTGCTTGCTATTACTTCCCCTCCAACTCCAGTCCTGGGTGAATCTGTGGGAGGGATAGATTTCTCAGCACCGCCCTCACAGTCGACCCTACTGACCCTAATTGAACGGCTAATTAACTCCGCCATTTCACCATTGATGGCAAAATTAGACCTCCTGGGGGATAGACTCACGGAATTAGAGACCACAATCAACGTAAACCTGGCCCCCACTAAAAATCTAGTATATACCAGACAATCCCCTCCATCTGTTGTTTCTGGAACCCCTAAACCAACTGCATTATTCACCAATGCTCCGACTCAGGCTCCAGCTCCTAACATACCAGATTCAAAAGACCCTCATCCCCTGCCAAATCGTGTTTTCCCACAGCGCAATATCGCCAGATCAGGGTCAAACATAGCACCTCATATTCATTTACCACCAGAGGCTGCTCCCTTTGTCTATGTACTATCAGGAGTGCCACCTATCATACAGGGGAAAACTGAAACCCAACATGAGCTACAAAACAAGGTTATTCACTGGCTATCTAGGAATAGACCCCTGCCTGCTGCCTAAATGGCAGAATACTAACTGTTAGAAGGGTGGGCTGGCTAGGTCCCCTCCGAAAGGATATCGCCGGGGATCTGGTCCTAGTGAAATTTCGTAACAAAAACATTGTTCCGTTTCTCCAGTCCTGGTACCGGCAAGAAGAAGTTGGCCCGATATATACCGGGGACCTTTATGACTTTTACCCTCATTACCCCTCACTTAGACAAGGGGCAGGTTACACTCACGCTATTGGTAAAACTGCTTGGTAAATCTGCTTGTTGATCGATCAATAGCAACCTCCCTGCACCTAACCGTTATGACATGCTGTATAATAACCAACGCCATAGAGCTCTTTATTAGTAGCTTATGGGGAGGGCGAATTCTATTTAAAGGCAGGATTGTTAGAATATATAATTTACCTAAGTATTGTGTAAAGTCGTTGTTCATTATGATTGAGGTGTGTACACTTTAGGGCCGAGATTCTTTCTCTTTGAACGATCCTTTAATTCCACTTTTATTTTTGTCTATAATTTGCAGTCCATGTTTTGGTTGTTTTAAATGTATGTTTTTAAAATTGTACGCTTTTATGATTTGCACTACAAAATCGAATAAAGCTAAACTGAACTGAACAGTGAACCATCGCTTCATGCGAAAAAAGACATGGTATGTATGTAAATACTTGCCACTTAAATAAGTATCTTTACTGGTCCCCATTGGGTTCGGTTTTCAAATCGAACCCAACAGAGACCTACACTAGACCTTTAACAGATGGGCCACATGCTGGATTAAAGTATGTGTGCAACCTCTGTTTAACTCCCAGCAGCTGGCTACCTGGCCCGTAGCTCTCTAACCTTTATTTTATAGGATAAGGTTAGCCACATATGAAGAGCTGCCACACCTAGAAAACGATGCCCTAATACAGACAAGGACTGCACTTCCAGGCACAGAAACAGCCATTGAACTTATGATGCCTTTTGGCGCAAAAGGAATAACACCAAGGTCCATTGACCGTGTCAGTGCTCCTCGAAGGTGGAGCCCCCAATTTTGGCACTCTTCGAATGTGTCCCTCACATGCACAGTTCCTGCCCTGAGAAGGACCTACACTAGAACTTTCCGGTCCCCATAAGAAGGTTGAAGCATGTCGACATATATATTAAAGTGGCCATATGCATGTGTGTTAGCCGAGTGGATGAAGGCTCTAGAAAGAAGCAGCAGCAGTCATTGGCTCTAATGGATATGGACTAAATGACGTGACCTGTGACAAGCTATAAAAGAATTTATGGCGTAGGGAGTATAAAAAGATTTTCAATACATGAAAATTGGGAAAGGCGTGTGCCATGCCAACACACCACCGCCCTGGCATACATCAGTCACCCCTCTTGCTGGGTGCCTTATGCCAGTGGTGAGGGTACAGGTGCATGAGCCCTGTACCCCTAAAGTGCCCAAGTCCATTCCTGTGCACTGTAAGTGCAGTGCTGCCATTAAGAGTATATGGTGCTGGGACTTTGTCATTGCGAACTCCACAACACCATAATGGCTACACTGAAAACTGGGAAGTTTGGTATCAAACTTCTCAGCACATTAAACCCAAACTGATGCCACTGTGGGATTTAATTTAAAATGCACAACAGAGGACATCTTAGAGATGCCCCTGAAACTCGACTAACTCCTAGTTACCTGACTGAGGGGCTGCTTAGGCTACCACCAACAGACCTATTTCTGTGCCCCTTTGTCGATAGTCTGCTGCTTCGGGGGCCTGAAACAATGCATATCCTTGGACGAGGTTCCAAACCTCCTCCCCCAGGATGGGCAAGGTTCACGAGAGGGGAAGCTTCAAAAGCATGCCGCCTTTGTGAGCTTCTCCAGACCATTTGCTGCTTTTAGCAACTGGTCCCCACTGGTTCTATCCCCACTTTGGGCGGGAGAGCCGGCGGGAAAAACAAGTGAAGGAAAGAAGTGTGCCCTCAGGTGGGGTGAAGCACAACTGAGTCCCCGCCATCTTGAGGATAAGGGAACCTAGCCAACCACGGACAGGCTCCTGACCCCTCCCACCTATTGCCATTTTACTGAGACAAAAGCGAGGCTCTTCCACTCTTTTCGGGCACCATAAAAGCATTAAATGACGGTTACCCCTTTCACTGGAAATCATTGCAACTAAAATATCTGGGCATTTTGGTTAACTGAGGCTTGGAAGAAATGGTCTCGGACAATGTCACCCCTCATAGCACAAATGGAAACTGATTTCGCCAATTGGTCCCCTCAGTTTTTCCATGTGGGGGAAGAGTACAGGCGGTAAGGATGGTCATGTTACTTCGCTTCACTTACGTTCTGGGAATGCTACCGATTGTAGTACTTCTGTCCACACTACGTTGCGTAGACGCCCATATAAGGAACTTTGTCTGGGGATCCATGCATCCTAGTCTAGCAGCTGCCAAATTAATGGCTTGCCGCTCCCATGGCAAATTGGGTTTACCATCTCTGGAGCATTATTCTCTAGCACTGCGCCTATCGCATTTAGCCTATCTACTCCCAGACACCACTGACTCCCACAATGGAACACTCACTACTTGACAGTGATGGCGGCCTTGAATTTCCCTACGGTGCCCGCAACCCATGAACATCACCTCTACACCCAGTGTTGCAAGCTACATATCAAGCATGGCAAAGAGCACAAAGTCTTCTAGGTGTCGCTCATCGTTTGCACTTTAAAGCCCCACTTTGGGGTAAAAAGAGCATCTGAGTATATGGTTGTGCGCTTCACTGGCATAGTTGGCGATCAAGAAGAACCGAGACACTGGACCAGGTCATAATAAACGGTTAGTTGAAGTCCTTTGCCCTGCTTTGTGAGGAATTTGATCTCCCATTGCATCAAGCGTGGCGACACCTGCAATTACAGCACTGCATGAGATTATGCCTGGACCCACATCCCTGGACATTGGAACCCTTGCTGATATTGCACTATCTCCTCATTTGGTGATGACACAAGGGAGTGGTGATGGGATTGTATGGTGAGTTGACTAACCACTTACATCCACAACCTCTCCTTAGAGGTCTCCGTGAGAAATGGCAGGAGCGCCTACGCATTACCATTGCTGGAAGCCCTAGACAAGGGTACTCTGGATGCGTGTTTGAAATTATTTTTTCTGATAGATACATCTGCCGTGTTGTTTCCTCACCTTGTGAATATCCCCTTGCGTCAGCAACATTCGGAAATTCTTTTCGTAGCCTTGCGCCGACGTGGACTTAGACGTCATAGAGATATGGCATCGCACGCGACTCCGCTGACGTCACCGACGCCTACAATAGGCCCACGCCGGCGTGATGACATCAGTTCTCTTTTTTCCGCGTCGTCGACGCTAACAGTTTTGGGATACTCTGTAGCTTCTAGTTACTCTGTTGCTGTATTTCTTAGTTTCTCTGTTCTCTTGCCTCTTTGTTCGATAATATGTCGACAAAAGACGGGAATGTGGAAAGATGATGTCCGTTACGGACCCACACCAGGACTGTATTTGGTGTTTGAGCTCCGACCACGACGTGGATGGGTGTTCGTCGTGACAAAAGATGAATCCAAAGGCCCTGCGAGAAAGGGAGTCTAAGCTTCTTGTGGCTTAACTGAAGGCCGATAAAGTTAGGAAATCTTCGAAATCCCATTCGAGGTCGAGGTCTCGGGAGGCGTCGGCTTCGAGGTCTTCGTCGGATCACGCTTCGAGGTCACGTAAGAAGCATAAGAAGAGGAGACATGAGTCTCGACGTCATTCGGGTGATAAGTCTGGCTCGAGGTCGAGATCACTCAAAGTTAAATCTAAAGTAATTCCTCCACAAGAGATTTTGGATCAAGAGAGCGAGGCCTCGCCTTCGGAGTCGCAAGTTCATTCTCTGACTCCCGCACCGTCTCCGGCTCAAGAAGAGGTCGATGAAGTTCCTGTGGAGGTTGAGGAATCAACTCCTGTTGTTGAGACAGATTCGAATCTACCTCGAGGTCGACCTGAGCATCCACCTTTTCCAGCTCCAGGTCAGGATCCTTCAGCGTTTCTCAACGCTATGTATGATGTTTTCTCAAGGTCTTGGTACCCCTCTAGAGCGCCTTCGGGTCCCATGGGTCCCATGGGTCCAATGGCATTTAATTTGGGGGTGCCTCATTCATATGCCCCGGCACCTTTCATGCCGTTTTTGCCGGCTCCGACCCCGCTGTGGCAGTACCAGGCTCCACCGAGGTCGACGCCGATGTCCAAGCAAATCTCTGGAACATCCTTCTAAGCCTTCGGATTCGATTCCGACGTCGGCGCCGTCGGAGTAGACAGTGGATCCGGCTGCACTTCGTGTTAAGCAGAGATCTAGGAGAGAGGCTCAACGTCTACTAGAAGAGCTGAGGTATTGTGAGTCTCATTCTGACTTGGAAGAAGGTCAGCTGGATGAAAATTATTTCGAGGATCTAGCAGAGGCTAGTGGTCTTGAGTTTTCTCTAGAGTGGGTTTTACCATCAGGTTCTGATGTACCGTCTAAAGATGTTCAGCCATATCATGTGGTGATGAAAAAAGCAGCGGGACTTTTAGGTTTAAAATTGCCAACTGTTGAATTTAAATCGAATCTGCTTACTGAGGTTCTTCATTCTCCGAGTTCAGCTGTGGAGCCATTGCTCCCTTTTAATGATGCTTTGACTGATCCCATTGTGGAGGTGTGGAAGAAGCCTCTTTCTGCTCTGCTGTCTCGAAAGGTGTGGCTAGGAGGTATAGAGTGGCTCCTGAGGACCCTGCCTTTTTGTCGTCTCACCCTTCTGAAAGTTTGGTAATTCAGGCGGCATGTTCTAAGAAGTCAGTTGGTGCTTTTCCCCAAGTTCCTGGTGACAAGGAAGCTAAAAAGCAGGATCAAGTGGCCAAGAAAACTTTCTCTTCCGCGAGTATGGCGTTAAAATCAACAAATGCCTCTTGCCTTATGGGAAGATACGTCCACGCTCTTATGGACTCCGTACGTACGTTGATCCCTAAGGTTCCTGAAGACTGCAGAGGAGACTTTGAAGAAGTTTTATCTGACACTCAAGCAGCAGCTCGTCAGGTTATTCAGAGCGGCCTTGATACTGCAGATTCTGTGGCAAGGATCATGGGCACTGCTGTTGCCACAAGGCGTTCAGCTTGGTTAAAATCCTCAGATTTTTCTGCCGATGTACAGTCTGCTTTGTTAGATCTGCCTTTCGATGGTGAAGGACTCTTTGGCAAGAAGGCAGATTCGGCCTTGGAGAGGTTTAAGGATAGCAGGGCGACTGCTAGATCTCTTGGTCTACAAGTAAGAGGTTCTACAGCCAGGAAATTCAGAGGCTTTGGTCGCTCTTCTTTTCGTACATTTAGACAAGGTCAGCAGCAGCATCAACAGCAGCAGCAAAATACCTTGTATAAGTCGTACAGGGGAAGGCAAAGGGTACGTCCTCGAGGGCGTCAGGCCTCTTCCTCCTCCACCAACCCCCCAGCCACAGAAAAGCAGCCCTAGATCCGCCATTCAGGATCATGTGGTTCCGGTGGGGGGTCGGCTTACCCACTTTCTACGGGATTGGGAATCGGTTACATCAGATCTTTGGGTTCTCAATCTCGTAGAAAATGGGTATGCCCTTCCCTTTCGGGAATTCCCTCCCAAATACCCTCCTTGCCAGGGATATTGCTCAGAAGAGCATCTGTTACTCCTACAGGAGGAAGTTCAAACTCTGTTGAGAAAGGGTGCGATAGAGGTGGTCCCAGAGCAGGAAAAAGGTCAAGGATGCTACTCCCAGTATTTTCTGATCCCCAAGAAGGATGGCAGGCTTCGTCCAATCTTGGATCTCAGGAACTTGAATTTTTATCTGAAACAAGAGAAATTCAAGATGCTCACCCTTGCTCAGGTTCTTCAGATGTTTCAAAACATTACATGACTGGTATTGGATGCCTTTAAAACTGCAACGAGCAGGATTATTGCCACACTCTAAATGCTGGAGATGTTCAGGAGTTGACTGTGACTTCCCCATATCCTAAGCACCACTCCTTCTATAAAGCGTTTCTGGACCTACGTAGGGGATATCCTGAGTGAATCAATTCCCCTCTGACTCCCCTTACCCCGCCTACCATTTTGCTGCACGATCTAAGGGATACACCTGACATTATGCTATCTCAACACCGCCTTTCACACACTGCGCTCTCTACAACCAAAAGTTGTATCATAAGACCGTGAGGATCGCCCAACCTTCCTTTGCAGGAGGACTGGATGGTAGCAATGATTCAGGTTGCGTCCCACCAACGTGTAATATATGGTCGGCAAGACCAGGATAAGACGTTCAAACAAGCATGGGCTCCTTTTCTTCGAGACCTCTAATTTCTGTTCCTGATTCCCCCATCCCATTTTGCCCATACTTCTCCCCCTCTTCTATCCCCTATTTTCCCCCTCCTCTTCTATCCCCTTCTCTTCCTCCTTCTTTCTCACTCGCCCCTTCTGCCTTACTTTCTCTCATTGCACAAGTGGCTTTACGCCCTCCATCCCCCTCCTTCCACCCCTCCCCCTTTTTATATTTGACCAAGAGTCCAGGCTTAGGTTTCTAGAAAGAGAGCAGAGAAGGGCTAAGCTCCCATCAATGATGGCAGCAACTTAAAACCTAGGAAAAAAGTTATTATGGCCCTAAAATCCCCAAAGGGATTGTCCCCAAAAATGAGGAAGGTGATATGACCAAATGGTTCACAGCCTTTGAGATGGCTTGTGGAATGAGGCAAGTGACACTGGGGATACTTATTTTGAGAACTGTTCTCTGGTAAGTGCAGAGACAGACTTCTGACCCTCACTGGGATAGATGCTGAGTCCTATGACCTCATGAAGGGCCCCTGATTGAGGGCTTTGGACTCGCAACTGGGTAGTATAGGATTAGATTCAGGGGGTTCACCAAACCCCAAGCCTTTCCAGGGTTGACTTCATAGAATACACAGTAAAAATACTAGATGGTTGGTGAACTGGAAGTGAAGCTCATGGCTATGTTGGGTGTTATAATCTCATGATTAAAGAACACATGTTGAGTAATTGCCAGTATCTGGTGGACCTAGGTCAAATTTCTCCCCAAGAATTGGAAAAGAAGACAGACCTTTGGTTTAAGACTAGTGTGACCAAAACGTCCACTGGGAATGACCAAAATAAAAGGGTTACAAAACCTCCCAGGGGTAAAGGGGGTGACCTTCCTCCCCACGTGCCCTCCCCCCTCGATAAAATCCAAGAGTCTTCTAAAAGCCCCCAAGAACCTGCTCACGAGGGTGGGCCACAGAAATCTTCCCAGCCCACTGGTGGATGTAAGAGTAAAAGTTTTGATCCCCTGATGGCCTGGTGTCGCACCTGTAAGAAGGTAGGACACCAAACTGGAGATTCTGCCTGTTCTAACAAGAATGTCCCTAGTCCACCTAGTCAATCTCTAGTTAGTACTGGTGTGGCAAATCTCCAGATGGGATCAACATTGTGCCAGGAGCAAACCAGGGTTCACACTGAAGCTGTTCTAGTTTCTGAAGAGAAGGGAGAGTTGGCCACTTTACTGCTCAGTGTCATTCCATAGCTATGGTGACAGAATGGGGGGAGGGGGTTGCTGGTTTGAAACGGGTAGTAGTCTCTCCAAAGCTTTCAGCTGCCTGTATGTTTGGAAATTACCTGGAGACATAGGCATGGGCTGAGGTAGAGCTGAAAATCCATGCAGCACATCCCTGAAATAGTATGTCAAGACCCAAGCACAGGGTGAAAAAGAAGTTTGGCCTGAAAAGATGACCCAGCCCTCCAAGAGGAAAGGTAATAAGAATGAGGGACTAGCTTCTGAACAGCAAAAAGCTCGAACTCATTTCGGGGAGAGGACTTGTCAGTCCAAGAGGGAACTGAGCCCATGGATCTTGGACCTTACCAGGTTGAGCTCCTGGCCCCAGGGGGGCCCTCTAGAGAACCGCTGGGCCCTGGACAGCAAGTTTCGCCCACTCTTGAGAGCCTGCGACAGCAAGCTGCTGCACAGGAACAGGGAGTTGTCAGTGCCTCCAACAGGACCTATTGGGAGGAGAGGCTCCTGTACACTGATGCAAGAGACGCCACAACTGATGCCACTAGGAGAGTGGTAGTGCCTCAGCTGAAGAGGGCGTTATTGCTCACAATTGGCCATGACATCCCCTTAGCTGATTCAGGATAGGGGGTGGTGATGGACAGTTTGGTCTGCCCTGTTCCCATGATGCACTGGGCCAGGGACAGACTAATTTGCATGTAGCCCGGTTCTGAGCTGGGATGGTGCAGTGAGCTAAAAAACGGTGATGGATCAAGCCCTGATCTGTTGACTGGGTAGGAGTGTTCTGCTTTATTCAGATACTCTGTCAATCACCACCCCCTTTTCTGAATCCCCTTAGCTGGGCACCTGGGTCAGACTAAAACTTGGTAAAGGCTTGTCCACCATTTCTACTGATCCCAGAAAGTAAAGGCGTTTGTCAGCACCTGTCAGGCCTGTGGCAAAGCAGGGGTCCCAAAGGACCCCAGGAATTCCAGTGGTTGGGATTCCCTTTCAAAGGGTTAGTGTGGACATAGTCGGTCCACTTGAACCACCCACAGCCTCAGGAAACCACTGCATACTGGTAGTAGTGAATCATGCTACCAGGTAGCCAGAAGCGATTCCCCTTAGGGCTACTACAGCCGCTACAGTAGCCAAAGCCCTCATTGGTGTATTCACCAGGGTAGGATTCCCTAAGGAGATGGTGTCAGACAGAGGATCCAGCTTCATGTCTGCATACCTAAAACACATGTGGAATGAGTGTGGAGTGAACTTCAAATATACTACACCGTTTCACCCACAAACCATTAGCCTTGAGAGATTCAACAAGACATTGAAAGGCATGATCGTGGGACTCCCTGACAAACTCAAAAGGATATGGAATGTCCTCTTGCTATGCCTGATTTTCGCTTAAGAAGTTCCTCAGCAGGGAGTAGGGTTTTCTCTTTGAACTTCTGTTTGGCCATCCTGTGAGGAGTCCACCTGCTCTGCTTAAAAGAAGGTTGAAAGAGGCCTCAACGTGAACCTAAACAAGGTGTGGTGTACTGTGTGCCTAGCCTCCGCTCTTGGATGGCAGAGTATGTGGAAAAGGCATTCAAACATCTTGAGGCCAGCCAACTCCTCCAGAAGCTGTGGTATGATCAAAAAGCTGCAGTGGTGGAGTTTCTGCCTGGACAAAATGGGAGGGTTTTGGGGCCCTCTTAGACAGATGGAGTGGCACTTGCCCTATCCTTGAAAAAAAGTGGGGTCACCTTCTTGGTAGACCCCAAGAGGGTGATCCATGTGGACCGCCTGAAACTTTTCAGTGACAGGGCTGATAATGTCCATGCTGTTGGTCACTGATGAGGATCAGGAGACCAAGTGATCCTCTCCTTGATCTCCTCTCTTACAGTCCAAAAGATGGGTCAGTTGATGGCGATATCTACTCCGAAACCCTCACTGCCCAACAGCAGACTGACTCTAGGCATGTCCTGCAACAGTATGCTGGGCTCTTCTCTTTGACCCCTGGCCAGAGACACGGGTGTACCCACGATGTGGACACTGGGGACAGCTTGCCTGTCAAAACAAAGATCTCTCTGACCAAGTTAAGGAGAGCATCAAATCCGAAGGAAGCAAGATGCTGGAGTTAGGGTTATTGGGCCCTCTGAAAGTCTCTGGGCCAGCCCATTGGCCTTAGGCTCTTGCCTGTGCTAGATTTATTATGGCATGCACCCAGAGAACACCTTAGAGGTGCCCCCTGAAAAACCTACCAGTATTTAGTGTGTCGGCTGACTGGTAGTGTCCAGCTTGCCACCACAGACAAGTTTCTGACCCCGTGCTGGTGAGTCCCTTCGCGTTCCGAGATCAGAAACAGTCTGCCCCGGAGGAAGGTGTTCACACCTCCTCCAGCGGGAGGGCTAATGTTTTAGCATATTGAGGCCAGCGGCTTCAAAGCCTCTGCCACCTTTGGTATGCAACCTTGGCTTCCCTCCAGACCTGGGAATGCCACCCCCTGCACTGAGACCCATTTGACACCAGGACAAGCAGGAAAACTAGCTAGTCAGAAGGCTTGTTCACTCTCAGGCTAGTCACACCCCAAAGGTGGGCTACCTGAAGTGAACAACAAAGGATGGGTTTCACCATCTTTTTTTTGGAAAGTGTGTGCTCACTCCTAGCAGGAAGTGGTCATATAGGTGGTGTAGTCGCACCAACGGTAAGTAGCCCATGGGCTACTACCTTACACTCTCCTAAACACCCCTAAATTTAGATTTGGCTACTAGGAACAGAAGATGGACAAAAGAGCCGACAAGAACGGCTGGCCAGCTCCGACATTGGTGCCAAACCATGCCTGCTGCTGTCCCAACAATTGCAAAGACTCAACTCGTCCAGCAACTGTGCATCCTTCTAATGCCTTGAAGGGCTGCCAGCACTTTGCTATCCAGTCAGCATCTCCCTTGACGTGGAGGAGCCACTTCCATGCAGTCTGCAGACACTGACTGCATCTGCCCGGTACACCGTTCTGCTGATCACCGGGTCCACAGAGCAGCACCCCAGGAGAAGGACTTCCTGGCTTCCAGAGGTCATCCTCATCTCCCCAGCGAGTTTTGATCCACTAGAACTTCAGAGAGCCCCCCAGCACCAATACCCTGGGTAACAGGCCTGTGCAGCAATTTGTTAATAAGATCTGCCTGAGACCAAGGTGACATTTGGGGTAGCTGCCCAATGTTGTATTCCTAGATTCAAGACAAGTGGAATTAATTACATGAACATCCACCTCCATTTATCTGAGGAATGTGAGGAGGAAAGTTGATACAAATGACCACACAAAATGCCACTAGAACCTGATAATGATTTATGTTGAAGCAGAGTGTATGTATGGTTTTGAAACTGGCCTGTTACTAGGCTTGCATCGCTCGAGAGAAGTAGTGGGATCATAATGGGAACAGAACCAGTGTTAATAGGTTTCCCACTACTGGGGAGAGCAGGGTACCTGATTTTACCAAACCAGTATGTGGCCTTGCTGGAGGAGTTCCAGCAACAGTTAGTCTGCAGACAACGTGAAAACCTTCCAAGAACCATGCTACCTGGGATTTTTTTCAGCCCTAAGACTTAATGGTGGGCCCTTAATGAGTAAAGGTTTGAGGCCCTCCAACACTGCTGGGTTTACTAATCTATTTTTCAGGCCCCATTTAATTGAGAATAAGAACTCTACTACACTTGGACAAGACTAGGAATTCTGATTGCTAATACCTAGGAGCACACTGGGGCCTTGTATCCTGTTATTCCCCCTACCCAAGTGCTGCAAACTATTCTCAAGGGTCAGATCAGCTGGTTTCTTGAGCTTCAATGGGGAATCCAGGACAAGATGACTATTTGGAAGGACAAATCAGCAAGCCTAGTGTGATTGGACCGTTGGTTGTGGCCCTGAGGCAGTGTGGGAAGATAAGGCAGCTTCCCTCTTTGATCTGTGACTTGGATTGCCCAGAGAAGCTTCTGAACAGATGTGTGCTTTAGAAATGACTTCGAAACTGACATTCGTACTGTGAAAGTGGAGTTTGGATGTTTTATCATTTGCACATGTGACCTGGGTTTCCCCTATTAGAGCTCCAGAAGGTTTGTAGAGCATATGGTTTCTCAGCCTAGAAGATGACACTCTTCCACACCGTCACGATTTGTGTAAGGCCGAGCATTTTGCTGATGCAGGAGTTCATTTTGGCTTCCCCGTTGTTTTCTTTGGATGCTCTATGCATTTTCTTTAAAGAATCTTAACTCCTGATTGCTTTAGGCAATTTTTATTTTGGCATTTGAATCATTCAGTATATCTTATGTTCGAGGCATATGAGCTGCAGAATTAATACTTTTGCATAGATCCCCATCTGGTGTTGGGCTCGGATGCCTGCACCTTGTTGTCTTGTAAGAAGTCTTTGTAGTCAGGATATAGGTGACTCCTCCTTTGGACGATAGTACGCATGGGCATCGACTCCATTCTTAGATTGTTTTTTTCCGCCATCGGGTTCGGATGCAACTTTGGCGCTCTGGTTCGGTACTGTGTTTTCAGACCTTTTTCGACGTGCAAAACATCACAAATCTTTATTGTTTAGTTTGCGTGCTTTGACGCTCTAACTTAAGAATTCCCAATTCCGGTCGTCGACGCGGGCGGCTGGGCCTATCGACACTGTTCGGGCCTACGGCTAATGGAAAGGGCTCCATTTAAAAAATGCCCCCAGTGTGGAGCTAAATTTCCACACAGCGACCATCACAAGGTGTTCAACCTTTCTCTTGCCAGAGCACGAAGAGAAATATTGCCAGGCCTGCACCTCCCTTCCTATCCATAGAAAACTATCCATGATCGCAGGGCTCGACGACACGTCATAGCGCAACGATTGGCACCGGTGCCAGAAGATATCTTACGATGAAGGCCCGACGTCCCAGAGGCAGAAGATTCTCAGGAGCTCGACATCGTATCCGAGGCTGATGACCACTCCGATGACCACATCACTTCAGGTCAACAAGTGAGTAGAACTGCCCCTGATCCTACCCCACCCAAAAAGACTGCTCCAGTCAAAACTTCGCCTGAAGGCCTCAGTCGAGACTGAAAGAACACTTAAGAAGCCCCGGCTCCAGGCACGGCTCCGATGACACAGGAAAAGCCTTACGGCGGCTCCACACCGAGCAAGCTGCACATCAGTGCGCCATCAGCACCGTCTGCACCAAAAGCAGGAACATTTCACGCTATCAATAAAAAGGCGCCTCCGCGCCAAGTACTTTTGCACCGAAAGACCAAAACCTTCGGATCCGAAAACGATTTCGGACTCTAAGCCGAAGGACCTAAAAACCCCTTCAAAGGCTCCAGAGCACAAATCTAAACCACATTCAGAACTGAAAAAATCGGTGCTGTAACCAAACATTGAGGAGGAACGGTTTCTACCAGATCCCATCGATCCGAAACAGATAACACTGCAAGTGGACCCTAAAACAGGCCATATTATCAGTATCCCCACGAACAAGAGAACATTGGACACCCCACCCATTCCAGAGGTGTCTGTGAGGAAAAAGAACTGTGTAACCTCACCATTTACACCCTCTTTTCCTGTTCTTCCTACTTAGCCTTTCTCTCCTCCAAAGTCTCCTATACTTCCTCCATACTCACCACCACCACAGGATGGTGATGAACTAGGGGGTGGAAATGACCCCTTCAATGATCCTAATGATTTCACTGACATACCAATGACACATGGGATGACTTCAATCACCCTCTAGATCCTTCAGACCTTCCTGATCCAGAGGCATGCCCAACCAGACCATCCCCCCTAGACGACAACATTGGCTTTAGTCAGCTTATCGATAGGGCTGCCCAATATCATGGTGTGCAAATGCATTCAGACCCCACAGAGGAGGACTTCCTGGTAGACACGTTTGCACAGTCACAAAGACCAGTACAAACATTACCCATACTAAAAGGTGTCATCAACCATGCTTCAGACGTCTTCAAAGACCCTGTCAGGACCAGGATTCTCAATCCTCGGATTGATAAAACATATAAACCTGCTCCTAATGATCCCACCTACATTAAAGGTCAACTCCCCATATATTTCCTGATAGTGACCAATGCTAGGAAGCGGGCTAATTCCCAAAATCTGGTGATGCGCGACCTCCAGACAGAGTCAAAACTTCTGGACGCTTCTGGCAAACGAGTTTCCTCCCAAGCAGCTAATCACTGGAGGACAGTTAATGCACAAGCATTACTTGCTATATAGATGGGGCTCACTACGACGAGCTTGAGGGCCTAATGCAGCATCTGCCTGATCAATACAAGGCCAAAGCCAATGATTTGATTCAGGAGGGCAAATTAATAATAAACGCATCCATTAAATGTGCCCTCGATGCAGCAGACACTGCATCTAGATCAATCAACACTAGTCTGTTATTGCGAAGGAATGCATGGTTGTGCATTTCTGGTTTCAAACAAGAAGTGCAAATACTATCCTCAATCAGCCGTTCAATCAGGAACAACTTTTTGGCCCAGCTGTAGACACAACATTAGAGAAAATGAAAAAAGACTCTGAGACTGCATAATCTATTGGAGCATTACAGTCTCCAGCGAAACGAGGCTCCTTTCGTCGCTCCTTTTATAGAGGTGCATCCAAAAACATCAGTACAGTTTCTTCTTCTTCCTCCTCCTACAAAAGTCCCACACAAACATCCCCCAACAAGGGATATTTCAGAGGTGGGTACAGGGGAAATAACAAAGGGAGAGACCAAGGTAACAATACTCTCACCTCCCCCACTAACAAACAGTGACTTTCCTCCACTACCTTCAGACCATTCCACTCCGGTCGGAGGGAGACTCACAGTTCCTACCTGTCTGGAATTCCATCACTACAGACAAGTGGGTTTAGACAAATTATCCAGTATGGTTACTGCCTGGAACTTGCTGCAACTACCCCTCCTCTCCCCAAAAACATCGCCCAAACAACGTACCATGTCCACAGAACATCTAACGCTCCTCAAATAGGAAGTTCTCTCACTGCTCAAAAGCATGCAATAGAACCAGTTCCCCTAGAGCAGGGGTCTCCAAACCGGTCCTGGAGGGCCGGATCCATGCCAGATTTTTAAAATTACTACATGTATCTCAATGGGGATATCCAAAAAATCTGGCATGGATCCGGCCCTCCAGGACAGGTTTGGAGACCCCTGCCCTAGAGCATCAAGGGACAGGAGTTTACTCCCTACAGTTTCTAATCCCCAAAAAGGATGGTCCTCTCAGACCAATACTGGACCTCGGACCTCTCAATTTCTACATACTGTCAGATCACTTTCGCATGATCACTCTTCAACAAGTCCTTCCACTACTTCAACAAGGCGACTTCCTTGCAACATTAGATCTCAAGGAATCCTACTCCCATATTCCCATACACCCTTCTCACCGGAAATATCCAAGATTCACAGTGGACGGCCAACACTAGCAGTTTAACGTTCTCCCATTCGGGGTAACCACAGCCTCCCAGGGTCTTCACTAAGTGTCTCGCAGTAGTAGCTGCACACTTGCGAAGACAGCAGATCCATGTGATTCCATAAATGGACGACTTGCGGAAAAAAGCCAAGTCCCACAGTCAGTGTGTTCATCACACTCACCAAACCATTCTGCTGCTACACCACTTGGGGTTCTTAATCAACCATACCAAGTCACATCTGCAGCCTTCCTACCCACATCAATATCTAGGGGCCACGATAGACACTTCCAAAGCTCTAGCATACCTTAACACCTTGACTGCTGCCCAGATTTATCACCAGTGCTGGGCCCCAATGTTAATGGGTGTGGTCATGACGGAATGGTTCCGTCATTAGCACAGCTCAACCGATGCTCATGACGGAACCGTTCCGTCATGAGCATCGAAGGGGTTAATACAGCCAGGATAGCAAGTATGCAAACCCTCATCACAAACTTTCAACATCAACACTCCCTTCAAGCTCAAGTGTTTATGCAGCTCAGAGGAATGATGGCCTCTTGCATTTTCATAGTACCTCACGCAAGACTTCAGATGCACCCCCTACAAGCATGCTTAGCACGTCAGAGGAATCCGGCTCAAGATCTTACAGATCTGGTGTTGGTGGACAGCCGCACACATCGCTCTCTGCAGTGGTGGAACACACACAACCTTTCCAGAGGGCAGCCGTTCCTAGTGCCAGTTCCACAGATGGTGCTAACAGCAGATGCATCGCTCACCGGCTGGGTAGCCCATCTCCTAAACCACACAATACAGGGCAAGTGGACCACCCAACAAAAACTGCTCCACAATAATGACCTAGAAATACTAGCAATATTTCTAGCTTTACAGTTCTACAAAAACAAGGCGGAACACACTCTTTGCAGCTGTCTCAGCTAGCACAAAGTATATGGAGATGGGCCATTTTACAAAATATATATCTTCTGGCAGAACATCTTCCAGGAGTGCACAATCAGATTGTGGATCTGCTAAGTCATCAGACACACAAGATCCACGAATGGGGAACTTCATCCTCAAGTTCTTCAACCATTTTTCCACATGTGGGGCCACCCAGACATAGATCTGTTCGCCACACACGCAAACGCAAAATGCCCAACCTTCGCAGTCAGTTTTCCACAGGCAATGCGATATGGATGAACTGGTCCGGTAAATTTGCGTATGCTTTTCCGCCAATCCCACTCATTCCGCTAGTAGTACGCAAGCTCAATCAACAGTCTCTCAAAATGATCTTAGTTGCTCCCACATGGGCACGGCAACCATGGTTCACAACACTCCTCGAACTCTCAGTAGTTCCACACCAAAAATGGCATCCCTCCCCAACACTGCTAACGCACAACCATGGAGACATAAGACACCCAAATCCAACACAACTCAATCTAGCGATCTGGCTCCTGCAGTCCTAGAGTTTGGTTACCTTAACCTCCCACCGGACTGTATGAACATTATCAAAGAAGCCAGACGCCCTACCACTGTAGCATGCTATGCAGCCAAATGGAAAGGATTCGTCATTTACTGCAATCACAAAATTGACCCGCTAGATGCTTCAATTCAGAACACCATTTGCTATTTACTGCATCTACAAAAATGTAATCTAGCATACTCATCCATAAGATTACATCTGGCTGCCCTTGCCGCCTACCTGCAAAACAGCATTTGTCATTGTTCAGAGTACCTGCTATCAAAGCTTTTTTGGAAGGCTTTAAAAGGATAATTCCTCCCACACTGCCACCCTCTCTGGTGTAGAATCTAAACATTGTACTTACTAGGCTCATGGGTCCTCCATTTGAACCTTTACCCAAATGCCAACTGCAGTTCCTTACATGGAAATTAGCTTTCCTTGTCGCAATCACCTCTCTCAGGAGAGTAAGTGAGATTCAGGCTTTAAGCATACAAGAACCATTCTTATAAATACATTGTCATAAAGTGGTTCTTCGAACCAATCCAAAATTCCTTCCCAAAGTAATCTCTGCTTTTCAGCTTAATCAACCTGTAGGGTTACCAGTGTTTTTTCAAAACCCAGATTCCGTAGCAGAGAGCTCTTCACACACTAGACTTAAAAAGAGCTATACTTTATTACATTGACGGAACTAAACTTTTTAGAAAGACAAACCATTTGTTTGTAGCCTTCTCTCCACCCATAAAGGAAACCCCATCTCTAAAGCTGGAATTACCAGATGGATAGTCAAATGTATTCAAATGTGCTGCCAGAAGGCAAAACGCATATTAACAATTCCTCCTAGAGCACACAACACGTAAGCTAGGGGCTTCCATGGCATTCTTAGGGAACATTCCCATAGAAGACATTTGTAAGGCAGCCACATGGTTTACTACACACACCTTCACTAAACTTTATTATGGAGACGTGCAGTCAAAGCAACAGGCTTCTGTAGGCCAAGCTGCTCTTAAGACACTTTTCCAAACCACTGCAACAGATACAGGTGACCACCGCTAAGAGAGACACTGCTGTACAGTCTATGCAAAAGTATTAATTCTGCTGCTCATATGCCTCGAACCGAAAATGCTACTTACCAGTATGCATCTGTTCTTGGCATGTAGAGCTGCAGAATATCATACGCCCACCCGCCTCCCCGGAACCTGTATCTGTTCCAGTGTTATCTTTCTTAGAAACATTCACATGGACATCTTTTCTATTTTCTTACAAACTCCATCATTTCCCATCAAAGCGAAAAACAAGTATGGAGTCGATGCCCATGCGCACTAACGTCCAAAGGAGGAGTCACCTATCTTGTGACTACAAAGACTTTAATTCTGGGCCAGATCATTAAGGCTCAGCAAGTGTGTTGGCTCTGACTCATATATACCACTAAGTTCCACGTCTCTACAGGCTTTGGCCTTTGCACCAAGAAAGCTATCGCCTATGAAGGTGCCAACCTTATTATATTAGCTGATTATGATATTGGTACCAAGTCAACCCTTGGAAGTACTTCTGGCATCATTCAGCACTCACTGCTAACCTTCTTTTTAGACTAGAAAAAAAGGTTAATGTTTTCTTAGTGGACCAGTCTGTTGCTGAGCTTCTGCCCAGAGATTTCTACAAATTGAAGAACTACGTGGGTCATTCATCTCCTGTAGGTGACACCTATGTTAATCAATCATTAAGTTAATTTTAGTATAAAACCATAAACACATAACTTTAATGAGTTCCACCAAAACCTCCTGTCTTCGATCGAAGATCGCATATAATGATTAACATCCAACATTAAGCAAAATCACAGTATGTAATCTAAAACAGCATATCTAAGTTTGACCACCATGATTAGGAAATTATCCTTCACCAAAACCTTCAATTTCACAATACAATTTGAAGAGTCAGAAAGGCTGTCCTACAAGTAGAAGCTTTTGAGTCAACAGTGGAACACTAAACCATTTTTGCCTGTCTAAAACATTTACAAAAAATAAATAAAGTTTATCATAGTTTGCTTTGATGTTTGCCACAGACACACATTAATAATGGGTAAAGTCCAGTGTTTAAGAAAGTAATGAGATGGCGTGTGATACCTACTATACATTTGGTCAAAAGATCTTGTAAGCTAGAACTCAATCCTAGTAAGATTCCATGCTTTATGTAGTTTTTGTAAAAATGAAAATAACTTATCATTGGTTTTTCATGACGTCTACTTTCCAAAAACCTTTAATTAGCCACAGATTATTTTATCTATATTTTTTCAGGATTATAGATCATGCCAGTGCATTAGTACGAACCTTCTTAGTGTATCCTAACCACGGAATCCTAGTTCTGCTATCCAATTTATGCAATCGAAAACTACTTCACTGTTTAGACTATCTTTAGTATTGGACCGAATAGAAGCCCATAGTAGAGCTGGGGCCAGTTTGTTCTAAATCTCAATATACTCAATCATTCGTGACAATTGGAAAAAGGTGTGCTGATCAGTAAGCCTAACATGCATTTGCAAAACCGGTTGTTCTCAACTTGCAATCTATCTACATCTGTGTATGTCCATAATCCAGCACCATAAGGGGCCACCAGAGCACATTTACTAAGACAAACCATTCTGTTTGGGCTTATTCTTCATGCTTGGGCAACTCTAAAGACCACCCCTTAGGATTAAACGTAAAACTCTTTAGGTTAGTAAACAGATAGTTGTTGGTGTTTTCAAAGGAGAAGCGTAAGTAGGAAACGGCAAAACTCTTCTCCACTTATATATTCTCTTTTTTTAGCAGGGGGGGGGGGGGCGGGGGGATTTGATCAGTGGCACATATAGAAATTTAGAAAAAATCATCAATGTAGTCTATAAAAGATCTTATCAGTCAGTTGGTGCCTGAAGACCATTTGCCGTTCTGGATTTTATGATCGAATTATCTGCATAACAGGAATGGGTTTATTTGCTATGATCGGAATATCCTGCCCCTGCCCCTTAAAATCATTTTCTGTATTATTCATGAACATTGTAAAGAGATGTTGGATCAGGGCATGTCCATGACACAACACAAGCTATTGTAAAAGTATCTGAGCATTCACCTCTGAGACTGCATCTTACTCTGCAAGTAAGTCCAAAAGCAGTATTATCAGAAAGTCAATTGTTTTTAGCCACATTCGATCTAATGTGGACCATTTAGCTTTTTTTAATTGATCAAATGTCAAGCTTAGGTCCATAGGATTTTAGGAAATATTGAAGACTCACTTTTTTAAAGAACACTATATCACAATGCATTAACTGTCTACAACTCTGCTTCTTCTATAACATGCCGACTTTAAGCTTTGACCATGTACAGCGCACTCAGCCTTTTGGCTAGGTTTGCGCTATTGAAATGCCATATAGATGCATACAAAAATGCAAGTGAAAGGCAACATTTTTACCAACCACGTTTACTAATTAGCAACTGAAGTTTGATAAGATTGCACCACTGCATACCATGTCCTGTCCTGATTTATGATTGGGATTTGGTCAGAATCCCATGTGACTCCATCCAAATTTTGAATTTTCAGTATTAGTCTCCTGTATCCAAATTTGAACTCTTTAGTCTGAGGGAAATTGGCCGAAAACATGAAGAATCATCCCTTTCGCCCTTTTTAGGTCGAGCCTAGTCTCAGCGTGCATGCGCTGCTCTGCGAGGCATGCTGTATTCGATATGAGTTGTTTTGCCACGCCCATAACCTTTAATCGGTTCCTTTTTTTTATTATTATTTCCACTTTTTCAGACACATGATATTTCAACATATACATAAATACAATAAGTCAGACACAAAAGCCACATGTCTAAGAGTTAACCTGGCCAACTATACATACAAATTGATCTCATTTCTAGTCCACTATACAAAGACTATACATAGGCTACTAAGAAATCTAAAGGTCAGAGTTAAGAATCATATTTTAGTAAACAAAAAGAAAGACACACTTAATAATGTAGTAACTCCATCCTAGCTAGTTCATACTGAACTCTCCTCATCTATTACATAATATGTACTACTTGATCACATCGTCAATTATTCATATAATTTAAAAAAAAGTCCCATATAGAAAGCCCCAATTTTCGTTTTCTTGACCTCTTTAAAGAATATAAGCTGAATTCCAGATTGGCCAGTCTGTAGATTTTAGCCCTCCGAACCTCAAACCTTGGCGGTTCAGGGCACAGCCAGTCTCCCGGAATGCAAAGACGAGCAACAGTCATTGCCACAAATAAAAACAGTCTGTTTATACATAATCGATCCCTTTGAGACTGTCTGCCCCATCCCTAAAATCATCAAAGCTGAAGAGATACAAAGTGGGTCCCCTAATATATTAGATAGAAAGCGTTCCATATCACTCAGAAGTGGAGAAGTGTGGCTCAGTGGTTAGAGGCGGCAGACCCGGAGCTGGGATCGACCGCGGACCAGGGTTCGATTCCCCGCCTCAGCGGGTCTCGGGCTCAAAAATTCCACGGCCTCGACAATTCTCGCACCGGTGCCTACTCGACTCACGGGGTCTCACTCTGCAACTCTGGGCAATAGCTTGCTTAATCTCCACTACGGCCCCTCGCGGCGGGATGCCTGGCTTTCACCCTGTGGACACCCTGCCGGGGCCTCTCACAGGGGAATACCAGGACGGGTTCCCTAAGCAAGCGCCAGGATGCCCTTTGGGTGACAGGTTGCGCTATATAAGTACACCTACATTTACATTTTTTACTCAAAAACACATTTAATTTTACACAACTAAAAAAAATATGTTCCGAATCTGCATCCTTTGCCCCACAACAGAAACACTTTCCATTGTACCGATTGCCCCATTTCTTCATCCGTGCTGGCTTGTAATATAACCTGAATAAAGTTTTAAAGAATTGTACTTTTAAGTTTGCTGACATCAGGACCTCCTTAGATCTAGAAATTGCCTCATCCAGAGATATGTCGGATTCCCTCTCTCCTAGTATCTCTACCCATTGTAAACATTGCTTTTCCAGGTCGTCCTTCTGCCCAGAACTTAAAATCTTATACAATACGCCAATCTTGCTCTGAACCATTAAAGCCTCAATCAAAGGGCTAGTAATTAAATTAAATTTCCGTTTTAACAGAAAATCACAGATTTGTAAAAATGTAAAGAACTGAGAATGCGACAAATTATAAACCCTTACTAAATCCTCAAAAAGTATAATAATACCCCACTGATCAAACAGATCGCCCAGTAGCACAATGCCTTTTTCTTGCCAGGCCCTTACCATCCTGTCATCAAATACAGATAGAAGTAGTTTTTTCGCGCTTATCGGAGTATAAGAAAGCGCTCCTAAATTAATCAATTTACGAATTTTCTTCCATACTTTAAATGCTGCAACTACAGTCTTGAACTTAGTTCTTTTAAAATAACTCCAATCAATTTCCCTAAATAGACTGCGGTGAGCTTCAATTCCTAACATTAAATGAAATATAGTCCTAGTGTTACATTGCCCTCCACACCTTCCCTTAGTAGCACAGCCATTTTTTGAAGGAAACAAATAAAATAATATAAATTAAAATCCGGTACTCCCATACCGCCCTTTTCTCTAGATAGTGTAATAAGTCTCATGGCTTTTCGCGGTTTTCCAGTAGCCCATAAAAACCTGGAGCATAGAGCCTGTAGTTTTTGTAGTTGAGGACCCGATATTTCCAATGGCATTGCTCTAAAGAGATATAACACCCTTGGTAATATGTTCATTTTTAAAATTAGTTCGGCCAATTACGGTGAAATGCAGTCTCCCCCATCTCTCCAAGGACTCTGCAATATTACTATACAGTGATCCCCAATTTGCCTCCTCTACCGCAGACATTGATGCCCATATCTTAACACCCAAATACGTTGCTTCCACTACAACTCTTGGATCATCAACTCTTGCGATCTCTGTGCATACAAGCTGAGTTTTCATAGCATTTAGCTTATATCTGGATATGTGGAGAAGTGTGGCTCACTGGTTAGAGGAGGCATACCTGGAAGCAGAGGTCAACCTGGGACCAGGGTTCAATTCCCGGCTCGGCGGGGTCTTGAGTCCTAAAATGTCCATGGACTCGACAATTCTCGCTCCGATGCCTATTCAATTCACGGGTTCACACTCTGTGACTCTGGGCAATAGCTTTCTTAATCTCCACAACAGCCCCTCGCGGCGGGATGCCTGGCTTTCACTTTGCGGATACCCTGCCGGGGTTATCTCACAGGGGAATACCAGGACGGGTTCCCTAAGCAAGCGCTTAGAAACCACTCGGTGATTTGCGCGATATAAATTCCTGTACATTTACATTTACATTTACATATACAACCAAACTCCTCAGCTCATCGTTCAATCTCAATCAATGCGGAGGCCGGATCTTCCGATGTGACCGCGATATCGTCCGCTTATGCGAAAACTATATGGGGGATATTACGTACAATAAACGGTTTAATAAACCTGCTTCCGGAAAGCATTGTAATATAAGGGTTTATGTATAACGCGAAAAGAAGGGGAGAACAGGGACACCCCTGTTTTGTCCCTCTAGTAATCTGGATTATTTCAGAAGTTGAATCCATAGCAGCTATTCTGGCTATTGGTGACTCATATAAAGCTTACAAAGCTATCAAAAACTCGCCGGAATCCCATACTCTCCATTAACACCCATAAATACTGGCATTCGACGCGGTCAAACGCTTTTTCCGCGTCTAATAGTATTAATCCTAATCTACGTTTCTCCACTTCTGCAATGTCGAATAAAGTAATGACTTTATTATTCTCCAGTATTAGTGGTGTCTTTCATAGATTCACATGCTTGAATATTCCCCGTCGTCTAAGTGGGAGTCCCACGGTAAATAAAATAGCAATAATGCTAAATATATATAAAAATATATATAATAAATTCTTACATAGGAATGCATGGTAAAGAGAAACAAGCATTTACAATGCAATAGGTCTCGCATTAGGAAAGTTTGAGCTATTGGTATTGTAAATGACAAATTTTTTATTTGTTTTGTTTTTGAAAATAGCTAAATTAATAGCTATGTCATTTACAATGCTAATAGTTATAACTTTCGCAAATGCGACATCTATAGCATTTCTAATGCAATATGTGTTTTATTTACGTGACTTAGATGTATTGATATTACAAATAACAATGGCTGTTAATATTTTCAAATAATTAATACCTAAATAAGTTATTGTAATTTATAATGGCAATAGCTTAAACTTTTGTAAATAACTTTTGTGAACATTATGTTCAGAGTATTTTATTGTGACGAAAATCCAAGAACAGAAGTGAAAATTTAACATCTTTTTGTTACATTTGTAATAAAGCTTGAAACATTGACAGAAAATATTTGAACCAGTTGTTGAATGGTTGCACAGAGGGTGAGGGGGTGTGAGGGTGAGGGGGTGTGAGGGTGAGGGGGTGTGAGGGTGAGGGGGTGTGAGGGTGAGGGGGTGTGAGGGTGAGGGGGTGTGAGGGTGAGGGGGTGTGAGGGTGAGGGGGTGTGAGGGTGAGGGGGTTTGAGGGTGAGGGGGTTTGAGGGTGAGGGGGTGTGAGGGTGAGGGGGTGCGAGGGTGAGGGGGTGCGAGGGTGAGGGGGTGCGAGGGGGGGGTGTGGGTGTGAGGGGGGTGTGGGTGTGAGGGGGGGTGTGGGTGTGAGGGGGGGTGAGGGGGGGTGAGGGTGAGGGCGTGAGGGGGGTGAGGGGGTGTGGGTGTGAGGGGGTTGAGGGGGTGTGGGTGTGAGGGGGATGAGTGGGTGCGGTGTGAGGGGGTGAGGGTGGTGAGGGGGTGTGAGGGTGAGGGGGTGTGAGGGTGCGTGTGTGTGAGGGGATGTGAGGGTGAGGGGGTGTGAGGGTGAGGGGGTGTGGGTGAGGGGGTGTTGGACAGGCCTCGGGAAAGGCCCGCTCCCTCCCCGCATGGCGGAGTCCGGACCCCTGCTCTCCCTGTACCCAAGACAAGAACTATCCCGTCAACCCACCGGGGCAAACCAAGGCCCATCCACAACGGAATTCCAGGTCCTGAACACCCCGGTATTGGCTGGACCGGGCCCCCGTCAGTACCACTGCCCCGGCTCAGCCGCCATCTTGGACACTACACGACCAGGCCGCGTGGCCTCGGACCGACCTCAACCTCAGGCCTGGCCAGGCCCCGACATCGAGGCACCACCATCCGCCCAGGGGGTGAAGAGACCACTTGGCAGGTCAATGGGAGAAGGAGTGTCAATGGCTCCCCTCCGCCAGGTGTCGATCGCCCCCGGCCTCCCCGGGCTTTGGCTCCACCCCCCTGCTGGGTGTCTGGACTCCCTCATCCCGGACCTCCCGACCTCCAAGTGCGAGGGTCCGGACATCAAAGGGGGCCAGACCTATAACTGGGGCACCTCCAGAGCAGGAAGTCAGTTGTATCCTGGAGTCGAGAGACACGAGACAAACTCATACTTGGAGGCCTGCTGCCGCGGCCCTTTCTTGTGAGCCATCTTCGGAGCCTGCTGGCGCTGCCGCGGCCCTCGTCATCGTGAACCATCGTCCAAGCCTGCTGGCGCGGCCCTCGTCATCGTGAACCATCGTCCAAGCCTGCTGCCGCTGCCGCGGCCCTCGTCATCGTGAACCATCGTCCAAGCCTGCTGCCGCGGCCCTCGTCATCGTGAACCATCGTCCAGGCCTGCTGGCGCTGCCGCGGCCCTCGTCATCGTGAACCATCGTCCAGGCCTGCTGACGCTGCCGCGGCCCATCTTTGCCAACCCTCAAGCTCGAGGATTGTGAGCTTCACCTCTTGCTGTTCCAGTACCGGCCCGGTACTAAGACTGTCCCGCTACCCCTTTCTCCAAGAGACTAGAATTGGCAGGATCCTCGTATCCTGGTCCCGCTGTATCGTTAATTACCGTGCCTCAAGATTTCTATATAAAGTGTGCAGAACTCATCTCTGTGTGGTGTCCATCTGTGGGTGGGGAAGTTACTTGTCTGTACGATCACCGGAGACGGCCCTCACCGGAGGCCTCTCCCCCTATACTCGGCCGACCCTCCGGGTCTCCGTCTAACATTGGTGGCCAGCGGCGCGATCCGAGCCGACGCATAATCGTACAGAGAGTAACTCACCCCACGACACACAGCCACCATGACGACAAAGGAGAGTGGAACAACGGAAAAATTCCTGATGGAAAAACTAGAAGAATATAGCCACAAAGAACTAAAACAATTCTGCATAGAACTGGGCATTGCTACCACAGGACTGAGCACGAAAGAGGCCCTCAAACACGCCTTGGAATCTTGGGCGGAGGCAGGAACGGCCGTACCCCAAGACCAAAACCTCGAGACCACCGAAACGAGCACCGCTCCTACAGAAGAAAGAAGACCGGGCCTCTCGCCGGAGGAGGCCCGAGAACGGGAGAAGAGCCGGCTCCACGAGTTGGAACTGGCCCGACTTCGCTTAGACGGAGAACTCAAGTTGGCGGAACAAAAAATAACTTTAGAACACTTACGGCTCCGAGAGGAGCGAGAAGAGAAAAAGAGTCAGAGAGAGCTGGAAGAGAGAAGACTAGCCTACGAGCATGAGCGCAACTTGAAGGAACTAGAGATTCGGAGGCAGAACAAAGACCTCGGAGTCCCTGGGCACCAGAGCCCCCCTGCTCCTACGGACCCCAAGGTCCACATCCCCAAGGATGTCGTCAGAGAATATTACCGTAACGATGATATCCAGCAATGGTTCAAATAGGTATGTCACGCTGCCGCTGCTGTTTTAGAACCTTTGCTGTCTGATAATAATTTGAGACACTCTGCTCGTTTTTTTAAAATTGTTCGTAATTGTAGTACTGACTGTATGGTGGTGCTATATTGTATTACCTGATGCTGTGATAATTTACAATTGTGCCCCACGCTCCCCCTTTGCTTGTATTGCATAGAAATTAATAAGACCCTACAGGACTCACCAATTTGGGTATACTCAGAGCCGCCTCACTCCCGACCGCCATTTTGGGTGTGGGCTTCAGAAGCGCTCCAGGGGATAACGCTCTAGTGTTTGCAAACATCTTTCTGGCAAACACTATTTAGGGGAGCAGTCAGCCTCGCGCGGACAAACAAATAGGATTGTCACGCTGCCGCTGCTGTTTTAGAACCTTTGCTGTCTGATAATAATTTTAGAGACACTCTGCTCGTTTTTTAAAAATTGTTCGTAATTGTAGTACTGACTGTATGGTGGTGCTATATTGTATTACCTGATGCTGTGATAATTTACAATTGTGCCCCACGCTCCCCCTTTGCTTGTATTGCATAGAAATTAATAAGACCCTACAGGACTCACCAATTTGGGTATACTCAGAGCCGCCTCACTCCCGACCGCCATTTTGGGTGTGGGCTTCAGAAGCGTTCCAGGGGATAACGCTCTAGTGTTTGCAATCATCTTTCTGCCATACACTATTTAAAGACCAGCATGCCAACGCGCAGCGCTCGCGCGCAGAGATGCGCCGGAGGAGCACCAGAGGAAAGCCCGTCTGTGCCCGTCCGTGCCCCGGACGGGCTCAGGGCCAGGACCGCTGCCTCCTGTAGGTATTCTAGGGACGAGCTATTAGCCATAGGTAAGAGTGGAGGGAGCTTACCTCAATGCACTTCACCACAGTGCGCTGTATTGCTGGACTGTGGATTGATCAATAGCAGATCCTTAGTGAAACATCACCTGGAAGTGTCAGAGTTGCTAAATGATATGGACCTAGATGCCCTATTCATCACAGAGACATGGACTACTGTGGACACCACGGTTGAGTTGGGACTGTCATGCCCTGAAGGGTACAAGCTATTTCATAAACCTAGGCCACTGGGAAGAGGAGGAGGGCTTGGAGTGATCTATAAAGATAAGTGGGACTTTTCCCCTTTACAGATTGATGGGGTGGCGGGAATAGAACTATTGGGGTTCTCCCTGCAAGAACCAAAAGGTAGGATCCTGACCGGATTGATATGTTACAGACCACCTGGGGCGGAAACACAATACCAGGCGCTGTTCGACACCATTGCTGCCCTTGCCCTGTCCCACTCCAGAATGTTGATCCTAGGAGATTTTAACCTATGGGACAACGGGTCCCTGGGGAGCCACCTGAGTGATCTGAAGGACAACTGCGGAAACTGGGGTCTGGATCAGTTGGTACAGAAACCAACCCATTCAGGGGGACATATCCTAGATTTGGTCTTCGCCAACCAGACTGAGACTAGGATGGTTGATATCCTACCTCAGCACTGGACTGACCACTCCCTAATCCACTTCCAGATCTCCATATCTACCGAGGGGAACAGAAGTGAGCAACCGGTGACTTATAGGAAGGGACGGAATTGGTCTAAATTACCAAAGGATAAAACAAAGCCTGTTTTTATGAGCAATGTTTCCTATGACCCAGAGGAATCGGTAGACCTGAACTACAAAAAGTATTGTAATCACATCATAAAGAACCTGGATAGACTTGCCCCTCTGAAAATTATAAAGAATAAGAAGAAACCATCTGCTCCCTGGTTTAATGAGGAGCTGAAAGCACTACGCAATGCACGCCGACAGGCAGAAAAGAAATGGCGTAGATACTATTCAGAGATGGATAAAAAACAGCTGAAAGTGGAACAGGCAAAATATAAAAGAGCCATCGCCAAAGCTAAGGCACTCTTCTATGCCACTACTATTCTTCAGTCCCCTAACAGTACCAAAACCCTTTTTAATATCATAAGGGATCTCTCACATCCCACCTGTACGAGTAATAAGGTGGTTGCTACACAAGAACTCTGTGATGAGATTGCGATCTACTTTGAGGAAAAGATTGCTAAAATTGTGGGGGGGCTGAAGGAGGAAAGGGATAGCTGCAAAGATGCAGAGGCACAGACAGAAGAAGAGGAACCCTCACCAACATTGTCTTTAATGGAAAACTTCCCCCCTCTTACAGAGGAGCTCTTTCTTAGACTGGCCCAGAATGTGTCATCTGGGTCTCCTCTAGACCCTCTTCCGCACAGGATCTGGAAAGAATATGGGCCAGAGCTGTTCCCCTGGATGTATCAGATCTGTCGCCAATCTCTTGAAGAAGGCATAGTGCCGGAAGCATGGAAGCAGGCAGTGGTCACCCTCCTGCTTAAAAAGCCTTCGCTGGACCCTACAATTCCGGCGCATTTTAGGCCCATATCCCTCTTGCCCTTCCGGATAAAAATTCTGGAAAAGGTGGTCAGTAGGTCCTTGTCAGATTATCTGGAAGACAACTGCCTTTTGGATAAGGACAAATTTGGCTTCCGCCCAGGCCACGGAACAGAAACTGCATTGGCAACCATGTTGGACACACTCCGGATGCGAGCCGACAATGGCAACTCCTCAGTCCTGGTGCTGTTGGACATGTCGGCCGCATTCGATACGGTTAGCCATGCAGTTCTATTAAGCAGGCTGGAAAAACTGGGCGTGAAGGGCAAGGCCCTGAGGTGGATACAATCCTACATGACAGGTAGACAACAGGTGGTGACCCTAGCACCCTTTTCATCTCCCAAGTCCCTGGTCAGTCACAGAGTACCTCAGGGCTCCTCGATCAGCCCCATTCTTTTTAATCTTTATCTGCAGCCCCTGATCCCCATGATCAAATTCTTCGGTATAGATTTGATAAACTATGCCGATGATACACAACTGGTGTTCTCCTTAGAAGGAAGACAGGCGGTGACCATGGAGTCCTTCCAGAACTGCATGAACGAGGTGGCCAGGTGGCTGACAATAAACTCCCTTCAATTTAATGAGGGGAAGACAGAGGTTGTCTACTGTTCGTCAGCCAAACTGAGTCAACAACCTTCCCATGAGGTCAGGCTTGCGCCGGGAGCAGAACCTTGCATCCCAGTTAAGACTGTGCGCAATCTAGGGGTACTGTTTGATGCGGATCTCCAAATGACCTCCCAGACCAATAAAACCATCAGTGTCTGCTATGGATTGTTGAAAGCACTCAGACAGATTCTGCCCCTCCTGCCTGATGAGTCTAGACCACTAGTAGTTAGGAGTGTGATTCTGGCCAGACTGGACTATTGTAACTCTCTATATTTAGGGGCCCCCTTATATATCCTACAGGGGCTCCAGAGGGTCCAGTCTATAGCGGCCAAGCTGGCACTTAAAAGACATCGTAGTTCCTCCACTACATTGGCGCTAAGAGATCTACATTGGCTGCCAATCGGGAGTAGAGTTGCCTTCAAGTCCCTATGTATCGTGTACAGAGGCCTGCACAACACGGGACCTATCCCTCTACAGGAAAGGCTCTCCTGGTATAGACCTTCCAGGTCCCTGCGCTCTGCTAGCCAGAGTTTGGCAGCTACTACCAGGATCAGGAGATCGAGGATGGGAGGCAGAGCTTTCTGCACCTCTGCCTCTAGGTTGTGGAACGAGCTTCCCCAGAACATCAAACACATTGACACCCTACTGGGTTTCAGAAAGAGCCTGAAAACCTGGCTGTTCGCCAAAGTATAATCCCCGTGACTCTATTTTAATAGCTCTGGCGGCTGTTCTATATATCATGACAGCTAGTGTATTGTTGTACCATCTGACTATTTCCTGTTTGGTCGCCAGGATACCCGTAGGGTGACAGTTGCGCGTAATAAATAATAAATACAATGCAATACAATACAATACAATGAAGTAGCAATGACCTCCCACCGGATCCCACGAAGCGACTGGGGAGCCGGGTTATGGAGGAGGTTTGTCAACGAAGGGCGAGACGCCCTGCTGCAACTCCCGGACCATCAGATGACGTCCTACGATCACATGAAAGCCGCCCTTCTCACTCGATACGGACTCACGCCCGAGATGTACCGCCAGAGGTTCCGCGACTGCAAACGGATCCCGAGTACGACTTGGGTGGAGTACGTGAACTTCTTTAGCCGAGCCTTCGAGGGGTGGATCAAGGGCAGCAAGGTAACCACTTACGAGCAGCTCTTTGACCTTATTGTATGGGAGCACCTCTCTAATAACTGCTTCGTCGAGCTCAGGCAGCACCTCCTTGACAGTAAACTGACTGAACCTCGGCAACTCGCCATCGAGGCAGACCGATGGGAGAGCACCCGAGTTTCCCGAAACTGGCCCAGCGAGCAGAACAGAGCCTCCCAAGGGCCCCATCGCCCCCGAGGAGGAGGAGGAGGAGGAGGACAGGGTCGGGGCAGAGACACGGTCCCGGTGGCTCCCACCAGCAACACCCCGCCCCCGGCCGGAAGAGGAAGCCCTCCGACGCGACCAGGGTTCCGCGCCAACGTTACCTGCCACCGATGCCAACGACCCGGCCACTACGCCAATGATCCCAACTGCCCGAAAAACCAGAGTCCCATGCCCCGCCAGGTCGCTGCAGCCGCCCTGGGAGAAGAACAAGCCCAAGAAAACACCGAAGAGTACGAGCCAGACCAACCCGAGTGGGAACCCGCCGCCATGTCTCTGGTCTGCCTAGGGGAAAGAGACCTAATTCCGCGGGCCCCCCTTCCCGCCAACACACAAAAGTACAGTCAGTGGCTCAACATTAATGGGCACCGGGCTGAAGCCCTCCGCGACACCGGGGCCAGTGTGACCGCAGTCCGCTGCCATCTGGTGAGCCCCGACCAGATCTTACCAAATATCCTTTGCCCAGTACGGTCGGCCGATAACTCCGAGAGTCTGTGTCGGATGGCCTGCGTTCCCTTCGAGTGGGGAGGGGTATCAGGCATGCTAAAAGTGACGATGCCCCCGTGGACTTCCTCCTGGGGAACGACCTCGAAAGTTCTCCCTGGTCAGCCTTTGAGCGAAGAGAGCACCTGGGGATGCTGGGCCTCCCTGAATGGGTCTGCGTAACGACCCGGTCCATGGCTGCCCGCACCATCTCCAGTCCCGAAGAACAAGAATGGCCGGAACCCCCTCCACCGATCGTCCAAGAAGGAGCAACCCTGGAAGCCAGTACCCAGGAGTCCAGCGAAGAAGGACTTGATCGGCTCCAGGACCTCCCCGAACTAGCCCAGTGGCGTCAAGAGGGTGGCCCCACTCAGGAACAATTCCGACAGGAGCAGAGGACATGTCCCTCCCTCGAGGGACTCCGACAGCAAGCCCTCGCCCAGAGCGCAGGAGACACCTCGGGGGCCCACTGGATTTATTGGGACAATGGCCTGCTCTACAGTGAGCAAAAGATTGCTGAGCTGGGGGCCAGCCGTTTGCTGGTGGTCCCCCTCCGCTTCAGAGACTTCCTCTTGAACCTAGCCCACGATGTGCATCTGGCCGGACACCTGGGACAAGACAAAACGTACAGCCGCCTGGTGACCCACTTCTACTGGCCCAAAATGCGGAATGATGTAACAAACCACTGCCGGGCCTGCCCCACCTGCCAGGCCAGCGGGAAGAGCGGCCGAAAACTCAAAGCACCCTTGCAGCCTTTTCCCATAGTCACCACCCCGTTTGAACGGGTGGGAATAGATATCGTGGGGCCCCTAGAGCCCAGAACAGCACAAGGACACCGGTTCATCCTGGTCCTGGTGGACCACGCCACCCGCTATCCCGAGGCCATTCCTCTCCAGACCGTGACGGCGCCTGTGGTAGGCCGAGCCCTGATGGGGATCTTCTCACGGGTAGGCTTCCCCCGGGAAGTCGTCAGCGACAGGGGCACAAACTTTATCTCGAAATACATGAAGTCCCTCTGGCAACAGTGCGGGGTCACCTACAAATTCACGACCCCCTATCACCCGCAAGGAAATGGGCTGGTAGAGCGGTTTAACCGCACCCTCAAGGGGATGATCATGGGCCTGGAAGAACCCCTACGTCGCCAATGGGATGTGCTGCTCCCGTGCCTCCTGTTCGCATACCGAGAAGTCCCCCAGAAATCCCTGGGCTTCAGCCCGTTCGAACTACTGTATGGACACCCCGTCCGGGAGCCCCTCAGCCTGGTCAAAGAAGGGTGGGAGGTGGCCCCTCAGAAGACTCCTCCGGATGTATACAAGTACCTCCTGACCCTCCGTAACCAAACCCGGCAATTCAGGGAACTCGCCAAAGCCAACCTTGAAGCCAGTCAGGAGGACATGAAGCGTTGGTATGATCAGCATGCCTCCTCCATCGAGTTCGAGCCGGGACAACAGGTCTGGGTGATGTCCCCGGTTGAACCCTGCGCCCTACAGGACAAATGGACGGGGCCCTTCAAGGTGGTAGAGCGCAAGGGTCCAGTCACCTACCTGATCGACATGGAGTCACCCCGGAACCCCCTACGGGTCCTCCACGCCAACAGACTTAAACCCCACTTCGTGCGCTCGGAACTCAGCCTCCTGATGGCTACCGATAGTGGGACTGAAGAAGACTCCGAGCCCCTTCCTGACCTGCTGAGACGGCTCCCTGGAAGGGGTCAGACTCTCCGATGCCTTATCCTCAGAGCAACGCCAAGACTGTTGAGACCTCCTGCTCCAATTCACCGACCTTTTCTCCCTCATCCCTGGGGTCACCCCCTGGTGCCTTCACGACGTAGATACCGGGGATAGCCCCCCTATCCGACACAGGGCGTACAGAGTGCCGGATCGAGTGCGCGCCTGCATCCAGACAGAAGTCTCCAAAATGCTGGCTCTGGGAGTAATCGAGCCATCTGACAGTCCCTGGGCCAGCCCAGTCGTGCTGGTCCCCAAGGCTGCCGCCCCGGGCGTAGCCCCTGAGCTCAGGTTCTGTGTGGACTATCGGGGCCTGAACGCTGTTACCAGAACCGACGCTCACCCCATCCCCTGGGCGGATGAGCTGATAGACCGCATGGGGGCCGCCCGCTACCTGAGCATCTTCGATCTAACAGCGGGTTACTGGCAGATCGGCCTCACCTCAGGGGCCCAAGAGCGATCCGCCTTCTCTACCCCGGATGGCCACTACCACTTCAAAGTGATGCCATTCGGCATGAAAAACGCCCGAGCTACCTTCCAGAGACTCGTGAACAAGGTACTGGCGGGCCTCGAAGAATTCAGTGCCGCCTATCTGGACGATATTGCCGTGTACAGTCACCACTGGGCAGATCACCTCCACCACCTCTGGGAGGTCCTGCACGCCCTCAGGCAGGCCGGGCTCACCATCAAAGCCAGCAAATGCCAGGTTGGCCAAGGGTCCGTGACCTATCTGGGACACCAAGTGGGGAGCGGTCTGGTGGCCCCCCTCCAGCTCAAGATCGCTGCCATCCAAGCCTGGCAACCGCCAGTCACCCAAACCGAGGTCCGGGCCTTCCTGGGGCTCACCGGGTACTACCGGCGGTTTGTAAAAGACTATGGCAGTATTGTGGGGCCCCTCACAGAACTCACATCCAAGAAAAACCCCAAAGCAGTCAACTGGACTCCGGAATGTCAGGCGGCCTTTGAGAAATTGAAGTCCGCCATGTGCACTGCCCCCGTGCTCCAGTGCAGACGGACGCCTCAGATCATGGCGTGGGGGCCGTCCTCTCCCAACTCAACACCGAGGGAGTCGATCAGCCAGTGGCCTTCATCAGCCGACGCCTGCTGGCCCGAGAACAGCGCTGGAGCACCATCGAACGAGAGGCCTTCGTCGTGGTGTGGGCCCTCAAGAAGCTCCGGCCCTATCTCTTCGGTACCCACTTCCGGGTGCAAACAGATCACCGACCCCTGCAATGGCTGATGCAGATGCGGGTAGAGAACCCAAAACTGTTGCGCTGGTCCATCTCCCTGCAGGGGATGGACTTCACCGTGGAGCATCGTCCAGGCCAAGACCACGCCAACGCAGACGGCCTGTCACGCTTCTTCCGCCTCGGCGAGGAGAGTACCCAAGAGGATGGGTGACTCTCCCTGCCTTCAGCTGGGGGGGGACGCATGTTGGACAGGCCTCGGGAAAGGCCCGCTCCCTCCCCGCATGGCGGAGTCCGGACCCCTGCTCTCCCTGTACCCAAGACAAGAACTATCCCGTCAACCCACCGGGGCAAACCACGGCCCATCCACAACGGAACTCCAGCTCCTGAACACCCCAGTATTGGCTGGCCGGGTCCCCGTCAGTACCACTGCCCCGGCCCAGCTGCCATCTTGGACACTACACGACCAGGCCGCGTGGCCTCGGACCGACCTCAACCTCAGGCCTGGCCAGGCCCCGACATCGAGGCACCACCATCCGCCCAGGGGGTGAAGAGACCACTTGGCAGGTCAATGGGAGAAGGAGTGTCAATGGCTCCCCTCCGCCAGGTGTCGATCGCCCCCGGCCTCCCCGGGCGCTGGCTCCACCCCCCTGCTGGGTGTCTGGACTCACTCATCCCGGACCTCCCGACCTCCAAGTGCGAGGGTCCGGACATCAAAGGGGGCCAGACCTATAACTGGGGCAGCTCCAGAGCAGGAAGTCAGTTGTATCCTGGAGTCGAGAGACACCGAGACGAACTCATCCTTGGAGGCCTGCTGGCGCTGCTGCGGCCCTTTCTTGTGAACCATCTTCGGAGCCTGCTGGCGCTGCCGCGGCCCTCGTCATCGTGAACCATCGTCCAAGCCTGCTGCCGCGGCCCTCGTCATCGTGAACCATCGTCCAGGCCTGCTGGCGCTGCCGCGGCCCTCGTCACCGTGAACCATCGTCCAGGCCTGCTGGCGCTGCCGCGGCCCATCTGTGCCAACCCTCAAGCTCGAGGATGGTGAGCTTCACCTCTTGCTGTTCCAGTACCGGCCCGGTACTAAGACTGTCCCGCTACCCCTTTCCCCAAGAGACTAGAATTGGCAGGATCCTCGTATCCTGGTCCCGTTGTATCGTTAATTACCGTGCCTCAAGATTTCTATATAAAGTGTGCAGAACTCATCTCTGTGTGGTGTCCATCTGTGGGGGGGAAGTTACTTGTCTGTATGATCACCGGAGACGGCCCTCACCGGAGGCCTCTCCCCTTGTACTCGGCCGACCCTCCGGGTCTCCGTCTAACAGGGGGTGTGAGGGTGAGGGGATGTGAGGGTGAGGGGGTGTGAGGGTGTGGGGGTGCGAGGGTGAGGGGGCGTGAGGAGGGTGAAGGGGTTTGAAGGGGGGTGAGGGTGAGGGGGTTTGAGGGTGAGGGGGTTTGAGGGTGAGGGGGTGTGAGGGTTTGAGGGTGAGGGGGTTAGAGGGCGAGGGGGTGTGAGAGTGAGGGGGTGTGAGGGTGAGGTGTGAGGGTGAGGTGTGAGGGTGAGGAGGTGTGAGGGTGAGGGTGAGGAGGTGTGAGGGTGAGGGGGTGTGAGGAGGGGTGGTGAGGGGGTGTGAGGGGGATGAGGGGGTGTGAGGCTGAGGGGGTGTGAGGGGTGGTGAGGGGGTGTGAGGGTGAGGGGGTGTGAGGCTGAGGGGGTGTGAGGCTGAGGGGGTGTGAGGGTGAGGGGGTGTGAGGGTGAGGGGGTGTGAGGGTGAGGGGGTGTGAGGGTGAGGGGGTGTGAGGCTGAGGGGATGGGAGGGGGTGTGAGGGTGAGGGGGTGTGAGGGTGAGGGGGTGTGAGGGTGAGGGGGTGTGAGGGTGAGGGGGTGTGAGGGTGAGGGGGTGTGAGGGTGAGAGGGTTGTGAGGGGGTGTGAGGGTTGTGAGGGGGTGTGAGGGTGAGAGGGTTGTGAGGGGGTGTGAGGGTGAGAGAGTTGTGAGGCTGAGAGGGTTGTGAGGGTGAGAGGGTTGTGAGGGTGAGAGGGTTGTGAGGGTGAGAGGGTTGTGAGGGTGAGGGGTGTGCCCTGAGGATGAAGACTGAGCTCCGGACACTGAGGAGTACCTAAGTGGAAAGCTTGATGCCTCTGCCAATATCTTTAGAAGAAATTCAACAGATCTCAGAATTTGAGGACTGCTTAAAGGTGGCCGTCCATGCAGTGAGAGGCGTGCGGTGGGCTTCCTTAGTAACAACTTATTCCAGAGGACTGGGGAAGTAAAACAAATTCAGAGGTCCCTCCTTCATGAACATTTATGAGCTTGCAGAAGGACACGGGGAAACGGTGGCCCACAAAACGCCTCCCGTCTAAAAAGGAACGTAAAGCAGAGGGAACGTGCACAGCCCTGAGGCGGCCAAGCAGACCAGTTAAAGCTCTGCTTATGAAGCGGCATACCGGCCCGAAGCGTGTTGGCTACACACAAAACCGTTACGGGGCAATAGCCCTCTGGTTTTAAATAAATCTGATGTACTCTGAATCTTGGTTCCATTTTAGCCCCGAGGCATCATATTTCCGACCACCAGTTGGCGGTGGAATGTTTGGAAGTTGGCGTGCGTTCAGGGATTTCGGAGTAAAATGATTGGCATTCGTTGCTGTCATTTAAAAGCAGATTTGATTTCTTCAGCCATCTCCCACTGCCTTTCTGATGCATATTTGCATGTTAAGGTCACAGAACAGCCTCCACCTGTCTGCATCAAATACCTTAATAAGGGTAATCTGACCGGGCAAAGTGCTACTGAACACGGCTTTAGCACAGATTGGCATCGGGACCTTCCAAGCTAAAATAGCAGCAGCTTTTTATTAATTTCTTTCGCTCGAAGACCCTAAAACAAACACACAATGCAAATCCACATCGTTAACGCGTTTCAAAAATGAATCTAACGTCCTCTGAAAATGTTAGAATCTAGTCAAAATTAAATTGCAATGCAAAAATAACACACGCGAAGAACGAACGGCCCACCCACCTTCACCACTCGCTTCCCAACACCACGCAAGTATTCACAACAAATATGATCTATCCATTCCCCTCCAATCCACCCTCACGCTTATGCACTCACCCATGCTGCCTCGGTTACTGCTGGCGCACTGGGGAATTCGCTACACATCTCCTTTCGTTAGGAAACCGATATGTAGAAGACCAGGAAAGCCCGGACATCTTAGATGTTTCATTATTCGTTCTTCTGTAGGTCAGTCGGTAATACATATCTTGTCACTGCGCATGCGCGTTTGAGCCTTTGAGTTCCTTTGGGCGGGCGAGACTTCCGGCTTCGGAAGTCCCGCGCACGCGCCCACGGAGTGCCTGAAAGCGGGGCTCCCATACCAGAAGGAGAGCCCCGGCTACAGAAGTCCCGAATGGCGGTAAGTGTTGCTTAGTTCTAGGGGGGAGGGGGTGCGCTTGGGTGTGTGTGTGTGTGTATGTGTGCGATGGCGGTGGCGGGGGGTCTTTGTATGTGTGCGTGCGTGAGTGTAGGTGCGCTGGTGTGTGTGTTGGGGGGGTCTCTGTGTGTGCGTGTAGGTTCGCTAGTGTGTGTGTAGGTGCGGCGGCGACGGGGGGGTGTGGCTGTGTATGTGTGTGGCTGTGTATGTGTGTGGCTGTGTATGTGCGCATGCGTGAATGTGGGTGCGCGTGCACGCAGTGAAATCAAGCAAAAGAGAAGCGCGTGGCACTTTCTTGTCCTTCATTCCCCCGAGTCAGGCAGCTATAAGTCTCCAGCCTGGACGCATCCTTCGGATATTAATTCCAGCGAGACCTAAAAACTACTGTAACACATTAGTGTCATTATGTTAGTCCAAATTACGGCCAATCAGGCGTCCGCACCCTCTAGAACCTTCTCCTCAGTAGCTCAAGCCCTCAGATTTTCTACTGCACGTCGTGTCAAGGGAGTCTCCCTGATCTCTGATCAGTTTTTAAACTCTACTCATCTATTTCCAGTGTTTTTCACATCAAGTAAGAAGTCTTTATTTAGACCTTGTTCCTCTTGTGGGAAGCTGCGCCTTTTTGAAAAGGACCCCCATCAAAAGTGTATATATTGTTTATACCCTGATCATGAGGCCAGCAGCTGCAAGTTCTGTAGAACTTTTTCTACTAAGACTCTGAAGGACCGGGAAAGCCGCCTTCTCCTTTGGCTTCAACGTCTGAAAGACAAGGATTCAGCCCTGTCAGACGCAGAAAGTTTTCATTCTGGACTTTCTTCAGCAGCTTCTAACGTGGTAGTTTACAGGAAGTTCCATCTCCTTTCCTTAAAAAGATGAAGTTAGCCTTGCCTTTAGCTTCTGTGGCGTTGTCAACCACTCCTACCACTGTTACGCCCACGAGACCTGGCTCTCAGGCGTCTTCTGCTGCCTCTCGAGGTGTTTTCACGCCTCTAAAAGTTCCGCCGTCGACGAGCGCTCAGACGACGAGAACAGCTTTGGCTACATCCTCGACGACGACGTTGACTACCACATCAGCTTTTTCTTCATCGACCATAATCTCGTCGACAGCTTCCACGTCGACGAGGGTTGCCTTGCCTTCCATACCAGTTCCGTCGACGATTCCCATTACCTCGTCGACGAAGAAGAAAGAATCCTCGTCGACGAAGATACCGTCGACCAAGGACTCGTCGACTAAGACCAAGATGAGCAAAGCCTCGTCGACGAAGACACCGTCTACTGAAGCTACACGGGCGTCGACGACCGTTCCGTCTACGATTGCTTCGTCGACGGCCTCATCTACAGCTGCTCGACCGTCGACAGTGGCCCGACGATGACTCCGTCGACGACCGTACCGTCAACGATGATTTCCTCAAAACAGTCTTCGGCGTTATCGACGACGGCACCGTCAACGGCGGCACCGACTTCTTTTGCTTCATTGCCATTAGTACCATTGAAGGCTTCAGAATCTTCTCATCGTCGCGACAAGATTCCGTGTCACCAGCTCTCTGATCCTGAGACGCAACCTCCTTCTCCAATGTTTGCCACCACATCTGAGCCTGACTCTGAATCAGAACAAGAAGGGGATACCTTTGGAGCGGCTCAAAGTCCATCTGATTTGATTATTTAGTGTCAAGACACGGATTCAGATGAGGCTGACGGTGATCAGCAATCTCAGTCTGAGGAATAGCTGGTTCAAGTTCCTATGGCCACCATTCCTTTAACTTTGATCTCTAATCTCCAACACATGCTGGATGATTATAACCGCCGTTTCCCAGCTACACCGCAGTCTACACCGGCACCATTACCGGCTACAGTGGCGCTGCCTCCACCTTCTCGACCACCTGTGTTACCTCCTGCAACTTCGTCACAGGTCCAATTTTCTGTTAGGATCCATACCACAGTGTATCCACAGGAAGTGGATGATGAGGCGATCCCGGAACGCGAGGACGGAGAACTCCCCGACAATTCGGATGAGGCAGGTGACCCGGATATGGCGGACTGGGATGATTATCGGGCACAGACGCCCTCCCCTCAGCCAGGGAATTCTGGAGATTCACCTCCTGTGGATATCGCCAGTTTCCATCTTTTAATGGACAAAGCAGCTCTACGCTTTAAACTACCAAGATCACAACGTGAGGAGGATTGTTTTCTTTATGATTTTAAAGACAAACCTTATAAACAGACCCACACGATTCCCATCATCTTTTTTGTCTGGAAGGAGGGAATCAAGCTCATGACTGCTCCAAACTCCTTGCCTGCACAAATTCCGCTCCTTGAGTAAAAGTACAAGGCCCCTATTGGGTCTCCAGCTTGCCTGCTTTCTCACCCCACACCAGACTCGGTAGTGACTCAGGCCGCACAGCGTCGATGTTGCTAGTACAGGATTCCGTCTGCTTGCAAGTGCAGCTGCACTCCGAAGACAAGGTTGGCTGAAATCCACGTCCTTCAGGCAGGAGGTCCAATCCAGAATACTGGACATGCCCTATGATGGGGAGTCACTATTTAGTTCTCATATTGATGAGGCCCTGAAGTCCATTAAAAAGTACACTGACACGGCAAAGTCTTTGGGTACTTTGCAATTTCGGAAGCAGTCCTTTCGAGGTGCCGGCGGACGCGGCACTCCTTCCAACGTTCGAGGTGGGCAGCAATACCGCTCTTACAATCAAAGCGGCCAACTCTACACGCCCACTCAGCAGTCTCGCCAGCAATCCTCCAACTCTAAACGCCAATGACTCTTCCCATCAGAATGTTGAAGGTCGAATCTCTCTGTTTTACTCTGTGGTCCTCGATCACCTCGAACCGCTGGGTGTTGGACATTGTACGACGAGGTCATACACTAGAGTTTGCAGAGATTCCTCCATGCACACCCCCTCGTGGCCCGCCTCCTCCGCACCTCGAGGAGCTTTGCCATCAGGTCCGTCTTCTTGTGTTAAAAGGTGCAGTCGAAGTGGTTCTGAAACATCAGAGAGGAGAGGGGTTTTACTCTCGTTTCTTCCTCATACTCAAGAAGACCGGAGATTGGCGACCCATTCTGGATCTGAGGGCTCTCAACTAGTTCCTAAAGTCCCAATCGGTCTGCATGCTGACGTTGCAGGAAGTCCTACGTCTACTATCCAACGAAGATTACATGACCACCATAGACCTTCGGGACGCATACTTTCATGTCCCTATTATTCAACAACATCGCCAGTACCTGCGTTTCAAGGTGGGACCAATGCACTTTCAATTCAAGGTACTACCCTTCGGGCTCCGTTCAGCTCCTCGGGTGTTCACGAAGGTACTGGCTCCTGTGGTGGCTCACCTGCGTCTCCAAGGCGTGCAAATCTTTCCATATCTGGACGATTGCATCCTGAAGTCTCAATCCCACCATCAGCTTCATCAGGACACTCGCCTTTGCCAGCGGGTGTTTCAGTCCCTGGGGTTAACCATCAACGTCGAAAAGTCGCAGTTTACACCTCTGCAAACCAGATCCTTCCTGGGAGCGATCCTCGATACGAAGCTCTCCAAAGCGTTCGTCTCTCACGAACGACGTCTCAAAATCCTTCGTCTGGTCCCCCTCATTCGAAGAAAACAGTCCATTTCTGTTCGGACGTTAAAATCATTCTTGGGAATGGCTTCATCGTGCATCGCACTGATCCCAAATTGCAGGTTGCGCACCCGTCCCATTCAGGAAGAACTGGACTTACAATGGCGTCAGGTCTCCAGCTCCTTCAGCGACCGTGTCGCAGTGACACCCCGCATGCGAAAGAGCTTGCTTTGGTGGGCGTAACTTTCAATCTGGAAATGGGAACTTCCTTTCTCATTCACGCACCAGATCTCACGCTGACGACAGACGCACCAGATCTCACGCTGACAACAGACGCCTCCCTGGAGGAGGGGGGCACTGATCTCCAGGGCCTATCCATCAAGGGCAAGTGGACTCCGCCTCAGCGCAAGTGGCATATCAACAGACTGGAGTTAATGGCAATCTTCCTTGCGCTCAAATCATTCCTCCCGATAGTTCACGGGGAGTCGGTGCTAATCCAAACGGACAATACCACCAGTATGCACTACGTGAACAAACAAGGGGGAACCAAGTCACCTCATCTGTCTCACTTGGCTCAGTCAATCTGGGATTGGGCTCTCCGCCACCAGATCACCCTGACAGCCGTCCACCTTCCAGGTGTCTCCAACATTTTGGTGGACTCTCTGAGCAGGTCCACCTCCTCGACGCACGAATGGGAATTACACCAGCCGACTCTGGATCATGTTTTTCTCCAGTGGGGTCACCCAGATCTAGACCTCTTTGCAACACCGGAGAATCGGAAATGCCCTCTTATGCAAGTTGGCATCCCCATCCCGGGTCGTGCGGGAATGCCCTTTTGATAGACTGGTGTAAATTATTTGCATACGCTTTTCCGCCGATTCCGCTAATATCGCGAGTGCTGTGGAAAATGCGGAGACAACCTTGCCACATCCTGCTGATTGCACCTCGTTGGCCGAGACAGGCATGGTTCTCAGAACTGCTTCTGTTGTCCCAATGCGAACCCATTCCTCTGTGTCCTCGTCCAGACCTTCTATCGATGGACAGGGGTCTAGTGTGCCATCCAGACCCTTTCACACTGCAATTGTGGGCATGGAACCTGAGTACCTTGAATTCGCAGATTTGAACTTCTCTCAGGAATGCAGACATATTCTGGCTCAAGCTAGGGCTCCGTCTACCATCAAGACTTATAAACTCAAGTGGAAGAGATTCTGCCATTGGTGTGTGTGAGAAGTTGGCCTGATATATGATGCTCACTAGTTCTAGTGATCACCTTGTATCAGTCCAAACAACCCTTATGGTGATTAGTTGTAAGTCAACCTTATAGACCAGCTATCCTAATGGTAGCATGGACAAAACAATCTTAGGCTAAACTCTATTGGCATGTGAAGCCAGCTGTTTTACCACATATAACCCATGAATACCAAGTGAAAGGACACCACACAGATAGTTATGAAAATAAACAAGTATTTATTAACTAACATACACCTCTGAACTCTTTGAGGTCAGAGGGCTAAGCACATGACAAACTCTTCGGAAAAATACACTCAAGTTGCACGATTTACAATGGTGCCCTAGGGGCACGACAAACCATATACTAGGAACAATGGAATGTGTGGAAAGAAAGTACTGTAAGAAGATCCAGAGGTTGGAGGATCGCTGGGACTACGCTACTGACTAGGTAAGTAAGGAGCGGGAGGCACACGGGACTCACGTGCAGAGTGGAAACTCTCACGCGGGATGCGTATCAACCTCTATGGATGCTACAGTTTAAAGAGTTACGGATTCCGGACGAACCCAGCTGGATGGAGGGAAAACAGTGGACCTGAACACTAGGATAGTGAACACTGACTTCAGCACCTAGAAGCTTTAGTTACCTAACCCACAGGCTGCGGGTGCATAGGGCTGAAGTGGTGTCTGGTTTGCTGCGTTGATCCCGGTGATGCCTGAGACAAGGAGTTGCTGGCAGGCAGCCAGATGGAGGAGTCCGGTGGTTCCAAGGATGGAACTAGGAAGAAGTAGTCCTGAAAGGGAAGGGGACAGAGTCTCGGTCACTAGCCAGTGACGGTGCTGGAACCAGGAGGGAACCAGGTGCTGTCTCCGTAGTCAGGTGCAGGACGGGACACTTCTCTCTGTAGCTGCGCGGACCAGGAGCTGTTCTCTACGACCAGGCTGAAGGCACGAGCTGTCCCACGTAGTCTGCTACTGTTGGCGGTGTTGGATCGTCGATCGGGTCAACAGGCCTTGGCAAGTGCAAGCCACGCTGTGGAACAAAGATGGCGTCTGGTGCGTACCAGGAGGGTCCGGGGTGCTTCTCCTTTACAAGGAAGCAAGGGCCAATCTGGGGGACCAGACCAGCAGTGTCGAAATCTTCGGGTCGTCGTCTCCGAGGTCACTAGCCAGCCGGCAAGTGACCAGACAACAGAAAGAGCAGCAACCAGGCAAAAAGGCCCCACGCAGATCTCGTGGATGTTGGGGGGCTGGTCTTTGGTGCAGGAGCTGTGTCGGTGTGGGGCTTCTCAGACCCCAGTGCACTCACTCGAGGATCCCTCGACGGTAGTGCTGGAAGCGCTGTGCAGGTTTCTTCAAGATGGCTGTCTCCAAGTTGCTCGTCGCACCCACGGGTCCCAGCTGTGCTGTGGATGTGGGTAGAGGTCAGAGGAGTCTGGAGGTCCAGGACTCGTCGAGCTGGGTCGTCAGGTTCCAGGAAGGAAGGACTTGCAGCAAACCGCACAGGAGCTTGATGGTGCCTGCGAAGCAGGATGGTCACTCCCTGACCATAGGGAAGATTCTTCAGTCTTCTGATGTTCAGGAGGTCAAAGGTCAAGAGTTCTTCGTGGAAGTTGTCAAGATTAATCTAACTGGAAATGGGACCAGCTCCTACCTTTATTCAGCTAAAGGGGGCTGCACTACGACTAGGTCCCTCCCCCGGGTGGGACCAGGAAGGGGGGTGGTTACACCGCCTATCCTTTGTCCGGTCTTGCGCCAGCTCTGGGGCTGGAGTGCCCCAGGAACTGGTTTAGACCGGAGTATGCACAGGGACACCTTGTGTGCCCCAGGCATGTCTCATTCCTTTCAGCCCTGTCCTACTTAATACACAAAATCCTGTCTGGGGTGGTGCTAGCACCTCCCAAGGCAGGAAACACTTTGTCCAAGCCTCCCTCGCTGGAAGGACTCCCAGCAGCAGGAGGTCAGACTTGTGTCTGTGGTGGCAGCATCCATTTTGTGATGCTGAGGCTCGAGTTAACTTTAACCGGGGTTCACAGTTACATACATGTTGTGTCCCTCTAGAAGGGTGGAATGCTACCCCCGTCGCCAGAATTGGCGAGTGGGTAGTATTCCAATTCGTATGACCCCTTACTTGACATGTTTTGATAATGTTATACCAAAGTTAGCATTTGACCGCGAGGTTCATAATGCACTTAAGAGTATATGGTATAGCGTTCTCATGGAATGCTATTAGGACTTGGTTCCGTAAGCTGCAAACGGGCTCAGCTCATGCCTGAGCACCATCTCACATAATTCCAAGCACTCTCAGGATTGATAAGGCCTGCCATAGGAGTGACTGATAGGAATATATGTGTCCATTTTAGGTTTAGATATAGGGATTCTATATCTAAAGCAAAGGGTGATTACACCACCTTGCCCCAGCTGTCGTGCAGCCAGTTGTGTCTGTTTGGATGGCCAGCCAGGGGTGGCATAATACATGCTTCAGCCCCTGGTAGGCCCTGGGTTCACCTATGCCCTGGATACCTAAGGTCTGCTGTACAGGGACTGATAAGGTGGCCCAGTACCAATTGGTAAATGCACCTCAGGTACATGGTTGTCAATTTAGAGAGAGAACAGCTAGGCTGTGGGTCTGATTAGCAAGCCCACAGCCAGGGAAAGTCGTAAACCAGTGAAGCAAAAAAGCACAAATCGGGAGTGACCATAGGATTGCAGACCCACTCTCCTACAGTGTGTCTCAGCAAATGTCCATCCCATTCATTCCACTCCAGAGCAGCTTCTTCATTTCTTCTTAAGCCTTGCTCAGTCAGGACTCTCATTCGACCCTAAGAGTCTTCTTAGCTGCTATATCTCGCTTCAGGAATGATGGATCTTCTTCCCTCTGCTCATCCAGAATCATCCGACAATTCTTCAAAGGACTTTTCCGCAAGTTCCCACCTGTTCGGCGCCCTCCTCCATCGTGGCACCTCAATGTTGTGCTATCCCAACTTATGAAGTCACCATTTGAGCCTATCCATAAATCGGATATCAAATTCCTCACTTGGAAGGTTGCGCTTCTTTTGGCCTTGACCTCATCTCGCCGCGTGAGCGACCTGCACGCTTTCACTAGCAAGCCGCCCTACCATCAGTTCAGGCCTAACGGAGTGGCGCTCCACACCAACCCCTCTTTCCTACCTAAAGTACCGACAGACTTTCATTTGAATGAGCCAGTGTTCCTTAAAACTTTCTTTCCGGACCCAAAGTCTCCGGCGGAACAGCGCTTGCATTCTTTGGACATCAAACGATGCCTTGAATTTTATATTGCCAGAACTGCCTCTTTCCGCAAGTCTGACCAGCTGTTAATCGCCTACGGACATTTCCGTAAGGGACATCCTGTTTCTAAACCTGCTATTGCTCGATGGCTATCCTCTGCCATTGCCTTCTGCCATCAACGAGCTGGTAAACTACTGCAGTCTTCAGTGAGGGCTCATTCTACGAGGGGGATGTCTTCATCCACCGCCTTGTTTGCTGGTGTGCCTCTTCATCAGATTTGCCGGGCAGCGACATGGTCCAGCAGGCACACTTTCACCAAGCATTATTGTTTGGACGCCATCAATGATGCGGATACCGTTGTGGGACAGGCAGTGCTTCGCCATCTGTTTCAATAAGGTGAGCCTCTGTTCCCCCCCCCCTCCTTTATGTGTTACTGTGATTGCTATGATATTACGTGACTGTATTATTCTGATACTGTCTTGGTTCTTCCTTTTATTTGCCTTGCAATCTCAGTACTCGGAGGTTACTGCTTTCTATTCTATTCAAGCATGTGAATCTATGAAAGACACCCCTAATACTGGAGAAGAACAATTGTTACCTGTAAACAGGTGGTTCTCCAGTATTGGTGTCTTTCATAGATTCACATGCGACCCACCCTCCTCCCCTCAGAGGCTCTTTTCTCCTCATGCGCTCTTTATTACTTGTGCTATGAAAATCTGAGGGCTTGAGCTTCTGAGGAGAAGGATCTAGAGGGTGCTGACGCCTGATTGGCTGTAATTTGGACTAACATAATGACACTGTGTTACAGTAGTTTTTTCTCTTTACCATGCATTCCTATGTAAGAATGGTTTTTTGAGATTCTCATTATGTTTTACTATTTTTCCATGTATTATACATATATTTATTATATATAATTTTATATATATTTAGCATTATTGCTATTTTATTTACCGTGGGACTCCCACTTCGACGACGGGGAATATTCAAGCATGTGAATCTATGACAGACACCAATACTGGAGAACCGCCTGTTTACAGGTAAGTAACAATTGTTCATATGTTTCACAGTCCCCCGACCAGTTATGAACCCATGCTGATCTTGGGAGACTAGTGAGGTAATTACTTTAGAACAGGGGTTGCCAAACCGGTCCTGGAGGGCCGGATTCATGCCAGATTTTTTGGATATCCCCATTGAGATACATGTAGTTATTTTAAAAATCTGGCATGGATCCGGCCCTCCAGGACCGGTTTGGAGACCCCTGCTTTAGAAAGACGATTAGCTAAGATCTTACAGTATATTTTCCCATCACAATTTAAGAGGGCAATGGGTCGATATGAGCCAGGTAGTTCTGCATTTTTACCCTTTTTGCTAAAAACTACAATTGTAGCCTCATTCCACGTCTTTGGTGGTGCCCCAATTTGAGCCGCCCTGAAAGTAGCCAACATCATCTCTTTTAAATCATCAAAAAAAACTTTAGAAATCTCCCCTGGTAGCTGGTCCGGCCCTGCTGCCTTCCCACTTGCAAATGTTTTTACAGCATTAGTTAACTCTTCTAACGTTATCGGATCATCCAGCAGTTCTCCGGCTTCGGAATCTAATTTGCAGAGCTCCACAAATGAAGCTGAGTTTAATTCCACCATCGCCCTTTGCTCCATATTATATAATTTGGAATAAAATTTGTGAAAGATTGCCAGAATTTCCTTTGGATCCGACCTTAGGACCCCAGTTTTATCTTCTGCTTGCTTCATTCATTCATTCGCAGTTTGAGGGCTAAGGGTCTCCCTACTGCCTCTCCATAATCATGACTGAGTTTCCTCTGTGCCAGATATTTTCTCACATTTTCACTGTCCCATATTCCCAGAATTTAGGCTCGTTTTCTAGCCACTTCATCTGCTAAAGTATCTATATTACCATAGGTAGCTATTCCCTGCATCAAGTTCTCCTCAGCGCGTTGTAATTCCCCGTAACACATCTCCATTTCTGTTTTTCACTTTTTTTGACTATTCACCCCAAAACTAACAGCCTCCCCCTAAAGCAGGCTTTAAAAGTGTCTCACACTATATTAATATCTGCAGAGTCCCGATTATTATCAAAAAATTCCTTTATCCACCCTGTCACATGCTCTTTAAAACTATCATTCAAACATAATTTTCGATCAAAGGAGAATTTCCTAATATTGCCCAATGTTCCCCACCCAGAAAGAATTAAGACAATCGGTGAGTGATCTGATGCAATGTTAGGGTAAATCTGCATTTTGGCTAAATATGGAATAATCAACAAAAAAAAATCAAGTCTCTTTTTTTTTATGAGGGTGGGAATAAAAAGTAAATCCTGGATCTGCAGAAAATAAAGTACTCCAAACATCCACCAGACCATAGTCTTTTAAAGTGTTAAAGAGAACCTTACACACCTGAGGTTTCCGGCCGCTATATCCTTTTAGTCCCCTAGCAAAATCCTGGCTAGTCAAATTAATATTCCTGTCCCCACATATAATTAATGGGGTAACCCAAGTTGCAAACTCCATATGAAGCTCTTCCAAAACAGCGGACTCATCTAAATTAGACGTATATATATTACATACGGTAAATGCCCCGCGCCGCCCAGTACCTTCTAATTCAACTATAGCCCACCGACCCAGGTTATCTGCTAGTTTCCGCTGTACATTATACAGGTTTCTTTTTGCTAAGATGTGTCATACCCGTTTGAGAAGAAACTAAAACGCCGAAACCCAATTCTGCTAGCAGATTGCGATTGTTCCATGGCAGGTAAGTTTCTTGAATACAAACAATATCGGGTAAAACATAGCGAAGTTCAGCAGCTACCCTCCTCCTTTTGTTAGTCATTTAAACCAGAGACGTTTAAAGAGCATATTCGAATGTCTCTAGCAGCCATTACCCAATTGAGATTCCCCCATAATGTTTAACAAAACTTAACACCGCCATTACCCCTGCCCAAAATTATCATATTTCCAACTGTACTCCGAGCTACCTTTTAACTCTTACCATTTTATTATTTTTTTGTCCGAAAAAGAGTATTTTTTTCTTTTTACCCACCACCAACACCCCCCTAACCCCCTGCCACCCACACCCCCCCCCCCCCCCCCCCCAACCCCACCTGCACTCAACCCTCCCTCCCCAATAACGAGGCTTTAGGACTCGTGTCCCGCAGATGCCAGCTGGTTAATTCCTCATACCCACCCACAGACCCTTGTTGCACTAAATTCAATCCTATGCTACAGGAGAAGCGATACAAAAAAAAAATCATTTTTATTCACTGGCCCTTCTTTCCTATCCAAAATACACAGTTCATCCCTAGATCAAATAAAATACAGTTAACCTGGAAAAAAAGAGCGCTCCATTCCGCCTACACCAAGCCTCTGGAATTAACTGATTAATTACATTGCAGTTTAATTAATCTTAAGATTCATCATGAAGTCCCACCCTTATTTTACGAAGTTAACACAACATTCCTCATTATTACATATTATTACATGTTCAAAAATTCCTTAGCCGGCCCTGCGTTGGTGAAAAAGTGCGTGCGATCCTTATAGATGGGTTCAAAAGATACGTTTGAGCTCCTTTAGCTTGCATCGGAGTGATCAATTGACGAAGCTGCCAGCGTAGGTCCGTAGTGTATTTACAAAAATCCGGGGTAACAAAGAACTCAAACCCGGGGCCTGGTCTCCGCTTATCTGGCCTAGCAAGTATCCTCCCGGGCCAAGAAGCTGTTGAAAGAGATTAAAAACACCCTAGGTCTATTCGCTTTCCTATCACCTATGTTGCTGGGACCCCGCATGTTAAAAGGAAAACGGTGTGCTCTTTTGATTTCCCTATCCCAGTCCCATTTGCTTAGCTCCAGGAAAGCATTTTTTAATAAATCCACGACAAACTTGCGACGATCCTGCCCCTCTTTGCCTTCAGGCACCTGAAGGAGTCTCAGATTATTGCGGTGGGCCCTATTTTCAAAGTCTGCGAGTTTCCACTGAGTATCCTCCTTAATTCCCTGTAAAGACTGTCACCCCTTTCTGTTGGTGAACCGTGTCCTCCAGATTGGAAATGCAGGCCTCCACCTCATTAAACCTAGATGCAGAGTCCGCTTTAGGTTTCGCAATCCGACGGACCGAGCTCTGAAGCTTCCGACACAGGGTTTGGACTCTTTGGCTTTCTTCTCTGGTCTCATCTCTAAGTGACATTATGGACTTGTAGATCAATGCTAAAGAGATATCACCATTTATGACTTCTGAGATTCTAAACCATCTTGATCCATGTCGACTACAGGTTTTGTACATTTTTTGCGGACAGTGGCGGTAATGTCTACCGTAATGTCTACGGAATCATCCGAGCAGATGCTGCTAGGTTGGCTACCCCCTTCCAAGCTCATATGTTGAGCATACTGGGCAACAAGATCCTCACAAGATGAGGGTAGAGATTGCTCCGACATTGAATAAGTCATATGAGTCCACATCATGTTGTGTAGGTAACTCTTCACCCCCACTGCCCGTTCCTGGATCCTGACGCAATCAGTTTCCATCTGGAAGGCCCTCCTGATTTTGCTGAGATTCTGCAATGTTTAAGGTGAGATTGGAAGTAATGGTAGTGGAAGATACCGCTATTGTCTCCTTTACAAGCACCCCTTTTGATTTCTCCTTCCCCGCAGCAGTTATGAATATTGCCGGTATCACTTTATTCTTATCTCCTCCAACTCCCTTGGATTTGGCTATATCAGGGTGACCTTTAGAGTTTTTAATTATCTGTGCGGGGCCGTTAGTTTTGCTCACCTCAGTGGGAGTACTGTTCTCTCCTTGCTCTTCGTGAAGCCGCGGCTTTCCCCTTACACCTTTAGGCGGCATGGCGGTTCCTCTCGCTCTCCCCTAGCTTCAATCCGGCGTTTTGCTAGAAGCCAACTGGCCACGAGTTACTTCTCTCCAGGTGCGTCTCTTATAATTTGCCGCGCCTAGTACAGCAGAGTTCGGCCGAATCAGCTCCGGTTTCGACAGCCTGAAATCTTAACGCCCTGGACGCCAATATCGTTAGCGTTGGCATGCACATTCCCTGTAATTGCACGACGAGCTGGGTCAGTGCCTCCAATCGCAATCCACTCGGTCCGGTCACGGTCACGGAATTCCTAGTCCTCACTTTCCGCGTTCTCCTAATCGCATCACAGGTCTGCTGGTGAGTCGAGGAACAACCAGCCTACACGTCCACTCGCGTGGGCTCCATCTTGCCTTTTAATCGGTTCCTGATGATGATTTTCTTTTGTGTGGTGAATGGTGCCATTTGTCCCTCCTTGGGTGTGTTTGTCACCCCCATGGTGACTGGCCCCCTTACTAGGGTCATTTGGCTTCAGGCCATCTCCTACTCGCGGCGCACTCTTTTTTAACGTGTTTTTATGACGAAACACTACTGCTTTTGTTTGGAGTGTCTTCGCACCTGTTTGCTCCAGGAAAACACCCTGCAGCAGAACTGCGCGCAGCCAAGCACGAGCTCCTTGGCAGCCCCAGCCTTAGGAAACATCCATGCCTCTCCTCTAAATTTTTTAACTGTTTCCCAAGAGCACAGTGAACAGAAACTCCTCTCAGCAGGCCGTCTGCCATCGACCTAGCAATAATATAAAATGCATTTTGCGTTATTTAAACACTTCATACAATTGACTACGGAAAAGTTCAGGCTCCGCCCACATCTCTCCTTCCCTCTCCCTGTGATCCCCCAGCCTGCACAGTCGTGCTCCGAGGCCTCCACCACATCAGCCCCCCCACACCCCTCACCCCACACATCTCCTCTCTCCTCCCCCTGCGCGCTGCATGCCGACCTCGCAGCAGGGTTACCAAATGATGCTACATCTTGCACAATTCAGCAATATTTTGTCCAGTTGTGCGAGGGAAAATCCACAGCCCCACCCCTTCGGTGATATAATAAAAGGTGTGTACACCCTGTTATATATGGTATAAGGAAGCTGTTCATGTGCCAACTCCTAGAAGATATCTTTTAATGAGCATTAATATGCAATAATAGACTGCATCGCTAAATTCTTATAAGGTACCAAATGCGAGACTGATTGCATTGCAAATGCTTGTTAATTACAAGCACGATTGCAGATTGCGGCTAGGATCATGGAAGCGTATGTTTGCATGCTGCATTTATATCATTGAATTATATAGAAAAATAATGGTATAAATGCTTGAATTACTCTGCTACTGGTAATTACTTGGGCCGCATCACCATCCATCATTATTTTGCACACCATGCCACCTAAGTTTGGAAGAAGCCATATGCAAACACTTTTGACCCTGCTCCAATGGAAACAGTCCAGCCCGAACTGCCAGGCCCTTCCTGAACCATATTACAAGTAACCTAGGACCAGTTTTCCCCTTATTAGGGCTCATCAGCAAGGTATACCTTAGTTCCCAGTTGCACATTGTGCATGGGAACTCGAGTCTGGATACTTAGAATGAGATACTGAATGAAGTATACAAAAAAGTGATGGAAGGAATGATTGAATTAATCTCAGACACTGTTAATTACTCGCGCCGCTTCCTAGTCAATCGTTATTTTGCACACCAAGCCACCTAAGTTCATGACATTGGTAATTACAGGGCCCCATAAATCCGGATTATTTGAAGATCTAAATTGTGAATACAACCTCTCGCTCAACCCAAAATAGAGACCAGAGCAGGAAGTGCTAAGGAACAAACCGGTCTTCATAAAGGTGGTAACAACTGAGCCTACCTTCCAGATGATGTAAATCTTGTTCAAGTCCACTCTTGTCACCTGTTTTGGTATTTAGTCTATGGATGGATTTGTTTCTCAGCTGTTTCAGCTGAAAGATCATGGCTTTTTTGTTGTTGTTTTTTTTAGTTTTATATAGCGCAAACTAGACCCGAGAACTCGGGTATCAGCGCACTTTACATGAGCACCAGTTTCTTTACAAATGGAGACATTAATTTTTGTTAGGCATGGGGAGATTAAGTGATTTGCCCAGAATCACAGGATGTTGAGCGTCGCTGCCGAGACTCGAACCCCGTTCCCCAGCTTCGAGGTCGACCGCTCTAGCCGTAAGACTAGGTTTTCATGCGTTTTTCTGGAAGAGACTAAGGCTAAAATAACTGATACTTTTAAATGAATTTTGGGCCCATTTTAGGTCTCGCCTAGCGAATGCAGCGCATGTGCTGCTTCGCCTTCGCAAGTCTATTGTCGTCGGTTTGGTGTGCAAAGGGAGACAAAACATGTGCGCGCACGGACAGGTGATGTGCACATGCATGGCGTCTCCTCTCTGCCTCACACGCTCCCACTGCGTGCTCACATGCAACTCTGAGCATAGCAACACCATTAACCAGCCTGCTATAGATAGAAACATTTTAGTGCCTTTTTAAAGTACTTTGATGTGGTGACTGGCTTTAACGATGCGCTCTTTGGGAACAACCAGATGTGTGAGAATCCAAGAAAGCAGGGCTGTTGAAGAGAGGAATAAACACATTCCTCCAAAGGGCGTGGTGCCTATAAATCACAATAATCACAAAGGGGGGCCCAGGCCGAGCAGCGCAACACAGGAGCCCAGACACCGAAAGATTATACATAATGACTGTGAGGTGTTTTATTAATTCTCCTAGCGTCTGACGTTGCCTGTCTGCTATCTTTCAGAATTAAGGTCTTGTAGCCACCTTGGCTTAATTATATGTAGACGAATTGTCGCCCTTGAAAGATGCAGCCTCTTTAGGTGAAAACGAGACCTTACTATATACACAGTCTGCTTATGTCCTGGGCACGGCATTCATTGCAACAAGGACTAGTGTTAAACAAAAATGTAACTTCATTTATAGGAAAATATTCTCGTGCATGCATGACATGCCCTAAAGGCAATTGACATGCTTGTTTATGCGCTCAAATGCTTGAATGTATGAATTAAAGGTCACCAAAGGGTACTAGCTAGAATGAGCAAGGAGGTGTACCTTTAGATTGATAACTGTAATATTAATTATTCATTTGGAGAAGAGACTTTTCCAAGGTATTATTGGAACCCGTTTTGTTCTATTGACAAATACATGTACGATTGTGTGATTTTGCAATAGTATGCACTGGATATGTGTATCTGTCTCAACGGACATTACAAACTCATTTTAAGAGCAGCGCCTAAGCGTTTCATTGTGCGTCTCTTGTCACCACAACGTCCATGCCATCCTCGCACACAAGATAGTTGGGCATAGAAATAGAATGTACGTTGATCACTCAGCACTTTGGAAGGAATCAAGATTCCACTCACCTGGTGTACTTACAGTAAATCTGAAAAAGTCCATCGTAATACTCTGAAGACTGCCTTCTATGTAACAAACCATTTTCCGCTGAGTCAAAAGACAGAAATTGCAGTGTTATGTTGTTTCCAAACTGGAATGGCTTCCTGTATATTCTCTGCTACCTAGAATTCTCCAATCCATCATAGCAATTCTTTTTCCAGTGTGTCACTTCCTGTGTCCTCTACCTTCCAACTTCCATTTTTTTCCTAATTAAGGAGTCTGAACATGCCATTCCTTTTGTCAAAAATACTCCAGTGACTGTCTACCTTTTGGTTACCTGCTCCACGAATCCTGCTTCTGCTCCTAGAAACCTCTCTCTCTCGTGGAACAAGGCATCCATCTCCATCAGTCAATGTTCTGCCGGGTATTGCAGTTGATGGTTCTGGTCATGCTGCTCTGCCGTGTTCTTTGCTGTAATAAACTTTCCTGTCACACATCTCTCTTCCTTCTTATGTCGGGGATCCTCTTTTCAGGGGAAACATGGGCTGAGCCACTCGTGCTGTTTCCCTGCAAGTGTAACCACGCCTGCCTGAACCACGCATCTGCCTTAACCATGCATATACATTAAGACAGATACTGCTCTTGTGTCTGGATGTGCGGGGAGAGGAAGAGAAAGCGTCGGAACAGGAAGCTCCGGACGCGGACAGTTAAGTGGGCCTGGGGCCGGTTTGGGGGGGTAGTTTTTAGGGCTCGGGTGGGGGGGTTGGGGTAGTTCTTGGAAGGGGGCAGCGTTTTAAGGCTGTGTGGGGTGGATTGGGGTAGTTTTAAGGGTTGGTGCACGATTTGGGGGTTCGTTTTAAGTTGTGGGGGTTGGTCTTGGGGTTTAGGGTGAGTGGGTTAGTGCAGTCTTTTTAAAAGGGGCAGTGTTTTAGGACTCAGGGCAGGAATCGGGGTGTTTTAAGGACGGGCTGGTTTTGGAAGGTGAGTTTTTAGGGGAGGGTGTCTGATTTAGGGCTCAGGGCGGTAGGGGTGGGTCAGGGTAATTTATTTAAAAGGGGCAGGGTCTTAGGCTGAGGGTGGGGGAACGGGTAGGGGTAGTTTTAAGGGCAGTGTGGGGGTAGGTTTTAGAGGTGAGGGCAGGGGGACTGAAGTCAGGGTAGTTTTTTGGTAGAGGCAGGATTTTATACCTCAAGGCGGGGGATGGAAGGGGTGTTTTTAAGGGCAGGGTAGTTTTTAGGCCTCAGGTCGGGGGAGGTGAGGTACAGAACCAGGATTTTAGGGCTGAGGGTGGGGAGGGGGGGGAATGTCGGGGTAGTGGTGATCTTTATTTCCCCTATCCCTTTACCATTCATGCCTTTACAGTGACGTTGCATAGTAAAGGCATGCATCGTAAAGTGTGTGTGGTTGAGACTCATTCGTGGTTGGGTCTGCGTTGCAGAGGCATGCGTTGTTCAGCCATGTGTGCCTCTGTCATACAACCTCTTTTTTGCTGCCCTTGACTCTGACAGTTTTGATGAGAGAAACAGGTATGACCATCACATCCATCACTTGAGATTTCCAGACGCCAGAGAGCAACATTAGATTTTGTGGAATTTGAGAATTATAATGTTCCCTCACTTGCATAAAGTTTATCTCAATGTAATATCACACAAATATGCTCCATTGAAGGTAAGACATAAGTACATTTATAGAATGAGAAAATGTCTGGAACATTGCCATATTATATAGGGTTATAAGGAAAGGTAGTTTGAGCTATTGGCATTAGAAATGACAATGCCCTTTATTTATGTTTTGGTTCTTAAAACATAACATCATTGGTCTTACAGCGCCACACCTGGCTGAGGATGACCAGCTTTGCAGGGAATATCCAAGCATTGCTTATCAACATGCACCTTGATGGCTCCAGTCTCTTCGGAGACAAGACTGACTCTGTGCTGGAGTGCTTCAAGGATAGCAGAGCTATGACCCTGTCCTTGGTCCTTTCCATGGCCCCTCGCCAGCTAGTCTCCCTTTAGCTCTTCTTGTGGCAATGTAAGGTGCTTTCAGCCTCATCTTTACCCGCCCAGACACCATGGCATGCAAGCTTCTCTGTGTGGCCGAAGACGTGATACCCACAGACCCGGCAGTCAGTTTGTGCCAGTGGACCCCCAACTCCCCATCCCTCCGGCAGCTGCAGCCTCCAAACCCCTTTAGTTTGTCCTCCTACTATCATAGGCACCCAGTGAGAAGCAGGATATGCCATCACCTGTCCCACTTGATCAATAACATCAGACCATTGGGTTCTTCATATTGTCCGAAGGGGCTACCCCCTCCCCTTCTTGACTTCTCCATCACCCATAACACCCACTTGCGACAAACTGGTGGAGGACCAGCTCTCCTTTGCTCTGCCAGGAAGTAGCTGCTCTCCACAGAGAGGAGTTGGACTGAAGAAATAGGTTGTGGTGGTTGTTCCTGTATGTTATGGTGCCCCAAAAGGACACAGGCCTTCGCCCTATCCTAGACCTGTGTGCTCTCAATTTCTTCCTGGAAAAGGAAAAATTCCGTACAATTTGCCAGTCACCTAATGCTATTGTCTTTTCAAGGCAGCTAGAACCATTATGCTGTCCACCCTTCCCTCGCCTCTCGCTGTCCCTTCTACCTTTTCTCTTCCTACCAGACATTTTTGACTGGGTTTGCCTGTTTCCCCTAATGCCCTACTTCTCCCCTGCCCCGGTTTTATCTGTTTGCTTCGTGTTAAACCTCACCGGCTGATGGATGTAGGTGAGACCTATGTTTGTATTTCTATATTACTTTGAAACCATCTAGAGATTTAAAACTAAACATGAGAAATTGAAAATGCTTACAGTCGCTCAAGCCCTATCTACCCTGGACTCAGGAGACGGGGTGGTAGCGTTGGTCTTGTTAGAAGCATACTTCCACATTCCTTCCCTGCCTACTCACAGGACTTACCTGCAGTTCATAATGGGCCACAAGTGCTTTCAAGTTGCTTTGCTCCATTTTTGGCCTTACCAGTGCCCTTCGGGTATTCACTAAAGTGATGTCAGTGGCTGCATCTCATCTGTAGAGATCAGGGATGCCAGTCTTACTCAATCTTGATGACTGGCTGTTGAAGGCGGTTTCACTCCATGCTGTTGCCTCCCACCTGCACTTGCTGGGGTTTACTATCAACGTGCCTAAGTTACACCTGACTCCCGCTCAGGTGCCCCTATCATCAGAGCTGTTCTGGACATTGTGCAGTTTCTGGACTATCTTCCAATCAGTGAGTCCATGATATTCAGACTAGGATACAGATGTTTTAACCTCTATCCTGGATTCAAGACTGACTGAGGCTGCTGGGTCTCATGGCCTACTGCATTCTGCTTGTGACACATGCCCACTAACGTATACAGGCTCTACAAAGGGAACTGAAGTTAAAGTGGGCGCAGCATCATGGGAATTTCTACAACACGGTCCAGACCTTGGCAAGAACTGCAAAACATCTTCAATGGTGGGTAACAAACTGCGATTGGCTCATCGGCAGACCTCTCTCCCTTCCCCAATCCGATCTGATAGTGGTAACATATGCGTCACCCCTGGAATGGAGAAACCGTCTGCGAGAGGTGGAGATCAGAGGACTCTGGCCTCCCGTGGAATCCAGACTCCACATCAATCTACCCTGGACTCAGGAGACGGGGTGGTAGCGTTGGTCTTGTTAGAAGCATACTTCCACATTCCTTCCCTGCCTACTCACAGGACTTACCTGCAGTTCATAATGGGCCACAAGTGCTTTCAAGTTGCTTTGCTCCATTTTTGGCCTTACCAGTGCCCTTCGGGTATTCACTAAAGTGATGTCAGTGGCTGCATCTCATCTGTAGAGATCAGGGATGCCAGTCTTACTCAATCTTGATGACTGGCTGTTGAAGGCGGTTTCACCCCATGCTGTTGCCTCCCACCTGCACTTGCTGGGGTTTACTATCAACGTGCCTAAGTTACACCTGACTCCCGCTCAGGTGCCCCTATCATCAGAGCTGTTCTGGACATTGTGCAGTTTCTGGACTATCTTCCAATCAGTGAGTCCATGATATTCAGACTAGGATACAGATGTTTTAACCTCTATCCTGGATTCAAGACTGACTGAGGCTGCTGGGTCTCATGGCCTACTGCATTCTGCTTGTGACACATGCCCACTAACGTATACAGGCTCTACAAAGGGAACTGAAGTTAAAGTGGGCGCAGCATCATGGGAATTTCTACAACACGGTCCAGACCTTGGCAAGAACTGCAAAACATCTTCAATGGTGGGTAACAAACTGCGATTGGCTCATCGGCAGACCTCTCTCCCTTCCCCAATCCGATCTGATAGTGGTAACATATGCGTCACCCCTGGAATGGAGAAACCGTCTGCGAGAGGTGGAGATCAGAGGACTCTGGTCTCCCGTGGAATCCAGACTCCACATCAATCTACCGGACGTTGGTGCGATTCAGCTGGCGTTAAAAGCCTTTCTGCCTCCATCAAGGGAAGGCTAGTGCAGGTGTTGACAGACAACACCACCACATAGTACTGCAGCAAACAGGGCATGGGGAGTCGTGGACCCTTTATCAAGAGGCTGTGCATTTCTGGACATGGCTGGAACATCAGAACATTTCCCTGGTGGTTCAGCGCTTGGTGAGCTCCCTGAACGCCGGGGCGAACAAACTCAGTGGAAGATGCCTAGCAGATCACGAGTGGCGCCTCCATTTATAGTAGGTCTCTTTCAGCAGTGGCAGAATGACCAGGCCCAAGTCATACTTGTGGGTCCGGACTGGGCTCATAAAGTTTGGTATCCTGTGCTGTGGAGCATGGCCATTGGTCCTCCGATCAGGGTTCCCCTTCAGGAGGATATTCTGTCACAGCAGCAGGGGAAAGTTCTCCATCTGAAGCTTTCAATGCTCTCCTTTCATGCATGGAGATTGAGCGGTGGCAGTTGACAGCTTTTGACCTTCCTCCTCCAGTCTACAATTTTATCTTGGCAGCCAGGGGTCCATCTTCCAGGGCTTTGTGCGCCTGTGTAGGAAGCTGGCTTTTTATGTAGTGTACCAAAATGGTGTGCACTATGTAGAAAGTCCAGGCCAGTTATTGGCTTACAGGGCTTAAATTAATAATCCCACATGCTCTTTGTGGTAGTGTGTGCGAGCAGTTTAGGCTTATCAGTGGGTAGTGTTAAGCATTTGTTGTACACATAGTCCGTAAATGAGAGACACACTAAAGTAGAAATCGAGACCAATTTATATAATTTTAGACACCAAGATCGGAATCAGTTAAGTACCTTAGACATTATCAGTTTTTACAGTAAAAACAGAAAATAACAGCTGTCAGATTTGAGGCATGAGCCTCGAACCTGGTAATGTTATCCTATGAAAGAAATATTCGCTGCATAGGTACGCTTACAGTAAACTTACAGGACTGTTCTTCTGGACTTTCGGTAAATAGTAGCCAAGGTCCAAGAAAGCACCAACAGTTCAAGTTTACCTGTCCTGGGGTGTCTGGGTGCAGCAATGCTACACTGTAAAGCCAATGGGAGAAGTACCTGTAAGAAAAAGTCTCCAAGTTGTGGCTGGAGGACCCGTCAAGCAGAACCTAAGGGCAAAGTCTCTGCTCTTGAGGGTTTCAGGACCAGATAGACTGTTTACTTGATCCTGGGCTCGGGAGCTCTGGTACAGAGGTGTTTGTCTGACAGGTCGGTGATTTAAAGGTTTTTGGTGTAATGTGCAGGCTTATTTTGGCGGTGGTGGTGTTCCGACTTAACACAAACAAACCTTGGTGCCTACAGTTTGCTCCTGTACCCTGGATATGGGTGAAGGTAGGCTCCTGGCTGGTCTAGCGGTTCAGTATTTGCTGGGGCTGACCTCTAGGAGCCTCAAAGTCCTTCTGGGGCGCTGCTCCCTCGGTGAGCCCAGGGATCGACAGAACGCTGTATCGGGTAGATGCAGTCGGTGCCTGCTGGTGCAGGTAAGTGGCTCCTCCACTCCAAGGGAGATGTTGTTGGATCGATGAAGTGCTGGGCAGACCTCCAAGGGTTTGGGGAGGATGTTCTGCTTCTGGACAAGTCAGTTTGTGATTGTCGGGAAAGCAGCAGTCAAGCAGAGGTTTGCACCAAGTTGGTATTCAGTTCTCACATCATAGGCTCTTCTTTGTCCTTTTTCTTCTTTCAGGCAGATGAATCTGAGTTCCTGGTGCCAGGTTTCCACCTAAATACTAAATTTAGGGGCGTTATGGAGAATGAAGGGTAGTAGCCAGTGGGCTACTTACCCTTGGGGTCACTACACCCCCTACATGACACTTCCTGTGGGGGGTGAGCATTACCCTGTCACAGAGTTCCTAATTCTACCAAAATCAAGATGGTGGGACCCTTCTTTCATGGAGCACATCAAGTAGCCTACCTTAGGGGTATGACTAGCCTGGAGGTGCCACACACCTATTTGCATTAACTAATTTCCTGCCTGCCCTGCTGCCAAATGAGCCTTAGGGCAGGGGGAAGCATTCTCCAGCACTCTGGAAAACCACAGTTGCATATTAGAGGCAGCAGAATGTCCGAAGCTTCTGGTCTTGGTATGCAGATTCACTAGCCATTCTGCTGGAGGGTGTGATAGCACCTTGTCCGGAGCAAGCATTGTTTCCTTACCTCCGAGAGCACTCTGTCTACCCTGCCGGGGTGGCAGGTTGGACGACACCAGTTAGCCAGTACCTAGATGCCTAGTACGGCTCAGGGGGCACCTCTAAGGTATAACAGATGTTTTATGGATACGGAGATAGAACCACAGTCTTATTTTTACCACTAATCTACATAGACCTTCAGGGTTCTGTCCCCCTAGTGCATCGGTGGGTCCAGAGGTGGCTGTTTTTGAACAGCGTGTCCTCCCTGTCATTGAGGCTTTGGAACAAATGCAAAATCAGTCGCACCCCCATATTATGAGCAGAAGTGACTAGATGGCTGTGAAATCCCTGCAAGAAAATAAATCAATAACAATTAAACAAGCTGACAAAGGTGGGGCAGAGGTTGTTCTCAACACAAAAGATTATGAAGCGGAAGTCTTGAGACTCCTAGGGGTGCGCACAAATTATCTGAAAGAGACACGGTGATAGATTACTTACCTTGGAATATTCCCAGGCGTCAGACTGGATCCAGAAAGCTTTGCTTAGCAGTACCCCTGCGCGTCAGTAAGTGGTTTCCTGCGGCTCTGCGTCCGTCGCTGGTGTCGTAAGCGCCGAGATGACTTCTCGGAGACTACTTAGGCTCCACCCATGCTCTCTGACAGCAGTTCTTTCTTTTTCTGCTCCAGCAAGTGCAGATCCGGATAGAGCACGTACCTCAGTCACTTTTTGACTGCTTTTTTGAGACTTTTTGTCTCACCCTTTGTTTCTCCTGGTGCACGTAGGGATGCCTGGATTTAAGTCCTGCGGGGCTAGCCGCCGTAATGTCGGTGGTGGACCCCCACGATGTCTGCCTATACTGCTTGGAGCCTGATCACGACTGCCGGGCCTGCCGGGAATGTCGAGCTATGGCCCCGCAGTTCTTGAGAGAGCGACGCCGGAAGTTGCTAGAGCTCTGGCATTCTTCACATCGCCGCTCCGGGTCTCGGAGCCGTTCCCGGGACTGCTCGCGGGACTGGAGTAGTCGCTCTTTGGGCTCCAAGACTTCACCCTCTGATTCCGGTAAGAGACGCCATGAAAAGAAGTCGAAGAAGTGTGTTCGCTCTCCGACGTCCCCCTGCCGCTCCTCGATGCGGACGAGGGGAACAGGTGTACTGCCCCCGCGGCTCCTCTGGGGCCGGGAAGTCTCGCGGCCTACCCGGGTCCGTCGGCGACTCTCGAACAGGTGCAAGAGTTTCTTGCTTCCTCGTGCTCCTGCCGGCGCGCCTTCGGGCCCGCAGGCCTGTGTCCAGATCTTGTTGGCCCGTCGGTCCCGCCGGCGGACCCAGCTTTGGCGCCACAGGATCCTACGCTGTTGGCTCTGGCGCCACGAGGTCCAGTGCTGCCGGCTCCAGCCCCAGTGCCGCCCTCAGCGCCGCAATGGGTGCCATTCATTCCACCCTTGCCGCAGTTCCAGGACCATTTTGTTCCTACTCGGGACCCGAACTGGGAGACGGCGCCGTACCGGCCCCAGCCGGCACCGTTTCTGACGCCGTTTATCCCTTCTCCGGCTCTACCGCCGCGACCGGCCCCTCCCGTGCAGGAGGCAAAGAAGGACTGGGAAGGGTCCGAGGACCCTCTTGCCCGGCAGTATGACTCCAAACAGGATTGGGTGGATGCCTTGGAGGATGCAGGCGACCTCGATGTCTCTTCTGACCCGGGGTTTGCATCTCCTCCGCCTACGATGGAGGAAGGGGCTTCCTACACAATGGTCCTCCGTCGGGCTGTGGAGGCCCTTAAACTTGACCTCCCCACAGTGACCCTCGAAACTAACCTCCTCACTGAGGTGCTCCAGACGGCGTCTACTTTGTCAGAGCTGTTTCTTCCCTTCAATGACACCCTCACCGAAGTTCTTTTGGGCACACGGGGGCCCCTGTAGATAAGAATGTTACTAGACGTCAATGCCCGGCACCTGGCGACCCCGCCTTTTCGACTACGCATCCCACGCCTGAGAGCCTGGTCATCCAGGCCTCGACGTCGCAGAGTGCCTTTCCCACAGCCCCACCGATGAGGGCTCTAAAAAACTGGAACAGTTTGGTAAGCAGTTGTTCTCTTCGGCCAGCTTGGGGCTGCGGTTGGTGAACACCACCTGCTTATTGGGCCACTACTCCCATGCAGTATGGGATACTGTTGCTCAGGTGTTGCTTCAGTGTCCTGAGGAGGTCCACGCTGTCCTTTCTCCGGCGATTGCTGAGGGGAAGGATGAGGCTAAGTTCGCCATTCGGTGTGGCTTGGAAACTGCCGACTCGTTGGGCAAGGCGATTTCTACTACTGTGGCGTTGCAACGCCACACCGGGTTGTGTTCGACTGGGTTCTCGCCCGATGTCCAGAGCTCGCTCATGGACATGCCCTTTGATGGCACCCGCCTGTTTGGCGATGAGGCCAACAGTGCACTGGAGCGTTTTAAGGACTCACGAGCCAAGACCTTGGGTCTTTCTGTAAAGAACCCAACCACTCCTGGTTTTCGTTCATTTCGTGGACCGGGGAGAGGCACCCAGGCACGTTCCTTCAACAAGCCTGTGCAGAACCAGCCTCAGGGCGGCCGTGACCACGATTTCCGCAGGGGCGGGTCTGGGAATTAACGTGCAGGTCAGTCCACCTCCACCCCTGCTGCTTCTACCTCCAAACCTTCCTAATTCGAGCTTCGCAGAGCACCCCACGCCGGTGGGTGGCAGGATCCACCACCACCTCCCCCACTGGCGCGTCATTACGTCGGACAAGTGGGTGCTGCAGATCATCCGCAGGGGCTATTCCTTTCCCTTGTCTTTCAAATCCTACCCCCCCCCACCTGGCCATGCCACCACAGTGCCACAGCATGCCGGGGGATCATTTGGTTCTTCTCTACCAGGAATTAACGGCCCCTCTTGGCCAAGGGGGCCATCGAGTACGTCCCCAGTCGGGAAGTAGGGGGTGGTGGTTGTTCCCACTACTTTCCAGTCCCTATCTTGGACTTTTCGGGACGTCAATCGCTTCCTCCAGGAGGAGAAGTTCAAAATGCTGACTCTGGCTCAGGTCCTGGCTGTCCTCGACCCTGGAGACTGGATGGTAGCATGGGACTTGCAGGACGCATATTTTCACATCCCTGTTCTGCCAGCCCACTGTCATTACCTGCGGTTCATGGTCTGCCAGGAGCATTTTCAGTTCAGTGCTTCCCTTCGGCCTTACCCGTGCCCCTCGGGTGTTCACGAAAGTGATGGATGTGGTCGCAGCTCTCCTGCGCAGGTTAGGTGTGTCAGTCTTCCCCTACCTCTACGACTGGCTGTTGAAGGCGGGCTCGCCCCAAGCAGTCGTCACCCACCTTCAGACTACGGCCGACCTCCTGCATTTGCTGGGGTTCTCCATCAATGTGCCAAAGTCGCACCTGAGTCCCTCCAGTAGCTCCCCTTTATCGGAGCGGTTCTGGATTCGACGCAGTTTTGAGTTTATCCTCCAGAGCAGCGATTCTGGGATATTCAGGCTATGATTCTGGTCTTTCAGCCTCTATCCCGGGTTTCAGTCAGGCTAACCCTCCAGCTCCTGGGCCTAATGGCCTCCTGCACCCTGCTAGTGCAACATATCAGGTGGCATAGGCGGGCTCTATAATGGGAACTGAAGTTCCAGAGGGCGCAGCATCAGAGCAACCTATCCGATCATGTCCAGATCGAGGAGGGCACTGCACGACAGTTGCAGTGGTGGCTCACGAATCGCGATTGGGTCAATGGCAGATCCCTCTCCCTTCCCCCACCAGAGTTGTGTACAGAACTGACGTTGGCGCGCATAGGTGGCGCCTAAGTAGTCTCTGTGACGTCATCTGGGCGCTTACGCTGGGCTACTGCTAAGCAAAACTTTCCGGATCCAGTCTGACTCCTGGGGATATTCTAAGGTAAGGAATGCATCACTAACTAACTGATGTAGTAACTTGTGCATCAACCACTAATGCGTGACCTCCACACCTGAATTGCAAGACATCAAGACACGGGTGGTGGGTGCGCAGGAGTGGGTGGGTGGACACTCGATCTCCTGAGTACGCTTGCATTTACTTTTAAACTTGTGATACTGTTAGAATTTTAAACTCCCCCTCCCTGGGCACTCACTGTTCTTTACCTCGCTCTGGGCATCCCCGCGCAGCCGATATCAGCGCTGCCGCGGGCTACAATCTTGATGCCATTTGCTCATCCCACAGGCGACGCCCACTTCATCAGGGCACGCCTCCCCTTCCGATATATTAATGTGCATTTCCCGGCCGTGCAGCGGACGAGCGCAGCGGGCGCGCCGTCAGCGTGCCGAAGGCGCGCCTAAGGCAAGCCCGTCCGCGCCTGGACCGAGCCTAGGGCCACCCCCCCCTGCCAGTTTCCCTAAAAACAGCCCAGAGGTGACTTTGAGTTATGACTCTAAGCACCTTCACTCGTTAAATCCCACCTCACCTTTGCCCTCGTCTTGAACTTGCCAATCAGCCATACTCCCTCCCTTATGTTTGTCCTAGCTGCTCCTTTGTTACTAACAAGTCACCCTTTGCAGGAAGAAAACACTGCCCAAACCGCATGTGGGGGCATTAATAAACGCACGTTCCCTGCCCAAGCATAAATATGAAATTTCGAGTTTCATTGAGGACCACAATCTTGATCTTCTTTTCTTAACTGAAACCTGGGGTGATCTTTCCAGTGGACCTGACTTTGTCACTGCAACCCCTGAAGGATTCTCGAACATCAGACTAGACAGACCACCTCCGAAAAAAGGAGGTAGCCTGGCCATTATGTATCGTAATAATCTAACAGTACGAATGGAGGCTGTCCCCACCACAAGCTGTGAAGCAATTACTTTTACAATTTCCACTCCCCATGCTTCCCCTTTTAAAGGCACGCTTATCTATCGTCCTCCAGGACTTCGTAGTGTATTTCTTGCTAATCTGGCAATTTTATTAGAACCATTGGCAGGCGAAAACCAGTATACCATTTTGGGCGATTTTAACTTTCACCTAGAGATGCTGGACAATCCTGACACTGCAGCTCTTCTATCCGAATTGGAAGCAATAGGACTCCCACAACTAGTTTCTGGTCCTACCCATACTGCGGACCACCTTCTAGATGGTCTTTTTTCTAGTAATACATCACTCAGGATGAGAGATGTTCTCCCCCTGACATGGACTGACCATTCTGCTATTCCCTTCGACTTTTCACTAAAAGTTACCCCCCCCCCCCCCCCCCCTCCACCAAACTAAAAAAAAACCTATCCATTAACCAATTTAGAGCTTGGAAAAGCATTGATATTGCTGCATCTCAGTCATCATTACTAACCTTGCTGCCGCCCACTGTGACTGATCCTGAGTTGGGAGCTAATAATTACACCAATTGGATTCAGAACACAGTCAATATGACAGTCCCTTTAAAGAAACAATCTATCAATAGAGCTTCTAAATCTGCGCCTTGGTACAATGATGTCCTCAGACAAGAAAAGCAAAAATGTAGACGTCGGGAACGTAGATGGAGGCGAGACTACGACCCAGATCGAAAATCCTGCTAAAAAGTCATGATGTCTAAATACAAACAACTCATCGTTATGGAAAAAAGCTAATTTTACAGTACCCAAATTAATCTTGCACATCACTCTGTGAAACAAGTCTTTCAGGTAGTCGCGAGTCTCTCTGGTCAAGCGGCAACTACCCCTATCATAGCTGCTCAAGAGCTCTGTGATTCCTTGGCGGATCACTTTCAAAGTAAAGTGACTGACATCTATACTCGATTCAAGGCTCACACAACCAGTATTGGACATTCATCTTCCACCCCTTAGGATCATACGTTCTTGGCTTGGTCAGGTTCTACCCCGCCTGACTCAACCCTCCATCCTTCCTTTCAGAACTTTACTCAGGTCCCGTCAGAACTGGTATCTCATCTACTATGTACTACCAATTATGGCTAGCCGGAAGATCCATGTCCCCCTTCCATTCTCAAAAAGTTTCCTGATATCATAGGTCCTAAACTCACGGAAATATTTGCCATGTTTTCCTCTAACATCTTTCCTTCCATCTGGAAGAAAGCGACTATTAAACCTCTCATTAAGAAGAGTTCTTTAGATCCCTCTATAGTTGCCAACTATCGACCTATAGCCTGCCTCCCTCTTCCCGCCAAAATTGTTGAAAAGATCATGAATATCCAAATCTCAGATTACATAGATCAGAATAACTGTCTGGATAACTCACAATTTGGTTTCCGGAAGGGACATGGGACGGAAACCGCGCTTATTAAAGCTACGGATGAAATCAGGATGACACTCGATGGGGGAGGATCGGCAGTGCTTATCTTGCTGGACCTGTCCGCCGCGTTTGACACGGTCGATCATTCCATCTTGATCGACCGTGTCTCAGCGGTGGGGATCACAAATGGTGCTTAGGATCTTATTTCCTCTTTTCTTACTGACCGAGTACAATCCGTCGCCTTTGGCAATTTCACTTCACCACCTTTTACTCTCCCTTGCAGTGTCCCCCAGGGATCCTCGCTAAGTCCGACACTATTTAACATCTATGTGTCGGACTTGGCAAGGGTCATTAAATCCCATCACCTGGCGGTGACATCCTACGCTGATGACACCCAGATTGTCTTGGCTATTAATAAAAACGGAGATGAAGTGGCTTCTAATTTTAATTTGGGAATGCTAGCAATAAGTGACTGGATGTCCACAAATTGCTTGAAGCTTAACTCCGATAAAACGGAGGTGATGGTGTTTGGTAATCTTTCCCCAGTCTGGTCACTTGGTGGCCTGCTGCTCTTGGACCACCTCCGTCCCCAGTGGCCAAAGCAAGAAATCTGGGGGTCATACTGGACACTAAACTTACACTTATACACCATGTTAATGCTGTGGTATCATCCTCATTTTATACTATGAGAATGATCAAAAAACTCCTCCCATATCTTCCCATGAGCATGGCCAGAACTCTCATCAGTGCATTAGTGATATCTCGCATTGATTACTGTAACGCGCTCTTAGTCAATGCTCAGGAAGGAGTCATAAAAAAACTACAGTTGGTGCAGAATGCTGCGGCCAGATTGATCACTGCGACCCCCAAGTATACCCCTATTTCCGGCACTATTGAACAGCTTCATTGGTTGCCAGTAAAGAAAAGAACTACATTTAAAGCACTCTGCATTGCTTATAAAGCAATTCACTGTCTAGGACCTGCTTTCTTAAAAGATGCATTCTACCCTAACACCCCTGTTAGATCCCTCCGCTCTTCTACTGCCGGTCTTGTGCAGGTCCCAAGGACTAAGAAAGTTTCTTGGGGTGACAGGTCCTTTATAGTGACCGCTACCAAACTTTGGAATAGTCTTCCAAGCCAAATCAAAGCCTGCACTTCCCTTCTCTCTTTTCGCAAGCAGATAGACTTGGCTTTTTAAACAGTAATTATTTCATGGACAGCATAGTGGACACTCAGCGCCGAGACACCCTCTGGTATTTGTGCGCTTAACAAATTTCCTAAAATAAAATAAAATAAATAAGGAAAAGTGGATAACATATAAGGAAGCGGGTTTCCTTGTCAACCTGAAACTGTGTGTATCGGCATTCTACATCTTGCTGAAGATCCACAAACCGCAGCGCCCACCACCGGGTCACCTGATCGTGTCGGGGATTCAGTCTGTATTGGAGCCTTTGTCCCAGTTTGCAGACTTTTATTTTGAGAGAATCAGTCATCACGCAGCCTTCATTTGTGCAGGATACCACTAACATATTAAATATTCTTAATACATTGGAGTTTGACCCAAGAGGCAATTCTTGTTTACCATTGACATCGAATCTTTATACACCAGCATACCCCAGGATGCCATGCTGGTGGCAGCAGTGCGTGTTCTTGGGGGCGCTGGAGTGGTTCTATGATACCCCTCAGTACTTTGTTCTGCAGTGCATTGAACTGGCTCTAACAAGGAATATTTTTGAATACAGGAACCAGCTATACCTCCAAGTGTCAGGGACGCCAATGGGGGCTACATTTGCACCTAGTCTGTCCTGCATTTAGGTGGGCCAGTTTGAGGACAATGTGATCCATCATGCCTCAAACCCCTTCAAAGAGAATAGTTCTCTTTGGAGGAGGTTTCTGATGATGTCCTCTGTATCTGGACTGGATCAGAGGACCTGTTATTGACGTTCCGGACCTGGCTAAACCAGGCAGATAGTTGCTTGCGGTACACGTGGTCTTTTAGTCACACCTCTGCGGTCTACCGCGATGTGGATATAACCGCTATGGACAACCGGTTATCCACCAATGTCTATCAGAAGCCCACGGATAGAAATTCCTTGCTACATTATCGTTCCTTCCATCCCAGAGCGCTGCGCGATAACCTCCCTGTGGGACAGTTTCTGAGATATCGTCTGAATTATTCATCTACAGATAGGTTTATGGAGCAATCTGAAAAACTTGTGACCAAACTTACGAGCAATCACCTAAAACTAAATCCTAACAAAACTGAATTACTAGTCATATCAAATAAACCAGAGAACCCCCAAATGGTAGACTGGCTACAAACTGTTGATGCGCTCAATGGAAACCTCACACTGGCGGACTCTGTGAAATCACTAGGCATCACGCTAGACCCGAAACTGGACATGACCAAACATAAAGAACTCAGCTAAGAGCGCCTTCCTCAACCTAAAGTTATTGAACAAAATCAAACCTTTCATCCAACCCAAAGATCTCAAACAAGCCACTCAATCATTGGTGCTGTCAAGACTAGACTGCGGTAATGCAGCCCTCACAGGAATTCCAAAAGAACCCCTTAAAACTACTCAATGCGGCTGCCAGAATGGTCACTGGACTCAAGAAATATGAGTACATCTCACCGGAACTCAATTGGCTCCCAGTCGAAATGCAGGCTAATTTCAGAACAGCCTGTCTTATTCACAAAGCCCTACACACCGGCAAACCCGAATACCTGGCGGCCAAACTCAAAAAAGCAGGACAGAACAGGAAGCTCAAACACCCTTCTACTCATTCCACTGAAAGCTTGTAAACAAAAAACAGCGGGCAGATCATTTGCAGGAAACGAGCCCAAAATATGGAACTCTATTCCTCCCCACATCAGAACTAATCCCTCCTTTAGGAATTTCAAAAGCCAGCTCAAAATCCTGTTCCTCAATCGATCCCTAGTGAACCGCTAGGAGCTGTTGGAGCGTTAAAAATAGACTCTTCACTCTAACTTGACTCTACGCTAGCTAGCCCTCTATCCTATTCTCTGGCACTGTGTCCCCTCAGATTTTGTATTTCGGGACTGTCCGCGTCATTGTATTTGTATTTAACATGTCCTGTAATTGATGTAAAGTGCTCCGATACCCATTACCCACCGGTTAGGTCAGCGCTATATAAAACTCTGCAAATAAAAAAAAAAAAAGAGCCCGTAAACGCGCTTTGAATACTCCATGTGAAGCTCTGGTGGAGAGAAATGTGAAACAGATGGATGAGTGCGTGCCTGTTGTCATTACGTTTGACCCACTGTCTAAAAAAAAGTGAGATAGATAATAAGGAAGCATTGGTCCCTACTGGACACGGGCGTCTAGAAGATACGATTTGCGTTTAGAAGATCCCCCATTTTAAAAGATAAATTGGTTCACACTTGGCCCAGTTTTTTGCAACAGTCATCTAATTTACCGTCTGGCCATCATCCATGTAGTGGTTGTTCAGTTTGTGATCTTACAGAAGTCAACAAGAGTGTCCTCCTAATGAATTGTAAAGTGTGGTATTTGAATAAATGTAGCAACTGCAATACAAAAATGTCATTTACAGGCTTACATGCACCTGTGGGTTACATTACATCGGGCACACTACTCGCTAGGTGAAGGTGCGTGGACAAGAACATCTAAGCACCCTTAAAGCAGGGAAATTGACAACCCGCTAGGTTCAACACTTTCAAGAGAAGCAGCACCACTTCAGGGCCCTGAAGTGGACGGTGCTTTAGAGGTTTGTGAGGGAAACACACAATGTATCCAAGAAAAGAGGCTAAATGGACTTTTTCTGAACAGGCATATCGATTGAGTCTGAATGATTCTATCGAATGAAATACAATTGGCAGACATTGAATGTATGGAAACTCTTCTGCCCTTGCATGAGGTCATCACAATGACACTGGTATGGGCCGTTGCAATGTTGGCCCCTTTACCTCTAATGGTCCACCAGGGCGGCTCGCTAGGTCTCCCTTACACAACGTTTTATCCCCAATTCTTAGATTGTTGAACTCTAGCGTTTGATTGAAATTAATAAAGTTAGGTTCTTGAAAAGAGGCGGTACGGTTGATCAATGTACACCGTGAAGGGGGTGGTAGTATTGCATGTGTATGTCTTGGAGCGATTAAATAAACAGGGGGGCATGTTTTAAAGGTCCATTTCCCTTGATATCCATGAGTTCCATATTGGAAATGTGGCAAAGTTCACCATTCCATCATGGCCGCCTTGATAACCTGTGAAGAGCTGGGCGGCGCAGTCACGTGCGTCACGTGATGACGTCTCACATAGGGCAGTGTGCGAATATCAATGGCCCGTGTCCTTTTAAGGTCCGAGGATGGAGCTTCAACACTCCGGCAGGACTCTGTATTGGTAAGGGGTTCTAGTGTGTGGCTGATGTGTGATAGTGAATACAGAGATAGTCACCGTCGGTGTAATGGGTCCTTCTTGACAATCAGCGAATGAGAGGGTCAAATGTTGGAAGTGAGGTTTGACTATTAGAAATCGCCGACGTGGGGAGAGTATTGATGCAAATAATGCTGTGGTAATCTGGCACAGTACCACATATATTGATAAAAAGATTATCCTAGGGCATATGAAGCGAGGAGCTAATGTATATTGTAATACATTGTAACATGCACATTTTTACAGGTGACCTGAATGTGTGCGTTCAACCTGTGGCACGTGACCGGCTGGTGCGTTGTCCCTGAAGAGTTGCTTGCCGGTACTAGAGACACTCGCAACCACTCTGTAATTAGGAATTTTATCAGAGCAGCTATAAAACAATCATTGAGTGCATTTCAGAATGAGGGGGTATTTACTACTGGCACGCTCTTCTTCTTTTTTTAATGTCATATAACCACAGATTTGGTGTTAATTTCAAGTGAAGACTGGTTACCCCTGTAGCCGTGATGAAGTTGTGCAAACTGGTGGCAACGAAACATGTCTGCTTTTTAGAATTGAAAATGGTCGGATATGAACCATTTTTTAATTGAGGACACTCACAGCACTAAATAAAGTTATGTCCAGCCAGTGAGTAGTACCTCATTTTAAATGCTGGCAATTGCATTTCTTTTCTCACAGGGACTAGTGGTCACTTTAGTGACACTAGCACTTACAGTGCATTTATATTTGTTCTTTTCCTTCCTTCACTCTTGAGAATTTCACGATGGAACACACACTTTCTTTACGGGGAGAAAGCAACCAGTGATAAGTGGGTGTGCTAGAGAGTACCAACCAGCAAACCCCCTTCCCCCTCACCCCCCCCCCCCACCCCCCACCCCCCCAACCCCTTGGTGTTACTATTGTGAGGTGCTTTCTCTCCTTTATCATATTTTCTTACGAATTTGTTCTGAAAGTTTCCTTCCTTTCTGTGGTGTATTGACATTTGATTATAAATCAACATATAGACATTTAGACTAGCGTCTGTGAGCCGTGCCGGTGAGGGAGTCTTTGATTTTTTTTTTATAGACCTGCCATAATAAATGTAATCCTAGAATCTGTATGGATTTATTAAGACACTGCGTTTGATACCAAACATACGTTTCAGTGAAGCCATTATGGGGCTGGGTAACTCTTAATGACCAGTGCCCAGTACATACTTTAAGATGGCTTCCCTGTTCACTTGCAATATCTAGTAATAGAACTGTACATCTGCTCATGCAGATTTGCCTTCACATAAAATATAATGCACCCGCTCTAAGGCCTGCTGTAGGGGTGACTTAATTCTATTATATGCAGTGACTTTGGCATGCCACACAGTGAGTTTGCCATGTTGTGTTTTCACACATGGTTTTCCCATGTCACATAACCTGCAATGACAGACTACATGCAGTTTGTATGGGTGGTCACATAGTATAGGGTGGCATAATACATGCTGCAGCCCCTCCTTAGTAACCATACCCTATGTCCCCGGGGTACCGTTTCCTAGGGAGTTAGTTGGGGTGCTAAAATGTGTGCCAATTGTAATACAATGAGACCATTTTACCTTGTTTTTATGGAAATACCACTGGCACTGGGGCCTGGTTAGCAGGGACCCAGTGCACATCAGTCTAAAAACATCAATACCAGTGGCAAAAAGTAGGGGTGACCATGACAACAAGCATTTGCAGAGCAGTTTGTTTCGCATTAACGCAAGTTTAAGCTGTTGGCATTGTAAATGACAATGCCGTTTATTTATGTTTTAAAAACATAAATAAAATGAATTGTCATAATGCCAATAGCTCAAACTCTCGAAATGCGACACCTATTGCATTGCAAATGCTTAAGTATACCAGAGAGGATGGCAGTTGAAAGAGGCACTAGGTCGCGGTCAGCTGTGCTGCTGGGGTACAGGTCTCGCTTTTAAAATGAAAAGGAGAGGGATCAACGAGGAAGCAAGCATTTGTTACGGGGCGGGACTGCGGGAGAAGACCTCATATAGCTTACACAGACTAGAATGCACAGTTCTAATATAGTTACTGGTTAGTCTGACAACTTTTAGAAAGTTATACCGACACAAATATATTTTTAAATCATTTCTGTCACTGAATTGGCAAAAATATCACTGCCCAGTATTGCCAAAACAGACGTGATAATAAATCTTATTGATAAGAATATGAAGGGCTTTGGATCCCTGTGAGATATTAGCTACACGGAAGGAAGGTTCACAGTGGCATATTGGCAACAATGTGGGTGGGCTCATTGACCTACTTGCACACACTTTTATATGTCCAGAAAAGGGAGCAGCCTGCAACAAGAAAAAAGGGGACAGCGTGGTGTTCAGAGGCAGCAGGCAAAAGCAAGGGGCCCATCACATGGCTTCAGTAGTGAGGGACAGACGTGTTTACCAGTCGTGGAAAATAAACCTCTGCTTGCACCGGAGAGCCCAGCGAATCGTTGAGGTGATGCCAGTTGTCAATTTTCTGCATAAAAACACAAACACGGATTGGCACATATGTTTATTATTTAGGCAACTCACTTTCGGGTAGTGGTGGAGTGCAAAAAAACAGCTATGCATGTTGTAAGGCGATAATTACTTCTGGCACCTCTCGCGCTGATGAAAAACTGGGACATTGTTTTCTCATCTTCTGTAATTCTCCCACAGAAGGAGGGATTAGCCCAACATGAAAGAAAAATGACAAATCCAATGGCTGTGGCAATTTTTTTTAAATTTTTTTTTTGTCTTTTTGTGCTAATGGCACAGACATAATCAGAGACTCTGGCACATTCACAAATTTATTTTTTATTCTGAGATTTCACAATATCCCGTAACCCTGTCCATGGGAGATCTGTTGGACTAGGTCAGTCTGTTTTACTACAGGAAGAAGATTTAGTAAACATGGGCCATTCCCTATAGCAGACAATAGTGATGGGAAACACAAAGGTAGAAGGCCACTCGAGCTCACTCCTGGAAACACTTTCTCCAGGACGCTTTCCAGGTGCACGTGAGCCTCCAGCCCCCGGGGTAAACATGCGGGGCACATGTCGCTGTGGCGCAGTTTCACGGGAAGGGAACTGACCTTGCAGTCTGAGCTGCAGTGGCTGCAGCCAGTTTCCTCCTGCTACCTGTTAACTTGGGCTGGGCTGGTAGAGTGTGGGGAGCTCTGAGTGCCAGGCACGGAGGTGGTGACGAGGCCCGAGTCCGCATCACCTCTCCTCTCACATGCACACACACAGAAGCATGAAGGGAACCTACCATTGCCAGGCGGCTGCCTCTCTCCACCAGCGACCCCACCATCTTGCGTGCTGCAGAGCGGTGGAAGTGGTGGCAGATCAGCTGCTGCGGGGGAGGAAGGGATGTGGGCAGACCTGAGCCAGCTGCGGATCTTGGAAGTTCTAGAGGTGATCCCTCGAAGCGCCGCACCCTGCACAAGTAAAACAAGTGTGGTACCGCAAAGTCAGCCGCGTGTTTACTTTCGCATCGCTCTTTCACTTTAAGTGAAAGCGCGATGCAAAAGCAAACACGCGGCTGACTTTGCCAAAGCTAAGTAAGAAAAAAAAAGTGCCTGCCTGGGGCCTAATGAAGGAGAGTGTCACGCTGCCAGTAAAAGATCAAATGCCGGTGGGCGTGGCCAAAAGGAGACAAGGCGGCAACAAGGAGGGACTAACAAGCCTCCTTTACAGTGAGAAGCTAGCGTTTTGCATGCAAGATGGCGCGGACCAATCAAAAAGATGGGTGGGGTTTCAACTCCGCCTCCAAGAGCTTTGGAATCGGTTTTGATTCCAAGAAGCTCTCGTAATACGTGTGCAGCGCACGCGTACTGCTTTCGCCAGCCGACACCTAAAAAGGAGTTCTTTCCTTCAGCCTACTTTTGGTTCATGTTTGTGGCATAGTGTGCAAAAAAACAGGTCGACCCTCTTTCGTCTCCCCTCTCTTAGGTCCTTTTATTTATTCCTTCTCTTGCCCAGCAAGGGTCTGCGTTGGGCACCATAAAGGGCTATCTTTCTGTCATCTCAGCCTTTTTTCGGATGCCAGATCAGCCATCCATGTTCAAATCCCCTGTGGCAAATAGGTGTTTGAAAAGTTTGCAACACGTTTCCACCTCTGCTCTTCATTGTGCTTCAGTGAGACCTCAATCTCATCCTTGCATTTCTGAAGCACGCTCCTTTGAGCCATTGCACAACTGTCCTCTCAGACTCCTTACCGTCAAGACTGCCATCCTGGTGGCAATAACATCTGCCCAGAGTGTCAGTGAGCACCAGGCTTTGTCATCGAAGCCTCTGTACCTGAGCATCTACCCAGATAGGGTGGTACTTTGCAGTAGAGCTTCCTTTCTGCCAAGAGTTGTTGCTCCTTTTCATGTAGGCCAGTCCATCACCCTGCCTATCTTTTACGCTCCGGTATACCCATCTAAGGAAGAGGAACGACTTCACCAACCCGACCCAAAAAGAGCGTTGTCATTCTACCATGACTGCACTAAAGAGTTCCTGGGGAATGACTAACACTTCATGGTGTATGTTGAAACAAAAAAAGGTCAAGACCATGCAGAAACGGACCATCTCTCAATGGATCGTGCTCTGCATTAAGATCTGCTACGCATTGGCCAAGAAGCAACCCCCTGCTAATTTGCGTTCACATTCCACTAGAGCCAAGGCTGCACCCATTATGTTAGTACATGGAGTTCCGGCCTGGATAGCTGACAGGCAGCAACATGTGCTTCTCTACACACATTCACAAAGCATTACTACCTGAACGGGCACTTTGCTTGTTTGGTCCTGGGGGACTTTCTAGTGTGAAACAGTTTCACAGACACACCTCCAAGGAGGTATTGCTTGGGTATCTATTCTAAGATATGGATTTTGCAGTTAGAAGTCAATATCATATAAACAAGGTGCTTACCTTTGGTAACACCTTACCTTGCTAGAGACTATCTAGCCGCAGATTCCTTAACAACCCAAACATCCTCCCCGCTCTGAGAACGGATTTCTAGAGACATGGCAGGTATTCTTTCAGGGCACTAGTTTTCTACACCAATAGCCTGTGGTGTTTGTGGCTTTGCGCTCCTGGCGTGGAAAGTTAAAAAAAGAACGTCCACGCATTAGGGTGGTGCCTATATAGGCACCAAGCACATCCCTTCCAGCGCTGACAAATTTCCAGATCCAGTCTGACGCCTGGCGGTAATACTAAGGTAAGGAACCTGTGGCTTGTTGGTCTCTACCCGATAAGGCGTTACCAAATGTAATTAACTTATTCATTAGGTCTCCTCCTTTGGGTGATAATGGATGTCTACCATGTGGCTGGGCATATGTGAGATAATGCATGTTTTATGCAAGATAGGCCTGATGTCATATAAACATGACTGAATTTAACATTCCAGACTGTGTAATAAATACGTCGCCTAGAATGGATTGTTTGGATATTGCTAGTAAGTGTGTGTGCTTGATTGCCATATTTTCAGTTTAGAAACTCCATGTTTTCCAGCCTGCAAGTTAAGGCAGGTTGCTCAGCACCATAAGCTTATCCAGTTCGATCACATGTTCTTATTAATACAGCATTCTCTGGAGAAATAGGTGGTTCAACTGTCTGCTTCAAAGCTTAACCCCAAAGCTTTCTCCAGTGGCATTCCAGATCATAAGTAAAAACGACTTGTTTCCATAGGCTGAAAAGCGTTTGCTTCAAGCACCTTAGGCCTGTGCACTGCTAAAACTATATATCCCCTTGGAAGTGCTCCAGTCCTGGTGAAAATTTGTAAAGATGGCTGTGATAAACCTTCCAGATCACTGGAGGAATCCATTCTGTAATCTGACGAATACCTGTCTGGACTCTTCTAAGCAAATACCTGGACTTGGCTGATACGATGGACTCATCTATGGCAACAGTGGCTGTTATCCCAAGGGACGCTTAGATGCATTCCATAGGCTTTTCAACAGGCATCTAGAATGCCTGGAGTATGCCATTTGATGAGAAGAGGCTGTTTGTGGAGAAACAAGATCGCTCCATAGAATATTTCATAATAGTTGCATCACAATGCGCTTTCTGGACCTAGCCTCTCCAGCCAAGGAGGCCCATTAATTATATTATTGCTTTCAGGATTTTTCCAAAGGATAACCTTCACAGCCAATCCATGCACAGCTGTTCCACCAATCCTTTCGAGGGAGAGGACCATGTCAACAGCAGCACCTCAGTCTCTAACCTTCTGCTTGGTTTGTTGCTTCAAAATTGTTTTGCTTAATTCTCACTTCACCATCAGCATTTGGTAGTAGAAAGTGTCATTTTATGACCAATTGACAGGCCTTCCCAAAGAATCATTGGGTACTGCAGCTTGTCTGCAAGGACTTCGGTTCTTCCTTTATGTCCACTCTCCCTGGACCTCCAAATTGCTTGGGTGCTTGCGTTCATCTTGGAGGCTAAAGTTCTCGCCCTGTTGCACCAAGGAGCTAGTCGTACCAGAAGGGCATGTTTTTCCCTTTAATAAGTACCTAAGAGGCACAAGGGTTTTGGGTCCTGAGATTGTTGAACCCCTGTCTCAGGGCAAGTTTTGAATATTGGACATCCTGTCTGAATCTACAGGATTGGAAGGTATCCATGGACTTCGAGGATGCCTACATAATCTAATTATTTATGCTCAGAAGTTTTATCCAAATGGTCTTTGCAAACAAATTTGTTTTATCCAAATGGTCTATCCAAATGGTATGCTTGTCTTCCTCAGGACAACTGGCTGATGAAGCCGAAAGTCCCGTATGTTGCTAATGGACCATCCTCAGTGCACCATAACACTTCTTTTCTGCCTGGGCTTACTCAACCTACGGGAGCACCACCTCCTCCCATGGTCGGAGGTTATTCTTTATTGGAACGAGCCTGGACACAGCCTACATGAGATTTTAGCTGCCTCAGGGGATCTAGGTTTTTGAGGATATGATTCTGATGTTTCAGGGTTCAAATCTGATACTGATTCTGCAGGTGCTTCACCCATTGTCCTTGTTTTCATTTTTTTTATGTTTTTTTTTTTTTTTTAAAGTAAAACATCCGTGAAAACCTATACAGTTTAAATACACATGGTGGTACAGCCTCCTTCCGAAACAATCGGGGGACCGCACATTTAATCAGGAGTGCATAGTTCCCAGATCAGTGTTCTAAACATGGTACACAGTACAAAGTTTAAACCTCCATCTGGGTAACAGGAGACCGGTATTATGTAGCCTGGCGACCCCCATCCCCTCCCCATTGGGATATTCCCCTGTACTGTATGTGATGCAAAGCAATACCTTTGTGAGCCATGGATTAGAAGAAATCAACAATGTTATACACAGGGGAAAAACGTGTCTGACAGGAACCCCAGTGAACAGGAGAAGCCAACAGTGGCATCTGTAAGTATTCTTATCCCCACAGATTAGGTGTGGAGTCAACCCAACTGGACTTGAGAGCAAAGATCAGTTGCCGTCCGATAAACCAGTAGGTCCACAGATACAGGTCCAGGTTTTTCATGAACGTCATAAGCAAGCAGGGAGATATACTAGGGCCCACTCTGTCCACATACTCGCCTGCACTATATAAATCCATACTAGGATGTATGTGATGGAGAAAAACTGGGGCGTGAGAAGGTGTGTACAGTGTTCACGGCATCATTTTGACGAGGTGGTTGTCTTGGAAGGGGATTTGTCCTGTGGTCAGGGAGTTACCCCATAACACACCTCTCCATTTGGTCGTGTATCCAATAAATAACCTGTTCATAGGTAGCCCTCTTGTGCATTTCATGATGCCATATGTGAATATTCAGGGCAAAAAAAGATCTCCACAGTCGTAGTATGCACTGTTTGTCCACTACCAATGCTGTGACAAACTATTGTCTATATTGGTAGGTGACCTCTAGGTAGGGTGCGCCATCATGTAAGAGGGCTGCCTGATAATGGTTTCTGAATTCCGAGGTTGTCGTCCATGACTGCACATATGTCTGCCCAGCAAGATGCCAGAAGGACACTCCCTTATGGTATGTACTGTGTCGAAGTTGGAGGGGGTGCATCTTGTCTTCATGGCTTTGTGCAGACATTAACACCCCGCAGCAAAAAACAGCACAAAGCAACCATATCAGCCATAGCTGTTCTTTCATCCTAAAAGTCAGCAGTGGCAGTCCGGGCCAGTATACATGTTTGTCGCATCTGGCAACAGCTGCGACAAATCCAAATGTTCCATAGAAAGAGACACCTCTGCTACCGATTAGTGAACTTGTGTATATTCCCTTACCCATACAACAGTTGGGGCTAGATTGAGGACCTAGCTGCCACATTTGGAAAACATAATTTCAGATTGATGGGTTTTTGCATTTGCATCAGTTATCCAACACACTTAAGCAATCTGATGTCGATTGCTGAAACAACATATATCTTTTAGATGAGCACTTGCCAAGAGCAGGCAACTTTCAGATCTTAACAGCAGGAGACAGCTGCAAACTCATGAGCGGTAGATCAGTTTCTAAATTCTCAACAGATAAATTTACCATTTGGGGATCCCAACACGGACTCTGCTTGCTACACACTGACTCAAAATGTATCCAGGTTACTTCACCCGTGGTCTCTGCTCTGTGTAGATTGGTGAGGTACATTTCCGTAGCTTTTCCACTACTTCAATGATCCCTTATGTAAATGGTCTTCAAAATATCACGTCAATTGCGCAAATTTTAATTCAGTCAATATTTGACCCACAAGTAGTGGTGATCTTTACTATTGGAGAGGTCACTCCATCCACATTAGCCACTTCCTCCAGTCCAGACTTATCATTCAATACAAAGGCCAGTTTATACCCCAGCCACATTTCCATCAATTTGACCTGAAATTTTAGTTTGGAAGTTCTTTGAGGCTAGAAAACCTACTACATGAGCATATTATGCTGCCAAGTCGAAGTGTTAATCTAACTATTGTGTAGCCCAGTATATGCATACACAAACAGTCCAACATTGTATCCGTTATTGGCCCCTACTCTGTTTATATACACCGGTAAGAAATTGCTGCACTCACACTACCTGCTGCTCCTGTAGCTCACTCCATGCACATGAAGGACGGCAATGTGTTCCTAGGATGTATACTGAGTAACCACTTGGTCCTTGTTACACCGATTTACTGAGTTCTATTGCATGGAAATGCATGCACATAAAGTGCAGCTTAGGCTGTGAAAACACGAGAGCTTCATCGTAGCTCCAGGTCACGCTCCCGAAGTCGCTCCACTGCTGTCTATTCCAACCTTGGTTCCATGGCAGCTGGAATTTTTGGGCCCATCAGGGACCCTGTAGCAAATCGAGGAATTTTGCTATGCCATGATGCACCATTTTGGCATGTCAGACACCCTCTGCACGTCTTTGGGCCCAAGGAGCCAAGAGGCCTCTCAGCTGGGCTTCCACCAGTGGTCCACTGTTGGCACCAATCGAGCCCTCTGGATCTGCTCAGGGCTTCCGACTGACTTCAGTAACCATTCCCTCCCCGGTGCCACGACCTACGCAGCAACTTCAACTCTGTATGACCACAGCCAACCCATAGTGCTGTACGATGTTGAAATGGAGCCGTTCTGATATAGACTGAGCCCGAACACTCCTGAGAGCTGCAACCCCTCTACAATAAGTCTGATTTGGGCACAGTGCCTCTAGCCTTCCAGTAGGGCTCAGGTCCTTCCTGACTTTTTACGCATGGATTCGGGCAATTGGGGAGAGGGTGTATGATGTTGGGGATGTGATTGCCCTTCTGTACTTTGAGGAAAACTGTTGTGAAGATCTCTAGGATGCCAGTGATCTCGATTCCTCCCCAGGCGCTGGTCTTGTTTTTCCACCAGGTCTTGCTACTGAAGACTGTGCCTCCTTCGCTCTGTTTATGCAGGCGGCAGAGGACTTTGATGGCCATCTTCACACTCAAAAATCTCTTGACACAGGAGTTCTGAGCCTCTGTTACTATTTAATGAGGCCTTTACAGTTATGTACTTGGATACCTGTACCAAGCCCTGCTCAGGTCCATCCGTACATCGCCAGATCGCCACACGTCATTGCCATACTCCAGAAAAACCAGCCTTTCTTACCCAGCATCTCACTCCTGAAAACCTGGGGTGAAAGCTTTGCAAATAGAATATACCTGGACTCTTTTCCCTCTACTTCCTCAAACAGATAATTGAAAAGAATAGTAACGTTCAGCAAAGTGTTTTCTCCTCAAGTTTGGCCCTTTGTTCGATAAACGCCAGCTGCCTCTTTGGCTGTTACTCTCATGATCTATGGTATTCTATGGCCCAAGTTTACCCATGTCCCGGAGGAGGTGAGGTCATCCTTTCCCAGGCCATGCATGAAGGATGCATGGCTAAAAGACATTGCCATTTACAATGCCATTAGCTCTAACTCAAATAAATCCGAGACGTATTGCATTTCCAATGCTTGTTCTCTTTGTAGGTGCCACTGTACTTGTTCTCAGTTTCGTCAAGCCTTTTAAAACCTTTGCACCATGCAAAATATAGCCCTGTTTGTGAGATTTGCACCCACAAGTAAAACTCTTCTCTAAAACTGGAAAATAAATTAATGTGCTACTTTACTTGCAGCACACATGAACACTTGAACAGCCCTCTACCACACAGAACTGGGGTCTACAGCTATCAGAGGCACAGCAACACATTGGGTTCCAGAGATGAAGACCAGAGAGACTACAAGAAGGTATGTCATGGTGAGCGATTGTGCTGCCTACAGAGCAGGCCTATCCCTTTATCCCAAGACTCATTTGCTCTTAACAAATGGGTAACCCACCTTTTATAAGAGAGAATGGAGACTGCTTCTTCACACATCTGTTTAACCAAAGCTATGCAAAAAATAATTTCCGAAAGTCTGGAACTTTAAGGTTTCTCCTGTACTGTATGTAGTAACATGTTTCATTGTTTTGTTTGCTTTCTGGGTGTCGCCTTCTTATCTTGGATGCAAATCTCACAAATTCATGTGCTACCGCTTTCCTTTTTAATCTATATTATTCTTGAGCTACCAATTCTGGTCGTGATTTTATAATAAATCCTCTTCATTCAGAGTTTGTTGTATGCAAAATTGAATTTTCCCCAATGCAATTTGGACTCTCATTGGTCCTTTGTCAGGGAATGTCCTGTGAATGGAAATAAACTAATATCTCTTGTAAGACATAACATCAATCATTTGAGGTTCATTGTGTTAGAATTAGTTGAACAGAGTGAAGGCACAGTTAACGAGAAAGAACATTTAAAAACAGAACTGTTGTGGATAAAAAATAGGTTTGATGGCACCAAAAGGACTCCTGGCTCTTCAACTGTTCCTAATCCTATATGCAACCTTTGTTAACCGACTTCCTAAGTGCCGGGACACCTCCGTTGGAGGTAGCTGTGCGCTCTATAAATTCCTAAATAAATAATAAATTGTCGGTATTTAAACTATGTGTTTACATTGTATGTATGCCTATGGCACCAATTCGACATTCCCTGAACATGTTGGTTATTAACAGAGTTAGCCAGGGGCAGCCATAGTCATCATTACAATATATCGCAAGATGACGAACATCATCAAATGATTAAACATCGAAAAGGTAGAATAAACATTCAGATTGTTCTTGACCAGACTTCTAACTGCAGATTCATCACAATATTCCCCGGGTATCGGATTGGATCCAGAAAATCTTGAGCAGTATCTCTGCGTGCTGGCAGATGGCGCAGGTCTCTCTGCATTGACGTCCTCCGCACTGGATGTAACATGCACAGTGCCTATATAGGTGCCACCCCAGTGTGCAGACATCTGTTCCTTTCTTTCAGCTCCAGCTATTGCAGATCCAGAGAGCTACTGCAGTTATTTTTGATTGAGCTCTTTTTTTTTTTTTTTTTTTTACTTTTTCCACTGTGTACAGAATTTTATCCCCTCAGAAATCTATGGGTTTCAAACCTTGTGAGAAATGCCACAGCCATTGTCTGTGAGTGATCCCCACTTGGTCTGGGGTGCCCATGATCCAAGGCCTGCTCAGACTGCCTGTCGAGGCTAAAGCAATGAAGCTTCTCGCGGCATGGTGCCGAAAGACTCCACGCTGTCCTGCTCCTGAGGACACTCTCTGTCCCTCAGCCATTCACGGATCCGCTCCTTGTTGTACCAATTGGTCTTCATCGAAATCCAAATCTTGGTGAGGTAAGCCCAAGAAAAAATAAATAAATCAAAGCCACATTATACTCTCCCTCCCCCGAACCCTTCCTAATACCCCAATTGAATACCATACTGCCCCTGCACCTCTAGGCCACACACTAACACACCTAGTGTGTGCTTCCCAGAGCAAATCCTGCCCAAACTACCAGAGTTTTATATGGTAATGTCACACACATTCAGGCAACAGACTTTGTTCCCCATAGAGTCTAGATGTATTCCAACCGGTTTACCGTTGGCAGTTTCTCCCCTTGATGCTGGTCAGTCCCCCCTGTATCCACCTTCGGTTCCAAACTGACCCTGGTCCTGATTCCCACACTGTTCCATGACCTTTGCCAGCTTCTGATCTTCTGGCTCTGCTAATGGCATCACCGATGCTTTGTGACAAAATACTGTCCGTTCCAACTCATTCGGCTTCGCACAGACCAGTGCCACCTGGACATTCTGCCTGCCCTGATTTAGCTGACTTTGAGGAGTCTTGATCACATTGACTATATGGCTCAAGTCTCCCTGAAGGGGACTGGTATGAGGAGTTTAGCAACGCATGTGGGCTAATCCTCTCCTAAAACTAGTTGTCACTCCTGGTCTGAACACTGAGGAGAGTGGATCTTTTGCAATGGTAATCAGACCGGCAGCTGACACTCTTTACCTCCAGCTTCCAGTGGTGGAAGTAAAAACTAACTTATTGACTGAGTTCCTGCAGCCAGAAAAGCAAGCTCAGATCCCATGTTTAATGAGTTCCTTTCGGATGTCCATTGGGGCCTGATCCAAGCCCTGTTCAGGTGTCTAGTAAACCGCCACGTGGCCTGCCTCCAACGCCCGGCACAGAGGACCCCACATTTTTGACCCAGCTTCAAGAGTTTGGTGCAGGCCTCCTCAGCGGGGGTCGATCCAGGGTCTTTATCCATTGCCCCTCTAGACAGGCAGAGGCTGAACACATTTGGAAAAAAAATCTTTTCCTCCACCAACTTGGCCCTGCAATCGGTTAATGCAGCTCGTATTCTGGGCTGCTATTCCCACACCACGCTGTGGGATTCAGTGGTGCAAGTGCTCTCCATGGTCTCTGACTAAGCCCAATCGATTCTAACCAAGGCCATTGCCGATGGCCGGGATGCAGCAAAATTAACAATATTGTGCGGATTGGACACTCCTTTAGCAGGGCAGTTTGTTCTACTTTCAGACACCACGCTTTGCTACGTTTCACTGCATTTTTGGGGATGTGGATTCAATCCTTATGGACATGCCCTTTGATGGCGTGAACCTGTTTGTTGACAATATGCATGCATTGCTGGAGCGCTTGAAGGATAGATGAGTCGCAGTTCACACTTTCATTGGCAGCATTCCTCCTTTTCCTCCCCCCGTGGCAGCAGTAGGGGGTTTCTGCATAGCCAGCACAGAACATTTCCCCAAGGCCAGCAAGCACCCCAGACTTTTCATGTCCTAAGTAGAGGCTCCCATAGGATGCGTGGACAGCCAGGGCACCATTTTGCCCAGTCCTTCACCCTTCTCTACCATTCCTGACAAACCTCTTTAGTGCTCTTTCCTCCATCAGGTAGCAGGCAGGATACACCATTTTCTACCTGTATGACAAGATTTTCACCTTGGACAAGTAGGTGTTACAGATTGTGCCACATGATTGCGCGCTTCCGTTTCTCAAGACCACACTAATGCTACCATCTTTAAAACCGTCAAATCCTTTTCAAACTTGAACAATGATTGTTCTTTTAGTCCATATGAAGTATTCTGCAACAAACTGGCATTTTTCCAATCCAAAGTCAATTCTATTTATCTAATTTCTCACCTTTCTCAAATACACTAAATGCAGAAGATGTTCCAACCTACATTCAGGATCATGACTCACAGAATATTGACAGTCATTTGTGGTACCCACTTTTTGTAAGCTTTTCTTTCGGCAAGGAAAAAAAATATCTGTTCCATTACCCTTATTAAATCTGGGGCCCCATCAGATCCCTGTCCACCACAGGTTCTTAAGCAAGTCGCCCAGGGTGTTGCCGGCCCACTTATGGAAACTGTTTTTATGGCAATTTTCAAACATATGGAAAAAGGCTTCTAATTTGCCACTAATAAGGAAACCTTCTCTGGACCCAACAAAAATGGAAAACTACAGGCCTATAATCCCGCCTACCTTCCTGGCCAAAATTCTTGAGAAATTGAATGAGATGCTAGCTTTTTTGGAGGCTAACCGGCTGCTCGATCCCTCACAAAATGGTTTTAGAGCAAATCATTGCACCGAATCTGCTTCGGTAGCAGCTTCAGAGAAACTAAGAATGACAATCGATTATGGTGGAAAAGCGGCACTGATTTTATTGGATCTCTGCCACTTTCGCCACAGTTCACCACTCACTCATTATATAACGTCTCCATCTGCTTGGCTTTAGAAATTGGGCCCTGACTTTGCTGAGCTCATTCCGGAGTAGCAGGCAGCAAAGGGGGAGATTGGGGGGATGTGAGATAATCACTGTTCTCCTTTCCTTGTGGTGTTCCCCAGGGGTCTTCCCTCAGTCCAGCATTGTTTAATATCCGTTTGCCCCCTTATCACACTCATTCAAAGCTTTGATTTAGCTGTGTTCTCCTACGCCAATGACACGCAGATAGTGGTCTCTTTCTCATCGGACGTAGATAAGGAGAAGAAATGTGTCCCAATTGCCATGTTGGATGCAGAATAATTGTCTGAAATTGAATACAGACAAAACAGAGTTGCTGCTTTTTGGAAAGGATACCATGTTTTGGAATGACTCATGCTGGCCATCGAGCCTGGGTACACTACCAGCTCCAGTCTAGAATGCTAGAAATCTGGGACTCATTTTCTACACAGAATTATCTTTCTCAGAGCAAATACATTATATTACCATCAGGCTTTTTTGTTTTGAAGATTCTGAAAAATAAATTCCCTCTCATTCCCTTTGACCTTCAGAAAACAGTTATAACAGCTCTTGTTTTCGCTAAGCTGGACTACTGCAATTTTCTGTACGTAGGTGCCCAGAAGTGTGCGGTAAAAAAGTTGCAGGTTTTGCAAAACGGAGAAGCGAGACTGCTGCTTTGGATCTCCAAGTTTACTTCTGTATCTCAATCATTGCAGAGTCTTCACTGGCTCCGTGGTGAGAAAAAGGATTGTTTTTAAGGCTATGTGTATGGTCCACAAGGCCCTCCATCAGACTTACAGCATTGTTTCGCCTGGGGCAAGCCAAGCAGGACCTTTAGATCCAGCTCATTACGCTTTATCATTCTGCGATTTAACAAAGCAAGATGGGAGCTAGGGCTTTTCCATTTGTGCAGGAAAGTGGTGGAACTTACTACCTCTCACACTGCGCGGTCAGTCTTCCTTGATGCAATTTAGGAAGCATCTGAAAACCTGGCTGTATACCGAAGTTGTTGAATAAGATGCTGCTAGAACTCTGTTGCGTCTTTACGATTACTTGTTCCGGTGATCTTTCCAGTGCTATGACACCCATGGGTCTGCCCGCTATATAAAATTAATTCATTCATTCATCTATACAACAGTTGTTGGCGGATCATCTGTCCTTGTTGCACCAGGAAATGTGGTTTCTGTTGGCCAAAGGAGCCATGGGGAGGGTTCTGACACCAGAAATAGGTAGTGGTTGTTACTTTTGTTACTTTCTGGTGCCGAAAAAAGAACTTCACCCTCCACGCCTTTCTAAAAAGACAGGTTTCCAGTGCTCACCCTTGCCCAGGCCCTGTCTACACTTGAGACTGGTTGGTAGCGTTGGACATGCAGGATGCATATTTTCATACCACCGTCTTACAGGCCCACAGACATTACATGAGGCTCCCTTTTGGCCTCACCAGTGCTCCTCAGGTATTCACGAAAGTGATGGTGGTGGTTGTTGCCCACCATTATTCCTCTACTGTAGCGATTGGCTGCTTTAGGTGGGCGTGCCCGTGACAGTGGTTAGCCACCTCACATCTGTTTTGGGCCGCCCTCCATTTGTTAATGTTCTCTATCAGCATGCCAAAGTCACACCTGAATCCTTCCCATTTACTCCCTTTTATCATAGCTATTCTGGCCACAGTACAGATTTGCCCTTGCCATCCGGTGCACAAAGTCCAGGACATTCGGGCTATGATTCTGTTTTTTCACCCTCAAGCCTGTATTTTGGTGGCACGGTATCTGAGGCTAATGGGTCTGATGGCATCCTGCTTGTGAAGCACTCCAAATGGCATATGCAGGCTCTACAGTGGGAGCTGAAGTTCAAATAGGCCAACATCAGGGGGGAATTTCTCTGACCAGGTCCAGATTTCGGTAGAGATCTGCTGTGGTGGCTATTGAAGTGTGAACTGGTCCTTTGCAGACTCCTCTCCCTTCCCAGAGTTTACAGTGGTGGCAGATGCATTACTTCTAGGGTGGGGTGGCATGGCCATCTGGGAGAGGCGGAGATCAGAGGAATCCTTCTTTCACTTCAACTTGTTTGGGTTGGGGGCAGTCAGCTTCGGGTTGAAAGCTATCATGCCCTCCAACAAAGGGATGCTGGTTTGACTGTTTGTAAACACCACCTCCACCATATGGTACTGCAACAAGCAGAGCTGTGAGAGACCTTCATGCTTTGAGATAAAGGGGCGACAGCTGAGCACCTTTGTACTGCCTTCTGAATTTGTGGATGTTTTTCTGGCAGCCAGGCCTGCCTCAAAGTCTGTATGCTTCTGCTGTTGGTAAAAATTGATGGCTTGGTGTTCAGACAAGTGCATTGACCCACTTAGTGCCCATATCTCTGAGGTTTTATTGTTTGTGTTGTGTTTGCGCCGGCAGGGTGCGGTGCTGGGCACTGTTAAAGGTTATTTGGGGTCTATCATGGCTTTTTTGAGGTTACCAGATCATCAGTCCCTGTTTGTCACCTGTTGTGACTCCGTTTTTGAAAAGTTGCATCACAAATGAGATTCAAGTGTCCCAGTGGGACTTGAATGTCATTTTCACCTTCCTGATGGGTTCCCCTTTTGAGACTATGCATAACTGTCCTCTGAGGTTTCTGACTCTCAAAATGTTCTGGGTGGCCATAACATTGTCCCTAAGGGTGAGCAAGCTACAGGCTCTCTCAGTTCAACCACTGTATTCTACATTCTTCCAGGACAAATTGATTCTCAGGAAGCATGCCTCCTTTCTACCAAAGAAAGTGACCCCCTTCGTCGGTCAAACGGTCGGCCTTCCAGCGTTCCGCCTCTTCATTCTGAGCAGGAGGAAAGTCTCCACTGTTTAGATCCAAAGAAGGCCCTTGATTTTTGCATCGATGGTACCAAGGATCATCGACCAGACATTCAGCTTTTTATTGGATTTGCCTGTGCTAAGAAAGTTAAAGATGTGCAAAAGTAGACCATCTCTACGGATTATACTCTGCATAAGGATCTGCTACACATTACAGAAGAATCCGCCTCCAGAAGGTTTGCGAGCTCACTCCACAAGAGCCATAACTGCTACTGTTGCATTAGTGTGCGGGGCAGCTTTTTGGGCATTGCTTCATACCATCATGAAGCAGTGCTGTATGGATGGTCCGGTCTGTCAAGAGATAGACTTTACCTACTCGGTTTTGCAGGACTTCTTGATTTAAGTCTGTTTTAAGCCGGGGAGCTTATTGTGTAGTATTTATTCTAAGGAGTGGAATCTGCAGTTAGAAGTCTCTTCCAGAAGAGCAGGTTCCTTACCATTGTTAATGCATTTTCTGGTAGAGTTCCTGTCTAACACCAGATTTCTTACTGCCCCTTTCTTCCCCGCTCTACAAACTTCACTTACTCATGTGGAAGAACATCTTTAATTCAGCATGCTAGTAACGCATGTTCTGCCGTGGCTGCGCATCTCTGGGCACAGAATGTCACAATAAACTGATGTCAACGTGCCTATATAGGCACCGCCCACATCACATCCAGCTCTGACATCTATGTGGAGTCAAGTCAAGTCAAGTGATTTATATAGCGCGCTACATACCCAGAGGGTCTCAAGGCGCTTGAAGAAGGGTGGGGAGTTACTTGTCGAATATCCATGTTTTAAGTTGTTTTCTGAATGCTAGGTGGTTCTGAGTAAGGCGAAGGTGAGTGGGAAGTGAGTTCCAGGTTTTAGCTGCCAGGTAGGAGAAGGATCTACCTCCCATGGTGGTTTTGTTGATGCGAGGTACAGTGGCAAGGGCTTGGTTGGAGGATCGTAGCTGGCGGGAGGGGGTGTAGATGGACAGTCGTGTGTTGAGGCATTCAGGTCCAATTTCATAAAGTGCTTTGTGTGCGTGGGTTAGGAGGCGGAAAGTAATCCTCTTATTGACGGGGAGCCAGTGGAGGTTTTTCAGGTGACCAGAGATGTGTTCTTTACGCGGGATGTCTAATATGAGCCTGGCTGAAGCGTTCTGGATGCGTTGGAGTTTTTTCTGGAGTTTTGCGGTGGTACCGGCGTATAGGGTGTTTCCGTAGTCCAGGCGGCTCGTGACCAGTGCGTGGGTGACCGTTTTTCTAGTTTCGGTGGGGATCCAGCGAAATGTTTTTTTGAGCATGCGAAGAATGTTGAAGCAAGATGAAGAAACGGCATTGACTTGTCTGTTCATCGAGAGTGAGGAATCCAGGATGACTCCCAGGTTCCGTGCGTGGTCCGTCGGGATGGGTGCTTTTCCAAGGGCATCTGGCCACCAAGAGTCATCCCAGGCGGAGGGGGAGGTGCCTAGGATGAGGACTTCTGTTTTGTCTGAGTTCAGTTTCAGACGGCTGTGCTTCATCCATTCGGCTACTTCTTTCATTCCTTCGTGCAGGTTGGTTTTTTGCAGTGTTAGGGTCTCTGGTGAGTGATAGGATCAGTTGAGTGTCATCGGCGTAGGAGATGATGTTGAGGTTGTGTTGGCGTGCGATGACCGCGAGGGGGCTCATGTATACGTTGAAGAGGGTGGGGCTGAGTGAAGATCCTTGTGGTACGCCGCAGATGACTTCAGTGGCCTCTGACTTGAATGGTGGAAGGCGGACTCTCTGGGTTCTTCCGGTGAGGAACGAGGTGATCCATTCCAGTGCTTTTCCTTGGATTCGGACGTTTCTGAGGCGCTGTAAAAGGGTGCTATGACAGACTGTGTCGAAGGCTGCGGAGAGGTCGAGGAGGATGAGGGCGACTTTGTCTCCATTGCCAGCGCCCAGTTGTGCTTCTCAAGATTTTCCAGATTCAGTCTGACGCCTGTAGAATTGGCTAAGGTGAGGAATCTGTGGTTAAATCTCTACCAGCAAAGGCGTTACCGGAGATTTGCTCTTCATAACTATTTTCACGCCATAAATCTTTCATACATTTAAGATGAACGCGTTCATGCCCTTGTAGGAAAGCGCCCCTTTTTGTATGGTTAACAAAAGTCCTGTGCACACGTTGAAAAAATCAATTGAAAAGGGACCACATGTATCAATGGTTATGTTTGAAAGCAGAAAAACAAAGGACAAGGTCCACAACAGGTACTCGTTTTTTAGGTCTCGCGTGTGAATGCAGCGCATGCGCTCCTTCGCTATCGAGACACTAATGCTGCCGTTTTGGTGCTGGAAGAAAGAATGGATGTGGCACGCGCGGACAGGAGATGTGCACTCCGTACGCGTGCACATCTCCTGTCCCCGGAGGCTGGCAGCGCGCGATATCGGTTTCCCTCCCCCCTTCGGCTCCACTGAGCCAGCTTGTTTTTCCCCTGTGTAATTAATGCATCTGACTTACGGGGCTTTTTCATGTTCAGGAGGATTACAAAGGCTGGATGTCTTTTTTTGCCTTTTCGTCTATACATGCCATTTAAATGCCATGACTTGTTACAGTGATGGCCTTATTGACTAAGGTGGCTTCTTGAAACAGTTGTAAGTAGAATGAGCATCACACTTGATCGTAACATTTGAATACACTCTTTTGTATACTGCCTACATTGAAACAATGTCATAGGCCATAATCTCTTTACTTGGTGTAAATGTATGATCGTACTGCACAGTATGCCCTGTCAGGGCTGGGTTGGCGGCCCCCCTCCTCTTGCTTCTCATAGTGCCTTTCTGGAATCACGCGAGGTCGTTCAAACCATGGAAACAGTGCTGGTGGTTTCAGACTCCAGCGTTTAATAAAGAAATGACTGAAGGGTGAGCGAAGGTGGAGGACTAGCCTGGCTATGGAACTGAGCAGCTTGTTTCTTTTTATGGCGCAACTTAAACTTTCCCTTCCCTGCAAATATTTGACACGCAGACCCATTACAATTGGTTCCGCCTTGAGCTATCCGAGCAAAGGCCAGTTATAACCTCCCCCACTTGCATCAGGCCATGGGCTGGAGAGTATTTCCCAATACCCCCAATCGAAGGAAATAACAAAATCCTTGGGGACATTAAAACCAGGTAGCTGACTCTACGGTATTAAAGCAATAAATCAAAAAACATAATAGAGCAAATGTCAGTTAACAATGTGGACACCAAAATATATGTATCCGTAATACTCTCGGCTGTATCCGATGCTGTATTTCAGAAAGACTGGTCTGAGAATAATAGTCCTCAAGGTAAAATAATGCACAGTATGAGGTCCTCGCCTAACTGATAGGTTTCAAGCGTTCGTCCAATAGTCTGTCATATCTCTGCTCATGCATGTGATGGAATTGTACTTGAGTGAACTTTCTTTCCTCACCATGATTTGTTTCTTTCTATGCTGCTTGGTCTTTTTGGATCTCATAGAAATAGTTTGTGTATTACCCAGACTAAGCGCATTGCAACAGCCTAATAATTTTATCGAACTTGGTAGGATGAAGGTCTGCTTCTCCCTGGATTCCAGTGCATGGCCTGTAAGCTGCAATGTGTTAACCCACTGAACACGGTTACAAATGTTGGTAGACTGCAATGCATGCTGGCTTGTGATTGTGCAATGACCCCTATCTATTGACGCCTCGCCTCTGGAGACCAAGGCCTGCCCCCGCCTGTCCACAAAGAGCTGGTGACATCAGGCCCTCTGAGGATGCGTGAAATGGCGCAGCTTGGGTTGGACTGGCACTGCAGTGAGTCAAGAGAGGGCACGGCGTCCATCCCACTACGTCACAGGGTGCCAGGGCGACGCTCCGCAGGCTGCGCTACATAATTCATTAAGTATTTAGGTTGTCTGTGTGAAAGTGATTTACATTGAGTAATGTTAGCGTAATGTGACCATCAAGTATTTGTAATATGTGCTGGAAGGGGCATATGCGAAGCAGAATTAATACCCTCTCTTGTAACAGTTTGTGCTACCTTGTTGATGTTTCTTGGCGCTAAAAGGTTAGGATCTCATATGGGAATGGCATTTTAGTGTCTGATTTTGAGAGAATGAACCGCCGAATTGGCCTTGTTAAGATTGACTCCGGTCCTGCAGGTTTCCCACCGGAGCCTGTAGGCTTGTCTCATTGTGTTGAGTGTGTAGTCTCACTGCGATAAGAGTCTTTGTGATCTCACTGTTAAGATGCGGTGCTACAGGTAACCTACCTCACTAGATTCACGCCTGCCCCATACCCTGATCTTTAACTCCTGCTGAACTGCTCCATGTATTTGTAAAGAACATTCACCCATGGGTATCCTGGCGCTGAATAACAGATTTTAAGAATTCCTCTTAAAAAAAAAAGACTCCACCACCTCACTAGTTCTTTTTGAACATGTTGAGAGCTATTCACAACAAGTTGCATATTTACCAGCGCAAAGCGAGGAGGACGTGGGTGATGAATACGGTCAGATGGCATTCACTTACCATACTGACACTGACCAAGAAGAACCTCAGCAATGGACTGATGCTGTAGACCCTGATGATCCACATGCTGCACAGGACATTCAGTCTTACAATATCAAAACCTCGCCTACTGAAGACACGGCGGCGTTTAACGCTGTAATAGAAAGGGCAGCCCTCAACCATGACGTGGAAATGCACGCAGAACCAGTGGAAGATTATTTCCTATTTGATACTTTCTCCACCTCTGAAAAATCGGCAAAAACATTGCCTATGCTAAAAGGAGTCCTCAAACATGCTGCGGACATTTTCAAAGAGCCCACAAAGGCAAGGGTTGTCCACCCAAGGATTGAAAAGGAGTATAGGCCTGCGCCTGTGGACCCTACCTACATCAAGGGCCAGCTTCCATTGGACTCCCTCGTAGTGGCCAATGCTCGCAAGATGGCAAACTAGTGGTGATGCTCCTCCTCTGGGTAAAGAATCAAAGATCTTGAAGGCTTCAGGAAAACGGGTGGCAGCACAGGCTGCTAATATTTGGAGGATTTCAAATACACAGACCCTATTGGCTAGATACGATAGGGCTCACTACGACACATTAGAACAGCTGTTGCAACACCTGCCTGATGTTTACAAAGAGGGAGCAGAAATGATCATACAGGAGGGGAAGTTAATTTCTAATGCATCCATCAAAAGTGCACTGGATGCTGCAGACACGGCAGCTAGGGCCATTAACGCTAGTGTAATGTTGATACGTCACGCCTGGCTAAACCAGAGATTCAGACAACTTTGCTCAACCAGCCGGTTAACCCTGACTTCCTTTTTGGTCCCGATGTAGACACGACCCTCGCAAAAATTAAAAAGGACACAGACGGCAAAATCCATTGGGGCTCTGCAGTCACAACGGTTTCGGGGCAGTTCCTTTCGTCGCTCCGGTAATAGGGGAGCCTCTAGAGGACAAGCTTTACAGCAAGCCCAGTACAACAAGGGGAGCACGCAAACCACCTATACAAAAAATAACAGGGGTGGATATCGTGGGAACAGCACCAAGGGCAGAGGACGTGGAAATAACAATGCCAGATCCTCCGCTCCCAACAAACAGGGACGCCTTGTCACTGCCCCCCGACCATTTAACACCAGTCTGGGGGAAGACTCCAGCAGTTCCTGCCGGTCTGGGAAGGCATTACCACGGACAGGTGGGTGAGACAACTTATCCAATACGGCGATTGTCTAGAACTAACCTCCACTCCCCCCAACCTACCCCCAGGGCACCGTCCTATGTCCGCAGAGCACATGCACTTATTGCAGCAAGAAGTACTCTCCATGCTGCAAAAGGTGGAATAGAACTCGTGCCTGTAAAAGAGCAGGGTACAGGGGTGTACTCTCTGTACTTCTTAATCCCAAAAAAGGATGGTTCCCTGCGCCCCATTCTAGACCTCAGACCCCTCAACCAATACATACTGTCAGAACACTTTCATATGTTAACCTTACAGCAGGTCCAACCATTGCTCATTCAGGGTGACTTCCTAGCAACCCTGAACCTCAAGGATGCATATTTCCACATTCCCATTCACCCAAGTCACAGGAAATATCTCAGATTTACCATCTACAACCAACATTTCCAATTCAAGGTCCTGCCTTTCGGGGTCACCACTGCCCCCAGAGTGCTCACCAAGTGCTTAGCAACTGTGGCTGCGCACCTTCGGAGACAGCACATCCACGTCTATCCCTACCTGGACGACTGGCTTGTTCAGGCAAAGTCGGCCCAGCAGTGTGCCAGCCACATGTCACGCACAATTCACCTCCTACACAGTCTAGGATTCTCACTAAACCACCAAAAGTCGCACCTTCAGCCCGCTCATGTGCAGCAGTACCTAGGGGCGACAAACACTCTAACGGCAACAGCGCAGCCAAACTCTGCCAGATTCAACAGCATGCAGCTGCTAATTCAGAAGTTCAGGCCTCAACAATCGCTCCCAGCGCAAGTATTCATGCAGCTGATCGGTATGATGGCCTCCTGCATATTCATAGTCCCGCACGCGAGGCTACACATGCGTCCCCTTCAAGAATGCTTAGCACGACAGTGGAACCAGGCTCATGGGCATCTGAAAGGCCTAGTGTTGGTGACCGGTCGTGCATACAACTTTCTGCATTGGTGGAACACACAAAACCTGTACAGGGGACGACCGTTCCACTAGCCTGTCCAACAAGTAGTGCTGACGACGGACGCATCTCTCCAGGGCTGGGAGGCGCATGTCCTCCATTATACTGTGCCAGGACTATGGACGACACAGCAGCAAAAGATGCATATCAATCTTTTGGAGCTGATGGCAATCTTCATGGCACTGAAAGCGTTCAAGTTGCATCTGTGCAACAAGGTCTTGCTGATCCGGACGGACAACATGACTGCCATGTATTACATCCAGAAACAGGGAGGCACACACTCCCCGCAGCTATCTCACCTAGCCCAGAGCATGTGGAAGTGGGCCATTCAGAGGAACATCTTCCTCATGGCGGAACATCTCCCAGGCAAGTACAACCAGATGGTGGACCTGCTCAGCAGGCACAGTCATCAGATGCACAAGTGGGAGATTCATCCCTCAGTGCTCTGACCATATTTCCAGCAGTGGGGTCATCCAGAGATCGACCTCTTCGCCACAAAAGAGAACGCAAAATGCCAAAACTTCGCCGCCAGGTTCCCACACCCGCAGTCTCAGGGCAATGCGATATGGATGAACTGGTCAGGCAGATTTGCGTACGCTTTTCCCCCAGCCCCACTCATATCGCTAGTGGCGCGCAAACTGTGGCAGCACTCCATGACGCTCATCCTGGTTGCTCCAACGTGGGCACGGCAAGCTTGGTACACCACTTTCCTGGAACTTTCAGTGGTGCCTCACCAACGGCTGCGCCTCCCGCCCAGTCTCCTCACTCAGAGCCATAGAGACATTCAGCTCCCAGATCCGCAACAGTTGAGCCTTGCGATTTGGCTCCTGAGGTCATAGTTTGGCTACCTCAACTTGCCCCCTGACTGTATGAACATCATCAAAGAGGCAAGGCGACCTACAACTAGGGCGTGCTATGCAGCCAAATGGAAACGTTTTGTCATCTACTGTTCCAATAATTACATTAATCCGCTAGATGCATCCACGCAAAACATCATATGTTACTTGCTGCATCTATATCGATGCAATCTAGCGTATAGTTCCATTAGGATACATTTGGCCGCCATGGCAGCTTACCTTCAAAACAGGCAGCTATCTTTCCCTCTTCAGAGGGCCTGCCATTAAAGCCTTCTTGGAAGGATTCAAAAGAGTGATCCCTCCCAGACACCCTCCTTCGCCTGTCTGGAATCTAAATATCGTTCTCACAAGGCTCATGGGGCCACCTTTTGAGCCTCTTCATTCTTGTGAGATAGGTTCTTACGTGGAAAGTGGCTTTTCTGATAGCCATCACTTCGCTACGAAGAGTCGGTGAGCTTCAAGCCCTGACAATTCAAGAGCCTTCCTACAAATTCATGCTAATAGGGTAGTGCTGCGCACCAACCCCAAATTCATGCCTAAGGTGGTCTCGCAGTTCCACATTATTCAAACCATAGAACTGCCAGTTTTCTTTCCAAACCCAGATTCAGTGGCAGACCGAGCACTGCACAACTTAGATGTTAAAAGAGCTCTCCTGTATTACATCGACAGGACAAAAGACTTTAGAAAGACTAAACAACTGTTTGTTGCCTTCTCTCCACAACACAAAGGCAACCCTATTTCCAAATCAAGTATAGCCAGATGGATTGTTAAGTGCATAAAAATATGTTATCAAAAGGCTAAACGCACTTTAACAGTTCCCCCAAGAGCGCATTCCACACGCAAGTTAGGGGCATCCATGGCTTTCATAGGTAACATTCCTCTAGAGGATATATGTAGAGCAGCCACATGGTCCACCATACATATATTTACCAAACACTACTGCGTAGATGTACACTCCAAACAGCAAGCCGCTGTAGGACAGGCTGTTCTCAGAACTCTCTATCAGACTGCTGCAGCTGGCACTGGCAACCGCCACTAAGGAGGTAACTGCTATTTATTCTATGCACAGTTATGAATTCAGCAGCCCACATGCCTCGAACGGAATATGCTACTTACCAGTATGCATCTGTTCTTGGCATGTAGGGCTGCTGACATTCATATCGCCCGCCCTCCTCCCCGGTGCCTGTCGCAGCTGTATCACTCAGAATCTTTTTCAGACATGGTCATCACTTTCAGTATTACACTCCATCTCTGCCACAATGGCGAAAAACAATCTGGGGATGGAGAGGATTCCCATGCGCACTGTAGTCCAGGGGAGGAGCCACCTATCTCGTGATACTTCGAAGACTCTTCCAGGACAACAATGTGCAATCATCCGGACCCAACACTAGGCGGCGGCGATCTATGCACAGATTATGAATGTCAGCAGCCCTACATGCCAAGAACAGATGCATACTGGTAAGTAGCATATTCCACCTTGCAGATGAGCATAACTTTAAACTTACCCAGAGAGATGAAAAAGTCACTGACTATTTCGTCACCTGGTATGAGATGCTTACTAAAATCATGGATCCTCCCAATAATAGACTCCCTTAAACTGCTGTCGCCAGATTATTGGGGATTATTGGGTAATTGATGGGTGTTGAGGGTTGGGCATGCAATGTATAATTGTTGAGAGAGAGTTGCTCACTAAACAACTACTCCGTTGATATAATTGAACTGTATAGCAGGGGTGGGTTGAACTCGTAAAGTTTCATTTCGGAATTCCGCAGAGTTACATAAAAACTCTATGAAATTCGCTGAGTTCCGCAAACAGGCGGAATTAGGCATGTTGCGCTTATTTTTAGCTCCAGGAGTTTTTTCTGTGCTAAAAAATCAGGGCAAACGGCACAAAGCGTCGCGCCAGAGGGCCCTGCTTCTTGAGTTGATTTTGCTGCTACGTGTAGATTTTCTACGAGTGATTTTTTTTTTACTGGAGTGATATTCTATTTGAGTGGCAGCTTTCTGAACAAGAACGGTTGTGACCTCCCGCGTTGGGGACATCTCGCTGGGTGCCCTCCTAGAGACCGAAAATGGCGCTTGAGAGCTCCAAATCTAACTCGCCAACTTACTGCTGGTGATTCAAACACCAGAAAAAATCTCGTCCGGCAGCTTGGAATTTATCGCCCCCCCTACTGTGTAGGACTATGGTTTTAGTTCCTTATGTAACGATGATCCATATGTTTTGTATATTGAAACATTCAGTAAATCTAGTCTTTGTTTTATGTGATAATTGGTCCTCCTTCCAGAGGAGATACCAAGAAAAGGCCAGCCGACACTTGTTTCGTCAGTCGGGTAGTCACTCGTGACTCTTCAGGGCTGGGGATAATAAATCAAAAAACATAGCACAGTGTAGGAGAGTAGGGTCTGCAATCCTATGGTCACCCCAGATTTTTGCTTTTTGCTTTACTAGTTTACGACTTTCCCTGGCTGTGGGACTGCTAATCAGACCCACAGCCTAGCTGTTCTCTCTCTAAATTGACATCCATGTACCTTAGGTGCATTTACCAATTGGTATTGGGTCACTCATGTAAGTCCTTGTACAGTGTACCATAGGTGCCCAGGGCATAAGTGAACCCAAGGCCTACCAGGGGCTGCAGCATGTATTATGCCACCCCTGGCTGGCCATCCAAATCTGACACAACTGGCTGATCAATCAGCTGGGGCAAGGTGGTGTAGTCACTCTTTGCTTTAGATATAGTGTACCTATTTCTAACCCTAAAATGGACTCATATACTCCTATAAGTCACTCCTATGGCAGGCCTTAACAATCCTGGAGGCAGAGTGCTTGGAATTATGTGAGATGGTTCTGAAAGCTGCAGACCGGCTCAGCTCATGCCAAAGCACTAAGTCCTTTAGCTGTTTCCATGATAAGGCTATACCATATACTCTTAAGTGCATTATAATCCTCGCGGTTATTGCTAACTTTGGCATAGCATTATCAAAATATGTCAAGTAAGGTGTCATACGAATTGGAATACTACCCCCTCGCCAGTTCCGGCGACGGGAGTAGCATTCCACCCTTCTAGAGGGACACGACATGTACCGAAATGTGAACCCCTGTTAAAGTTAACCCGAGCCTCAGCATCACAAAATGGATGCTGCCACCACAGACACAAGTCTGACCTCCTGCTGCTGGGAGTCCTTCCAGCGAGGGAGGCTTGGACAAAGGGTTTCCTGCCTTGGGAGGTGCTAGCACCACCCCAGACAGGATTTTGTGTATTGGGTAGGACAGGGCTGAAAGGAATGAGACATGCCTGGGGCACACAAGTTGTCCCTGTGCATACACCTGTCTAAACCAGTTCCTGAGGCTCTCCAGCCCCAGCTCTGGTGCAAGACCGGACAAAGGATAGGGGGTGTAACCACCCCCCTTCCTGGTCCCACCCATAGGAGGGACTTAGTCGTAGTACAGCCCCCTTTAGCAGGATAAAGGTAGGAGCTGGTCCCATTCTGAGTTAGATTAATCCTGAACTATAACTCTACAAGAAGAAACTCTGGACTTCGACTTTCTGCCAAGAAGACTGAAGAAATCTCCCTTGTCGGCAAGGAGTGTCCACCCTGCACAAGCACGCACCATCAGCGTCCAGCGGCTTCCCTTTGTCGTCTTCCCTCGAGGATCCAGACTTCAGAGCCCGACGAGACCCGGATTCCCAGACCTCTCCGACCTTTACCTACATCTGCAGCACAGCTGAGATCCGTGGGTGCGACGAGACACGTGGGACCGGCCATCTTGGAAGAAGCAGCACTTCGCTCCAGCGCGACTTCTAAGGTAACCTCGGCCAAGTGCTTTGGGGACTGAGAAACCCCGACCCCCGAAATCCAATCTGCTGGTCTAATTGCTCCAGACTGGCCCATGCTCCCCTGCAAAGAAGAAGCACCCTGGACCCTCCTGGTCCACTCCAGACGCTGTTTCAACTCACCGCGTGGGATCCCTTTGCCAAGGCCTGTTGACTCCAAATCCGGATCCGACACCGCCGACAGCGAGAGCCTGCGTGGGACAGCTCGTGCCTCCATCCTGGTTGTCGAAGACACCACCTTGTCCACGTGGCTGCAGAGACAAGCGTCCACTCTTCACCTGATCGCGGCGACGACATCTGGTTCCACTCCTAGTTCCACTCCAGTCACTGGCTAGTGACTTTGAACATTGTCCCCTCTGCTTTCAGGTTCTCCTCTTCACTGATCCACCCTTGGATCACACCGGACATCTTCCTTCTGGTCACCTGCAGCATCTTTTCTTTCAGGCTCCATAGACCTCAACGCCGGAACCCGACACAACTTCGCACCTATGCACCCGCAGCCTGTGGGTGAGGTAAGAAGAGCATTTCGGTGCTCAAGGGTAGATTGACTCTCCTAGTGTCCAGTTCCACAGTCGTTTTATTCCGAACTAGTCAGGATTGTCCGTACTCACCTTTTACTAGAACTTTACTGTCCATAGACGTTGTTACGCATCTCGCGTGTGAGTTCACACTCTGCACACGCGTTCCGTGGGCCTCCTATTACTTACCTAAGGTTAGGGTAGTGAAGTACCAGCGATCCTACAGCCTCTGGACAGCTCCATTCCTTCTATCGACTTTCACATTCCACTTACTTAGTATATGGTTTGTTGTGCCCCTAGGGCAACATTGTAATTGTGCAACTTAAACGTAAGAGTCTTGTCATGTGCTTAGCCCTCTAATCCCATAAAGAGTTCAGAGGAGTTTGTTAGTTAATAAATATCTTGTTTATTTTCATAACTACCTGTGTGGTGTTTTCATTTGGTATTCAAGGGGTTATATGTGGTAAAACAGCTGGCTTCACATGCCAAAAGAGTTTAGCCTAAGACTGCTTTGTCCATGCTACCATTAGGATAGCTGTCTATAAGGTTGACTTACAACCAATCACCATAAGGGTTGTTTGGACTGATACAAGGTGATCACTAGAACTAGTGAACATCATGTATCAGGCCAACTTCTCACATACAGTACTTTGTAAATATGGTTCAATTGTCCAAAAGACAAACAATTAAGCGTGGCGAGAAAAATACACCTCCTGGTGAGTGGAAACCTTATAAGTAAAGTGGAAAGGACATAATTTGTGACTTCACGCACGGGCAATAGACAGACCTGGAGTGATATGTGAAATCTAAAAGTAGACTCTGTAAATGGGGGAAAAAATATATGGTCTAAAAGAAAAAAGAAAAGATCCTGGAATAAAACCTGGAAAACGAAAAAGTACATAGAAGAAATGGCGGAAAAGAACAAATTCAAAAAACAGGTAGCAGTGCCATGAGGCTTAAGAATTGAAAACATTTAGTCTCATGTCTGCAAGAAATAGTCACATTTTTCTAAAACAAAGAACACAGTGAAAAGTGAGTGATTGGTGAGTTTACTCGTGTGCAGAATTCGTTACAAAAACACCCTAATGGTCCTTTTTAAAAAAAAAATATTTATTGAAGTAGAGATCACGAATACAAAATAGAGCATACAACTTGTCATCAAGCAATTGTGGGGTTGCAAGAACAGTGTACTAGGCATTATTTTTCCAAAAACAAAAGAGAAAAAATAAAGAGAAATATGAAGGTACAGCCAGATAAGCCTTAAAACCTAAACAGAATTAAATTAAATCCGCTGTTTCATATATTATATATTAAACTACATACTACGGTATTTCGTAACAATCCTGCGGGAAATCAAGTATAGGTATAACAAGTGGTACATAGAAAATCAGGATTAATCAATCTTCTGCATCCATATATGCTCTAACCGGACCCGATATTTGCTGCCCCAATGCCTTTTTCCTCCTTCCCTTTATGGCGTACAAATTATATTCCATATTATAAGTGAATAGGAACCGAGTTTGCCATGCTTCAAATGAAGGAGGTTCACTTTGTAACCAACATGAGCCAATACAGAGCCTTAGGACCGCTGTAGCAACAAAAATCAGAAAGCCTGTATTATCGCTAGGCTCAACTTGATCAGGCTCCATATCTATACCCAACAAAATCTGCATTATTGAGAGCTGAAAAGGGGTGCTCAAAATCTCAGATAGAAACTTTTTTACATGCCTAAACAGTTCTCCTAATTTTACACAAGTGGCAAAAATATGCTTTACATCCGCCTGTTGGGCACTACATCTGAAGCATTTTCCTTCTGGGTCTCCACCCCACTTTGATATTTTATCTGGAGTACGATACATATAAAACAAGGTTTTATAATGTTGGGTTATAAGATTAGCAGACATAAGTATTCTTCCAGAGAGTTCAATTGACCTTTCAAGCGGTGCTCCTTGACATCCTAACCTATTCTCCCATTTAGTCACTTGTGCTTCTAAGTCATTAGGCATAGCCTCTAGCATTAAATTATAAAGTACTCCAATCCGAGCACCTTTCTTGTTGGCCTCTATAAGAGGGTTAGATACCATGCTTATAGTAGTTTTCATTAAATACTCACGAATTTGTAATTATTTTAAAAAAATGTGCAGTTGGGAGTTGATATTGTTGTTTCAGCAGACTGAATGACTTTAAGCCGTCCCCTGTGTATAAGTTCCCAACTGTAATTAACCCTTTCATGCGCCAACTCACCACTGTGCAGTCACAGTAGATACTCTGGTGTAAGCTCGGGGCAGTCAGTGGAGTATATATAGAGATCTTTTTGATTTTATAGTAATTTTTTATTGCCTTCCAGACTTTATAGGCAGCCGCTACCACCTTGAATCTGATGCGTTTGTAGTAGTTCCAATCCATACTGAGGAAAAGGCGATCCCTGACTTCGGCCCCCAATAACAGACCATATATTGATGGTTGTAATGCTGGCTCCAAAGGTCCTATCCCGTGAGCAAAATATTCATACGCAAAAGCATACAAGCATAATATTATAGAAGGAAGTCTGGTACCGCTCAACCCCCGACAGTCCTTGGCAATACCATATACTTTTTAGCGCGCTGCTCCTTCCCTCGAGCCCATACAAATTGCATACAGATCGCTTGCAACTGTGTAATGTATACAAGGGGAATCTCCAACGGTACGCAATGATAAAAATATAAAATCTTTGGTAATACCATCATTTTTAATGTATTGCACCTGCCTACAAGAGTCAGATGAAGACATTCAAATTGATCCAGTTGTTTACGAATCTCGCTAAGCAGCTTCTGCCAGTTGGATTCTACCGTAGCCGAAGCCGAGGCATTGATCTTTATCCCTAAATATGTGACCTCTGATAGAACCCGGTGTGAGAAGTTGGCCTGATATGTAGTGCTCACTATTCTAGTGATCACTGTGTATCATTCCAAACGACCCTTATTGATGATTGGTTGTAAGTCAACCTTTAGACCAGCTATCCTAGTAGCATGGACAAGAGCAGTCTTTAGGCTAAACTCTAGAGGGCGTGTTAAGCCAGCTGTTATACCATCATATATACCCCTTGAACACCAAGTGAAAGGAACATTGGGACTCTGCACCTGGCCACCCTAGTGCCTCTGGTGGTGCAATCTGAGTGCCTAACTGAGCCTTAGTTCTAACCCCGGAAACTATTCTTGCATGGAGTTTACTTACCTGCAAACTGATAACCTTTTTTTCCCCTCATAGAAACCAATGTTACAGGTTTTTGTTCCTAAAATCTTCCAAGTGTTGAACTGTTGAAATATCTTTTTGTATGAAAACCAAATAAACATTCATCTGAAAGAGACACGTTAGTGATAGATTCCTTACCTTAGAATATCCCCAGGCGTCAGACTGGATCCGGAAAGTTTTATGATCAGCCGTACCCCTGCCCGTCAGAAGGTGGCGTTGTGCGGCTCTGCGTCAGTAGCTTCCGTCGTATGCGCCAAGATGACGTCACGGAGACCACTTAGGCATCACCCATCCTTGACGTCAGTTCTTTCTTTTTCCGCGCTTATCCGGTTCGAGCACGTCCCCTAGTCCCTTTTTGGCCAACTTTTTTGAGACTTTTGTGTCTACTCCTTTTTGAGTCTTTGACTCCTGGTGCCACTTAGGGATGCCTGGGTATAAATCCTGCAGGTCTTACTGTCTGGGGCGCGACCATGACTCCCGGTCATGTTCCGACTGTCTGGCCATGACTCCGAAGGCTTTGCAGGAGCGATCCAGAAAGCTGCTGGAGGCCCGGCAGTCGTCTCTGTGATATTCGAGGTCCAGGGGACGATCGAGGGGCCGACCGCGGAGCCATCACTATCGCTCCTCTGGGTCGAAGTTTTCACACTCGGAATTGTGTAAGAGACATAAGAAACGTTGAAGACGCGTTTGCGTTCTCCGACGTTCCCCCGTCTGTATCAGAACCCGGACGAACGGGGTGCCTCCCCCGTGGCTCCGGTGGAGTCTTTGAATCCCGCGGCCTTATCAGGGACAGTCGGCGACTCTGGCCCAGGTGCAAGATTTTCTTGCTGCCATGGACCGCCTTTCCAGGCCTCCGGCTCCCGCCTTTGAGCCCGCAGTCCCAGCTGAGGGCCCTTCATTGCAGCCAGCTCTGCTACCGGCGGCCACGGCGCTGCAAGGTCCGGCGCCTCTAGCAGCTCTGTTCCCGGGTCAGCAGTGGGTTCTGTTTGTTCCACCTCCACCCTTACCCGGGTTTCCGGACAATTTTGTTTAAGGTTGCGACCTTAATTGGGCAGAACCGTTACACCGCTTGGATTCCCCTGTCCCTCCCCTGCTTCCGCAGCCTGTGCCACAGGCAATGGAGGAGGGGGTTGACTGGGAGGGGTCTGAGAACCCTCTTGCACAGCAGTGCAAGTGAACAGGAGTGGACGGAAGAGTCGGAGGATGCAGGTGGCCTTGACCTCTCCTCTGAGCCTGGTTTTCTGTCTCCTCCTGCTGTGGCCATGGAGGAGGACGCCACACATACTGTGGTGCTCCGTAGAGCAGCTGAAGCCCTTGACCTTTATCTGCCTACGGTCACCCTCAAAACCAACCTTCTCACTGAGGTTCTTCAGCCGCCGGCAAGCTCTATGGAGCCCCTGCTTCGGTTCAATGAGGCGTTAACGGATGTGTTGATGGGCACCTGGTCTAGACTAGCCTCAGGCGTTCCTGTGGATAAGAACATGGCTAGGCGTCATCGCCCAGCACCGGGTGACCCTGCATTTTTAATGACCCACCCAACTCCGGAGAGCCTAGTCATCCAGGCCTCCACTTCCCAAAGCGCATTCCCTACTGCCCGCTGGATAAGGAATCAAAGAAGCTGGAGCAGTTTGGCAAGAAATTGTTTTCCTCTGCTAGCTTGGGACTGTCGGTGAACACTGCATGCCTCTTGGGCCGCTACTCTCACGCTGTGTGGGACACGGTGGCACAGGCGCTGCCTCAGTGTCTGGAGGAGGTTCGGGCTGTGCTTTCCCAAGCTGTTGCTGAGGGGAAAGACGTCACGTAATTCTCCATCCGGTGTGGGCTGGACACCGCCTACTCACTGGGTAGGACGATCTCTACGACGGTGACCCTCTATCGCTATGCCTGCTTGCGGTCCGCGGGGTTTTCAGGGGATGTTCAGAATTCCCTCATATACATGCCCTTTGATGGTACCCGCCTGTTTTGCGATAAGGCAGACAGTGCTCTGGAGCATTTTAAGGACTCTAGAGCTACGGCCAAGTCCTTGGGTCTCTCCACTACGCGCCCGGCCACGTCTGCTTTTTGTTCCTTTTGTGGCCACAGAAGGGGCGCCCCAACAAGTTTGTTTAGCCAGAAGCCTTCATAGAACTAACCTGGACGTGGCCTTGATTGCCGATGCGGTGGAACAGGGGGCCAGCGCGCGGGTCAGTCCACTTCCGCTCCCGCAGCATCCGCCTCAAAGCCTTCTTAGTCCGAGCTTTGGGGTGCACCCCACGCCGGTGGGCCACAGGATTCAACATCACCTCCCCCACTGGCGCTCTGTCACCTCGGACAGGTGGATGCTGCAAATCGTCCGAAGGGGCTACTCCCTCCCCTTAGAGTCTCACTCTAAAGACTGCTTTCCTAGTAGCTATCACCTTTTCCACTAAACCTCCATTCATTTCCTTTCTGTTCATCCGGACAAGGTGGTTTTAAGGACCCGTCCTTCCTTCTTGCCGAAGGTTGTCACGCCCTTCCACATTGGGCAGACCATCACTGTGCCCACCTTCTTTCTGCCTCCTTCGAAAGGGGAAGAGTCTCCACTGTTTGGACCCAAAGCGTGCGCTCTGTCTATCTGAAGCGCACACAAAAGTTCCGGGTGGATGAACAGCTCTTTGTTGGCTACGTTGGCTCCAAAAAAGGTCGGGCCATGCGTGTGATAAAGTGCCATCTTTCTTGCATGGTATGCCACCACTTTTTGCTGAATTGCTGATGTGCTTTGACTGAGTGTTCCCTGGGCTCCTACCAATCAGGTGCCCAGGGCCTGTGTTTCTTCCCTAAAACTGTATTGAAGCTAAAACCCTATTTGCATCTTTGGCAATATGTCAGCCCCTGGTAAATGGTACCCTAGGTACCCAGGGCATTGTGACCAGAGAAGACCCCCAAGGGCTGCAGCACTTATTGTGCCACCCTTAGGGGCGCTGCACCCTGTCAAACACACCATGCCTTTGCAGCCTGAGTGTCCTGGTGCACAAATATACAAAGATTCGACATGGCACACATCCCTGTGTGCCATGCCCACAAACCCACTGCCCTGGCATACATCAGTCACCCCTCTAGCTGGGTGCCCTATGCCAATGGTGTGGGCACAGGTCCATCAGCCCTGTGCCCCTACAGTACCCAGGGCCATTCTGGGCTCTAAGTGCAGTGATGCCATTAAGAGTGTATGGTGCTTGGAGGTTGTCATTACGAACTCCACAGCACCATAATGGCTACACTGAAGACTGAGAAGTTTGGTATCAAACTTCTCAGCACATTAAACCCACACTGATGCCAGTGTGGGATGAAATGTAAAATGCACTACAGAGGGCATCTTGGAGATATCCCCTGAAACCTAACCTCCAATCCACATCTTGGCTGAGAGGCTTTCTAGGCTGCCACACAGCAGACATGTTGCTGGACCCCCGGGTGGAACCCCCTAATCCCCACCCCCACCGCTCTCCTGGGCCTGCAATAATGGGCGAAGTGCTAGGTTTCCTCCCCCAGGATGGGCAGGGGGAAGCTTCAAAGGTTTGTGAGCTTCTCCAGGCCACTTACTGTACTTGGCAACAGGCCCCCACCATTTCTGACCCCCACACTGGCGGGAAACCCTACGTCAGGAAAGGGGGGTGTGCCAGCCTGTGCCAACTCCACCGCTCAGGTGGGAAAGACGAGGTGAAGCACAACTCCGGACTCCGGCCATCTTGAGGATAGAGAGCTCTGCCCAATCAGAGATAGGCTCCTGCCCCCTCCCACAGGAGAGGAGCAGGATAGGGGGTGAACTCACCCCAGGACAGGGACCTATTGGTCCCTGCCCATACCTGTAACACTACTAAATTTAGTATTTTGGGGCACACTGAACCTTCCTTCCTGAGATCCCGATTTCGAAACAAAGAAAGAAGACCAAGATGACCCGCCGTGCAGCTGCTTACAAGAGGACGACACCAACTGACTTGGCCCCAGCCCTACCGGCCTGTTGATCCTTGAACCTGCTGTGAGAAGTTGGCCTGATATATGATGCTCACTAATTCTAGTGAACACCTTGTATCAGTCCAAACAACCCTTATGGTGATTGGTTGCAAGTCAACCTTATAGACCAGCTATCCTAATGGTAGCATGGACAAAGCAGTCTTAGGCTAAACTCTTAAGGCATGTGAAGCCGGCTGTTTTACCACATATAACCCCTTGAATACCAAGTGAAAGGACACCACACAGGTTGTTATGAAAATAAACAAGATATTTATTAACTAACACACACCTCTGAACTCTTTATGGGATTAGAGGGCTAAGCACATGACAAGACTCTTACGTTTAAGTTGCACAATTACAATGTTGCCCTAGGGGCACAACAAACCATATACTAAGTAAGTGGAATGTGAAAGTCGATAGAAGGAATGGAGCTGTCCAGAGGCTGTAGGATCGCTGGTACTTCACTACCCTAACCTTAGGTAAGTAATAGGAGGCCCACGGAACGCGTGTGCAGAGTGTGAACTCACACGCGAGATGCGTAACAAGGAAGATGAAGACCTGACAGCAGCGGGGACAATGTTCAAAGTCACTAGCCAGTGACTGGAGTGGAACCAGGAAGGAACCAGATGATGTTGTCGCGATCAGGTGAAGAGTGGACGCTTGACTCTGCAGCCAAGTGTACCAGGAAGCGTCTTCGACGACCAGGATGGAGGCACGAGCTGTCCCACGCAGGCTCTCGCTTTCGGCAGTGTTTGTTCCCGATTCGGCGTCAACAGGCCTTGGCAAAGGCAACCCACGCGGTGAGTGGAAAAGGCGTCTGGTGCGGACCAGGAGTGTCCGGGGTGCTTCTCCTTTGCAGGGAAGCAAGGGCCAGTCTGGAGCAACCAGACCAGCGGTGTAGATTTCAAGGATCGTCGTCTAGGAGGCCACTAGCTAGCCGGCAAGTGACCAGACAACGCGTCGAGCAGCAATTGAGCAAAAGGGCCTCACGCAGATCTCGTGGATGCTGAAGGGCTCATCTTCTGTGCAGGAGCTGCTCGGGGCTGGGGCTTCTCAATCCCCAAAGCACTTCGTTGAGGATGCCTCTGAAGTTGTGCTGGAAGTGAAGTGCAGTTTCTTCAAGGTGGCCGGTCCCACGTGTCTCGTCGCCCCCACGGATCTCAGCTGTGCTGCAGATGTAGGTAGAGGTCGGAGAGGTCTGGAAGTCCGGATCTCGTCGGGCTCTGAAGTCTGAATCCACTCGGGAAGACGACAGAGTGAACCGCTGGAACGCTTGATGGTGCCTGCTTGTGCAGGGTGGTCACTCCTTGGCCACAAGGGAGATTTCTTCAGTCTTCTGTGGAGCAGAACGTCGAAGTCCAGAGTTTCTTCTTGTAGAGTTTCAAAACAGGATTAATCTAATTTGGAATGGGACCAGCTCCTACCTTTATTCTCCTAAAGGGGGCTGTACTATCACTAGGTCCCTCCTATGGGTGGGACCAGGAAGGGGGTGGTTACCCCCCCCCTATCCTTTGTCCCGTTTCGCGCCAGAGCTGGGGCTGGAGTGCCCCAGCAACTGGTTTGAGCCGGAGTATGCACAGGACACCTTGTGTGCCCCGGGCATGTCTCATTCCTTTCAGGCCTGTCCTACCCAATACACAAAATCCTGTCTGGGGTGGTGCAAGCACCTCCCAAGGCAGGAAACCCTTTGTCCAGGCCTCCCTTGCTGGAAGGACTCCCAGCAGCAGGAGGTCAGACTCGTGTCTGTGGTGGCAGCATCCATTTTGTGATGCTGAGGCTCGAGTTAACTTTAACCGGGGTTCACAGTTACATACATGTCGTGCCCCTCTAGAAGGGTGGAATGCTATCCCCGTCGCTAGAACTGGCGAGGGGGTAGTATTCCAATTCGTATGACGCCTTACTCGACCTGTTTTGATAATGCTATGCCAAAGTTAGCAATAACCGCGAGGATTATAATGCACTTAAGAGTATATGGTATAGCGGTGTCATGGAAACAGCTAAAGGACTTGGATCCGAAAGCTGCAGACAAGCTCAGCTCATGCTAGAGCATCATCTCGCATAATTCCAAGCACTCTGCCTCCAGGATTGTTAAGGCCTGCCATAGGAGTGACTTATAGGAGTATATGTGTCCATTTTAGGTATAGATATAGGTATACTATATCTAAAGCAAAGGGTGATTACACCACCTTGCCCCAGCTGATTGATCAGCCAGTTGTGTCAGTTTTGGATGGCCAGCCAGGGGTGGCATAATACATGCTGCAGCCCTTGGTAGGCCTTGGTACACTTATGCCCTGGGTACCTATAGTACACTGTACAAGGACTTACAAGATTGACCCAATACCAATTGGTAAATGCACCTAAGGTACATGGAGTCCATTTTAACAGAGAGAGCTGAAAGCCTGGGGTCCTGGATAGCAGGAACTCAGGCCAACTATGTCGAAAACCAACAAAACACTAGGCAAAAAGTTGGGGGCAACCATAGTCAGATATTCACCTTCTTACACCTGCTCAATCCTGGCGTCTCCTGCGGAGAGAAACCTAGAGGACCTGCCTGCCTTGATCCTCTTAGAGACTGGGACTTCCACGAGCAGTAGTACTGCTCAAACAGCAATACCCCTGGTGCCAGCCAGGAACTGCAAATCCAACCCACTCCATTGATTAGCATGGAGCGCCAGACGGCTCAAAAGCACCCTGCGCCCAGCCGCCCGAGTGCCCCTGGCAGTGCAACCTACTTCCCCGTTTGCCCTGAGCAAGTAACCAGGAGTCCAGCTCCCACAGCCGCGTGGCCTGCTAGCCAGCAGCCACCAACCGAAGGCCCCCTGCCTCTCATTGGATAACATTGGGCCTAACTACCTCTGCTCCTGTGCCGCTTAAGGTGTACCAACTGTACCTACCTTACCCTGGGAGACCCCAAAGTCTATGTCCAGAACCTTAACTCTGCCAATCTAAAAGAAACCGGTTAATATTAGATTCCTTACCTTAGAATATCCCCAGGCGTCAGACTGGATCCGGAGATTTTTGCGTAGCAGTACCCTTGCGTGTCGGTAGGCGTCGTCTGCTGCTTCGTGTCCGTTGTGGGCGCCGTGATGACGTCGTCGGAGTACTTAGACGCCACCTCCGCGTGCTGACGTCAGTTCTTCTTTTTTCCGCGCCAGCAGCGCAGATCCGGAAAAAGTGGTACTGTAGTCACTTTTTGACTAACTTTTTTGAGATCTTTTTGATCATTTCTTCGAGTCTTCGACTCCGATCGGTGCCGATAGGGATGCCGGGTTTTAAGCCTTGTAGGGACTGCGACCGACTGATGTCGGTCACCGACCCTCACCGTCGGTGCCTCCACTGTCTCGGCGTCTATCATGACAACAAGACCTGCAACGACTGTTGGGCCTTAACCTCGAGCGGCTCGAGCTCCGGCAGTCGGCCCCGCGCCGTGAGGTCCCGGTCCGGACAGAGGTTGAGGGACCGGTCGCGGGGGCCGAGCCATCATAGCTCCGGGAGTCGACATCACTCTTCCAGGTCTAAGTAGTCGTCGGGTAAGCACAAGAAGTCAGAGACATCATCGCTCTCCCGACTCCCCCTGACGCTCGCGCGATGCTGCCGGGGTTTTGGGTGACACCGCCCATGCGGCTCCGTCAGTCGCGGGCGTCGCGACCTGGCCCATACCCTCCGGTCCCTGGGCAGCAATCGACGCTGGAGGAGATCGAGCGCTTCCTCATGGCCATGAGGTCCCTCACTCCCCCGGCAGGTCCGCGGCGCCTTCGAGCCCAGCGGACCCGTCTGGGGGTCCTAGCGGGTCGGGTGCTTCGACCCCGACGCCGGCTGTTGCTTCGGCGCCTTCAGGCCCGGCGCCGCAGGGCCCCACTGGATCCGCTTCTGGATCCGGATCGTCACCGGTCGACCTGACTACCTCACCAACGCCGGTTCCACAGTTGTCACCTCCGGCGCCGTCCCCAATACCTCCTCGACCCGGTTCCGGCGTCGGAGTGGTGCCACTGGGCGCCGCTCTCGAAGCTGCTTGGGGAGATCCGCTTCAATGAACCGGCCCCGTCCTTTGACAACCCTGATTATCAGGAGATGGGTGATGAGGAATATTGGGAGGGGTCTGAGGACCCTCTGACACGTGAGTGTCAGTCCCAGGAGGACTGGACAGGTGGACTTGGGTATGCCAGTGGTCTGGACACTTCGCCAGACACTGGTTTTGTCTCACCTCCTACCGTGGCTTCGGAGGAGGGGGCATCCTTCAGTGTGGTGTTGATGCGGGCAGCCAAGACCTTGGGCCTTGAGCTCCCCGTCGCGGCCGTGAGGACTAACCTCCTCACTGAGGTCCTTAAACCGCAGTCAAGCTCAACTGAGCCTCTGCTGCCGTTTAATGAGGTCTGGACTGACGTTCTTTTGGGCACTTGGTCCAGGCCCGCTACAGGCCAGCCTGTAGATAGGGACGTGGCCAGACGCCACTGCCCGCCCCGGGCGACCCTTGTTTCCTGTCCACCCACCCCACCCCCGAGAACCTGGTCATCCAGGCCTCTAATTGCCAGACCGCATTCCAGTCTGCTCCGCCTGATCGGGAATCCAAGAGGTATGAGAATTATGGAAAGAAAATATTCTCCTCCCTTAGTGTGGGACTGCGGTCTTCCAACACCGCATGCCTTTTGGGCTGTTACACCCACTCCCTGTGGGACACGGTCGCGGACGTGCTGCCACATTGCCCGGCGGAGGTCAAGGCTAAACTCACCCAAGCCCTTGCGGAGGGTCGAGATGCGGAACGTTTCTCCATCCGTTTTGGGCTGGATACCACCGACTCACTGGGCAGAGCGATGGCAACGACGGTGGCGATTCGTCGCCACGCCTGGTTGAGATCCGCCAACTTTTCAACGGATGTCCAGAATACACTCATGGACATGCCGTTTGATGGCCGTCGCCTCTTTGGCGACAAGGCAGACCATGCGCTTGAGCGCTTTAAGGACTCCAGGGCTACGGCCAAGTCCTTGGGCCTCTCGGCCCTGCGCCAGCGAACAGGTGCCTTTCGCTCCTTTCGTGGCCAAGGAAGGGGCGCCCCCACACGTGCTGCCAGCCACGCACCGCAGGCTAACATCCAACGCTGTGGCAGCCGTGGAAATCGCAGTGGAGGCGGTTGGGGACAACGGCGAGGCCAGTCCACACCTTCCCCCGCAGCATCCGCCTCAAAGCCCTCCTAGTCCATGCTTTCAGGCCCATGTGACTCCAGTGGGGGGCAGGGTTCGCCATCACCACTCCCACTGGTGCACTGTGACATCGGACAGGTGGGTGCTGCAAATCGTCCGAAGGGGCTACTCCCTCCCCTTCGAGACGACCCCTCAAGCCATGCCACCGCAATACCACCGCGTATCGGGGGATCATCTGCGGCTTCTGCAGGAGGAAGTTCTCCAGTATTCAATCTTTCATAGATTCACATGCTTGTATCTTCCCCGTCGTCATGTGGGAGTCTCCCGGTAAATAATAACCATAGCAGTAGAAGAAAAAACTGCCTGGAAACCATAGAGTAGTGAAACAATAGGTAACCTCTCCTCCTCATTATGTGGTCCAAACTATAGCCAATCAACACACAGCACCAGCCTACACCATTCCCAGCCACCATACCTCAGATTTCCTACCGCCCAAGAGTGAGCTATGCAGGAAACCAGAGATAAAAGGTGGTCTACCTAGCAGAAACTGGGAGGTGGTCGGGCGCATGTGAATCTATGAAAGATAATATTGGAGAACCATAGTGTACAGGTAAGTAACTAGTTCTTTCCCCAGTATTCAATCTTTCATAGATTCACATGCTTGTATCAGAGTAGATAGCAGTCCTTGTTGTCAGAGCATTTCTAGGCTAGACCCCCTTTTTTCTCGGGGCTGTGTGCCATAAACTCCTTTTAGAAAAAGAACTCTTTAAGAATCAAAAGGGTACAAACAAGCGACCTTTGTCATTAGTCATTTGTGCAGAAAAACAACATTATAGAAAAAACTGTAGAAATTCATAAACATGTACCTTATTTAAAAAGATGTCGCAGAACTGCCTGTCCCACTGCTGCATCTGCTTTCCATTCTGTGTCCAGACAGTAATGTTTGGGGAATGTATGAACATTCGACCAGGTTGCTGCTCTGTATATGTCTGGAAGGGGTACTCCTGCGAGCAATGCAGAAGACGTTGCCATCTTCCGTGTATCGTGAGCACGGACTTTCATGTCGAGAGGTCTTCCTGCTTTCTCTTGACAGAAGACTATGGCGGATGCAATCTATCTAGAGATGGAGGATCTTGAAAGGGCTAGACCTTTTCTTGGCCCTGAGTAAGCAACAAACAATTGGATCGATTTGCGAAAGGATTTTGTCTTTTCAATGTAGAACTTTAGACATCTGCCAATGTCCAAAGTATGAAGAGCTTTTTCAGCCACTGTAGAAGGATTCTTAAAATATGTAGGAAGAATCACCGGTTCATTTAGATGAAAGGAAGAGGGTATTTTAGGAACAAATTTCGGATTAGTTCTTAGCATCACCTTATCTGGCCTGAATTGTATGAAGGGATCCTGTATTGAAAAAGCTTGGATTTCGCCGACTCTCCTGGCTGATGTTAGTGCCAGGAGTAATGCTACTTTCCATGACAAGAATTGCAATTCCGACTTGTGGATTGGCTCAAACGGAGCTTTCATGAGTTGTGACAAAACTGTGTTAAGCTGCCATGGAGGCGGAGGGCGCTTAACTGGAGGAAACTTTCTGAATAACTTTTAAAAATTCCTTTGGGACCACAGAGATGGGTGACCTGGAGATCTTCGGTATCTGTATATTGCTGCTAGATGGACTTTAATAGATGAATATGGCAGTCCTGATCTGGCTAAATGCAGCAAATAAGGGAGAATTTGCTCAGGTGAAGACGAGAAGGGATGCACTGTATGAGCAAGGCACCAATTACAGAATCGTTTCCATTTTGCAGTATATGTCTTGTTGGTAGACAGTGCTGTGGAACTTTTCAATATTTCACGACATTCCGGAGGGATATCTAAAGACTGGAATTCGTGCTCAAAAGGTTCCAAGCCGACAATTTTGGAGAGGTCAATTGTGGATGAAGTACTTGGCCTCTGTTCATGGAAATCAAATCCCTGGTTATTGGAAACTGTATCCTTGGTTCCACCGACAGCTGGAGAAGTTCTGTATACCAAAACTGCCTCGGCCAGGCTGGTGCTATTAGAATTATTTGGCAAGGTTCCGATCTCATCTTTCACAATATTCTCGGAATTAGGGGAAAGGGAGGAAATGCATAAGCAAACATCCCTGTCCATCAGAGATGAAGGGTATTCCCTCTCGAACCCTGCTGAGGGAACCTGCTGGCATAATGCTTGCACTTTTTGTTGCTCTGATTTGTGAACAGGTCCAAACCTGGCTTGCCCCACAAGTTGAAAATCCGATTCTGTTGGACTTGACATAGTACCCACTCGTGGCAAATGTCGAACGACCTGCTTAACAGATCTGCTTTTGTATTTTCTATCCCTGGAACATGTTCCACTTGCAGAGATATTTTGTGACGCAGAAGCCAAGTCCAGATTTTTTGTGCCTGTGTCAATAGGGGCTTTGATCTTGTGCCACCCTGCTTGCGAAGGTAAAACGTTGTTGTAGTGCTGTCCGTCCGCACTAAGACCGATGAACCTTGGATTCTGGGAAGAAAGGCCAGAAGGCCCAGGGAAACAGCTTTCAATTCCAAGAGATTGATGTGAAGTTTTGCCTCTTGGGGAGACCAAAGACCTTGAATCTCTAGGTCCTGCAGGTGTGCTCCCCAACCTCGTAATGAAGTGTCTGATGTCATAACGTAACTTGGCGATTGTGGTTCGAATAACAGGCCCTTTGTCCGGTTGCTCCTGATACCCCACCATGACATTGCTCGTTTCATCCGACAAGTTAAGACCAGCTTGTCGTCGAATGAACCCAGAGCTTGAACCCATTGTTTGTCCAGAGCTTCTTGCAGTGGTCTCATCTGCAAACGGCAGTTGGGAATCAATGGGATACAAGAGAACATCATTCCCAGTAAGGATTTGAATATCCTGATGGAAGTGGACTTTTTTGATGTCAAAGATGCAGTTAGATTCAGGATTTTTGTTACTTGTTCCTCTGATGGGTACGCTTTTACTTCCTGAGTTTTTAAGATTGCTCCTAGGAATTGCAGGGAACGTGTCGGAAGGAGAAATTACTTTTCTCTGTTTATCCGAAGGCCTAATCTTTGAAAAAGATCCATGCAAATCCGTAAAGATCTTTGTGTTGCTTGGTACGATGGTCCTTTTATCAACCAGTCGTCCAAATAAGGGAAAATTTGGAGACCTTGCTGCCTTAGATGTGCTGCTATTGGAGCCATGCATTTTGTGAATACTCTGGGGGCAGACTTCAGGTCGAAAGGGAACACCTTGACCTGGTAATGGCGCCCCGCCACCATGAATCGAAGATACTTCTTGTGTTTTTTGTGGATCGGAATGTGGAAGTATGCATCCAACAGGTCTAGAGAGACCATGTAGTCTCCCTTGCGAAGAAGTAGAAGAATTTCCTGTAAGCACAGCATGTGGAAAGAAATTTTCTTTATGTATTTGTTCAGATCTCTGAGGTCCAGTACCTGCCTCCATTTTGAAGAATGCTTTTTCCTTATTAGGAAGAAATGTGAATAAAAACCGGTTCACTGCTGGTCTGATGGGACTTCCTCTATCGCTCCTTTCAGTATGAGTGATAAGATCTCTGCTTTGAGAGCTGCTAGATCTTGTTGAACTCTGCAGAGAGGTGGACGATTTGGAGGTTTTTGTGAGAATTCCAGGGTGTGACCTGTGTAATGATGTCTAATACCCATCTGTCCGACGTTATGGCCTGCCAATGCAGAAGAAACTGAGAGAGGTAGTGGAACTGATTGATCTGAAACTGTGTTTGAGGCGCCTGAAGAACATCACTGTCTGCGACCAGAGTCTTGCTTTCCTCTGGCAGCAGATTTTCTCCTTCCTTGTTGTTGGAAAGAAGTATTCGAGGACCGATATTGCTGGTTGGAGGAGTACTGACGGTATCCCTGTTTATTGTACGGTTGGTACCTATTAGATTGATAAGTGGAACGCTGTTGAAAATGTCCTCTGGATCCTCTGCCTTGCTGCAATGATCACAAGGATCTAGCAGTATCAGTATCTGCTTTTATCCCCTGCAGCGCCTCATCAATATGCTTACCAAAAAGGCTTTCACCATCAAATGGCATGTCCAAGATTTTGGACTGTACCTCAGGTCTAAAAGATGTGGCCTTGAGCCATCCTTGCCTCCGTAGGGCTACCGCACCAGCCATCTGGCGAAAAGCAATAGACGCTATGTCCATTGCTACGTCTATGGACTCCGACGCTGCCCTGGCACCATCCTGCAGAATGGAATTTGCCTCCTCTTTCTTGTCATCCAGGAGGTGCGACAGCAGTGGTGCGATGTCAAACCACATCTGTCTATTAAACCGGCTCAGAAGTGCCATTGCGTTAGCCGCTTTGATTGATGCTGCTGCCATGACTGCAAAGCGTTTACCTATACCATCCATCTTTTGCCCTCCTTATCAGGGGGTGCAAAGCATGTTGTCATTGGGTTCTTGGAGCGCTTCTGCGCTGCTTGAGTCACAACCGACTCCGGTCGAGGATGACCAAAAAGACATGCTGGAGCAGTTTCCTTAGCACAATACTTCTTGCAGGACATTTGTCAGGCAGCTACGTGGGCCTCGCTGCACACGTTTGCAAGACACTACTGCCTGTACAGCCAAGTCCAGAGGGATGGCTTCTTTGGCCGTTCTGTCCTCCAGGACTTTCTGGTGTGAAGATTGATTCGCAGACCCACCACCGAAGTTGGTATTGCTGCGTTATCTATTCTAAGGTAAGGAATCTAATACTAACCTGTTTCTTTCAGATGAACAAGTTACTTACCTTCGGTAACGATATATCTGTAAGAAACAGTAGTTAGTATTAGATTCCTTACCGCCCCACCCATCCTCCCCGTTCTGCGAACCGATATCTAGGGTTAAGGTCATCCCCTTTCAGGGCCCTAGTTTCATTGGCACCGGTGTTGGTTTTTGACATGGCTCTGCGTTTTTGATGCGGAAAAGCTGTGTCTAAGAACTGACGTTAGCACGCGGAGGTGGCGTCTAAGTACTCCGACAAAGTCATCACGGCGCCCACGACGCCGACGACGGACGCGGAGCCGCAGACGACGCTTACCGACGCGCAAGGGTACTGCTACGCAAAAATTTCCGGATCCAGTCTGACGCCTGGGGATATTCTAAGGTAAGGAATCTAATGCTAACTACTGTTTCTTACAGATATATCGTTACCGAAGGTAAGTAACTTGTTCGTCTAGTACTTACCCAACAGCCGATAACTCACTTTTCTTCCGTAGGTTAACATTGACTGGTTTCACTTGGAAATTCTTCTAAGTGTGGAGTTTTAAAACTTGAAAATATTCATCTAGTATCAGCCGGACAACGAATTCCAATTTACTCACCTGTTATCAGGAGAGACCTCAGTGCGGCATCTTTGAGCCCAGCACTAACCCTGAAAAATAATTCTAACCGTACTTCACAGTAACTTGAATTTCCTTCCATAGGATATCATTGCCTGCTTTTTGCTGAAAAAGTTTCAAAGTGTCGATTTTTTAAACATACAAATATTCTTTAAAAATCGTGCAAACGATAAAAACGTAATTACTTGCATGTCCCAGTGCTGAACCTAGGAGTCAAGCACTGGATTGCCAAAGTAACGTAAACATACTGTTCGAGGCATATGAGCTGCAGATTACACACTGTGCATAGATCGCCACCTAGTGTTGGGCCCGGATGTTTGCAGTTTGTTTTTGTCCTGAAAAGTTCTTTGGAAGTCACGAGATAGGTGACTCCTCCTTTGGACCACATTGCGCATGGGCATCGGCTCCATCCCCAGATTGTTCTTTTTTTCTGCCATCGGGCTCGGGTGTGTTTCCTGCTTTCCGGTTTGGAACCGAATTTCCTTCGACGCACAATCCTCGCCCAGATCGAGGGTATTGTTTCAATCGCACTCCCCATCGGCGCGATTCTTCACCACTTCGAAGTCTTCGATTCTGGTCGTCGACTAAGGGCTTCGGGCCTACCTGGGCCTTACTCTCTGGCTCATGGAAAGGACGCCATTCAAGAAGTGTCCTCAATTTGGGTCAAAGTTTCCCCACACCGATCTACATGAGATGTGCAACCTTTGCCTCTCACTGGAGCACGAGGCCAAAGACTGGAAGTCATGGGTCGCACTCCAACTCCACCCATCAGCGGGTGAACCCCTGGAGCATCACGGTAGATGCAGTTTTATAGCGAGTGCGCTATTTTCAAAAGTTCGTGTGTTCAGGCAAGTTTGCAGCACCAACTCTGGACACCGGTGTTTCGGAATAGTTGTTGCTCGTCAGCAGAGTGTAGGTCGGTCAGGGGTTTGCTGTGCAGGCTGCCAAGTGTTCTCAGGTTGATACCTCTCTAGGCGCGTGGGTGCAGGATCCGAGCTCGTCAGCTCTTAGCTCGAGGGAGCCATTTAACTGGAAGTCATGGGTCGCACTCCAACCCCACCCACCAGCGGGTGAACCTAGCCCAGAGCATGTGGAAGTGGGCCATTCAGAGGAACATCTTCCTCATAGCGGAGCATCTCCCGGGCGTAGACAACCAGATGGCGGACCTGCTCAGCAGGCACAGTCATCAGATGCACGAGTGGGAAATCCACCCCTCGGTACTCCAGCCATACTTCCAGCAGTGGGGTCATCCAGAGATCGACCTCTTCGCCACAAAAGAGAACGCAAAATGCCAAAGCTTCGCCGCCAGGTTCCCACACCCGCAGTCTCAGGGCAATGCGATATGGATGAACTGGTCAGGCAGATTTGCGTACGCTTTTCCCCCAGCCCCACTCATACCGCTGGTGGCGCGCAAACTGCGGCAGCACTCCATGACGCTCATCCGGTTGCTCCAACGTGGGCACGGCAGGCTTGGTACACCACGTTCCTGGAACTTTCAGTGGTGCCTCACCAACGGATGCGCCTCACTCCCAGCCTCCTCACTCAGAGCAATGGAGACATTCAGCACCCAGATCCTCAACAGTTGAGCCTAGCGATTTGGCTCCTGAGGTCATAGAGTTTGGCTACCTCAACTTGCCCCCTGAGTGTATGAACATCATCAAAGAGGCAAGGCGGCCTACAACTAGGGCGTGCTATGCAGCCAAATGGAAACGATTTGTCATGTACTGTTCCAACAATGACATTAATCCGCTAGATGCGTCCACGCAGAACATCATATGTTACCTGCTGCATCTGTACCAATGCAATCCAGCGTATAGTTCCATCAGGATACATTTGGCTGCTATAGCCGCTTATCTTCAGAACAGGCAGCACCTTTCACTTTTCAGAGTGCCTGCCATCAAAGCCTTTTTGGAGGGCCTTAAATGAGTGATCTCTCCCAGACACCCTCCTTCGCCTGTCTGGAATCAAAATATCGTTCTCACCAGGCTCATGGGGCCCCCCTTTGAGCCTCTCCATTCTTGTGAGATACAGTTTCTTACTTGGAAAGTGGCTTTTCTAATAGCCATCACATCGCTACGAAGAGTCAGCAAGCTTCAAGCCCTCATAATTCAAGAGCCCTACCTACAAATTCATGCTAATAGGGTAGTGCTGCGCACCAACCCCAAGTTCATGCCAAAGGTAATCTCGCAGTTCCACATTAATCAAAACATAGAACTGCCAGTTGTCTTTTCCAGACTCAGTGGCAGACAGAGCACTGCACACCTTGGATGTCAAAAGAGCTCTACTGTATTACATCGACAGGACAAAAGACTTTTGAAAGACTAAACAACTGTTTGTTGCCTTCTCTCCACAACACAAAAGTAACGTTATTTCCAAATCGGGTATAGCCAGATGGATAGTTAAATGCATTCAAACCTGTTATCAAAAGGCTAAACATACTTTAACAGTTCCCCCAAGAGCGCATTCCACACGCAAGCTAGGGGCATCCATGGCTTTCCTAGGTAACATTCCTCTAGAGGATATATGTAGAGCAGCCACATGGACCACCATACATACATTTACCAAACACTACTGCGTAGATGTACACTCCAAACAGCAAGCTGCTGTAGGACAGGCTGTTCTCAGAACTCTCTTTCAGACTGCTGCAGCTGGCACGGGCAACCGCCGATAAGGAGGTAACTGCTATTTATTCTATGCACAGATATGAATTCAGCAACCCACATGCCTCGAACGGAATATGCTACTTACCAGTATGCATCTGTTCTTGGCATGTAGGGCTGCTGACATTCATATCGCCCACCCTCCTCCCCGGTGCCTGTCGCTCAGGCATGGTCATCTCTTACTGTATAACACTCCATCTCTGCCACAATGGCGAAAAACAATCTGAGGATGGAGAGGATGCCCATGCGCACTGTAGTCCAGGGGAGGAGCCACCTATCTTGTGATACTTCGAAGACTCTTCCAGGACAACAATGTGCAATCATCCGGACCCAACACTAGGCGGCGATCTATACACAGATATGAATGTCAGCAGCCCTACATGCCAAGAACAGATGCATACTGGTAAATAGCATATTCCTTCCTCGCTACTCTAGATCTCAAGGACGCATACTTCCACATTCCCATTCACAAAGCTCACAGGAAGTATCTCAGATTTGTAATAGATGGGCAGCCCTATCAATTCAAAGTACTCCCATTCGGAGTCACAACAGCACCAAGAGTATTTACCAAGTGACTAGCAGTAGTGGCAGCACATTTATGAAGACAGCACATCCACGTCTTCCCGTACCTCGATGACTAGCTCATAAAAGCCAGCTCATACAACCAGTGTGTGCAACACACTCATGCCACGATCCAACTGCTCCACAACTTGGGGTTCACAATAAACCACACCAAGTCTCATCTGCAACCATCCAAAGTACAACAGTACCTTCGTGCCACAATAAACACCTCAACAGCGTTAGCTTATCCCACTCCAGTAAGGATAGCCAGCATGCCAGCTCTTCTCACAAAGTTTCAGCCACAACACTCCCTTCCAGCACGAGTGTTCATGCAGCTCATAGGGATGATTGCCTTTTGCATTTTCATAGTGCCCCATGCAAGACTTCAAATGTGTCCTCTCTAAGAGTGCTTATCACGTCAATGGAACCAGGCTCAAGGTCAATTAACAGACCTAGTGTTGGTAGACGGTCCGCATGGACAACATGACAGCCATTTATTACATACAGAAACCGAGCGAAACACACTCCCTGCAACTCTCTCAATTAGCACAAAACATATGGCGGTGGGCTATACCTCAAAACCTATTTCTCCTAGCCCAGCATGTTCCAGGAGTACAAAATACCATAGCAGATCTGTTATGTCGTCAGACACAACAGACCCACGAGTGGGAACTTCATCCGCAAGTGTGAGAAAGTGCCATCTTTCTTGCCTTGGTATGCCCCCACTTTTTTCTGAACTGCTGATGTGCTTTGACTGAGTGTGCCCCGGGTTCCTGCCAACCAGGTACCCAGGGCCTGTGTTCATTCCCTAAAACTAAAAGCCCAATTGGCCTCTCTGACCACCTGTCAGCCCCTAGTAAATGGTACCCTAGGTACCCAGGGCATGGTGACCAGAGAAGACCCCTGAGAGCTGCAGCACTTATTGTGCCACCCTCAGGGGCCCTGTACACTGGCATCCACACGCTGCCTTTGCAGGCAGAGTGCCTAAGTACAGAACTAAACCAAGAGTCGACATGGCACACATCCCTGTGTGCCATGCCCACAGAACCCACTGCCCTGGCAAACTTCAGTCACCCCTCTAGCTGGCTTTCCTATGACAGAGGTGTGGGCACAGGTGCATGAACTCTGTGCCCCTTCAGTACCCTGGGCCATTCCTGGGCACTAAGTGCAGTGATGCCATTAAGAGTATATGGTGCTGGGAAGTTGTCATTACGAACTCCACAGCACCATAATGGCTACACTGAAGACTGACAAGTTTGGTACTAAACTTTTCAGCACATTAAACCCGCACTGATGCCAGTGTGGGATTTAATGTAAAATGCACCAGAGGGCATCTTAGAGATGCCCTCCAAAATACTAACCTACAATCCACCTCTGGACTGAGTGGCTGCAGAGGCTGCTACACAGCAGACATCTTGCTAGACCCCTGGGTGGAAAGCCCCCCACTCTCCTGGGCCTGCAACAATGCACATCCTAGGCGAGGTGCTAGGTCTCCTCCCCCAGGATGGGCAGGGGGAAGCTTCAAAGGCATGCCGCCTCTGTGAGCTTCTCAAAACCATTTGCTGTACCCAGCAACTGGCCCCCACCAGTTCTAACCCCCAATCTGACGGGAAGACTGGCGGGAAAAACTACGTCAGGAAGGGGGTTGCCAGCCTGTGCCAACTCCACCCGTCAGGTGGGAGAGACGAGGTGAAGCACGACCCCAAGCTCCGGCCATCCTGTAGATGAGGAGCCCTGCCCAATCCCAGCTAGGCTCCTGCCCCGCCTCTTACAGGATAGGAGCAGACTAGGGGGTGTACTCACCCCAGGACTAAAACCCATTGGTCCCTGTCCTTGCCCTACCTGTAATGCCCCTAATTTCAGGATTTAGGGGCTCCCTGAACCTTTCTTCCTCAGATCCTGATACGAAAAGAAGATCAAGAAGAAGACCTGCCGTGCAGTTGCTAACAGGACGACAACAACTGACTTGGCCCCATCCCTACCGGCCTGTCGGTCCTGGAACCTGCTCCTGCCTAATCCCGGTGACTTCTGCTTACAGCAACTTGGGACACCCAGAGGACCTGCCTGCCTTGACCCTCTTAAAGACTGGAACTCCCATCAGCAGAGGCTCTGCTGCAACAACCCACCTGGTGCCAACCAGGAAGCTCGACCAGCCCACTCTGCACCCGCCGGTCTCAACCGAACCAAGACCACGAGGATTTCCCCCTGGCGACTGGGACCCGAAGTCCAGTGCTCAAAGAGCCTCCTCGACGAACCAGCCGACGCCTGCAGACTCCGAACCATTGGCCACCCCAACCGCAACCAGCCACGGGTAAGCTTTTCTGACACCCAAAGACACCCCTGCACCCGGCACCCTACAGCCCCCTGTGCCTCCCTTTGGGGTACCTACCTGTGCTCCAAAAACCCAACTTTCCTCTAGAAGTGCTGGTCGCCCCTGGAGAGTCTCCGTCCCCGAGCCTACAGCCTTTGTTCCTTTTTGACCTTTCCCACTGGATAACATTGAGCGCCCAACGGCTCAAGAGCACCCTGCACTCAGCCGCCCGAGTGACACCTTTGTCCTATCCTACTCCCCCCCCCCCCCACCCCCTCCCTTGCCCTGAGCAAGTGACCAGGAGCCCAGCTCCCACTGCCGCGTGGCCTGCTAGCCAGCAGCCACCAATCAGAGGCCCCCTTTCCCTCATTGGATATCATTGGGCCTACCTACCTCTGCACCCGGCCGGCCCTGCCCTGCTGGGGCTGAACAGACTGTACTTACCTGACCCTGGGGGACCCCTGAGTCTATACCCGGAACCTTAACTTCCCCAGCCATGTACTCACCTGGAAACCGGTAACTCACTTACCTGCCATTGAATAACATTGACCCATTTTGCCTCGAAACTTTTCTAAGTGTGAAGTTTTGAAAACTGCAAATATTCATATAAAATCAGCCGAATTCCGAAGTACTCACCTGCAAGCAGGCGAGAAGCCAGTGCTGTACTTTGCAGCACAGTACTATACCGCAAAAGTAATCCTTACCGGGTTTACTAGTAATCTGTATTTTCTCCATAGGAACCCATTGTATGCTTTTCTATGAAATTTCTTCTAAGTGCCTACTTTTGAAAACTTGAAATATTCTTTAAAAATAATACGAAATACTGAAACGCAATTACCTATCTGTTTTAAGTTCAGACCCCAGTGCTGGCCCTAGAAGCCCAGTACTGGATTACAAAAGTAACGCAACCATACTTTACCTGCAACCTGAATTTTCTCCCATTGAATAACATTGCCAGGTTGTCATTGAAAAGTGTGAACTTTTAAAACGGCTTTATATTCATGAAAATTCACCTCAGTAACTAAAACGTTTTTGCTAATCTGGTTTTATGCTTAGACCCCAGGACTGAATCTAGGATCTAGTCCTGGAACTACTAAATTAATCTGTACTGTAATCAACTGTACTTTTATGGTAACAACCCATTGAGCTCAGTGCTAAAGTGTCTAGACTTGAGTGGCCTTCAGCAGCTCCTGTACCTATTGTGTTCACCAACTTCATTGCTTCCTTGCAAAGTAATTACATAAGAGTTCTCATATCTAGCAAAGTATGTTTTTATGCCTTTTGCTTCTAAAAATAAAACCACTATATCTTTGGATATAAAAACCATTGGCCTGGAGTTTAGTATTAGAGTGTATGAAATCCTTTGCTGACTGGGTACAACAAATGCTTTGCACTTCCCTCTGGTACTGCCTTACTGCTCGGCCAAACTACCACTTTGGAGAGTGAGGTCAGTCCTGACTTTAACCTCTGTTATACCTTTGGGGTTTGTGGACTCTATACACAATGTACTTCATTATTGTCCAGTATATATAGAGCCACTTTCTCACAGCAAGTTCTTCAACCATTCTTTCAGATGTGGGGACAACCTCAGATAGACCTCTTTGCCTCCCACTAAAATGCCAAATGCCCAAGCTTCGCCGCCAGATATCCACACCCACTGTCCAAAGGCAATGCGATATAGATGAACTGGTCAAACAAATTTCCTTACGCTTTTCTACCTCTACCACTCGTGCCACTAGTAGTACGCAAACTACAACAGCATTCTCTAACCCTCGTCCTATTTGCTCCAACTTGGGCCTGACACACTGCTACAACGATCTGTAGTACCGCACCAAAAACTATACCTGTCTCCACGCCTTTTAACACAGAACCGTGGAGCGATCAGGCACCCGGACCCAGCTCAGCACAACCTTGCGATCTGGCTCCTAAAATCTTAGAATTTGGATATCTTAACCTTCCTCCAGAATGCATGAATGTAATAAAAGAAGCTAGACGTCCAACCACTAGAGCATGCTATGTAGCTAAGTAGAAACGCTTTGTAATCTACTGTCACAACAACTATATTAATCCCTGGGATGTGTCTATTCAACACATTATAGGATACTTACTACACCTCCAAAGATCCAACTTAGCCTACACATTTATTAGACTGCATCTTGCTGCAATACAGCATATCTTCAAAACAGACAGCATCTATCTCTACGGCTAATGGGACCTCCCTTCGAACCTTTACACAAATATGAACTATAATTTTTAACATGGAAAGTTGCGTTCCTATTAGCTATTACTTCTCTATGAAGAGTTTGTGTGCTACAAGCACTAACCATTCAAGAACCGTTCTTGCAAATGCATCATAATAAGGTCGTTCTCTCTACTAATCCAAAATTCCTGCCTAAGGCCATAAGGTCGTTCTCCGTACTAATCCAAAATTCCTGCCCAAGGCCATTTCTCCCTTCCACCTCAATCAATCTGTGGAGCTCTTCATAACCTAGATGTCAAAAGAGCTTTGCTATACTACATTGAGAGAACATAACCCTTTCGTAAGACCAAACAACTTGTGTCTTTCTCACCACCACACAAGGGTAATCCCATATCAAAATCTGGGATAGTTAGATGGATTGTCAAATGCTTACAGATTTGCTACCACAAAGCTAAACATAAGTTATATGTTCCTTCTAAAGCCCACTCTACAAGGAAAATAGGGGCTTCAATGGCATTTTTAGGGAACATTCCCCTGGATGACATCTGCAGAGCAGCTACATGGCCTTCACCGCGCACATTCACAAAACACTATTGCGTAGATGTGCAAACCAAACAACAAACTAATGTGGGCCAGGCTGTTCTCAAAACATTATTCCAAACTACTGCAACAGATACGGGTGGTCGCCACTAAGAGTGGGTACTGCTATACAATCTATGCACAGTGTGTAATCTGCAGCTCATATGCCTAACGGAAAATGCTACTTACCAGTATGCATCTGTTCTTGGCATGTAGAGCTGCAGAGTTACACACTCCCACCCGCCTCCCTGGCTACTCTGGTCTGTTCCAGTATTCTCTTAATTAGATACAGCTTACATGGACATCCTTCCTTTTCTTGCAAAGCTCCATTATTTACCTAATGGCGAAAAACAATCTGGGGCTGGAGCCGATGCCCATGCGCAATGTGGTCCAAAGGAGGAGTCACCTATCTTGTGACTTCCAAAGAACTTTTCTGAACAAAAACATACTGCAAACATCCGTGCCCAACACTAAGTGGCGATCTATGCACAGAGTGTAACTCTGAAGCTCTACATGCCAAGAACAGATGCATACCTGCAAACGGAATCTCCCTCCATAGTATAACAGTGGTAATTTCAACTGAAAGTTTCTAAATGTTAACTTTTAAAATACAATAATATTCCTTAAAAATCACTACTGTAACCAAAACACTTTTACTTAACTGTTTACATGACATGTCCCAGGACTGAATCTAGGATCCAGTCTTGAGGTTAGAAAAGTAATCTACAAAGTTACTAATTGCATTTAACTAGAAATTCCCATTGAGCTCAATGTTGCATTGTGTTTGAAATTGTGTTGCCTATTGCAACAAACTGTGACTATTGTGTTCAAAGAGTCGATTGCCTATTTGAAAAGTATTTAACTAAAGGAATCCTTTCTGAGAAAGTATATTTTGATACCTTGTTGGCTCTAAAATAAAACAACTATATCTTTTGATACTAAACCATTTCTCAATGTGAGTGATTTTAGGTAATTACTTTGCAGAAAGGCAATAGACTTTGTAAGTACAATAACTACAGTGGTTGCAATAGGCAACACAATTCTAAACCCAATTTTAACATTGAGCTCAATGGGTTTTTCTACATAAAGGCAGTTGATTACTTTAAGGATTACTTTTCTAACCACAGGACTGGATCCTGGATTCAGTCCCGGGACCTAAGCTGTCAATAGTTAAGTAAAAGCGTTTTGGCTACAGTTGTGATTTTTTAAGAATATAAATGTATTTTCAAAGTTGACACTTCGAAACTTTTCAGTGAAAAATTAGCAATGTTATCCTATTGAGGAAATTCAAGTCACAGGTAAAGTAGGTTCTTGTTACTTTTGTAATCCAAGACTGGACTTCTAGGTTCAGCACAGGGACCTCTACCTAAGACAGGTAAGTAATTGCTTTTTAGTATTTGGTACGATTTTTAAAGAATATTTGCAGTTTGCCAAAATCGGCACAGAAGAATTTTTACAGGAAAACAGTCCATGGTTTCCTATGGAAGAAAATACAGGTAACTGGTAAGTACAGTTAGGATTACTTTTGCGATTCAGTACTGGGATAATAGGTACAGTACTGGCTTCTCCCCTGATCACAGGTGAGTATTTCGGAAATCGTTATTCGGCTGATTATAGATGAATATTTCAAAGTTTCAAAACTCCACACTTAAAAGAAATTTTAAGGGAAAACCAGTCAAATGTTAACCTATGGAAGGAAAGTGAGTTATAGGCTTATAGGTAAGTACTCGACTGGTAGAGTTCAGGTTCTGGGCTTAGACTTGGGGATCTCCCAGGGTCGGAAATGTACAATAGGTACACCCTCAGCGGCACAGGGGAAGCTGGGTGCAGAGAGAGTAGGCCCAATGCAATCCAATAGAGGGTAGGGGGCCTCTGGTTGGTGGCTGCAAGCAGGCAGGCCACGTGGCTGTGGGAACTGAGCTCCTGGTCACTTACTCAGGGCAAGTGGGGAAGTAGAGTAGGGTAGTTGTTGCACTTTCAGCGGCACTCGGGCGGCTGGCTGCAGGGTGCTTTTGAGCCGTTGGGCGCTCAGTGTTATCCAATGGGAAAGTTAAAAAGTGAATAAAGGCTGCAGGGTCGGAGATTCTTCAGGTGCGACCACCACTTTGAGAGGTAAGTTGGGATCTTGGAGAAGAGGTAGGTACCCCAAAGGAGGGTACACGAGGGTGCATGGGTGTCTTTTGGTGTTGGAAATCCTACCCTCGGCTAGTCGCGGTTGGGGGGGTGGGGGGACATTCCTGGTTCTGAGGCTGCAGGCGTCATCTGGTTCGTCGAGGAGGGTCTTTGGGCACTGAACTTTGGGTCCCAGTCACCGGGGGACATCCTCGTGGTCTTGGGACACTCGGGCACAGGCTGGGCTTGGCGGGTGCAGAGTGGGCTGGATTCGCGGTTCCTGGCTGGCATCAGGGGTATGGCTGTTGGAGCAGAACCCCTGCTCATGGGAGTCCTAGTCTTTTGGAAGGTTGAAGGCAGGCAGGTCCTCCTGGGTTGTCGAGGTTGCTGTCCGCAGGAGACACCGGAGTTTCACAGGAGCAGGTTCAAGGATCAACAGGCCTGTAGGGTTCTGGGGCCAAGTCAGTGGGGGTCGTCCTTTTGTTAGCAGCTGCGCGACAGGTCTTCTTGTTTCTTGGTAGTCTTGTTGCAATCGGGATCTGAGGAAGGAAGGTTCAGGGTGCCCCTAAATACTAAATTTAGGGGTGTTACAAGTAGGAAAAGAGCAGGGACCTATGGGTCCCTGTCCTGGGGGGGGTACACCCCCCTAGCCTGCTCCTTTCATGTGGGAGAGGGGGCAGCCCAGCTGTGATTGGACAGGGCTCCCCATCTTCAAGATGGCCAGAGCCCGGGGTCGTGCTTCACCTCGCCTCTCCCACCTGATTGGCTGGCACACCCCCCTTCCTGACCTAGAGTTTCCCGCCAGTCTTACCGCCAGAGTGAGGGTCAGAACTGGTGGGGGCCAGTTGCTGAGTACAGCAAATGGTCTGGAGTAGCTCACAAAGGAGGAATTCCTTTGAAGCTTCCCCTGCCCATCCTGGGGGAGGAGGCTTGTCACCTCGTCCCAGGATGTGCATTGTTGCAGGTATCGCGTGTATATAGTGTGCTGTACAAATGATTGACTGCAGGCCCCAGAGAGCGAGGGCTCTCCACCCGGGGGTCCAGAAACATGTCTGCTGTGTGGCAGCCTAGGCAGCCTCTCAGACAAGACGTGGATTGTAGGTTAGGTTTCAGGGGGCATCTCTGATATGCCCTCTGTAGTGCATTTTACATTAAATCCCACACTGGCATCAGTGTGGGTTTAATATACTGAGAAGTTTGATATCAAACTTGTCAGTCTTCAGTGTAGCCATTATGGTGTTGTGGAGTTCGTGATGACAACCTCCCAGCACCATATACTCTTAATGGCATTACTGCACTTAGTGCCCAGGAATGGCCCTGGGTATTGTAGGGGCACAGGGCTCATGCACCTGTGCCCACACCACTGGCATAGGGCATCCAACTAGAGGGGTGGCTGATGTATGCCAGGGCAGTGAGCTTGTGGTCATGGCGCACAGGGATGGTTGCCATGTTGACTCTCTGCTTGGTTCTGTACTTAAGCACTCAGCCTGCCAAGACAATGTGTGGGTGCCAGGGTACAGGGCCCCTAAGGGTGGCACAATAAGTGCTGCAGCCCTTAGGTGTTTCCTTAGGTCACCAGGCCCTGGGTACCTAGGGTACCATTTACTAGGGGCTGACAGGTGGCCAGAGATGCCAATTGTGTTTTACTATCAACACAGTTTTAGGGAAGGAACACAGGCCATGAGCACCTGGTTGGCAGGAGCCCAGGGCACACTCAATCAAAGCACTTCAGCAAAACGTGGGGGCATACCAATGCAAGAAAGATGGCACTTTCTCACAAGAACACACCGGGATTATGCTGGAGCAGGTTCGAGGTGAGACAGGCCGGTAGGGCTGGGGCCAAGTCAGTGGGCGTCCTCCTCCTTGTTATCTTCTGTGTGGCTGTTCAGTCCTTCTTCTTTTCTTCTTCTTTTGTCTTGTATGACGAAGCAAGGTTCAGGGGTGCCCCTAAATACTAGATTTAGGGGTGTTGCAGGTAGGCAAAAGGTCAGGACCAATGGGTCCCTTCCCTGGGGTGGGTACACACCCTATTATTCGACCCTCCAGTGGAAAGGGGGCATATTTATCTCCCTGGTTGGCTGTGTCCCCCCACCTGCAACATGGCGACAAATCCCTCGACTCCTCACAGTCCGGCTTCCGAGCCAAACACAGTACTGAGACCGCACTCATCGCAGCAACAGACGACATCCGAACTCTTCTGGACAATGGAGACACAGTCGCCCTCATCCTCCTCGACCGCTCCGCAGCCTTCGACACAGTCTGCCATAACACCCTGTTACAACGACTCAGAAACATCGGAATCCAAGGAAAAGCACTGGAATGGATCACCTCATTCCTTGCCGGAAGAACTCAGAGAGTACGCCTCCCACCATTCAAGTCAGAGGCCACTGAAGTCATCTGCGGCGTGCTACAAGGATCTTCATTCAGCCCCACCCTCTTCAACGTATACATGAGCCCCCTCGCAACCATTGCACGCCAACACAACATCATCTCCTACGCTGATGACACTCAACTAATCCTCTCACTCACCAAAGACCCAAACATCGCCAAAACCAAACTACATGAAGGAATGAAAGAGGTAGCCGAATGGATGAAGCATAGCCGTCTGAAACTGAATTCAGACAAAACAGAAGTCCTTATCTTAGGTACCTCCCCCTCCGCCTGGGACGACTCTTGGTGGCCAGAGGCCCTCGGAAAAGCACCCACCCCGACGAATCACGCACGGAACTTAGGCGTCATCCTGGATTCCTCACTCTCGATGACCAGACAAGTCAACGCCGTCTCTTCATCTTACTTCAACATTCTTCGCATGCTCAAAAAAACTTTGTTCCCCGCGTCAACAAAACCACCATGGGAGGAAGATCATTCTCCTACCTAGCGGCCAAAACCTGGAACTCGCTTCCCATGCACCTTCGCCTCACTCAAAACCACCTAGCATTCAGAAAGCAACTTAAAACCTGGATATTTGAGAAGTAATTCCTCACCCCTCTTCAAGCGCCTTGAGACCCTCTGGGTATGTAGCGCGCTATATAAATTTATTGACTTGACTTGAGTTGTGCTTCACCTCGCCTCCCCCACCTGAGTGGAGTTGGCAGAGGTGGGCACACCTCTCTGCCCTATTTGTTCTTCCCGCCGGTTCTCTTGCCCAAAGTGGGAGTCAGACCCAGTGGGGACCAGTTGCTGAAGCAGCAAGTGGCCTGGGGAAGCTCACAAAGGCGGCAAGCCTTTGAAGCTTCCACTTCGTGGACCCTGCCCATCCTGGGGTAGGGAGCTTAGCACCTCGTCCCAGAATCTGCATTGTTTAAGGCCCCCGAGAGCAGCAGGCTCTCAACCCAGGGGTACAGAAACATGTCTGGTGATGGCTGCTGAAAGAAGCCACTCAGCCTGGACTCTAGTGGTAGGTCGTTTTTCAGGGGGCATCTCGAAGATCCCCTCTGTGTGCATATTTCATTAAATCCCAAACTGGCATCAGTGTGGGTTTAATGTGCTGAGAAGGCTGATACCAAACTTCTCAGATTTAAGTGTAGCCATTATGGTGCTGGGGAGTTCGCAATGACAAATTCCCAGCACCATATTCTCTTGATGGCAGCACTGCACTTACACGGTCTAAAATGGACTAAGACACTGTGGGGGTACAGGGTTCATGTACCTGTACCCTCACCACTGGTATAGTCCGCTCGAAGCTGCGAGAAGGACTCTGTTGCTCTGTGTCTGCTGACCCCGGGAGCCCGAGTGAATTGACTGGACGTCGAGGGAGAGTGGGACCAGTCATCGGCCGCACCTGGGTGACTCTTCCCACCTGACCCCGCCTCCTTCCCCCAGGAAACCACCCTGAATCACTGGGAATAAAAACACAGAAGGTAACGCGGGACGCGCGCGGGCGGGCGCCGGGCTATCCCCGGGCAAATGGCGGGCCGTTTGAGGCCGTTAGAGGACGGAAGAGTCCGGTCCGGGCCACCTCTCTAAGGCCTCTCATCCTGTTCCCCTCGCGGACCTGTAGGCAGTAGAACGATATACTATGGCCACTAGGGAAACCAGAAGCAAGGCCGCGACTGCGATCTCAGGGACTATGGATACATTTCTCTCCAAAATCAATATGTCAGGCTGCAATGGACCCTTGTTACCTGGAACTTCTGCAGAGGGGGGTGTAGACAATAATGCTGAGTGTTCTTCTCCTAGTTTAGTAGCTAACACTAGTATTCCAGTAATGCTTGATGCCACCCATCTGTCCCTAATGGACAGTATTGATCAAACTATTGAGTCCGTACTTCAACAGCTTAGGACTCCGTCATCCACGCAGAGGGATAGGGACACATGTCGGGTTACTAGTGATGTGGAGCTCTCCCCTGCTGTGGAGTTGGTGCAGTCCGGGGTCCAGGTTGGGGAGCCTAATTCTCTGGGGCATGCAGGGTGTGGAGTGGATCCGGTACCAAAATTAAAACGGAAAAGATCAAGAAAATCTAAAAATGCTAAAAGGGCCAAAACTGATTCCATACCGCCCGCGAGGGAAGAAAGTTCAAGCACTTCTGTGTTACTAGCTTCTGGTAATGAGGATGATCCAGAAGTGCTGGTAACATCATCCATCCCCCCCTGTACCCGTCCCTCCTGAACCATTTATCTTCGGCGGAGTTTCCACTAACAATATAGAACTCCTCATTACTTCCCTCACTGACATTCTTAAGAGTCTTCTAAACCCCATTGCCCTCAAACTAGATTCAATTGAATCAAGACTAACAGCCCTCGAAAAATTAAGTACGGGCACTGAAGTTCAGATGGGGAGGGGAGACACTACACTGGTAACCCAGGGGCCTATCGCCGGACCATCCCACTCTCCAACGACTTCTTTGGTCGTAGCTGCAACTACGACAGCTCCCCCCGGGGAAAATACTAATAATCGCGCTATACCAGAGCGCCAAACAGTACCTGTAACAACATCTAGGTTAGTGCCACCGATACCTGCTCCTAGGAGGTCGAAGCAAATAACTTTGGACACCTTACCCAGACAGGAGAGACCCTCAAATGGGATGGATAACGGCTTTAAAAGGCCAGATGGCTCTAAATCCAGCCATAAGGCAGTTCATCTACCTCCAGAGGCGGTGGGATACACTGTAATTTTGATGGGGGCACCTGAGCTGGCTAGTGGCGTAATAGAACCCTATGAATCGTTACGTAATAAGGTACTCAGCTGGCTAAACATTCACAGACCCCTACCACCGCACCTAAAGGGAGAGGTCCTTATGGTTAGAAGGGTCCCATGGGTTGGGTATACCGTCAAGAAAAGAGTGGGGGATTGGATTATTGTTAGTTTCAGGAACCCCCAGGTAGTTACACATATTTGCAATTGGCTTGGCAATCAAGGTAACACTATCATTGAGTTGGTTCCCCTCTCCTATTTTTACCCTAATACCCCAACCCACAACGTGAGGAGGGATGAAGGTTGGACACGGGTGGGCTATGCTGTGGATGGAACAAGATACAGGCCTAAGCACAATATTTTCCCCGCCCATGTTAATTACGTACACCCCAATAGATATACCTGCCTTGATGAAGTGGATTGACTCTGTAGGAGTGTCCCCTTGCAACCCAACAGTAATAGTGAGAGTGAACCCCTGGGACAGGGGGAGGTTAATACCGTACTGGAGACCCGAAACAATAGTGACTTGGAACTTTCCCATGGGAGTATACTAAAGCCACCCATGTATGGTGGGACTGTAAACACTCTACATCAGAGCCAATCCGGTAGTACCCCTACACCTCAAATCTCGTGTGCCCTTATACCACTTCTACTTTGCAGCCCACGATGGAATCTCCTGTTCGTCGCCGCGTATTTCGAACGACGGACGATGTAGCAGAAAATCCTTTGGGAACATCCGGAGGGCAGGAACCGAAGACTCATATTGAGGTTTTGAAGTTCCTGTCCTGGAATGTACCGGGCATTGCAAATAAAATTCACACAGAGGAATGGGATCTCCTAGTGGAAGGGAGTGATATCTGTCTCTTTCAGGAGACCTGGGCAAGGGATCCCCTGAGTAGAACAGGCTATGCAATCTTTGAAATCCCAGCCAGCTGGAGTGGTAGGGGGAGGCCTTCGGGGGGCTTGGCGGTTTGGGTGGCTACACACATCGGGTGTTCCATGGAGAGTTTACCAACGTCCTCCCGGGACATCCAGTGTGTGCTGCTCAGATGGCCAAATACTGTAAACTTGGCAATTGTTAATGTATATTCCCGCCCTGTCAGTGTGGCCTCTGAATCACCTACCCTTGACGACCTTTCTTCCTTCCTGGGCCAACTTCCCAGTGATTGCAAAATAGTAATGGGCGGTGACTTTAATTGCCACTTTGAACCGCTGGAAGGTCTAAAAGAGGGCGCTATCACTTCTGAATAAGACTACTGGGGTGTCCCACCTTGTCAATCTCCTCACCCAAAGACCTGGTCCCCTCTTGCAGTACAGATCATGTCCCTCACCTTGAACTACGCAGTGAGGGCTTGTAACGAACGAACTCCGTCCGATAGCCCCTCTCTGTGTACTTTTAATAGGAGGGATCATGAATCAAGATTGGACTACATTTTTGTCGACATTTCCTTATGGTCCAAGGTCCAGGATTTTAGGGTAGTGCATAGAACCGATAGTGACCACAACGCCCTGGTACTAGAAATGAAACACCCCGCCCCTGTGGGCCAGCTACTTCCTTGCAACCAAGGCGGTGACCCCAGGAACTTAGTCCTCACGTCCAGTAGACGAAGGGTTAAATGGGGGGATATAATTAGTGCAGAAGATAACATAAAAAGAATATATGAAGCAGCACTCCCCAAATTTGAAGAACTGGAGGATCTAATCAATTCGCCCAGGCAACCGGATTTTAACGGGCAACTGGGCCAAATCCATGATAATTTGGTAGGAGCATTAGGCGAGGTTTTTTATCCCGTGGCACCCTTGCGACGCAAAAAGACCAGAACCTCCACCTGGTATAACTCCTCATGTAAAAAGGCTAAAACAGAGCTCATTGCCTCAATAAAAGCAGGCAAAGACAGGGGTAGGGTAGTTGAACTCAGGCGGGAGTATAAGGCGGCCCTGGCACTGGCAAGGTCAGAGTGGGATTGGAATCATTGGCAGGAGCTTTCCTTAGCATTAGAATCCAGGGACCTAAAAAAATTTTGGGCCCTGGTTAACTCTGGCACAGTAGAACCCAAAGCCACAGTGGAGCCAAACATTGCATCCTCTGTGTGGGAAGAGCACTTTGGAAAACTTTACCAAGAGACCGAACAACCCACAATTGACGATATTGCCCCTGGAGTCCCACCAAGCTCAGTAATTGCTATGGAATTCACCTTAGGGGAGGTGGTGGGTGCAATGGAGAGATTAACAAGGGGGAAGGCCCCAGGACTGGACAGATTGCCCAGCGATCTTTTCAGATACCATCCGGAGATCTGGGGCCCATATTTTTTAATCCTCTTTAATGCCATCTTGGGAGGCATGAAGATCCCCTGTACTTGGCTGGGGGCGGAGATAGTGCCCATTTTCAAAAAGGGTTCTCCCCTGCTCCCAGCCAACTACAGGCCGATCAGTCTCATAGATGTCCCCCAAAAACTCTTCTCCCGCCTTCTCTTGGATCATCTCACGGACTGGATGGAGGCCAATAAAATCCTGAGCCCATTGCAGGCTGGCTTCAGGAAAAACACGTCCACCGTGGACCAGATCTTCCGCCTCGTCCTCCTGTATGGGAAAACGGTGAGGATAGAGGGGGGGAGACTGTACATGGTGTTCGTGGACCTGAGGTGAGCCTTTGATATGGTCCCACGCAAAAAACTTTGGGAGGTCCTGGAAAAGCTTGGTGTTCCCACACAAATTTAGCATGCCATGATTAGGCTCCGTGATAATAACTACGCACAGGTCAGGTGTGGGAGGGATGGAGCGTTGTCATCTAGGTTTCCTGTACGCAGAGGGGTGAGGCAGGGTTGCGTTTTGGCGTCGACCCTGTTCTGCCTCTTTGTTAACAATATCATAGCCCACCTGGACAACGTAAAGGACAATGATGCCCCTCTTTTGGCAGGCAGGAGGGTGCCAGCTGTCATGTTTGCTGACGACACCCTCCTGCTTTCCAAATCTCCAATGGGGATTCAAAGGATCCTGGATGGATTTGGTCTCTTCTGTATACAGCATGGTCTAGAGATCAATACCGAAAAGACCAAGTTCATGATCTTCAACCCATCCCCAAAGACTAGATCAAATCTCACCCTGGGCGAAGCCAGCCTGGAAAGGGTTACAACTTTTCAATACCTGGGGGTCACATTGCAAGAGAATCTTTCCTGGGATCCCCAAATATTAAAATCTCGGCTGAAATTGTGCCAACTCTCAGGTGCTATTCTAAAGGTTGTGAATACTTCCACTCTTAAACCCATAAGCCCGGCACTAGAACTCTATAAAACTCAAGCCAAAGCAGCTGCATCCTATGGCAGCGAGCTTTGGGAGTACAGAGCGGGGCGTGAACTGGCTAATGTGGAAAATAACTTCTTAAGACGCCTTTTGGCACTTCCTCGTGGCACACCCTTGCTCCCTCTTAGATTAGACGTGGGATTACCCTCCATAGAATTAGAGTCAAAGCCACTAAGATTTTGGCACAGGCTATGGACCACCAGCGAGCTCGCTCATTACAGGCGTGATCTCACCCATGTAATGAGCTTGAACAAGCGCGATAGAATCCCTTGGCTGGCCTTTCTCAAAAAGGAACTATATCGGTTGAAACTCCAAGAGTTATCGGAGGACCCAGAGCAGGGGTGTCGTACCATCTCCCGTAAAAACCTGGTGCGAATCCATAGGGAATCCAGTTTGGCTCTTCACCTGTCGGCCACCACCAACGGCACCCTGACTGACCGTTTTTTGGAATTTAAGAATCTGAAAGAGACACGTTAGTGATAGATTCCTTACCTTAGAATATCCCCAGGCGTCAGACTGGATCCGGAAATTTTTGCGTAGCAATACCCCTGCGCGCTGGTAGGCGTCGTCTGCGGCTCCGCGTCCGTCGTCGGCGTCGTGAGCGCCGGGATGACGTCATCGGAGTATATAGACGGCGCCCATGCGCGCTGACGTCAGTTCTTCTTTTTTCCGCGCCAGCTAGCGCAGATCCGGAAGAAGCTCTACCCCCAGTCACTTTTTGACTGAAAACTTTTTGATCTTTTTGATCCTCTACTTAGTCGATTCTCGACTATCGGTGCCAGGGATGCCCGGGTTCAAGCCTTGCTCGAAGTGCGGCCGACTCATGTCGGTCACGGACCCCCATCGCCGGTGCCTGAAGTGCTTAGGCCTCGACCACGACGATCGAACCTGTGACGACTGCCGGGCCCTGACGTCGAAGGCTAGGCGGGAGCGGTCCCGCAAGCGTCTCGAGCTGAGGCAGTCGGCCCCGCGCCGCTCCAGGTCCCGGTCCCGGTCCCACGGGAGGTCGAGGGACAGGTCGCGAGGTCGGAGTCATCGACGCTCCGGGAGTGGTCACCGATCGTCTGGATCCAAGTCCTCAGGTAAGAGGCGTGAGAGGTCGGAGCGACACCATCGGTCCTCCGACCCGCCCCGTCGCTCGCTCGATGCGACCGGGGATTCGGGCGACACCGCCCACGCGGCTCCGCGGGAGTCGCAAGCGTCGCCGCCTGCCCCACACCTTCGGGTCCCTGGGCACGGCGCGTCGCAGGAGGAGGTCGAGAGGTACCTCATGGCCATGAGGGCCCTCCCTCCTCAGTCGGTTCCCGTGGCGCCTTCGGGCCGATCGGCTCCGTCTGGAGGTCCTTCCGGGTCGGGCGCTTCGGCCCCGACGACGTCGGGTGCTTCGGCCCCGGCGCCGCTGGCGACTTCGGTCCCGGCGCCGCGCGACCTCGCTGGATCCGGCTCCGGATCCGGGACCTCGCCGGTCGACCTTACGACCTCACCGGCGCCGTCCCTTCAGGTGTCGTCCCCGGCAGCCGTAGTGGTTGCCGACCCCAATGCTTCCTACGGTCCGCCTCAGGCGTCAGAGGGGCGCCGCTGGGCGCCGATTCCGTCGGCCGTCGGAGAATTCTATCTCCACGAGGAGGCCCTGGCTGTTGATCCTGGTCTCCAGGAGCTGGGTGACGAGGAGCAGTGGGAGGGGTCCGAGGACCCTCTGGCACGTGATTGCCAGTCTCATCAGGACTGGACATATGAGCTTGGGGAGGCCAGTGGTATTGACACATCGCCAGACACTGGATTTACGTCGCCCCCGACTGTGGCTTCGGAGGCGGGTTCTGCTTACAGTGTAGTGTTGACGAAGGCAGCTAAGGCCCTACACCTTGAGCTCCCCGTCGCGGCCGTGAGGACTAATCTCCTCACTGAGGTACTCAAACAGCAGTCCGGCTCCGCGGAGCCCCTTCTGCCGTTCAATGAGGCCTTGTGTGACGTTCTGCTGGGCACTTGGTCCAAGCCCGCCACAGGTCCCCCTGTGGATAGGAACGTGGCCAGACGCTACCGCCCGGCACCGGGCGACCCTTGCTTTTTGTCCACCCACCCCACCCCCGAGAGCCTGGTCATCCAGGCCTCCAACTCCCAGTCCGCATTCCCGTCGGCCCCGCCCGACAGGGAATCCAAGAGATTTGAGCAGTTCGGGAAGAAGGTCTTCTCGTCTGTGAGCCTAGGGCTCCGGTCAGTGAACACCAACTGTCTCTTGGGCCGCTACACCCACACTCTGTGGGACACGGTTGCGGAGGTGCTGCCACAATGCTCTGAGGAGGTCAGGGCTAAACTCAGCCAAACCCTTGCGGACGGCCGAGATGCGGCACGCTTTTCCATCCGGTGTGGGCTGGATACCACGGACTCACTGGGCAGGGCGATGGCAACGACGGTGGCGGTTCGACGCCACGCCTGGTTGAGGTCCGCCAATTTCTCGGCCGATGTCCAGGCCACTCTCCTGGACATGCCGTTTGATGGCCGTCGCCTCTTCGGCGACAAGGCAGACCATGCGCTGGAACGTTTTAAGGACTCCAGGGCCACGGCCAAGTCCTTGGGCCTTGCGGCCCCACGCCAGCAATCGGGTGCCTTTCGCTCCTTTCGTGGCCACGGAAGGGGCGCCCCACCACGGACCGTCAGCCACGCGCCGCAGAATGTTCAGCAACGCGGTGGCGGCCGTGGGAACCGCCGTGGCGGTGGTCGGGGCCAGCGGCGAGGCCAGTCCACACCTCCCTCAGCAGCCCCCGCCTCAAAACCTTCCTAGTCCGAGTTTTCAGGCCCATGTGACGCCTGTGGGAGGCAGGGTTCGCCATCACCTCTCCCACTGGCATACAGTCACTTCGGACAGGTGGGTGCTGCAAATTGTCCGAAGGGGTTTCTCCCTCCCCTTCGAGTCTTCCCCTCCATCCATGCCACCGTGTGTCGGGGGATCACTTGCGACTTCTGCAAGAGGAAGTTTCGGCCCTCTTGGCCAAGAGGGCCATCGAGCGCGTTCCTGGGCCAGAAGTAGGACGTGGCTGTTACTCCCACTACTTTCTGGTACCCAAGAAGGGCAAAGGGGGCCTACGCCCTATCTTGGATCTGCGGAACGTCAACGGCTTCCTCCGTACGGAGAAGTTCAAGATGCTCACTTTGGCTCAGGTCCTGGCTGCCCTGGACCCAGGAGACTGGATGGTAGCGTTGGACTTGCAGGACGCCTATTTCCACATCCCCGTCCTGCCGGCCCACCGGCGTTACCTGCGGTTCACGGTAGGCCACGAGCACTTTCAGTTTACCGTGCTCCCCTTCGGCCTTACCAGCGCCCCACGGGTGTTCACGAAGGTGATGGCGGTGGTCGCAGCCCATCTGCGCAGGCAAGGGGTGTCAGTCTTCCCCTACCTCGACGACTGGTTGTTGAAGGCGGGCTCGCCCCAGACAGTCGTCAGCCACCTCCAGACTACGGCCGACCTCCTGCACTTGCTGGGGTTCTCCATCAATGTGCCGAAGTCACACCTGTGTCCCTCTCAGAAGCTCCTTTTCATCGGAGCGGTTCTCGACTCGGCGCAGTTTCGGGTTTACCCACCCGAGCAGCGGGTTCGGGATATTCAGGCTCTGATTCCTATCTTCGGGCCGTTATCCCGGGTCTCGGTCAGGTTGACGCTGCGGCTTCTGGGACTGATGGCCTCCTGCATCCTTCTGGTGCGTCACGCCAGGTGGCGGATGCGGGCTCTGCAGTGGGACCTGAAGTTTCAGTGGGCCCAGCATCAGGGCAACCTGTCCGATCATGTCCTGATCTCGGAGGGCACTGCGAGACAACTGCAGTGGTGGCTCACGGACCACGACTGGGTCAGTGGCAGACCCCTCTCTCTACCCCAGCCGGAGCACGTAGTTGTGACGGACGCGTCCCTCCAGGGCTGGGGAGGCCACATGGGAGAGGCGGAGATCAGAGGCCTCTGGTCTCCGGCGGAGTCCCGGCTCCACATCAACCTTCTGGAGCTGCGGGCGATTCGTCTTGCACTGAAGGCATTCCTCCCCTCTGTCAGGGGGAGCGTGGTGCAAGTGTTCACCGACAACACCACCGCCATGTGGTACTGCAACAAACAGGGCGGTGTGGGGTCGTGGACCCTTTGCCAGGAGGCTCTGCGCCTCTGGCAGTGGCTGGAACATCAGGGCGTGACTCTGGTGGTTCAACACCTGGCAGGTTCTCTGAATGCCAGGGCGGACGAACTCAGCCGCCGGTGCATGATGGATCACGAATGGCGTCTGAACTCGGACGTGGCGCAAGGTCTCTTTCGACAGTGGGGAGAGCCTTGGTTAGATCTATTCGCCACAGAAGAGAACGCGCAATGTCAGCAGTTCTGCGCGTTGGAGTTTCCAAGGCGGCACTCGCTCGGAGACGCTTTTCGTCGCGAGTGGAGCTGCGGCCTGTTGTACGCCTTTCCGCCTATACCACTTCTGCCCAGAGTGCTGAAGAAGATCAAGCGCGACCGGGCCCAAGTTATCCTTGTGGCTCCGGACTGGGCTCGAAGATACTGGTATCCCGAGCTACTCAGCATGTCAGTCGATCCCCCGATTCGTCTGCCTCTTCGGGAGGACCTTCTGTCGCAGCAGCAGGGGACGGTCCTGCACCCGAACCTGTCCAGTCTCCACCTACAAGCTTGGAGATTGAGCGGCGGCAGTTGAGGCCATTTGACTTGCCTCCCGAAGTCTGTGACATCATTCTGGCAGCCAGGCGTCCCTCCACAAAGTCGGTATACGCCTGCCGGTGGAATAGATTTGTGGCATGGTGCGCAGCAAAGGCTGTGGATCCCCTCTCTGCACCCCTTTCGGAAGTGCTGCTCTTTCTTCTCTCCCTTGCCCAGCAGGGCTCTGCTCTGGGCACTCTTAAAGGGTACCTCTCTGCTCTTTCAGCCTTCTTGAGGCTACCAGATCAGCCTTCTTTGTTCAAGTCCCCTATAGTGAGTAGATTTCTGAAGGGCATCACACACATGTTCCCTCCTGTTCCCTTCGTGATGCCCCAGTGGGACTTGAACCTTGTTCTCACCTATCTGATGTGTGCTCCCTTTGAGCCACTTCATAACTGTCCTCTTCGCCTCCTTACGCTGAAGACTGCCTTCCTGGTTGCCATCACCTCTGCCAGGAGGGTGAGTGAGCTCCAGGCTCTTTCTTCTTCTCCGCCTTTCCTGTCTGTTCATCCTGATAAGGTGGTGTTGCGTACACGACCTTCCTTTCTGCCCAAGGTTGTCACGGCCTTCCACATCGGGCAGTCCATCACCTTGCCCACCTTCTTTCCGCCTCCGCATCCCTCGAAAGAGGAAGAGAGGCTCCACCGTCTGGATCCAAAACGTGCGCTCTCCTACTACCTGGACCGCACTCGCCAATTCCGGGTGGATGACCAACTCTTCGTTGGTTACGTGGGCGCGAAGAAGGGAAAGGCTGTACACAAGAGGACCATCTCCAGGTGGATCATCTTGTGCATCCAAGCATGCTACTCCATGGCGAGGAAGGAGCCCCCGGCTGGATTGCGGGCTCACTCCACTCGGGCCACGGCAACGACAACTGCCCTGGGCCGCGGTGTCCCCCTGCAGGACATCTGTCAGGCAGCCACGTGGGCCTCGCTGCACACGTTCGCAAGACACTACTGCCTGGACAGTCAAGTCCGGAGGGATGGCTTCTTTGGCCGTTCCGTCCTCCAGGACTTTCTGGTGTGATATTGGTTCGCAGACCCACCACCGGGGTTGGTATTGCTGGGGTATCTATTCTAAGGTAAGGAATCTATCACTAACGTGTCTCTTTCAGATGCACAAGTTACTACTTGTGTAACGATATATCTGTAAGAGACATTAGTTAGTGATAGATTCCTTACCGCCCTCCCATCCTCCCCGTTCTGCGAACCGATATTTAGGGTTAAGGTCATCCCCTTTCAGGGCCCTAGTTTCAATGGCACCAGTGTTAGTTCTATCATGGCTCTGCGTATCTGGCGCGGAAAAGCTGTGTTATCAGAACTGACGTCAGCGCGCATGGGCGCCGTCTATATACTCCGATGACGTCATCCCGGCGCTCACGACGCCGACGACGGACGCGGAGCCGCAGACGACGCCTACCAGCGCGCAGGGGTATTGCTACGCAAAAATTTCCGGATCCAGTCTGACGCCTGGGGATATTCTAAGGTAAGGAATCTATCACTAACTAATGTCTCTTACAGATATATCGTTACACAAGTAGTAACTTGTGCATTATGGACATAATATTCCCCATCCTAGCGAGAAAATTGTTCATACAGTGGAGGCTAGGTGCCCTACCTATAAAAACCTTCACCAGTAAATGGATTAAGGAGGGGGATAGATTCTGTCCAGGATGTAATATGAATGATGAGGAGGAAATTCACCTTTTTTTCTACTGCCCTGCTTATAACAGACCCAGAAACTACTGGCTGGTGCCACTATGCAGGAATTTGGGATCTAGGTCTTACCTGTCTGTATATAGAATTTTAAAAACAAGCACTTTGCCCCATATTCTATTCGCTGTGTCCAAGTTCATTATGGCTATGTGGCTGATAAGGAAAAAATTGTTACTTGCCTAATTATACAATAGTTGAATGTTTCTCCCAATCATAACCATCCTTTTAACATTATGAACTAATTTTCTGTATTACCGTGTAAATGACTTTCCTATCCATTTTTACCCTTGCTATTCTTTCAAAGTTCATTTATTATTGTATTTTAAATTGTATTGTACCTTTTAAAAATGTGGATGTAAATGTATTTTGTGAATTTTTTATGGTCTTAAGGACCGAAATAAAGACATTTTGGATTGGATTGGATTGGTATAGTGCACCCAACTAGAGGGGTGACTGATCTATGCGAGGGCAGTGGGTTGCATGCACGGCACACAGGGGTGTGTGCTGTGTCTACTCTTTACTTTGTTCTGCACCAAGACACACAGCCTGCAAAGGCAGTGACTGAGTGTAAAGGTACAGGACCTCTGAGGTTGGCACAATAAGTGCTGCAGCCTTCAGAGGCCTTCCCTCGTCACAGTGCCCTGGGTACCTGTGGTACTATTTACCAGGGGCTGATCTGTGGCTAGGGATGCCAATTGGGTTTTGGTTTCAATGCAGTTTTAGGGAAAGAACATAGGCTCTGGGTGCATGATGTCTGCCCTGGATTCAAGTGACTGCATGGTAACTTTGGACCCGCAGGACGCTTACTTTCATGCCCCGCTCTGCAGCCCAAAGATGCTACTTGCACATCTAGGGGGGGCAGGAGCATTCCCAATTTGCCATGCTTTCCTTCGACCTCTCAAGCACCACTCGGTTGACTGTGGTCGCAGCACAATTTTGCAGTTCAGGGATACTAGTTCTTCTCTACCTCGATGACTGGCTGTTTAAGGCGGGCTTATCACAATCCGTCATAGACCACCTCCAGATGACAGTGAACCTCCTAACATAGTTTGGATTCTAAATCAACATGCTGCAGTCACGATCCGACTTCTTCACAGAGGCTTCCTTTCATCGAAACTATCCTGAATAAAGTCCAGTTTTAGTACTAGTCTCCACCACCACAAGTTTACGAAATTTGGGCTATGAACTTGATGTTTCAGCTTTGGTCCTGGGTCACAGTCCCAGTGAGAGTGGCTTTGAGGTTTCTGAGCCTATTAGTAGTTGACTATGCTAGGTGGTTTATGCGTGCTCTGCAGTGGAACCTGAAAACTTGGTGAGACCACCACCATGGTAACTTATCGTATTTTATCCAGTTTACCAAGGAGTCTGCAAAAGACCAGCAAGGTTGGCTCAACCACAGTTGGACCAGCAGCAGACTACTCTCTCTACCCCACCCGGACCTGATGGTGATAACAGATGCTTCCCTGTTGAGATGGGAAAGTTATCTTGGAGAGGGGAAGATAGACTACTCTGATCTCCTTTGGAGAAATGTCTTCACAGCAACTTGTAGGAATTACGGGCCGTTCGCCTGGTGCTGAAACCTTCCTACCATCCATCAAAGGGAGGCTGATTCAGGTTTCTCATGGATACTGCAATGAGCAGAGAGGGGTGGGTGGGGTCCTCGGACCTGTGCCAGGAGGAGCTTCGCCTTTGTAGCTGGCTGGAACTGGGCATTTCCCTGGCTGTGAACCACCTGGCTGGGATCTTTAAATGCTAAGGTGGACGAGCTGAGCCATTGGTGGATCGCAAATGGTGGTTACCTTCCAGCAATTTAGAGAATTAGATCTTTTTGGCAACACTGAGATTCCAAGAAGGGTCTCTCGAAGATGCCTTACGGATGCAGCCAAATATTCTATCCGGTGTCGGCTGGATACCACCGACTCACTAGGTAGAGAGATGGCAACGACGGTGGCGGTTAGACGCCACGCCTGGTTGAGGTCCGCCAACTTTTCGGCCGATGTCCAAAACACACTGATGGACATGCTATTTGATGGCCGTCGCCTTTATGGCGACAAGGCAGACCATGCGCTTGAGCGCTTTAAGGACTCCAGGGCTACGGCCAAGTCCTTGGGCCTCTTGGCCCCACGCCAGCAAACGGGTGCCTTTTGCTCCTTTCGTGGCCAAGAAAGATTCGCCCCCACACGTGCTGCCAGCCACGCGCCGCAGACTAACTTCCAGCGCGGTGGCAGCCGTGGAAATCGCTGTGGAGGCGGTTGGGGACAACGGCGAGGCCAGTCCACACCTTCCCCCGCAGCATCTGCCTCTAAACCCTCCTAGTCCGTGCTTCTCGGCCCATGTGCTGCCAGTGGGGGCAGGGTTCGCCATCACCACTCTCACTTGCGCACTGTCACTTCGAATAGGTGGGTGCTGCAGATCGTCCGGAGGGGCTACTCTTTCCCCTTCGAGACGACCCCCCAAGCCATGCCACCGCACCACCACCGCGTATCGGGGGATCATTTGCGGCTTCTCCAAGTGGAAGTTTCGGCCCTCTTGGCCAAGGGGGCCATCGAGCGCGTTCCTGGGCCAGAAGTAGGACGTGGTTGCTACTCCCACTAATTTCTGGTACCCAAGAAGGGCAAAGGGGGCCTACGCCCTATCTCGGACCTACAGAACGTCAACTGCTTCCTCCGGAAGGGGAAGTTCAAGATGCGGACTCTGGCTCAGGTCTTATCTGCCCTGGACCCCGGAGACTGGATGGTAGTGTTGGACTTGCAGGACGCTTATTTCCACATCCCTGTCCTGCCGGCCCACCGACGTTACCTGTGGTACTATTTACCAGGGGCTGATCTGTGGCTAGGGATGCCAATTGGGTTTTGGTTTCAATGCAGTTTTAGGGAAAGAACATAGGCTCTGTGTGCATGATTAGCAGGAGCCCAGGGCACACTCAGTCAATGCAGTTCAGCAAAAGGTGGGGGCAACCATTCAGAAAGAGGGCACTTAATCACAGATGTCTTGGTCCTCCGAGCTGCTTGAGGTGGTGGTAGCAACTTGAAGACTTTAGGCTACCAAGTTGCCCCAACAGGCTTCTTCAGATGTTGTGTCCCTGTTTTGTGATCAGGAGGCCAGTCAGCTGGCCCTTGGAGGTCTGTTGGCTTGACTGGCCTTCTGGAGACAGTTTCCCCTTGAGTAGGACACAGCAGGCACAATCCCTCTCTCCGCTAGCCACCAAAATAGGCTGCCAGGCTTTTGCCTTCTCTTGATAGTTCATACCCTAGAAAAAGGATGTTGAGATGGGCAATTGTTGATTTATTTATTTTTTATTATTGAATTTATAACCCTCAGAGGCGAAGTCCATTGTAATGGTGTTCACCCTGTTCAAGTGCCTGTTCAGGTCATTGTCTGTCAGTGAGATATCATCACATATGACAATGCCTCGTCATCATAAGTTTGTAGTAACTCGGTTACCCTTGATGAGAATAACCCCAGACTATTCTTAAATCCTTGAGGGACACAACAAAATTGACGCCGAGTCCTCATTATTGAAAAGTCCTGTAGTTCCTATATCCCTGATAGGCTCTGCGCATTGGAATAATATACACTATAGTTGTGGCATAGGACTGAGGTCAGTATGCCTCTCGATAGTACATTAAACTTCATTACTTGTGTGTGCCAGCTAACTCAGCGGTCACTAGAAACTTCTCGAATGAACAAGAAGGGATTAGTTTCCGACAACTGCATAAACATGACAACTTTGTTTTCCTTAGAATCCAGGAAATCTCAGAATCGTGGAAACAATAGATAAATGTTTCAGTTGTGCATAATTCGTTTCCACAGAGTTTGCACAGAAATAGGGAGATGGGCGTTTCAATAAAAAGGGTTTATTGAACAGCCTTATTTCTCATGCAATAGATCTGAACTGCTATAATCGTAAGACAGAATGCGAATTATAATACGTACAGCGTTAGCAGTAGGATGAAATAATACTGCAATAGCATGGCATGTAGCTATGACATATATTCATAAAAATACATACATAAATAACATAGGCTAAATACTCATCTGGTGCTTCTAAAATAATCCTACCCCAGTGTACCTAACCTAAGTGTAGTACGAGGGAAGAAGTAAGTGCTGTTCAGCTATATTCTTGTTTAGCTATAGTTGCCAAGATTTGCCAAAAGTCCCTCTAGGTTCTAGTCCGCTCCATACCTTAGAATGAGTGAGGTTAGAATCTCTTACCTGGGAGAACCCTGACTCTAACGCCAGGACTCTTACGCCAGGACCCCAACTCCAGAGACCGATTACCTACTTGGAAACAGATTACCGCTTTTTCCTCATAGAATAACATTGACACTTTTTTTCCCAAAAAGTTTCTAAGTGTCGACTTTTGAAAATCACCTGATTAACCAAAACACATTTTCTCAACTGTTTTCTGGAGATGTCCCAGTGCTGAATCTAGGTATCCAGCACTAAGTAGGAAAAGTATTGTTAAAGTAACTTACCTGCTAAGTGAATTTCCTCCCATAGGATAACATTGGTGATTCTATATGAAAAAGTTTCAAAGTGTCAACTTTTGAAATACAATAATATTCTTTAAAAATCGTACCTCTGCCAAACCTCTGGAGGACTCTATACACACTACCTCACTTTTGAACTTGCAATTACCTTATATGGAGGTCAAAAACAGGTTGGGCACCTGGTCCAAGCCTTGTTCTTGCCATGTAGTAAACAGGTTGCCACCACACCCTGCACCAGAGAGTTCAGCTGTTTAAGCTTCCTGCAGTTGCGTTAATCCCAGTTCTTATCAAGCCAGTTGAAGCATCTTGAAAGCCTTACCTGCTAAGTGAATTTCCTCCCATAGGATAACATTGGTGATTCTATATGAAAACGTTTCTAAGTGTCAACTTTTGAAATACAATAATATTCTTTAAAAATCGTACCTCTACCAAACCTCTGGAGGACTCTATACACACTGCCTCACTTTGGTGCAGTATATATATAGCCAGTTTCTTACAGGGTTTCGTCCCAGTGGCACCACTCTCACCCCTACATGGGAAGTCGTGATGACATTAGGGTGCCTTGAGGTCCCACTCTGTCACCTGCAGAAGAGCAGATTCAGCAACTGTTCCTGGTGCACCATGGATTTCCTGGTCTGTCAGCAACAGATTAAAGCCTGTAGATGTAAATTTCCAGTACTGTTCCAGCTTCCTCTGGCGGGCTTTCAAGCCCCAACGATCTGCAGAGGCATCTAGTCAGGATACCCCAAGCAGGTCCACCTTCAGCAGCATCTGTACCTCAGGGTTCCACTTCAGGTTCCACTCAGACACCGGAGTGGACTCAACACTGGTCTCAGTGGCATCCATTCCAGAGGACAACGTTGTCCCTATCTGACTCCGAGCCTAATACATCTTTACCTCAACTGAAGTAGTGTTACGCCACTTTACAGATGCAACCGGCACCAGTTAATTTTGATTCCGACAGAACGATACCTCTATCTGAGTCACACCCCAGCTCTTCACCAACTTTTCCATTCTGAATCTGACCAGAACCAACCATTGTTTGGGGAAGACAATGGTAATGAAGCGGAATACTTTCCCCAACATTATGAAGTTAATAACCTATATTTGGATGTACATGTCAGTGGATTGGACACTTGCACAGGCACTTGGTGGTGTTCTCCCCATGGACACCATTAGGACAGAATGCCGCCACCTCTGTGGTAGTAAGACATGTCAGAGGTTTTGAACTTACAATTACCTTCTGTGGAGGTCAAAAACAGGTTAGGCGCCTGGTCGAAGCCTTGTTCTTGCCATGTAGTAAACAGATTGCCACCACACCCTGCACCAGAGAGTTCAGCTGTTTAAGCTTCCTGCAGTTGCGTTAATCCCAGTTCTTATCAAGCCAGTTGAAGCATCTTGAAAGCCTTACCTGCTAAGTGAATTTCCTCCCATAGAATAACATTGGTGTTTCTATATGAAAAAGTTTCTAAGTGTCAACTTTTGAAATACAATAATATTCTTTAAAAATCTTACCTCTGCCAAACCTTTGGAGGACTCTGTACACACTACCTCACTTTTGAACTTGCAATTACCTTCTGTGGAGGTCAAAAACAGGTTGGGCACCTGGTCTAAGCCTTGTTCTTGCCATGTAATAAACATGTTGCCACCACGCCCTAGCACCAGGGAGTTCAGCTGTTTAAGCTTCCTGCAGTTGCGTTAATCACAGTTTTTATCAAGCCAGTTGAAGCATCTTGAAAGCCTTGGGAAGCAGATGTTTTCCTCAGCGAGGTTTGTCCTCTGGTTAGTGCCAGCTGCTTGCTGAGATGGTACGCCCACGATTTATTGGGCATGGTAGGCAACATCTTGACGAGTCGTTTGAGGAATTTTGGGCCGGTTCGTCTCAAATCACCCAGGATGGTGAGGATGCTGAAGTAGATTATCCACTGTAGGATGGTCACTACTGACTGCTTGGGCAGAACAGTTGACACCAACGTGGTGGTTCAGCAGCATGCTTGGATGTGATCCCTAGGCATCTCCGGAGACATGCAAGCCTTTTTAATATGGGCATACCATTGAATGGGTCTTGTCTGTTTGGCTAGAAGGCTGATTCAGAATTTGAGCAGGTCACAGTGTGTTCCCTAGTCCTTTTTAAATCAAAATACAGTGCCCTGCCCACTTGCTCCAGTTTTGAAGCTACTCCATAGGATTGGCATACCACCCTGACTGAATCCTCCAGATCTTCCAAAGGGGCTAAGCACTGCCATTTTTGGCCCACCACACCTACCTTCCACCTACCTTCCACCTACATCAGAACATTTCTAGGAGGAGCACTTGTCCGTCTTGCTTTAAGTGCAGGCTGTTTTGAACAGGGGAGCCACAGAGAGGGTTCAGACTATGGAAAAAGGGACAGGCTGTTACACCCATTATTTCCTCGTGCCGAAGTACTGAGGCATGCATCCCATTTTAGATCTCCGACCTCTGAATGTTTACTTGACAAAGGACAAATTAAAGATATCACATGATGGGTCAGGTTCTGTCTGCCCTGGATTCAAGTGACTGCATGGTAACTTTGGACCCGCAGGACGCTTACTTTCATGCCCCGCTCTGCAGCCCAAAGATGCTACTTGCACATCTAGGGGGGGCAGGAGCATTCCCAATTTGCCATGCTTTCCTTCGACCTCTCAAGCACCACTCGGTTGACTGTGGTCGCAGCACAATTTTGCAGTTCAGGGATACTAGTTCTTCTCTACCTCGATGACTGGCTGTTTTAAGGCGGGCTTATCACAATCCGTCATAGACCACCTCCAGATGACAGTGAACCTCCTAACATAGTTTGGATTCTAAATCAACATGCTGCAGTCACGATCCGACTTCTTCACAGAGGCTTCCTTTCATCGAAACTATCCTGAATAAAGTCCAGTTTTAGTACTAGTCTCCACCACCACAAGTTTACGAAATTTGGGCTATGAACTTGATGTTTCAGCTTTGGTCCTGGGTCACAGTCCCAGTGAGAGTGGCTTTGAGGTTTCTGAGCCTATTAGTAGTTGACTATGCTAGGTGGTTTATGCGTGCTCTGCAGTGGAACCTGAAAACTTGGTGAGACCACCACCATGGTAACTTATCGTATTTTATCCAGTTTACCAAGGAGTCTGCAAAAGACCAGCAAGGTTGGCTCAACCACAGTTGGAACAGCAGCAGACTACTCTCTCTACCCCACCCGGACCTGATGGTGATAACAGATGCTTCCCTGTTGAGATGGGAAAGTTATCTTGGAGAAGGGAAGATAGACTACTCTGATCTCCTTTGGAGAAATGTCTTCACAGCAACTTGTAGGAATTACGGGCCGTTCGCCTGGTGCTGAAACCTTCCTACCATCCATCAAAGGGAGGCTGATTCAGGTTTCTCATGGATACTGCAACGTGCAGAGAGGGGTGGGTGGGGTCCTCGGACCTGTGCCAGGAGGAGCTTCGCCTTTGTAGCTGGCTGGAACTGGGCATTTCCCTGGCTGTGAACCACCTGGCTGGGATCTTTAAATGCTAAGGTGGACGAGCTGAGCCATTGGTGGATCGCAAATGGTGGTTACCTTCCAGCAATTTAGAGAATTAGATCTTTTTGGCAACACTGAGATTCCAAGAAGGGTCTCTCGAAGATGCCTTACGGATGCAGCCAAATATTCTATCCGGTGACGGCTGGATACCACCGACTCACTAGGTAGAGAGATGGCAACGACGGTGGCGGTTAGACGCCACGCCTGGTTGAGGTCCGCCAACTTTTCGGCCGATGTCCAAAACACACTGATGGACATGCTATTTGATGGCCGTCGCCTTTATGGCGACAAGGCAGACCATGCGCTTGAGCACTTTAAGGACTCCAGGGCTACGGCCAAGTCCTTGGGCCTCTTGGCCCCACGCCAGCAAACGGGTGCCTTTTGCTCCTTTCGTGGCCAAGAAAGATTCGCCCCCACACGTGCTGCCAGCCACGCGCCGCAGACTAACTTCCAGCGCGGTGGCAGCCGTGGAAATCGCTGTGGAGGCGGTTGGGGACAACGGCGAGGCCAGTCCACACCTTCCCCCGCAGCATCTGCCTCTAAACCCTCCTAGTCCGTGCTTCTCGGCCCATGTGCTGCCAGTGGGGGCAGGGTTCGCCATCACCACTCTCCTTTGCGCACTGTCACTTCGAATAGGTGGGTGCTGCAGATCGTCCGGAGGGGCTACTCTTTCCCCTTCGAGACGACCCCCCAAGCCATGCCACCGCACCACCACCGCGTATCGGGGGATCATTTGCGGCTTCTCCAAGTGGAAGTTTCGGCCCTCTTGGCCAAGGGGGCCATCGAGCGCGTTCCTGGGCCAGAAGTAGGACGTGGTTGCTACTCCCACTAATTTCTGGTACCCAAGAAGGGCAAAGGGGGCCTACGCCCTATCTCGGACCTACAGAACGTCAACTGCTTCCTCCGGAAGGGGAAGTTCAAGATGCGGACTCTGGCTCAGGTCTTATCTGCCCTGGACCCCGGAGACTGGATGGTAGTGTTGGACTTGCAGGACGCTTATTTCCACATCCCTGTCCTGCCGGCCCACCGACGTTACCTGCAGTTCACTGTAGGCCACGAGCACTTTCAGTTTACCGTGCTCCCCTTCGGCCTTGCCAGCGCCCCACGGGTGTTCACGAAAGTGATGGCGGTGGTCACAGCTCATCTGATTGCCAGCTCCAGACGACGGCAGACCTCTTGTACCAGCTGGGGTTTTCCATCAATGTGCCGAAGTCACACCTGTGCCCCTCTCAGAAGCTCCTTTTTATTGGAGTGGTCCTCGACTCGACGCAGTTTCGAGTTTACCCGCCCGAACAGCGGGTTCGGGATATACAGGCTCTCATTCCAATCTTCCAGCCTTTATCCCGAGTCTCGGTCAGGTTGACGCTGCGGCTTCTGGGGCTGATGGCCTCCTGCATCCTTCTGGTGCATCACGCCCGGTGGCGGATGCGGGCTCTGCAGTGGGACCTGAAGTTTCAGTGGGCCCGGCATCAGGGCAACCTGTCTGACCATGTCCTGATCTCGGAGGGCACTGCGAGACAGCTGCAGTGGTGGCTCACGGACCGCGATTGGGTCAGTGGCAGATCCCTCTCCCTTCCCCAACCGGAGCACGTTGTTGTGACGGACGCGTCCCTCCAGGGCTGGGGAGGCCACATGGGAGAGGCGGAGATAAGAGGCCTCTGGTCTCCGGCAGAGTCCCGGCTCCATATCAACCTTTTGGAGCTGCGGGCGATTCGTCTAGCACTGAAGGCATTCGTCCCCTCTGTCCGAGGGAGTGCAGTGCAGGTGTTCACGGACAACACCACCGCCATGTGGTACTGCAACAAACAGGGCGGGGTGGGGTCGTGGACCCTATGCCAGGAGGCTCTGCGCCTCTAGCAATGGCTGGAACATCAGGGCGTGACCCTGGTGGTTCAACACCTGGCAGGTTCTCTTAACGCCAGGGCGAACGAACTCAGCTGCCGGTGCACAATGAATCACGAATGGCGTCTGAACTCTGACGTGGCGCAAGGTCTCTTTCTGCAGTGGGGAGAGCCTTGGTTAGATCTATTCGCCACCAAAGAGAACGCGCAATGTCATCAGTTCTGCGCGTTGGAATTTCCAAGGTGGCACTCGCTCGGAGACGCTTTTCGTCGCGAGTGGAGTTGCGGTCTGTTGTACGCCTTTCCGCCTATACCACTTCTGCCCAGAGTGCTGAAGAAGATCAGGTGCGACCGGGCACAAGTCATCCTTGTGGCTCCGGACTGGGCACGAAGGTACTGGTATCCGAGCTACTCAGTATGTCATTCGATCCCCCGGTTCGTCTGCCTCTTCAGGAGGACCTTCTGTCGCAGCAGCAGGGGACGGTCCTCCACCCGAACCTGTCCAGTCTCCACCTCCATGCTTGGAGATTGAGCGGCGACAGTCGATGCCATTTGACTTGCCTCCTGAAGTCTGTAACATCATTCTGGCAGCCAGGCGTCCTCCACAAAGTCGGTATACGCCTGCAGGTGGAACAGATTTATGGCATGGTGCACAGCAAAGGCTGTGGATCCTCTCTCTGCCCTTCTTTCTGAGGTTCTTCTCTTTCTTTTTTCTCTTGCCCAGGAGGGCTCTACTCTGGGCACTATCAAGGGCTACCTTTCTGCTCTTTCTGCCTTTTTGAGGCTGCCTGATCAACCTTCTTTGTTCAAGTCCCCTATTGTTAACCAATTCTTGAAAGGCATCACGCATACGTTCCCTCCTGTGCCCTTTGTGATGCCTCAGTGGGACTTGAACTTTGTTCTTACTTTTCTGATGTGCGCTCCCTTTGAGCCACTTCACAACTGTCCTCTTCGCCTTCTCACTTTGAAGACTGCCTTTCTGGTAGCCATCACCTCTGCCAGTAGAGTGAGTGAGCTCCAGTCTCTATCCTGTAAACCTCCTTTCCTTTCGGTCCATCCGGACAAGGTTGTGTTGAGGACACGGCCCTCTTTTCTACCCAAGGTAGTCACAGCCTTTCACATCTGGCAATCTATCACCTTGCCCACCTTCTTTCCGCCTCTGCATCCCTCGAGAGAGGATGAGAGGCTCCACCGTCTGGACCCAAAACGTGCGCTCTCGTTTTATCTGGATCGCACATGCCAGTTCCGGGTGGATGACCAACTCTTTCTTGGTTACGTGGGCGCTAAGAATGGGAAAGCGGTGCACAAGTGGACCATCTCGCGGTGGATCATTTTGTGTATCCAGGTGTGTTACTCCTTGGCTAAGAAGGAACCCCCTGTTGGGCTGAGGGATCATTCCGATCGGGCCACAGCGACTACAACTGCCTTGGGCCGAGGAGTGCCCTTGCAGGACATTTGCCAGGCGGCTACGTGGGCCTCACTGCACACGTTTGCAAGACACTATTGCCTGGACAGCCAAGTCCGGAGGGATGGCTTTTTTGGCCGTTCCGTCCTCCAGGACTTTCTGGTGTGATTATTGGTTCGCAGACCCACCCCCGGGGTTGGTATTGCTGGGGTATCTATTCTAAGTTAAGGAATCTATCACTAACGTGTCTCTTTCAGATGCACAAGTTACTACTTGTGTAACGATATATCTGTAAGAGACATTAGTTGGTGATAGATTCCTTACCGACCCACCCATCCTCTGTGAACCGATATCTAGGGTTAAGGTCATCCCCTTTCAGGGCCCTAGTTTCAAGGCACCAGTGTTGGTTTTTAGCATAGCTCTGCGTTTCTGGCGCGGAAAAGCTGTGTCTAAGAACTGACGTCAGCACGCTTAGGCGGCGTCTAAGTACTCCGACGACATCATCACGGCGCTGACGGGGAGCCGCAGACGACTCCTACAGAGGCGCAACGGTACTGCTATGCAAAAGTTTCCGGATCCAGTCTGACGCCTGGGGATATTCTAAGGTAAGGAATCTATCACTAACTATTGTCTCTTACAGATATATCGTTACACAAGTAGTAACTTGTGCATTTAAACCATTTTGTGATGTTTAGGCCAAATATTGTCACTACGAAGTTTTTCAAAAGAAATCTTGTTCTACTTTAAGCAGAATACTCTGTGCCAAAAGTTCTATTTTGAAAAAGTTCAAATTGTTAGCTAGTTTGTTTTGAAAAAACGAAGGCCGAATCTCAGAGTTCAGGGAACGCTGTGTGCATGAATCAAAAGTTATTCTGGGTGTCAGGAGAAAACATCAGATCGTCTAGGCTGGCAAAGAAACTGTCTACCATAGTAGGCGAAAGTGGGGCCACTTCAGTTAGCAGGTCAAATGTGCATAGATGAGGATCGTCGGCGTTTGAAGCATTAGCAATGTCCGCAGTAGGTGGTACCTGTGTGCCTGTAGTGTCACGTATCTCACCCTCAGTTAGACTTGCCTGTGAGACCTCAATGAATGCCGTCATCAGATTTGGCAGCCGTTAGGGACAACATGATGCATGAGTCGTTACCGGACCTAGCAAAGCGTCAACATCCGATGGCAGAACTGATGGAAGTGTAAGACGAATGTCCAACATGCATTCTTCTCCACAAAGCAGGCATCGCCGAACAGGTAAGATGCAATCTTGCCAGATTGGTCTGAACGATAGAAACCAAGTTGTGTTCAGATCTCTTAAACGAGCCAAGCCAAGAATCTGTGTAATTCTCTCATGATACCTCATGGCAAGGAGGCATTGTTCCATGGTAGTCTGGGTATTGCTGGTGACCTGACTTGCAATATTGGCGCAGAAGGAATAAAAATAGAATTCCTGCTACGAGTCCCAAGATGAGGCAGGCGCTAACACAGAGTGCACGAAATTTGGAAAAATGCTGAGGACTGCTTTTCATAAATACATGTGCGATGCCACTGGTATCTGACATGTTTAAGATTGGACTTAACATTTCTGCGAAATGAACTGGGCAGTTCGTTGATAATAATGCATGTATCTCTGCAGGAGTCCTTGCAACGTTCAGATCATATTTTTCTTTAGACAAGGTCAGTGGCACAGTTTTTTGCAAAATAATGACTTTAATTCTGCTTAAAGTATCAATTCGTATAGAAGAGATATTCAGTGAAGGCCATAACGCCGTCTCCCTGTCTGTCTTGCTCTTTGGATACAATACTTGCATACAACAAGTGACCCTGGATGACACACTAACTAGATACGCTTTTCCTGGCAACATGCCACAACAGCTGTGGTCATTGAGCATAACGTAGCTGCCATCGGATAGCTGCCTGAAAATTGTTTCTATCACTGTGGAGGGTGTACCGTGCAGGTGGCAGGAGAAGTTATTGGCAGAACCTTCGCAGGCTCCATGTAAATTAATACCTTGGCACAAAATGTGTACCACTTAGTGAGTTCTTACAATTTTTACTACTAAGGAATACCTCTTTTCCCCCACTCCAACATGTGTGTGTGTAAGGTAAAGTCCAGGTCGACTCAATGTATTCTATACCCAACCTTTCATACAGGCCTGCTGGTATATGCTGTAGACAATACTGAAATTGGAAAATTGTCACTAGTATCGTAATGGTGCCATGTTTTATCCATTCAATGACAGGCTTCTCAGAAACTGTCCATGGTAATCTTTCCAGTTTTTCAATGCTCAGCACCGTATAGTCTGCTCCTCTTTGTGCAAAGATATTTGTTTATCTGTAAGGTTAAATACAGCAAACAATGACGTGTTGATTAGACGACATGGCACGTAGCCTGCACGAAGATTTTGTAACGTCCAGCCTAGCTGCATTATAGAACGTATTTGAGACTGGCCATGTTGTAACATTAGCAAGTCCTGCTCTATTATGTCAATTGCAGATGATACAATGCTGTCCAAAGAATATATTCTAGAGGACAGAGTCATTAACCCATTGTCCACTAGAGAGAGAGTTTTCTCTAAATTAATACGATCAATTTCTCGTATTCTTTCTGCAGTTTCCATTTGCGTTATTTTCCATGCTTCGTTGTACGCAGCGTATATACCGGCGTATAGACAAAGTTTTTGACGGTTAGCGAGGCCCCATTAAGAAATCTCGCAAATCATTGCCTTCTTTAAATAAAGATAAGTGTTTGATTTCTGGAAGTGTAGATTTCTGTAGCCATTCAAGGCATAGCTTTCCTACACTGTAAGTAGTTACTATCCCTGGATGTTGTCTCTGGGAGTATCTTGGATCTGGCTCATTCACTTTGAACCCTTGTGTTTTGTTCAGGAATCTATTTTGACAGTTATTTGTGTCTGTGGGCCAGATTAACCATTTATTCCAATCAGGATTAGTTCTGTTTTGTTTCAAAATATATGGTACGTCTAACCCCTCTTCTATAGTATCATTATTGTCAGATGTGGGTTTCGGTATAGACGGTTTATTTAAGTCTTTTATCTTAGCCAGGCCAAGACAAGAAGTTTGTTGAACAGTGTCATTTAAAAACCTTATTTGTCCTGGTATAATGCAGGCTCTGAACAGGGCTTCTAAACCTTGCACCTGCCAGTCTTTTGTGCACCTGCCAGTTTTTGTCTCAATGCTGTCTTTCCAAAAGACAAAACCTAATGTAGACAGCTGAGCATACAAGTTTGAAGAATAAATTTGTTTAGTATTGGTCAACATTGTATTCATTCCGGTCTTATTCACATTTTTGAAATAAAACGTTTTTGGATTTGTAACATTGAACCCTGAAAAGAACGGAAACTTTTCATAAAATGTTTTTGAGCTACCTTTTGGCAGCATTGGACAGTGTTCCCATTGATTATAAGTAAAAACATTCCTAGGGATTGCAGATTTATGCAAATAATGGTAACCATAGTGATTAAAACAATAGATTTGTTAATAATCTGATGAACTTTCTAAGTATTTATGTTCTGTAAATTTAGCTGACATTTCTAAGTCTGTCATCATGTTATTAACAGTTTCAAAGTCCCAATCATCAGAAAATGTGCTGGGTGATACAAAGTCACTCAAAGAAACTTTGAACTGTTGTGGGATCTTCAGCAGTTCCACCGGGCCATCTATGTCCTAATCAGTTCTGTCCCATGCTATACCACCAGGTATAGGAACGGCTGTGATGTTCACTGATGACAGGTCTCTTCGTTCACAATGAGATGATTTGTGAGGTTTCAGGAGCAAGTTGATGTTCTTACTTGCTGTGTCCATTTTACTGTATTTTCCATCTATCTTTTTTCCCAAGCTTAAAACTAGAATAAGCCAAAGCAGGAGGAAAGGTACACCTAACACAATCCAAAATTCAATCCATGGTGAAACCAGATATGTTTTTTCAAGTTGATTAAAGAGTTATGTTATTTTTTCTTTGAAAGTTCTATTTGCTGGCTTATCTTCAGGTTCACTGGGATCCTCAGAAAATGTATCAAAGTTGATACAATAGCCAGAGGCAGTTCTTGTCAATTGTTGAAATTGGATCAGGATTGTTATTAACCCCTTCGCTGCAGGGTATATTCCCCCGCTGTGCTGGGGGGTAAGGGGGCGTGCACAGCGCTCACATGCTCATGACTAGTTGAGCTTGTCATGAGGCACGGCGCTCTTGTGCTCATGATGAGCTCAGCTCGTCACGGCCACACCCGTTCCCGTAGAACGCTCAGCACAGCAGGGGAATTATCCCTGCATGCGAGCGTTCCACGGCTCATGACGAGCTGAGCTCGTCATGAGCACCGGAGCGCCGTGGCTCATGACGAGCTCAGCTAGTCATGAGCATTCAAGGGGTTAATCTTTGGAGCTGCTTCTACCTTTGTCATATTGGTATAGTCAGAGGCTACATCATTGTAGACAGGTGTTTTATGACGAACTGATATTTGGGTCTCAAGAGGCACAAGTTCCATGGCTTTGTTACATAGTCCTTCTTTTCTTACTGCAGGTTTATCAAAGGTGATAAGTCTTTCTGTTTGAACCTCTTGGATAGTAGCAAGATTTGGTCTTCTGCTACTTCTTGGGAGTCTACTGGGCCTACTACTTATTATTGGCCACATGATGTGGTTTGACCCGGTAGATGGACACAACTCTGTTCTCCCTTTTACCAGCAAGGGGCGGTATTACCACTGATCTTGTTCCTTGGATTGCCAAGACGGGTACTGCTTTTCTGTAAGAAGGCCCAAATTCCTTCTTTACCGCCATCTTTTCCCCGACAAGATCCCCAATCTTTGGAATCCAGACAGGTCTTGCTGGGACAGGTGGTTTTTCTTCAGTGGTGGTTGGCTTCTGTATTGTGTGACTCAGACTTCTTCTTGTTTCATTGAAGTCCTGTAAAACAGCCAACCGATCTTTGACATCAAAGGGTTTTTGTTCCACCACTGAAGTTTGACAATCGAGGTCTTAGATTATCATTCTAGTACCAAATAGTAATTCATATGGAGTGATTCCACCCAGAGAATTTCTTGGCAGATTGTTAAGACTACGTTGGACACTTATTAGATGTTTGACCCACCCTCACTCGAACCTAATACCTTAGCTGGTATGGATTGCTTTATGTCACAGTTTTATCTTTCCACTACCGCATTACCCTGAGGATGGAAGGGACTAGAGTACCGCAATGCAACGCCCAAGCTAGCCATGGCCTCTTTATAAGCTCGAGAGCTAAACGCAGGACCCTCAGAATGTAGCGTGCCGATTGCGTATGTGCCGATAAAGAGTCGTAAATCCTTTATAACAGTTCTGCCGTCAGCCGAGCGCTGGGGCCACATCCAAGTGAATCTTGTCCTAGTAGTTGTGGGACCGCATCTGTCCATGGTGACGTCTGTGTATAGATAGTCTAATGCTGTCTAACAATGGTGTCTGAACTGGGCTGGCTACACCTTAGTCAAGTATCTGGTGGTCCTCAAAGCTGTGGTATCTGTAACAGGTATCACAGTTTATTCCAAATTTGTAAACTTGGCCCCTTATTCCTGGCCACCAGTACATCTCTTCTAATTCTATTAGAGATTTTAAGATTTCCTGTTTGGAATTACTCTGACCCCCACTCCAGGGATTCGAGCAAAAGGAACAGAGTTTGTATCAAGTCAAGTCAAGTAAGTAAATTTGTATAGTGCGCTACATACCCAGAGGGTCTCAAGGCGCTTGAAGAAGGGAGGGGAATTACTTGTCAAATATCCACGTTTTAAGTTGCTTTCTGAATGCTAGGTGGTTCTGAGTAAGGCGAAGATGAGTGGGAAGTGAGTTCCAGGTTTTAGCTGCCAGGTAGGAGAAGGATCTACCTCCCATGGTGGTTTTGTTGATGCGAGGTACAGTGGCAAGGGCTTGGTTGGAGGATCGTAGCTGGCGGGAGGGGGTGTAGAAGGACAGTCGTGTGTTGAGGCATTCGGGTCCGATTTCGTAGAGTGCTTTGTGTGCGTGGGTTAGGAGCCGGAAAGTAATCCTCTTATTGACGGGGAGCCAGTGGAGGTTTTTCAGGTGGCCAGAGATGTGTTCTTTACGCGGTATGTCTAATATGAGCCTGGCTGAAGCGTTCTGGATGCGTTGCAGTTTTTTCTGGATTTTTGCGGTGGTACCGGCGTAGAGGGTGTTTCCGTAGTCCAGTCGGCTCGTGACCAGAGCGTGAGTGACTGTTTTTCTAGTTTCGGTGAGGATCCAGCGAAATGTTTCTTGAGCAAGCGAAGAATGTTGAAGCAAGATGAAGAAACGGCGTTGACTTGTCTGTTCATCGAGAGTGAGGAGTCCAGGATGATGCCCAGGTTGCGTGCGTGGTCCGTCGGGATAGGTGCTTTTCCAAGGGCCTCTGGCCACCAAGAGTCATCCCAGGCGGAGGGGGAGGTGCCTAGGATGAGGACTTCTGTTTTGTCTGAGTTCAGTTTTTGACGGCTGTGCTTCATCCATTCGGCTACTTCTTTCATTCCTTCATGCAGGTTGGTTTTGGCCGTGTTCGGGTCTTTGGTGAGTGATAGGATCAGTTGAGTGTCGTCGGCGTAGGAGATGATGTTGAGGTTGTGTTGGCGTGCGATGGCCGCGAGGGGGCTCATGTATACGTTGAAGAGGGTGGGGCTGAGTAAGGACCCTTGGGGTACGCCGCAGATGACTTCAGTGGCCTCTGACTTGAATGGTGGGAGGCGGACTCTCTGGGTTCTTCCGGTGAGGAACGAGGTGATCCATTCCAGTGCTTTTCCATGGATTCCGACGTTTCTGAGGCGTTGTAAAAGAGTGCTATGACAGACCGTGTCGAAGGCTGCGGAGAGGTCGAGGAGGATGAGGGCGACTGTGTCTCCATTATCCAGTAGAGTTCGAATGTCGTCTGTTGCTGCGATGAGGGCGGTTTCCGTGCTGTGCTTGGCTCGGAAGCCAGATTGTGAGGAGTCGAGGGATTTGTTGGTTTTGAGGAATGCGGCGAGCTGGTTGTTGACCGCTTTCTCGATGACTTTGGCCGGGAATGGAAGGAGTGAGATAGGGCGGTAGTTTTTGAGTTCGGTGGGGTCAGCTGTGGGTTTCTTCAGGAGGGCGCTGAGTTCGGCATGTTTCCAGCTTTCCGGGAAGGTTGCGGAGTTGAGGGAGCAGTTGATGACGTCTCGGAGGTGCGGTGCTATGATGGAGTCTGCTTTGTTAAAGATGTGGTGAGGGCATGGGTCTGTGGGGGATCCTGAGTGGATAGAGTTCATCAGACGGATGGTGTCCTCAGTAGAGATTGGCTTCCAGTCATTGAGGATGTTCAGGGGCGTGGGGGTCCTGCAGGGGGTTGGGTGGGTTGGTTTTCGGGTCGGTTGTCGAAGCTGTTGTGGATGTCTGCAATTGTGTTGTGGAAGAATGAGGCTAGGGAGTCGCAGAGGGCTTGAGAGGGGGTGATGTCGTTGGAGTTGGCCGAGGGGTTGGTAAATTCCTTGACGATGTTGAATAATTCCTTGCTGTTGTGGGCGTTGTTATCTAGTCGGTCCTTGAAAGCGGCTCTTGGCAGTCCGGATCAGTTGGTGGTGTATGCGGGTGGCGTTTTTGAAGGCGTCCTTGGTGCTGGTGGTTGAGTCTGTTTTTTTCCAGGCCTTCTCAAGGGAGCGGCAGAGTTTCTTGGATTTCTTAAGATCATCGTTGAACCAGGAGGCCTTCTTGCAGCCTAGTTTGATTTGTCGTTTTTTCAGTGGTGCTAAGATGTTGGCAGTGTTGGATAACCATTGGGTGAGGTTAGTGGCTGCTTGGTCTGGGTTTGAGGAGTGGGCTGGGGGGTTTTGAAGAAGCGATGAGGAGATCTGGTCGATGGTGATTTTGTTCCAGTTTCTTTGCAGAGTGGGTTGGGGGTGGTTGTTGGAAGTGGGCTTGTTGTAGGTGAAGTGAACGCAGCTGTGGTCAGTCCAAAGGAGAGCTGTGGTGTGGCTGAAGGAGACATGTTTGCTGGAGGTGAAGATAGGGTCGAGTGTGTGACCTGCGATGTGGGTGGAGGTGGTGACAAGTTGTTTAAGTCCGAGGTTGGCGAGGTTGTCCAAAAGGGTGGTGGTGTTGCGGTTGTTGTTCTTTTCAAGGTGAAAGTTGAGGTCTCCCAAAAGGATGTAATCCTCTGAGGGGAGCGCGTGTGGAGTGATGAAGTCCGTGATGTCTTCACTAAACTGTGCGCGGGGTCCTGGTGGCCTGTAAAGGAGGGTGCCTCTGAGTGTGGTTTTGGGGTCGATGTGGATCTGGAAGTGAAGGTGTTCAGAGTTGGCGAGATTGACGTCCGAGCTGGTTGAGATGCGGATGGATTTCTTGTGGACGATAGCGATACCTCCTCCTGTGTGGCCGGTACGGTCCTTGCGAATGATCTTATAGCCTTCCAGGATGGCAATGGTGATGTCTGGGGCTGAAGAGGCATTCATCCATGTTTCTGTTAGGAAGGCGACGTCCGGAGAGATGGTGTCTAGTAGATTCCAGAGGTCAATGGCGTGCCTGTGAACCGATCGGGTGTTGAGCAGGATGCATTTTAGGTGGTTGGGGTCGGATATCTGTTCTGTGATCGTAGATGAGGAGTTGTTCTTGGTGCCGTCGAACTTGCAGGAGTTGCATGAAAAGGGTCCATGGGTGTGTCCAGGAGCGGCTTGGACGCAGTTGAGGGAACGGCCGGAGTTGAGGGCTAGGAGGGTGGTGGCATCGTAAGAAATGCGGGAGGGGTGGACATTACGAGGACCAGGGGCTCTGGCGCTGGGCGCGGTCCAGGCGCGGACGGACGTAGACGGGCTTACCTTTGACGCACCTTCGGCGCGGCCGCAGCGCGTGGCCGCAGCGCGTTGGATCATATGCTATAAATGGATAGTGGAGGGGGCGGAGCCTGGGAGGGTCAGCTGGGAGGCGGGGAGCGGGGAGGAGCCACGGGCTAAAGTAAATAAACAGTAAGATGGCCGCTCGCTATCTAAATCGAAACTGGGGCAGAGCTGGAAATCGAGTTCGAGTGAGGTTCCTTAAAAGTAAATAGACACGCTTGTTAGCCGCACTACAATGCCAGGAATGCTAGTAAATTACATGCTAAGGAGAACGATAGCGCGCGCATACACAGTAATAAACAGCGCTATGAAATTGATTGTAACGATACCAAGCGCTATGGATTGCACAGTGCGCTGTGTCAGGGCAGGCAGGCAGCAGGTCCCAGGACAGGCAGGCAGCTGGGAGAGAAGCCTCCGAGGTGCAAGCCGAGTGCAGGGTGAGCGACCACAATGGAGGGATAGTTTAGGGGGAACAGCGTTTGCAACGCAACTTTTACAACGAAGTACCTTTACGACGCAACCATTACAACGCAAGTCATTACAACGACTTGCGCTGGGGGGGAGCTCTAGGATAGGGAATAGTTTTAATTTACTATCCAACACCTTCCCTACTATCCACGGGGACTGGAGTTGGAATAGTAAATTAAACTATTCACTATCCAGCGCCCCCCTAACGCAAGTCGTTGTAACAACTTGCGTTGTAAAAGTTGCGTCGTAAAGGCATGCGTTGTAACGACGTACATCCATAGTTTAGAGGAAACGCTGTATAGTTGCCTTCCATTGAGGCTTTTGCCGCTAGTAACGTTTCACCGTCTATTACTCTATTTGAACGGGCAATTGTAGCTACAGAAGCCGTTTGTACAGCTGCCTTCACGGCCTCATCAGCCAATGAATTCCCTACAACGTGAACGCCATCACACTGATGACTCAGTGTGTGAATCACGTGACTCATTGTTCCCAAAGCATTTTATGCTTAACTGTGCCACCTTTTGAATTTTTGAACCCGTTTTTATCCCAGCTCTGCAAGTGTTTGTTGTAAGATTCAACGCAGAAATACGAATCGCACACTATTAGTGAGGGGAATTTGCGTTCGGTATTTTCAAGCGCCATCTTGAAAGCCTGTATTTCAGCTCGCTGAGCTGCAGCATGTTCTACATTCTCTCACCCACTTCCTGGAAAGCAACCACCTCCTTGAGCCTAACCAGGCGGGTTTCAGAGCGCACCACAGCACGGAATTGGTGATGCTATCCGTGCTGGATGACCTGAGACTCAAGGCGGATAATAAGAAACCTTGTGCCCTGATCCTCTTGGACTTATCCGCGGCATTTGATACTGTTAATCACTGCCAACTTCTATCGCGGATACAGGACCTGGGGATTCAGGGTACAGCCTTCGCCTGGTTGACATCCTTCCTTGAAGATAGGTCGCAACGAGTGCAGCTTGCTGATCTTGTATCCAAACCAGCAAAACTGACTTGCGGCGTGCCCCAAGGCTCGGCCCTCTCACCCCTACTTTTTAACATATACCTTCAGCCATTGATCGCGTCACTGAACAGGATGGACTGTAGAGTCTACAATTACGCAGACGACACACAAATTCTGATTCGGATCGACGACACTGCCCAGGCTCATTTGAAAATGCAGAACACACTCAAATTTATAATCACCAGGATGTCAAACAACTCCCTAAAAATAAATCCTGACAAAACAGAAGTCCTCGCAATCACTCCTGCTGCCAATCCTTGGTGCGACCAGTTTTGACCGGTTGAATTGGGGCCACTCCCAGCACCAGCAGTTAAAAGTCTGGGCATCAAAATTGATGCCCGACTATCGATGACTCAGCAGTTATCTGTGGTTGGCATCTGTGTAAGTCTGATACGCCAGCTGAGGAAACTCTCCCCATTTCTATCCTTTTCCACTATGAGGCTGGCGGTCTCCGCCTTAGTTCTGGCACGGCTGGACTATGGTAATTCCCTTTACTATGGCCTCCCAAACAACCTTCTGGCCCGACTACAGGTCGTAATGAATGATGCGGCGAGGCTCATTTTTAAAAAACCTAGGTATACTTGTGCTACGCCCCTACTCCGCAGCTTACATTGGCTGCCCATTGCCCAAAGAACTAAATTTAAAAGTCTCTGCTTTGCACACAAAGCGGTTTACGGCTCAGCCCCTAAATATATCAAAGATCGACTCCCTAGGTATCTACCCACTAGGTCTCTCCGGTCAGCTGAGGCATGTAACCTACTTTGCCCTCGGTACAACCTCACATCCAAGGGCGGCAGAGCCTTCTCTAGCACTGTCCCCCTGGCATGGAACCTTCTCCCGGTTGAACTGAGGAAGGAAACAAACCTATTGTTGTTCAGGAAAAAGCTGAAGACAGTGCTTTTTGTGGAGGCATGGGGACCTCTGAGATCTGCTTTCTTCACCTACTGATGTTGTGTATCCGCTGATAGCGCTTAGATACTCCTGGGTGATATAGCGCCTTACAAACTCATAATAACATAACATAACATACAGTCTCTGAGTGATTGAGTTTTAGTGACCATAGGTCTAAATTTAGGTCTAAATTTACATATGTGCCAGCGACCTTTAACAATCGCCACGCAGCACTATAGGCTTGTTTACCCCCAATTGCGGGCTGTGCTAATCCGTCTGTATAGATTATATATCCGTAATGTACTAGAGGCAGAATCACGGTCGGCTGAGGACATTCGTGTTCGTATTGTAGGAATTTCTGTGTCTTCAAGTAGGGGTCAAACACGTATTCAACGTCTGTAGCAGCAAGAGAGTTAACCCATTGTATCCATCTTGGATGTAAATCTTTAGCATTCGGAATGCTCGCTTTCGTCACTGCTTCTAAAGCAGGTACAGGTGTAACGATCATTATGCGTTTACCCTGTGCGAGAGCTCTTTCTTTTGCTACTGCAGTTTGAACCGCTGTCAGAGTTTGTTCTGTAGAAGTGAATTTTATTTCAGCTTGTGTGTACAAGTGTGATTTGTATGCTATTGGTACCTTTTCACCTTCATTAAAGGTCAGGTACTTGAATTCACATCTCCCTGGGATGATTTGGATCACAAGATTGCGCACATTGTCGCGTGTCTCTAACTGTGTTTTTGCTAACATGTCTGCACTGAATGCAAAATTTCTGTATGGTTTGGAATCCAATTAGTTGGTTCGAAATCAGGTTTGACTAGTTTGTAGAGAGGTTTAACCCTTTCTGCGTAGTTTAGTACAGAAGTTCTTCCAAAATTCAGGAAACCTAGAATTGACTGTAAGTTTTTCAGCGTCTTTGGAGGCTGGAGCAGTGCGCATTTCTCTAGAAAGTTTGCTGCCAGGCTTTTGCCTTCAATTGAAAGTTCGTATCCTAAGAATAGGACATTGTGGTGGGCAATTCGTGATTTCTTAAAATTGAATTTATACCCTTCGGAAGCCAACCCAAGTATTATGGTGTTCACTCTTCAAGTGCACGTCCAAATAGTCGTCTGTAAGATAGATGTCATTGACATAAAATAATGCCTAATCATCATACATTTGTAGTAACTCTGTTACCCTGGCTGAAAATAACCCTGGACTATTCTTGAATCCTTGGAGGAGACGGCAAAATTGTCGATGTGTCCCCATAATTGAGAAAGCGGTCAAATGCTTGCTTTCAGGTGCAATGTTTTGACAGAAAATCCCATTTGAGATATCTAATGTGATTTTATATTCATCAATGCTGCACTGTGTGCATTTTGTACTGCAAATGTTTTGCAACAGGAGTTTAGATGTCTGTAATCCAAAACTAGACAATATGAATTGTCTGGTTTGGAGACGGGAAACAAAGGATTGTTCATTGACGAGGTGTATGTTTAAATCACCCCATGGTATTCAAGTTGATTTAAAAGCTCCCTGACCTGTTTTTTAGCTTCTTGCTTAACTGGATACTGCCTTTGTACAGTGGGCTGATTTTCTAACTGGATTTTATGGTGAGGAGAGTCCTCTTCCCATCCTGCATGATTTTTGTATAATGCTGGAGCTTGAGCTACTGCCCATTTCCTAGTATATGTGTATTTTTTATGAATTGGAATGTGATTTGAGAAGGCTGGCATACTTATCCAGTTTTGTTCAGCTAGAAGAATGTCAGCCCTTAGAGAGCTTCTCCCAAAAGAGTACTCTTATTTTTCTAGTTATGTCCCCCTCCATCCGGAGTGTTATTTCATATAACTTGTGGGGTACACTAACCCTGGTGTATGCAGTTTCAGCTTGAATGTATTCATTCAAGTCCACTGTCTCCAGATGATCCTTCAAGATATTGCGAACAATGGTGACTTCTGCTGCGCTGTCTAGCATTGTCTGGGCCCACTGCTCGTTCTTGAGTTGTGACCTCAAGATCCTCGGCATGTCTGATTTTTATGCTTGCTACCTTCTTCTTGGTGAATTGAGTTTTCTTATTTTTTGGAACGTGCTGTTCTTCTTTGGACTTCACGCGTTCCTCTTTCTGTTCTGATAGTATAGCCGAGACCTGTTTAAAATCTTTTAGTAATTTCATCCCAAGATTTAAGGCAGGTTCTGGTCTGTATTCATTTTGAATCGGTCTCAGAACGTCTGGTATTACCGCCATGGATGGTACACCATGTGCTTTTGTGTAGATTGAAGCAAAGACTGTACCCCAAGTGTCACAGTCCTCCACATGTGGTGCAATCCCCATTGGTAAACAGATTGTCAGAATTCTGTGTTTCTCATGAGGTGTACTATCAGGGAATACTGCCTCTATTTGAGTAATTTTCTGAGGTATCCAGAACGGAATTTGTTCCCTCTTTGTGGGCATTTTACCAATGACTGATTGTATTGTCTGGTGTGATTTTGTTTGTGTACCCCTGGTGAAGGATGTGCTGTGGAATCCTTGCAGCTGTTTGGACTGTTAAAGTCCGCATGACATATTGAACCAATTGTCTGTGTATTTTAATTAACTGTTTTAGCTGTGCTAACAGTTCTGGACCTGTCATTTCATTAATGTCAGGATGTGGTGTGTAGCTGGTTAGTACCGGCCATGTTGCTCCTGGTCTACCTAGTGGACCGAGCCTGGTAATGTGATTTCGATGATGTAGGGCGCCTTTAAACCAGATCTGATGCTCTTTGTAAGTTAGTGAAATTTCAACGTTCTCAAAAGGAACGTATTCCGCTTGTGTGTTCCTGCATCTGCTGCATGGACCTGAATCCATTAATAGAATACCTCTGTCTGCCTATATTCATGTGCCTCAATATCAAAGATTACTTTACCACCTCTCGATGATACCCCATTGTTTGAGTTTGTGAGTTATAGTTTTTCTTACATTTGCCAGGATGATTATAGCATCATCCTCGTTTTGCTGAAGACCTGTGTCTTCTCGACTGGTCGAGCTGCTGCAGTTCTACGCCTTTCCTCTTCACTATCCGACTTTTTTGTTGACTGGAAGTTTTTTCAGAGCAAAGTTTCAAGGAAAGAAGGATTAGGTGCACGATATTTTGGAACACTATCCTTAAACGTTGAAAAAAACAAAAACTAATGCATAGGATTTTTGTGCTACTCAGTTTTGGTGGATATTATCCTTTTACCCACTCCAGGCGTCTATTGGAGTATTTTAAGGGATAAAGGGGTCTGTGTGAAAAGCAAAACTGAGTTACTCTAGTATCTAGCGCTAAATTATCGCCTTACCAAACGTTGGGCGCCATGTAGTGTAGTTCCTATATTCCCAATAGGCTCTGCGCATTGGAATAACATATTCTATAGTTTAGACGTAGGACTGAGGTCGACTAGGTCTCTATTGTATATATTAGACTTAATAGTGAGTGCCAGCTAGCTCAGAGGTCACTAGAAACTTTCACGAATTCACAAGAAGGGATTCGTTTCTGACAACCGCATAAACATGACCACTTTGTTTCCCAAGAATAAGAAATCAATCTCCAGAGTCGCGGAAAGAATAGATAACTACTTTACTCAGTCAATCGTGCATGCTTCGTTTCACCAGAGGTGCTGAGAAAATAGAGAGACGGCGTTTTCAATAAAAAGTATTTATTGAACAGTCTTCTTTCTCAAACATAAGGAATGTACTGCTACAATCGTATTGCTGGTTATAAAGTACAAGGTATATAATACGAAAAGTATTATAAAGTAGTATGGTAAAAGCATGATATGGTTTCTAAGCCATAAATTGCCTTAAAACATATAAAATACATAGAGATAAAATAATGACTAAAAGTTCTCAACTGGTGCTTCTAAAATACGCCTACCCCAGTGGACTTAACCTAAGTCTAGCACAAGGGAAGAAGTAAGTGAGGAGTAGCTTAAGTTTAGTATTTCTCTGCCAAGAATCTATCCAAGAATTCTTTAAGGGTCTAATCAGCTCCGTACCTTGGTTTTAGAATGAAGGAGGTCTTGTATCTCGCTCTCAGGACTCGATTTCCCAGCAACCCGCAAGGGTAGCCTGGAAACACTGGAGCTGGATTTCTTGGCTGGAGAAAAGACAGAGTCTCCCAGTGCGTCTGCTGGAGGATCGGCTTCCTTCGGCACTTGCTGCTGCAGGCGTCAGGCAAGTAGATGGTCTATCTGCTCCAAACCACTGTTTGTTTGTCTGGCAAATGTAGGCATATGTTCGAGGCATGTGGGCTGCTGAATTCATATCTTGTGCATAGATCGCTGCCTAGTGTTGGGTCCGGAAGATTGCACTTTGTTGTCTTGGAAGGGTCTTCGAAGTATCACGAGATAGGTGACTCCTCCCTTGGACTACAGTGCGCATGGGCATCTTCTCCATCCTCAGGTTGTTTTTTCCCGCCATTGGATTCGGATGCTAACTCCTATACTCCAACTTTGGAATCAAAAACAAAACTTTTAAAAAGGCCAAAGGGCCTTTGATTCGACGGTATTGTTCTCGCTCGGTACCTCTATACTAGATCCAGCCTTCCATCTCGAATCGGTCGTCGACGCGGGCCGTTGGGCCTTTTCGACGCCACGTGAGTCGACCGTCGATGGAAAGAAGCCTGTTTAAAAGGTGCCCACAATGCCACTCCAAGTTCCCACATACTGATAAGCACTCCGTATGCAACAAGTGCCTTACCCCAGACCATAAGCAAGAAACCTGTCCAGCCTGCGCCCAGTTTCGATTGTAGAAAACCATTCGAAACCGACGGGCCGCTAGGCAAGAAATGCAGCCGCAGGCACCGGACCCGGACAAAATCTTCAATGATGACCAGGATCTACAGGAAGCTCCAGACTCTGACCTAGAAATCGTCACCGTAGAGGACTACTCTGACTCAGATGACGACATCCCACGGGGGCAAATAGTGAGTGTGAGAAGTTGGCCCGATATGCAGTGTTCACTATTCTAGTGACCACTATGTATCGTTCCAAACGACCCTTATGGTGATTGGTTGTAAGTCAACCTTAGACCAGCTATCCTAGTAGCGTGGATACGAGCAGTCTTCGGGCTAAACTCTAGAGGGCGTGTTAAGCCAGCTGTTATACCATCACATACCCCTTGAACACCAAGTGAAAGGACACCACACAAGTGTTATGAAAATAAACAGTATATTTATTAGAATCACAACAGCCCTGTACTCTTTATGAGGACAGGGTACTAAGCACAGAACCAAAACTCTTAGGAAAATACTTCAAGTGCACAATCAATACAAGTGCCCGAGGGCACGGAAAGTTTAGTGGTCTCGGGCGGACCCGATAAGGCAAGTCGGAAGCGAGGGACTCAGGACCCTTAAGTAAGGAGGCTATGCGGGCACCGAAATGCCGGAGTTACCTAGCCACAAGGGCTGCGGCTGCACAAGTCTTACAGGCGTCGGGGGTCTTCGCTGACGAGCCAGGAGCCGGAAGGAAGGAGTTGCTGGCCGGCGACCAGTGAAGAATAGTTCGTAGAGATCCAAGCCTGGATCAGAGTTCGATGATACCTGAAAGCAGAGGGGACCAAGTTCGTACTACTAGCCAGTAGTCAGAGGGTGCCAGGAAGGCACCGGATGGCCGTCACCTCGACTAGGTGAGTGGGCGACGCTAGGCTCTGCAGTCTCACGGACCAGGAGGCGTTGTCGGCGACCAGGATGGAGGTGCGAGCTGTCCCACGAAGGTTGATGCTGTCGGCGTCGCTGGGCCCAGGATTGGGGCAACAAGCCTTGGCAGATTTCAGGGCCACGTGGTGGGCCTAAAATGGTGTCTTGAGTGGACCAGGAGGGTCCGGGGTGCTCCTCTCTGAAAAGGGAGCAAGGGCCGGTCTGGAGCAACTAGACCAGCAGCGTTGGTTGTCGGATGTCGTCAAGGAGATCACAAGCCAGCGGCTAGTGATCGGACAACGTGCTGAGCGGCGAGCAGAAGGGCCCCACGCAGATCGTGGAGATGCTGGGAGGCTGCACTTCGGTGCTGGAGCGGTGCTGGAGCTGCTCATGGTCGGGGCTTCTCGGACCCCAGAGCACTCACCAGAGGATTCCTTCGGTGGTCGTGCTGGATTAAGAAAGCGTGCAGGTTTTGATGATGGCCGGTCCCTCGAGGTCTCGTCGCACCCACAGATCACAGATCTGAGCTGACGATGTGGGTAGAGGTCAGAGGTGCCAGGGAAGCCGGTTCTCGTCGAGCTGGGTCGTCGGATTCCTGAGGAAGGACTTGCAGCAAACCGCAGAGTTCTTAGATGGTGCCTGCGGATGCAGGGTGACTACTCCTTAGCCACAAGGGAGAAATCTTGAGAAGAGTCTCGAATGTCCTTTCGTAGAAAGTAGTTCTTGATTCAAAGATGATCTAATTTGGAAGGGTCCCCGCTCCGGCCTTTATCCTAAAGAAAGGGGTGGGTGCATGACTAGGTCCTGCCCTAGGGGTGGGACCAGGAAGGGGGGTAGTTACACCCCTCTCCCCCTGCTGGACTTTCCCCAGGTCAGGAGCTGCGCGCCCCTGGAACTGGTTCTAGCCGGCAGATGCGTAGTGAGCACCGGGGTGCCACTCCGCAGTCACCTTCTTGCAAAGCCCTACCTACCCAGAATACACAAACCCTGTCTGGGATGGTGCGAACACCGCCCCTGACAGGAAACCCTTTGTCCAAGCTCTCCTCGCTGGAAGGACTCCCAGCAGCAGGAGGTCAGACTCCTGTCTGTGGTGGCAGCGTCCATTTTGTGGAGCTGAGGCTTCAGTTAACTTTAACCGGGGTTCACAGTTACGTACATGTCGTGTCCCTCTAGAAGGGCGGAATGCTAACCTAGTCGCCAGAATTGGTGAGGGGTCAGCATTCCGATTCGTACGACACCTTACTCGACATGTCTTGATAACGCGATACCGAAGTTACCGATGTGATACGCGTTATCATGGAACAGCCATTGGGTCTTGGTTCCGCAAGCTGCAACCGGGCTCGGCTCGTGCCAGAGCCCAATTCACACGGTTCCATGCACTCTGCCTTCAGGATTGTCAAGGCCTGCCATAGGAGTGACTGATAGGAACTCGGGTGTCCATTTTAAGGTTAGGTATAGGGATACTACACCTACAGCAACGGGCGAGTACGCCACGTGGCCCCAGCTGTCGTGCAGCCAGTTGTGTCAGATTTAGGTGGCCAGCCAGGGGTGGCATCATACATGCTTCAGCCCCTGGTAGGCCCTGGGTACACCGATGCCCTGAGTTACAGGGTCTGACAGGGTGGCCCAGTTCCAATTGGGTAATGCACCTAGGGTACACACATCAAGTTTAGTGAGAGAACAGCTAGGCTGTGGGTCTGATTGGCAGGCCCACAGCCCGAGAAAGTCGTAAACCAGTGAAACAAAAGCAAAAAGTCCGGGTGATCATAGGATTGCAGACCCTACTCTCCTACAGTGAGTACCCTGCCCCCGACACCACCTACCCCGTTACCAAAGGCTCCGGTCAAGGAATCGCCAAAAGGCCTTAGCCAAGATCAGAAAAAAGTTTTGCAAGCCCCGCCATCCGGCTCGGCTCCGAAATCGAAACCGAAACCTTCTGAGACCCCAGGGCCCAGTACCATCGTCCCGAAGAAGGTTCCAGAGCCAAAGAAGGTCGTCGACCCAAAGGGCGTCAATCCGAAAAAGGCCGTACAGCCAAAGAGCGTCGAGCCAAAAAAGACTGTCGACCCCAAGAAGGCCGCCCAGCCAAAAATTGTCGACCCATGAAAGGCTGTCGAACCGAACAAAGGCACACAACCAAAGAGCGCCGAACCGAAAAAGGTCACCGACCCAAACAAGCCTACTGTTCCAAAATCCGTCGACCCGGCAAAGGGTGCCGTACCGAAACCCGCGCCGAGGCCGCAAAAGCCTGCCGACCCGAAGACACCGGCTCCAAAAACACCAGTCGATCCAAAACTCATGGAGGATTGCTAATACACAAGCCCTACTGGCTCGTTACGACAGGACGCATTACGATCAGCTAGAAAACCTAATGCAACACCTACCTGAGCCTTTCAAAGCACAAGCCCAGGATCTTATACAAGAGGGAAAATTCATAACAAACGCCTCCATCGAATGCCCGCTTGAAGCAACAGACACTGCAGCTAGGTCAATCAACACTAGCGTCCTACTACGCAGGCATGCATGGCTGCGTATTTCTGGTTTTAAAAATGAGGTGCAGTCCACCATTCTTAACCAGCCTGTCAATCAGGATTTTCTATTTGGTCCTGCTGTCGACACCATTTTGGATAAAATGAAAAGAGACAGAGACCGCAAAATCAATGGGGGCGTTGCAGTTTCAGCAACATAGAGGTTCCTTTCGTCGCTCCTCATACAGAGCAACTACACGAGGAAATACCTCACAAACATCTGCCTCATACAAAAGTAACACACAAGGTTCCTTCAACAAGACCACAAACCGAGGTGGTTACCGGGGAAACAACAATAAAGGAAGAGGACTTGGACGCAATAACACCAGAGCCTCCACGGCCACAAAACAGTGACTTCATTACGCTACCTCCAGACCACCTAACACCGGTCGGAGGCAGACTCCAACAGTTCCTGCCTGTCTGGATCGCAATTACCACAGACAGGTTGGTGAGAGAAATTATATTTGGTTATTGCCTAGAACTGACTTCCACACCACCAAACATACCACCCAGACATCGTCCAATGTCCAGGGAACACATCACCCTGCTACAACAAGAGGTGAACTGCATGCTAGAAAAGTGGGCCATAGAACAAGTCCCTTTCAAACAGCAAGGGATAGGAGTGTACTCCCTATACTTCCTTATTCCCAAGAAGGATGGTTCCCTCAGACCAATCAATATTGGACCTCAGACCCCTAAATCAATACATACTATCGGAGAACTTTCATATGATCACACTACAACAAGTGCTCCCGTTGCTAATACAAGGAGATTTCCTAGCAACCCTAGACCTCAAAGATACGTATTTTCACATATCCATCCATCCAGCCCACAGAAAATACCTCAGGTTCACAATAGAAGGTCAACACTACCAATTCAAGGTTTGGCCCTTCGGGGTTACCACGGCTCCCAGAGTGTTTACAAAATGCTTAGCGACAGTAGCTGCACATCTCAGAAAGCAACACATCCATGTGTACCCTTATCTGGACGATTAGCTGATACAAGGAAATTCGTACCAACAGTGCGCAGCACACACGTCTCAAACAATACAGTTGCTACACAGCCTAGGCTTTTCCATCAACTACGCAAAACCACATCTGCAACCGTCCCACAAACAGCAGTACCTGGGAGTCACTATAGACACCTCAGTGGCAAAGGCATATCCAAACTCAGCAAGGATAGCCAGTATGCAGACACTCATTCGCAAATTCCTGCCAAAACGCTCTCTGCCGGCTCAAGTCTTCATGCAGCTCATAGGCATGATAGCCTCCTGCATATTCATTGTCCCCATGCCAGACTTCAAATGCGCCCATTACAAGAATGCCTAGCACGGCAATGGAACCAGGCTCAAGGACAACTAAAAGACCTAGTGTTGGTAAACAGTCGCACTCACAACTCTCTGTTGTGGTGGAACCCACAAAACCTTTCCAAGGGGCGACTGTTCCAAGAGCCGGTTCCACAACTAGTATTGACAGCGGACGCATCACTGACAGGCTGGGGAGCCCATCTCCTTCAATACACAGTACAAGGGCTCTGGACAAAAAGAAAAAGCTGCATATCAACCAACTGGAATTGCTAGCAATATTCCTAGCCCCATAAGCAGTTCCGAAATACTTGTACAGCAAGACAGTGTTGATCCGGACGGACAACATGACCGCGATGTACTATATCCAGAATCAGGGAGGAACGCACTCTCCACAGCTGTCCCATCTGTCACAAAGCATATGGAAGTGGGCGTATCCCAAAAACATTTTTCTCCTGGCAAAACACCTTCCAGGGAAGGACAATCAGGTTGCCGACCTGCTCAGCAGGCACAACCAACAACTACACAAATGGGAGATTCACCCCCAGGTTCTCCAGCCATTCTTCGAGGAGTGGGGTCACCCAGATATAGACCTGTTCGCCACAAAAGAAAACTCGAAATGCCAATACTTTGCTGCCAGGTTCCCACATCCATTGTCACAGGGCAATACGATATGGATAAACTGGTCAGGCAGATTTGCGTATGCTTTTCCCCCAGCACTGCTGATCCCGCTGGTGGCACGCAAACTGCGGCAACACTCCCTCACACTAATCCTAGTTGCTCCCACATGGGCGAGACAACCGTGGTACGCAACGTTCCTAGAACTCAGTAGTTCCTCATCAAAGACTGTGCCTTGGACCTCATCTTCTAACTCAGAACCATGGAGAAATCAGACACCCAAATCCTAATCAAATGAACCTAGCGATCTGGCTCCTGAGGTCTTAGTTTGGATTCCTTAAATTGCCCCCAGATTGCATGAATATCATTAATGAGGCAAGAAGACCAACCACACGAGCGTGCTATGCAGCTAAATGGAAAAGATTTGTTATTTACTGCACCAATAACCAAATCAACCCCTTAGATGCTTCAATACCAAACATTATATGTTACCTGCTGCATCTACAAAGATGTAACTTGGCATACTCTTCAATACGACTACACCTCGCTGCTATAGCAGCATACCTTCATAACAGGCAACACCTTTCACTGTTTAGAGTACCAGCAATCAAAGCCTTCATGGAGGGTTTAAAGAGGGGGATTCCTCCTAGGCACCCCCCTTCCCCAGTCTGAAATCTAAATATAGTGCTTACCAGACTCATGGGCCCTCCTTTCGAACCTTTACATTCATGCGAACTACAATTCTTAACGTGGAAGGTTGCATTCTTGGTTGCCATCACCTCACTCAGAAGAGTGAGCGAATTACAAGCACTAACAAATCGAGAACATTTCATGCAGGTACATGCCAACAGGGTGGTTCTTAGAACAAACCCTAAATTCATGCCTAAGGTTGTATCCAATTTCCATATCAACCAATCAATAGAAATGCCAGTGTTCTTTCAAAATCCACAGTCAGTAGCTGAGAGAGCCCTGCACACATTAGACCTAAAGAGAGCTCTACTTTATTATGTGGACAGAACAAAATTCTTTAGGAAAACAAAACAACTGTTTGTTGCTTTTGCACCACAACACAAGGGGAATCCAATTTCAAAATTAGGAATAGCCAGATGGATAGTTAAATGCATTCAAATATGCTATCAAAAGGCAAAACGCACTTTAACCGTCCCCCCCAAGAGCACACTCCACAAGAAAAATGGGGGCATCCATGGCTTTCCTAGGAAATATTCCTCTTGACGATATCTGTAAGGCAGCCACTTGGACCACCATACACACTTTCACAAAACACTACTGTGTAGACGTGCAAGCAAAACAGCAAGCTGCTGTAGGCCAGGCTGTCCTCAAAACTCTTTTTCAAACTGCTGCAGCTGGCACAGGTAGCCACCGCTAGAGGAGATACTGCTATACAGTCTATGCACAAGATATGAATTCAGCAGCCCACATGCCTCGAACGTAATATGCTACTTACCAGTATGCATCTGCTCTTGGCATGTAGGGCTTCTGATATTCATATCGCCCGCCCTCCTCCCCAGTGCCTGTATCAGCTGCAGCATTATCTCTGGCATGGCCATCTCTTACTTTACTATCTCCATCTCTGCCACAATGGCGAAAAACAATCTGAGGATGGAGAAGATGCCCATGCGCACTGTAGTCCAAGGGAGGAGTCACCTATCTTGTGATACTTCGAAGACTCTTGCAAGACAATAAAGTGCAATCATCCGGACCCAACACTAGGCTGCGATCTATGCACAAGATATGAATGTCAGCAGCCCTACATGCGAAGAACAGATGCATACTGGTAAGTAGCATATTCCTTATACTTTGAAGGTGCCGAGTTTGATTGGACTTCATAACGTCATTGAAGACTCAGTTCTTCGAAAACTCCATGATTTCCTAGATAAATTAGTATTCAGGCAAGGGGATGTCCCTAGCTGCTGAAGGCGGGTTTCTCTAAACTTTGTGGAAGTAGCCATGCCGTATTTGGGCTGCATAGGCTCAGTCTGAATATGGTAATGATTTCTATGCCTATATAAGGATCGGGTAATTTATACCTATATAAGGGCATGAATCTGGAAAATTACACTAGGGTCCTAGATTCATTTACAATACAGTGTAACCATACAGGTTGAAAGGACAAAGACCAGTTGTTCAGTTACTGGAGCAAGTGCACCCCCAAATTACTGTATAATACATTCACAACACAACAGGACATGTGGCAATTCCCATCACCATTTAGCCTCGTGGTGGAACATACATTGCGGAGAAACAAAAATAGAACCAATATCACAATGAGCTGTCATAACGCCAACAGTATGCCTCCAAATACACTTGAAACCAACAAGTGTAAAAGGGGAGGAATCACTCCAGATATAGTCTGGAAGGTACCCAGACTCAAACACTTAAAAAAAAGAAAATGGTACCACACACTGCAGTATTTGAAGCATTAAATATGCAGGGCACAAGTTCACTGAAATGCTGAGGCAGATTTGTGCACAGGAGCGATTGTACTTCAGAAGACCTTGTTATTTGGAAGTCAAAAGTTTCTCCAACAGATGTTAAAGCAACGTCCAATTGAAACAAGGCTTTCAGTCTGCTCAACGTACAAAGTGAATAGTAATTTTTTTTATAGAAGGCCAAACTGTAACTTCTCTAATCGTGTGCACTGGCGGTAGTACCATGTTACAGCACGCAACAACCCTGAAAATCGTCACCACATGTGGCACTCTTGGTTTCTTCTCAAAACAACTTTGTTTGTTTAGGATTGAGCTACTTCAATTAGAAAATAGTGTAAAAACAGCTTGAATCAAACAAACGGGGACTCCTTTCAAGTAACTTGTTAGGTTTGCTATGAAACCATTACAGACCCCATGAAGTATCATCTCTTTACAAAGTAATGAATGGCGAAAGAAGTTTTTCATTAGGTTCCACTACAGAAAACCTCAGTTTCCCACTCAGACATTTGTAATCGAAAGGTAATGCCCATGCTTGATGAACAAAACTGTCCCCTAACACTTCCTTGAAAATTCCTGGAGCTCCTGGGAGAGCATAGAGTGTGACTGAAATCCGCTCACATTTTATTTCCTTATATCCGGCACATTGGTACTCCACCCTTTTTTAATATTTTTATGTGTTGCTTTTATCCCTTTTATTTTAATTATAGTTGTGTTTCTAGTAAGTTATCCTGCCCAGGGGAGCCTGGGGAGTGGTAACCAGGGTAGCTGGACCCTTGTTAGTTTTTATAGGTTTTTTTTTCCATCCGTCCAGTTCTTCTGTCTGCTTTCGCACTCTATGGCGCACGCATTCTAGGCCATATCCACTATCCACGATAAACATGTAATGGTGCTTACAGGGCGGACGCACGCAGCAGGCAAGCTGCTGTCTTGCCAACGGCCAGCCCGTCTGTGTTCAGCACCAGCCCCCATGCCAGTTTTTCCTCCCAGCCATCCTCATTTCTAAACTCTGTCAGCTTCTGAAACTAAACACAAAAAGGGTAAGGCTTACAAATGCTTATGCCTAGTTCCTTCCACAGACACCTATGACAACATTTTCAAATCTAATCTTTGTACTGATACCATAACCCTGCTAAACACTGGTTGCAGTAAACAGGGCAGTTCTTCAAATAACAGTTCCAGGTCAAATCCTCCTAAATGTCGTTTTATCATCTCTACGGCAAAGGAATGGAATGCACTTCTTCTTTTCATTAGAAGAATCCCAGAACTTTATCAGTTTAGGAAGAATCTGAAAACATGGCTGTTTCCATAACTTATCACAATTTCGATCTCTCCTTTTAGTCCATAGCGCCTTGACACCTCTGGGTAATGTTTGCGCTGACTAAATCCCTTTAACATAATAGTGTTTCAGACCAGATGTAAACTGAAATGTGGCGATAGGTAGTGTAATAATTCCATGACCGAGCCAGAGCACAGATTGTATCTTGCTTACTGTGGAAAGCAATTTCTCTAAATGCTCATTGTGTATATGGCATCTTTTTTCGCCATCACTTAGTGTGCATGTTAAATTAAATGGCGAAAACAAGCTATGTCGGGTTCAGGAATTTCCATAGCACGGCTTCCATATTAAAACCTGCAGTGTCCAACTCAATGGCTTAATTGATCTTAGCTGAGACTGTCCATGCTGAAAGAAAGACATTTCATTTTGTATAATATCGAATGCAGATGAAACAATATAATTCAAAGAATACATTTGAGTCTACAAAGTAGTCAAGCTGTTATCCACAACAGCCAAAGCCTTTTCCAAATTAATCACGTCAGTTTCTCATAAGCTTACAGCAGCATCCTGCTGAGAAATGTTCCACAGCTCATTGTGCGGGGCATAAATGAAGTTTCGATCTCGGAGACCTGGGACCCGACAGAAATCCTGCAAGTCCATGTCTTCATAAAGAGAAAGATGTTCTTTTACTACAGAAAGAGTTTAATGCTGTAATCCTTGATGACATAGCTTTTCAACGCTATAGGTTGTAACTACTCCTGAGAGTTGTGTGTATGTATTGTGGATCTAGCCTACTAGCTCTAACACCCATGGAAGAGTTCAAAAGACTAGTATAGCAGCCATTAGTGTCCATTGACTACACTAATCCCACACCTGAAAGTGAAAGTGAGGAATCCAATTTTTGTTCAGTAAAAGTTTGTGTGGCCAATTGTCAAAACGTGCCACTGAACGAATGCTAGGTGTGGTCAGTTCTTTCATTTTAGCCAAACCTAGACAAGTTGTTTGCTGCACTGTTTAGAGATTATACTAGCTCTAAATAATGCGTCAATACCCTGTATTTGCCAATGTTTTGTTCCCCAGATTGATTTCAAATCAATGTTGTCTTTCCAATAGTCCTAACCTTGTATGGCCAGTTGGGAGATAAAGTAATCTGAATAGAATTGTTTAGTGTTAGTCCGCATATTTTTTTTAGCTGGGGAAGGATTAAGCTTGACATAAAAAGTAACTGGGTTTTAGAGATTGTGACCAGAAACATGCATGATTTTTTTCAAATGTGTTTGAACTGCCCACGTGTGGTGTCAGGTAATGTTTCCATTGTGTGTAATTTATAAATTGTACGAGGAGCACTAGGTCTATGTAAATAATGATGTGCATAGCGGTAACATTTCACCATAATTAAGATCTGAAAGAGACACGTTAGTGATAGATTCCTTACCTTAGAATATCCCCAGGCGTCAGACTGGATCCGGAAACTTTTGCATAGCAATACCCCTGCGCGTCGGTAGGCGTCGTCTTCGGCTCCGCGTCCGTCATCGGCGTCGTTAGCGCCGGAATGACGTTGTCGGAGTACTTAGACGCCGCCCATGCGCACTGACGTCAGTTCTTTATTTTTTCCGCACCAGCTAGCGCAGATCCGGAGAAGCTCTACCCCCAGTCAATTTTTGACTGAACTTTTGATCTTTTTGATCACTCATTTTTCTATTGAGTCTTCGACTCTATCGGTGCCTAGGGATGCCCGGGTTCAAGCCCTGTTCGAAGTGCGACCGACTGATGTCGGTCACGGACCCCCATCGCTGGTGCCTGAAGTGCTTAGACCTCGACCATGACGATCGAACCTGCTCCGACTGCTGGGCCCTGACCTCGAAGGCTAGGCGGGAGCGGTCCCGCAAGCGACTCGAGCTGAGGCAGTCGGCCCTGCGCCGCTCCAGGTCCCGGTCCCACGGGAGGTCGAGGGACAGGTCGCGAGGTCGGAGTCATCGAAGCTCCGGGGGTGGACATCGGTCGTCAGGCTCCAAGTCCTCAGGTAAGAGGCATGAGAGGTCGGAGCGACGTCATCGTTCCTCCGACCCGCCCCGACGTTCGCACGATGCGGCCGGGGGTTCGGGTGACACCGCCCACGCGGCTCCGCGGGAGTCACAAGCGTCGCCGCCTGCCCCCCACCTTCGGGTCCCAGGGCACAGCGCGACGCCGGAGGAGATCGAGCGGTACCTCATGGCCATGAGGTCCCTCCCTCCTCAGTCGGGTTCCGTGGCGCCTTCGGGCCAATCGGCCCCGACCGGAGGTTCTAGCGGGTCGGGTGCTTCGGCTCCGACGCCGCCTGGTGCTTTGGCCCCGGCGCCGCCGGCGACTTCGGTCTCTGCGCCGCAGGACCTCACCGGATCTGCTTCCGGATCCGGGTCGTTGCCGGTCGACCTTACGACCTCACCGGCGCCGGCCCCATGGGTGTCGCCCTTGGCGCCCGCTGTGGACGCCGTCCCCAACGCCTCCTTCGGTCCAACTCTGGCGCCGGAACGGCGCCGCTGGGCGCCGCATCAGACGGCCTTTGGAGATTTTTATTTCCCCAAAGAGGCCCCGTCTACTGATCCTGTTTTGCAGGCTACGGGTGACGAGGAGGAGGATTAGGAGGGGTCTGAGGACCCTCTGGCACTAGATTGCCAGTCTCAACAGGAGTGGACATATGAGCTTGGGGAGGCCAGTGGTCTTGACACTTCGCCAGACACTGGATTTAGCTCCGCTCCGACTGTGGCTTCGGAGGCGGGCTCTACATATAGTGTAGTGTTGACGAAGGCAGCTAAGGCCTTAAACCTTAAGCTCCCCGTCGCGGCCGTGAGGACTAACCTCTTCACTGAGGTCCTCAAACCGCAGTCAAGCTCCAGTGAGCCTCTGCTGCCGTTCAATGAGGCCTTGTGTGACGTTCTTGTGGGGTCTTGGTCCAAGCCCGCCACGGGTCCGCCTGTGGATAAGAAGGTGGCCAGACGCTACCGCCCGGCCCCGGGCGACGCATGCTTTTTGTCCACCCATCCCACCCCTAAGAGTCTGATCATCCAGGCCTCCAACTCGCAGACCGCATTCCCGTCGGCCCCGACCGACAGGGAATCCAAGAGATACGAACAGTTCGGGAAGGTGGTGTTCTCGTCTGTTAGCTTAGGGCTGCGGTCTGTGAATACTGCCGGTCTCTTGGGCCGCTACACCCACACTCTGTGGGACACGGTTGCGGAGGTGCTGCCACAATGACCGCAGGAGGTCCAGGCTAAACTCCCCCAAACCACTTGCGGAGGGCAGAGATGTAGCACGCTTTTCTATCCGGTGTGGACTGGATACAACGGACTCACTGGGCAGGGCGATGGCAACGACGGTGGCGGTTCGACGCCACGCCTGGTTGCGGTCCGCCAACTTCTCGGCCGATGTCCAGGCCACACTCCTGGACATGCCGTTTGATGGCCGTCGCCTCTTCGGCGACAAGGCAGACCATGCGCTGTAACGTTTTAAGGGCTCAGGGATACGGCCAAGTCCTTGGGCCTCACGGCCCCACGCCAGCAATCGGGTGCCTTTCTCTCCTTTCGTGGCCACGGAAGGGGCGCCCCCCCACGTACTGCCAGCCACGCACCGCAAAATGTTCAACAGCGCGGTGGACGTGGAAACCACTGTGGCGGTGGTCGGGGACAACGGCGAGGCCAGTCCACACCTCCCGCAGCAGCACCCGCCTCCAAACCTTCCGAGTTTTCAGGCCCATGTGACGCCTGTGGGAGGCAGAGTTCGCCATCACCTCTCCCACTGGCGCATAGTCACTTCGGACAGGTGGGTGCTGCAGATCGTCCGAAGGGGCTACTCCCTCCCCTTCGAGGCGACCCCTCGATCCATGCCACCGCAATGCCACAGCGTGTCGGGGGATCACTTGCAACTTCTGCAAGAGGAAGTCACGGCCCTCTTGTCCAAGGGGGCCATCGAGCGCGTTCCTGGGCCAGAAGTAGGGTGTGGATGTTACTCCCACTACTTCCTGGTACCCAAGAAGGGCAAAGGGGGCCAAGCCCTATCTTGGACCTGCGGAACGTCAACTGCTTCCTCCGAAAGGAGAAGTTCAAGATGCTGACTTTGGCTCAGGTCCTAGCTGCCCTGGACCCAGAAGACTGGATGGTAGCGTTGGACTTGCAGGACGCTAATTTTCACATCCCCGTCCTGCCGGCCCACCGGCGTTACCTGCGGTTCACGGTAGGCCAGGAGCACTTTCAGTTCACTGTGCTCCCTTTCGGCCTTACCAGCGCCCCAAGGGTGTTCACGAAGGTGATGGCGGTGGTCGCAGCTCATCTGTGCCGGTTAGGGGTTTCAGTCTTCCCCTACCTCGACGACTGGTTGTTGAAGGCGGGCTCGCCCCAGACAGTCGTCAGCCACCTCCAGACTACGGCCGACCTCCTGCATTTGCTGGGGTTCTCCATCAATGTGCCGAAGTCGCACCTGTGTCCCTCTCAGAAGCTCCTTTTCATCGGAGCGGTTCTCGACTCAGCGCAGTTTCGGGCTTACCCTCCCGAACAGCGGGTTCGGGGTATACAGGCTATGATTCCAATCTTCCAGCCGTTATCCTGAGTCTCGGTCAGGTTGACGCTACGGCTTCTGGGGCTAATGGCCTCCTGCATCCTTCTGGTGCATCACGCCCGGTGGCGGATGCGGGCTCTGAAGTTTCATTGGGCCCAGCATCAGGGCAACCTGTTCGATCATGTCTTGATCTCGGAGGGCACTGCGAGACAACTGCAGTGGTGGCTCACGGACCGCGATTGGGTCAGTGGCAGATCCCTCTCCCTGCCCCAACCGAAGCACGTGGTTGTGACGGACGCCTCCCTCCAGAGCTGGGGAGGCCACATGGGAGAGGCGGAGATCAGAGGCCTCTGGTCTCCGGCGGAGTCCCGGCTCCATATCAACCTTTTGGAGCTGCGGGCGATTCGTCTAGCACTGAAGGCATTCCTCCCCTCTGTCCGAGGGAGTGTAGTGCAGGTGTTCACCGACCACACCACCGTCATGTGGTACTGCAACAAACAGGGCGGGTGGGGTCGTGGACCCTATGCCAGGAGGCTCTGCGCCTCTGGCAGTGGCTGGAACATCAGGGCGTGACCCTGGTGCTTCAACACCTGGCAGGTTCTCTGAATGCCAGGGCAGACAAACTCAGCCGTCGGTGCATGATGGATCACGAATGGCGTCTGAACTCGGACATGGCGCAAGGTCTCTTTCAGCAATGGGGAGAGCCTTGGTTAGATCTATTGGCCACAGAAGAGAACGCGCAATGTCATCAATTCTGCGCGTTGGAATTTCCAAGGCGACACTCGCTCAGAGACGCTTTTCGTCGCGAGTGGAGTTGCGGTCTATTGTACGCCTTTCCGCCTATACCACTTCTGCCCAGAGTGCTGAAGAAGATCAGGCGCGACCGGGCCCAGGTCATCCTTATGGCTCCGTGCTGGGCACGAAGATACTGGTATCCTGAGCTACTCAGCATGTCAGTCGATCCCCCGATTCGTCTACCTCTTCGGGAGGACCTTCTGTCGCAGCAGCAGGGGACGGTCCTGCACCTGAACCTGTCCAGTCTACACCTACAAGCTTGGAGATTGAGCGGCGGCAGTTGAGGCCATTTGACTTGCCTCCTGAAGTCTGTGATATCATTCTGGCAGCCAGGCGTCCCTCCACTAAGTCGGTATTCGCCTGCAGGTGGAACAGATTTGTGGCATGGTGCACAGCAAAGGCTGTGGATCCTCTCTCTGCACCCCTTTCTGAAGTTCTGCTCTTCCTTCTTTCCCTTGCCCAGCAGGGCTCTGCTTTGGGCACTCTTAAGGGGTACTTTTCTGCTCTTTCCGCCTTCTTAAGGCTACCTGATCAGCCTTCCTTCTTCAAGTCCCCCATTGTAAATAGATTTCTGAAGGGCATCACACATATGTTCCCTCCTGTTCCCTTCGTGATGCCCCAGTGGGACTTGAATCTTGTACTCACTTATCTAATGTGTGCTCCCTTTGAGCCGCTCCACAACTGTCCTCTTCGTCTTCTTACCCTGAAGACTGCTTTCCTGGTTGCCATCACCTCTGCCAGGAGAGTGAGTGAGCTCCAGGTTCTTTCTTCTACTCCACCTTTCCTATCTGTTCATCCAGACAAGGTGGTGTTGCGTACACGACCTTCCTTCCTGCCCAAGGTTGTCACGGCCTTCCACATCGGGCAGTCCATTACTTTGCCCACCTTCTGTCCGCCTCCGCATCCGTTGAAAGAGGAAGAGAGGATCCACCGTCTGGATCCAAAACGTGCGCTCTCCTATAATCTAGATCGCACACGCCAATTCCGGGTGGATGACCACCTCTTTGTTGGTTACGTGGGCGCGAAGAAGGGAAAGGCAGTACACAAGAGGACCATTTCGCGGTGGATCATCTTGTGTATTCAGGCATGTTACTCCATGGCAAAAAAGGAGCCCCCTTCTGGTTTGCGGGCTCTTTCCACTCGGGCCACGGCAACAACAACTGCCCTGGGCCGAGGAGTCCCCTTACAGGACATTTGCCAGGCAGCCACGTGGGCCTCGCTGCACACGTTCGCTAGACACTACTGCCTGGACAGTCAAGTCCGGAGGGATGGCTTCTTTGGCCGTTCCGTCCTCCAGGACTTTCTGGTGTGATTATTGGTTCGCAGACCCACCACCGGGGTTGGTATTGCTGGGGTATCTATTCTAAGGTAAGGAATCTATCACTAACGTGTCTCTTTCAGATGCACAAGTTACTACTTGTGTAACGATATATCTGTAAGAGACATTAGTTAGTGATAGATTCCTTACCGACCCACCCATCCTCCCCGTTCTGCGAACCGATATTCAGGGTTAAGGTCATCCCCTTTCAGGGCCCTTGTTTCATCGCACCAGTGTTGGTTCTATCATGGCTCTGCGTATCTGGCGCGGAAAAGCTGTGTATCAGAACTGACGTCAGCGCGCCTGGGCGGCGTCTAAGTACGCCGACGTCATTCCGGCGCTAACGATGCCGACGACTGACGCGGAGCCGCAGACGACGCCTACCGACGTGCAGGGGTATTGCTACGCAAAAGTTTTCGGATCCAGTCTGACGCCTGGGGATATTCTAAGGTAAGGAATCTATCACTAACTAATGTCTCTTACAGATAGTAATAGTAGTAACTTGTGCTTCATGTACATAGCCTCATTTTCTAATACAGGTAATATTCCAGTTCAGAAAGCATACTTTTTACAGTGTTCACATCCCTCTCATCGAAGATGGAGCCATGTGTAATGACGTTGCCCATTACCCTTGAAACATAGGGATTCTGTAATGTTTCTGTAGGGCCGCAAATATCAAAAGGGACCTTATGTCACACAATTCCATCAGACAGTAAAAGCTGAAATATTCACAAGGGACAGATCTCTTCGCACTTTGTGAAGAATGAGGCTTCAGTACCTTAGCTACTGGTTCAACAGCTGAGCATTCTGGAAGGTAATGTCCATTTAAAAGTAGAAAAAGGCAAATTTAGAGGAAGTCATGAAAATGAAATATAAACATAGGCCCATGGGAATCAGATAAGTCGGTTTCATCCAAAGAAGAAAAGCATGTGCTCCAGTTAATGAAGTGTGAGAATAATCAGAAGAAAAATCATATATATCAGCAAAGAATCCAGAGACTGTCTGCAAAAACAGGGACCTCACGTGGTAAAGGAGAACTGGTAGATGCCTCCAAAGGTGGTTGATAATAAACAACTTTGTTAGGAGTAGCTGTTGGGAACTGTAAACTGACGGTAGAAGGTCAAATTTAATGGTGTAAACATTCAGAATTTTTCTTCCTTGGCCCATTTATTTGCCACTCCTGAGATCTAGGCTACAGCAGAACTTATTTGGATTATTTTCCTTCTCATAGCTGAAGTAGTAGCAGTATACTTCTGTTTCAGTGATGTTCTGGAAAATTCTTCTCCGATACTCTTTTTTGTTTCTCAAATCCAGCAAAGCAGGGTTCTTCTTTATATACATAATGCACAATATGGTGTTCTTTGATGGCCTGTTTCCTGGGGCACAAGGGCTGTCTGGTTCTTGTTCTCCAGTAATCTGGTTGTGAAACAAAGCATTCCAAGGCTTACTCAAGGTGGTGAGGTGGGTTATGCAAATGATACAGTAATACCAGGTAATAATATTAGTGTCCAGTCAGTACTTAACTGTATCAAAAAGTAGATTAATACACACAAAAAATATATTACACATACCGCCCCAACGATGCTCACAGATGGTTCACATCTCATCTAAAAGCCCTTAAACTTAAAACTCGTCAAATGGAGCGCAAATGGCGCGCAGCCTACTTAGAGCATGACAGAGCCAACTTCCGTAAGGCTCGCAGGGAATACCAAAATCTCATCCTCAAATGCAAAACTGACTATTTCTCAGATAAAATTCTCAAGGCCCAAAACAAGTCAAAAGAGTTGTTTAACATCGTGGAAAATCTCAGCTCTAGCGACAGAACCTCCCTCCCTATGGTTCCCACCCAAGAGCTCTGCAACACACTCAACTCTTTTTTCTATGATAAAATTTGCAAGATCAAGCAAAGCATTTCTACTACTCAGTCCCCTCTACTATTTGCTGACACCTGTTATAACCCTGCCACTTTAGACTCTTTCCCCCCTATAGACGATATTAAGCTACTCAAATTATTATCCAAAGTCAAAACAGGCTCTCCTGATGACATTTGCCCCCCTCACATCTTGAAAGAAGTGGGCACCAATCTCCCTGAGTGCTTACTTTCTTTACTGAATGGGTCACTTGCACAGGGCAAAGTTCCACGCAAATTGAAAAAAGCTCTCCTCGTTCCCCTCATAAAAAAGGCAGGAGCCAACCCGCTAGATCCCATCAATTACAGACCTATATCGCTGTTACCATACTGTGCCAAGCTGCTGGAGTCACATGTGTGCGAAACTATCTCCAGCTTCTTGGAAAAATCTGAATATCTGGCACCGAATCAAGCAGGATTCCGCCCTTGCCACTCCACCGAGGCGGTCATCCTCTCGGTGTTAAACACTCTGAGGCGGAATGCAGATGCAGGAACCCATCAGGCGCTTGTACTATTGGACCTTTCTGCTGCGTTCGACACGGTCGACCACACCATCTTGGTCGACCGTGTCGAGCAGGCAGGTCTCAGGGGCCCTGCACTGAGCTGGATCCGCTCTTTTATCTCGGACCGCACACAATCGGTCAGACTCGGCTCCTTCTCCGCTCCCATTATACCCACCACCTGCGGGGTACCACAGGGCTCCTCGTTATCTCCCCTTCTTTTTAATGTTTACTTACGCCCTCTCTTGCACTCCTTGCGTCATGCTAATGTAACCATCTTCAATTATGCGGATGATCTGCAGCTCATCTTCCCCCTCAACAACACTGACTCAGTGGACGTATTCCAAAGAACCATGTCCCACATACTGAGTTGGATGAGCTGCAATCATCTGAAGCTCAACCCGGGCAAGACCGAGCTGGTCCTGCCCGGACAGAGCCCACTAAGCTGGAACCCTAACTTCTGGCCCACTAACATGGGAGCCCCCCCTACTAAATCCTCCGCGGTCAAAAGCCTAGGCATTTTTATCAGCGAGGATCTCTCGCTAAAAAGACAGGTTGGAGCGGTGGTATCTTCCAGCATTTTTCAATTGAAGAAAATAAGAAAAATTGCTCGCTTTTTCTCTTCAGCAGCCCTCACACAGATTGTCCTCTCCTTGGTTCTGTCCAGGCTGGACTTCTCTAACAGTCTTTACCTCGGCCTCCAAATTGGTGAGCTTAAACGCCTCCAGCTTGTTCAGAACCAAGCTGCCAGGCTGCTGCTGAATATACCCAGGAGGCAATCCATCAGACCTGGCCTTAAGCAACTACACTGGCTGCCTGTTGAGCAACGTGTGGCCTTTAAGGCTGGGTGTATTCTGTTCCGTTCTCTGAACGACTCTGGCCCTTCTTTTATCAGAGATCTTTTTAAAAAATATTGCCCCTCCCGTCACCTTCGATCCACCTACAAATCACTTTTGACTGTGCCTCCTTTCAAGAGGAAACGCCACGGAGGCGGCTGCTTCGACCATCAAGCTGCTGTACTCTGGAATTCTCTTCCTCTCCATATAAAGCAGATTGATAACATACTTAGCTTTAGGCAATCTCTGAAGACCTGGTTGTTTTCTCAAGCTTACTACTGATAGCACTGCTTGTCCTTTGACTGTCCTGTTTGGCTCCTTCTACAGCGCCATGAAGCCTCCGGGCGAACGAGCGCTTAACAAATTCCAACTAACATTGTAACATTGTAACATTGTAACTAAGAGTGGAAATAAGTCTCTACAACATTCTGGGTCTGGGTTCTGACCTGGAACAGTATTGTAGAGCCTAGATTCCTAGTACCATAAAAGGCAAGAACAGTACGAGTTAACCTCAGCCCCAAAGAGCATCTGATTGATATAACATTACAGTTGTCCTTCGACAGACTCATATGGCTCAAGAGAGCATTTCTTCCTTAATAATCTTTAAAAGTGCTCCCACTTGTCTCTTAAAAGATTCTCCACAAACTGATGTATCAAATTCCACAGGAATTGATCATACCAGCAAATGGGGCAGAGGACCTTTCAACTGCAGTCAGAAGGGATCCCTGCTTTCCCAACATGTGATTCTGACCCTTTGCAAAGCGTGGGCTTAATCCAGGCCGTGCTGGCTTTTTTCGGAAAACATACTTTCATGTTCATTAGCTACAGCCATATGTAAGCCTTTAAGTAAGTTACTTGCAGAAAGTATGGACAGAAAAGAACCTGCAAGGATACAGCATCTAACTAAGAAATTCTGTGATTACTCTTAACAGAGTTTTATAATCAGTAAAGACTTGAAGTTGGCAACAACCTTGTTGCTGAGAGGCATTAATAATCATGGTGAAGAATAACCGCAACATGGACATTCAACCAGAGGAAATTCATTCCAGAAGTGTTACGTTTCTAGAGTGAATAAAGAAAACTCCTTTCTGATGCAAATAGAATTGTAAAGATTATCATGAAGCAGTGGTATAACAAAATAGCAGAATGTTGCTGTCTTTTTAGAAAAGGTTGAGGAATGAACTTGGCAAGGAAGAAGTGAGACAATAGTTTATGTATGAGAAAAATGTCCAACTCTTTAGAAGAGAACCACAGTGAGCAGATTCTTTCTCGCCCTCTACCTCACAAACCCCTTTTCCCATCAGCTCAATCTGAGGTTTTGGGTATTCCAAAAGGCATTTGACTGTGTGCCAAGATGGGTGAGCGAGGGCAATCTTCCCCCTCTAGGTCGACAACAATCAGTTTAGTCAAGCTTGCTAAAACAAATTATGTTCAAATGTACATATCTGAAAGAAACAGTTAGTTGTAGATTCCTTACCTTAGAATTTCCCCCAGGTGTCAGACTGGATCCGGAGATCTTTCTTTAGCTGTACCCCTGCGCGTTGGTAGTGGGTGTCGTTCGACTCTGGTCACCGGTATGACGTGCCGGTGCCTACTAAGACGCCGCCCCTGTGCGCTGATGTCCGCTTTCTTTTTCCGAGCCAGCCTAGTGCTGATGCGTAGAGAGCTACCCCTTAGCCTCTTTTTGGCTAGCCTTTTCGCAACATTTTGTTGACTTCTTTTCAAGTCTATCGACTCTTGGTGAGCAAGGGATGTCCCAACTTCGTCCTGGTTTCAAGCCTTGAGGGTCCTGTCACAAGGTGATGGTGAAAGACCTGCACCTCATGTGTTTGTGGTGTCTGGGCTGCGACCACGACCAGAAGTTGTACTCAGACTGCCTGGCCATTCATCCGAAGACTTTGCAGGAGCAGTCCCGAAAGTTGTAAGAGGCCCAGCGGTCTGCTCCACGTCACTCAAGGTCTTGTTCGAGAGGAAGGTTTCGAGGCAGTTTGGAGCCCGCATTCCTCGTCGCACTCTAAGTCATTGAATTTATCAAGTAAGTCCAAACACAAGAAGGTGAAGAAGCACAAGCCCTCTTCATCTTCACCCTGTTGGTTGGCTGACACGATTCCGGATTCGGAGCGTCGTCACTCGAAGACGCCGTTTCCACTGCCTGATTCAGGGACGAGACTGGGTCGTGCCCCATACCTGGGAACCGGAGCTTCCCCTGCCCAACTCCGGCAATTTTATGAGACCTTACGTGTTGTCTTTAAGCAGCCCGACTCCAGCGGTGCGCCTTTGGGCCCCGCAGAGTGGATCAGAGTTTCTGGGCCTATGATGCCGGCGGCTCTGGTCCTGGTGGACCCCCATGGATCCGGATCGACTCCGGTCAATCTCATTTGACCTTGCCCAGCGTCTATCCCGACGACGCCCCTGGCGCCAGTCGTGCCCCAACCGGCGCTGTCCCCATCCTCTTCACCAGGCCAACGTCGGAACTGACGCTGGAGGGTACTTTTGTTCCCCTGTTCATCCCTGGTGTTTCCTATCGACCAGAGGGTGGTGATGAGGACTGGGTGGGGTCGCTGGATCATTTAACTGACGGTAAGAAAGTGTCCTCTTTTTGCATGGTTGCCCTTACTTTTAGCTACACTGCTGAGTGCGACATGGGTTCCTGTCAAACAGGTACCCAGGGCTTATTTTCTTTGCCTTAAACTGCATTAAAACAAAACCCAAATGGCACTCTTTGGCCACAGGTCAGTCCCTTGTAAATGGTACCATAGGTACCAAGGGCAATGTAGCCAGGGAAGGCCTCTAAGGGCTGCAGCACTACTTATGCCACTCTTAGAGGCCCTGTACCTTTACACACACACACACGCCGCCTTTGCAAGCTGCTGGTCTTGGTGCAGAACAAAGTGAAGGGTTAACTTGGCACACATCCCTGTGTCCCATGCCTACCACCTACTACCCTGACATAGGTCAGACACCCCTCTAGCTGGGTGCACTATACCATTGTCGAGGGTTCCAGTGCATGAGCCCTGCACCACTACAGTGTCTATGTCAATTCTTAGACATTGTAAAGTGCAGTAATGTCATTAAGAGTATATGGTGCTGGGAATTTATTTGAAAGAGACTATTAGTTATAGATTCTTTACCTTAGAATTACTCCCAGGGGTCAGACTGAATCGGCAGAATTTTTTCTTAGCAGTACCCCTGCACGCTGGTAGATGGCATGGGCCGACTCCGCGTTCACCGTCAGTGTCGCGATCGCCGTGATCACGTCACAGTATCTACTTAGACGTTGCTCCTGCGCACTGAAGTCAGGTCTTTCTTTTTCTGCGCCAGCCAGCGCAGAACCGGAGAGAGCGGTACCCTTTGTAATTTTTTGACTAGTGATTTTTTTTTACTTATGTCATCTTTTTATAGCCATTCGACTCATGGTGCACGTGGGGATGTAACATCGTTGGACCGTCTTCAAGCCTTGTGACTCCTGTCACAAGTTGTCAGTCACTGACCTGCACCACATGTGCCTTTGGTGCCTGGAGCGCTACCACGACCCAGAGTCATGCTCCGACTGTTGGGCCATGAACCCGAAGTCTTTGCGGGAGCGTTCTCGAAAGCTTCTGGAGGCCTGGCAATCCACTCCTTGCCGCTCGAGAGGAAGGTCGCGGAGTCACCACCATCACTCCTCATTGAAGTCTTCAGGTAAGTAGAAACACAAGAAGAAGGGGAAGAAGCACCCTCGCTTATCGCCTTCTCCCAGTCAGTCGGCTCACACGGGACGCAGAAGTAGTAGTCCTTCGGATCCCCATGCGAAGCCTACTGGGACGGCTCTGAGCTTCCCTCCCTTTCCAGGAGCCAGAGCGTCCCCTGCCAAGCTTTGTGCATTTTACATAGCTCCCCACTCCATCTTTAGGCAGCCGAACTCTGCTGGTGTGCCTTCAGGTCCCTTGGACTCGGCTGGGGGCTCTAGGCCTTCCATGCCGGCAGCTCGAGCCCCCAGGAATCCAGATCCGTGCTGGTCGACCTCAACGCCTCCTCCGGCACCGATACCTCTGACGACGCCTTTGCCATTTCCGATGCCTGTTGTGTCCCCGGCCAGCATTGACCCCGACCTCCCTCTCGACTTGGACACAGAGCCGGACCACCATCGACCCACACCGGTACATACTGGTACTTTTGTACCACTGTTCTACCCTGGCGTTCCCTATCGCCCTGAGTGGGAGCCAGAGGAAGGTGAGAAGGACTGGGAGGGGTCTGTTGACCCTTTGGCTGACCAGCTTGATGAGCCGGACTGGAGAGAGGAGTTGGGTGAGGCCAGTGGTCTGGATACCTTTCCAGACCCTGGCATGCTTTCTCCCCTACCATGGCCACCGAGGAGGGAGCCTCCTACGCTGTGGTATTGTGTAGGGCGGCTGAGGCCTTGGGCCTTGAGCTTCCTACGGTGGCAGTCAGGACAAATTTCCTGACATTAGTGCTTCAGCAAGCAGCAGCCTCTTCGGAGCCCCTGCTGCCGTTCAATGAGGCCCTCACCAACATCGTTCTGGGCACTTGGTCCAAGCCCAGCATAGGGGCTCCTGTAGATGGGATGATTGCCTGAGGGTACTGCCCGGCCCCAGGCGACCCAATTTTCTTCTGTCAGCACCCTACCCCCGAGAGCTTGGTGGTTCAAGCCTCAACATCCAAAGGTGTGTTCCCTTCTGCTCCCCCAGATAGGGAATCCAAGAAGCTGGACCACATTGGAAAGATTGTTTTCTTCTGCTAACTTAGGACTGCAGTCGGTGAACACCTCATGTCTCTTGGGCCGTTACACATACTCTGAAGGAGGCCCGGGTCTCACACTCCTGTGCAGTCGTGGAGGGGAGAGATGCAGCAAAGTTCGCCATCCTCTGTGGGCTGGACACCGCCAACTCACTGAGTAGAATGATTTCTACGTCAGTAGCACTAAGGGGCTACGCCTGCCTGAGATCCACTGGCTTTTCTGGGGGTGTCCAATCGACTCTTTTGGACATGACAGTCGCCTGTTTGGCGACAAGGCGAACAGTGCGCTTCAAGGATTCTAGGGCTACGTCCAGATCCTTGGTCCTCGCTGCCCTTTTCCTGAGCAGAGGTGGTCACACCTCTCCCAGGTCAGGAAGAGCCATCTGTGGCAGGGTATCTTCAAAGGCCTTGCCGCCTTTGTAATGCGACCCCCAGGCTCTCCTGCTATCAGGAGCAGGCCCCCCTTCCTGTCTCCCCTCCTTTTCAGCAGGAAGACATGCTGGAAAAATTAGAACAGCCCAGAAGGTGTGCCCACCTCTGCCAACCCCACTCCTCAGGTGGGGGAAGCGAGGTAATGCCCACTCTCCAGAACCCCAGTGACCTCCAGAACCTCATGGAGGACTGACTGCCTTCCACAAAGACTGTATCCCCGGTGAACAGCAGCTCTGTTCAAAAGAATCTCCAAAGCAAGACTCGGAGCTTGCTGAGGACAAAAAAAACAGACGCCCGGAACCACCACTGAACCCGTCGCCTACAGCCCGAGTTAGTGGCCCACCAGTCCCAGCGAGGTGCCCCAGCACTCCAGAGTCCAAGTCCGCCGTGGGTTGACCCCTCCAGGACTCCCAGACATCGCCCTCAGACTCTGCACATAGACCCCCAAAACCACGAGTGGCCCATTAAGGTGAAATCCAACCCCAAAAGACACCCCTGAATCCAGCCACCCTGCGTATTAGAGAAGAGAATCCTAGGTGCACCTCCTTCTCCAAGCTCTCCAACTTACCTACCCAGCTGTTGGTTCCTCCCGGATGTCTTCCTGGACCGGGCCTGCAGCCAAAATCCAAAACTGGCAACTCCCTTTGAAAACAGGGCCCTCAATGCCAAATCAGCACTCTGCACCCGGCCGCCGCTGTGGGTGCACCTTGTGTGCTAAATCTGATACCTTGTTGCCCTGAGTTTAACACCAGGAGCTTTGCTACCACAACCTTGTGGCCTGCTCATAAGCAGCCACCAACCAGAGGCCTCCTGTCCCCCATTGGATAACATGGGGCCTCAGCCCTAGTGCCGCTGAGGGTGCTTTGATAGTGTATCCTTGACCCTAGGGGGACCCTGCTTCTAACCCCAGGAAGCCAACTTCCAAACCTAAGCACTTACAGATAACACTGTTTTCTCCCATAGGACTGCATTGACTGCTTGTGTGGATTTGGTTTGTATGAAAGCCTAAGAAACTGCATATGTACCCATACTGATTTACTTACCTTTTCTTTGGGAAGTGTTCCAGTGTGATATCTAGGCATATCACACAGAGTAGAAAAAGTAACTTGAAAAGTAATCTGAGAAGTAATTCTAATTTTTATATAAACAAATGACTTACCTGTAACCAATCAAACTGCATTCAAATTGTGTTTCACTGCATAATTCTTGCAAAGTATTATACTTACCTGTACCAGGCCTGGCTTGGTTCTAGAAAATAAAATACAACTAAATATTTTTTACAAACAAATTGGTCTAAGTTCAGTCTTTGAGCGTATGTCATAATTTCTTGCCTTAGTGTGTACAATAAATGCTGAACACTACCCTTTGATACAGCCTTACTGCTCACCCACACTACCACAAATAGAGAGTTAGGTATTATCTACTTTTACCTCTGCCTACCTTTGGGGTTCCTCGAGACGCTGTGCACACTATACCTTACTTTGGTATAGTATATACAGAACCAGCTTCCTTCACCGCCCACTGAATAAATGGGTTTTTCCACATCTCTGTAGTGGAGGTGGTGGGGGCGGACTTGCCTACCATCTTAGCGTGAGTGCATGTTTAGTTTCAACTAGAGCGAGGTCTGCAAATCTAGCTGCTGCCATATTTAGTTTAGTTCACTTTTACAGGGCAAGGGCACAAGCCTCCCAACTGTAAAGGTTGCCACAGCTAGTGATGGTGGTAAAAGAGTGTTCTGATATACATCTGCCAGTGGATTCCTCTCCTTGTGAATATCCCCCTGCGTCAGCAACGTTCGGAAAACTCTTTTGTAGCACGCCGGCGTGGACGACGTCACAGGAGCACGGCATTGCGCGCTACTCCGGCTGACGTCACAGACTCCTTATTAGGCCTACGTCGGCGTGATGACATCAGTTCCCTTTTTTCCGCGTCGTCGACACGAACGGTTTCTGGGATCTCTTGTGTTGCGGATAGTAACTTTGTTGCTATTTGTGTATTTCTGTATCTTTTCGAGCTGTTGTTCTTCGCCGAAGATGTCGTCGAAGAAGACAGGGTTAAAGCAATGTGGATCGTGTGCCAGGATGATGTCCATAACCGATCCTCATAGTGATTGCTTGTGGTGTCTGGGCTCGGACCACGATATCGGAGGATGTCGATCTTGTTCAAAGATGAACCTGAAGGCTCTACGTGAACGAGAGGCTAAACTTCTTCTGGCCAAGGTAAAGGGAAAAGATGCCAAGAGGTCTTCGAGGTCAAGATCCAGACGCTCGAGATCGAAGTCGAAGACGAGATCGAGATCCAGGTCGAGGTCTCAACCGGAGTCGGCGTCGAAGTCTGCTTCAGGTCATGCTTCGGGTTCCTCGAGGAAAAAACATAAGAGGAAGAAGTATAGCTCGAGGCATCATTCCGGCAAGGAGTCTGATTCGAAGAAGAGGTCTTCATCCCGTAAGCACCGTAAGGACTTTTTGTCTCCCTCGCCATCTCATGAGCCTGAAGGTGAAGCCTCGCCCTTTCAGTCCAGAGGGCCATCTCCGGATCCGGAACCGAATCCGTCTCTGGATTCGTGTCAGTCTTCTGAGCATGAGGAAGAAGACGTTGAGAATCCTCAGGCTTCAGCGACTCCGGTGCATCATCCAGAGGGACATGAGGGTCGTGAAGATGCGATTCCGGTGCAGCCTCCGCTGAAGCAGCCAGTTGGTTTGTACCCTCAGTTTCCTGGTCCTGAACAGGACCCCTCTCATTTCCTTAACGCCATATATGGCGTCTATGCGAGAGCAATGTACCCCACTGGTGCACCGGCTGGTCCAATGGGTCCATTGTCATTTAACTTGGGCGTACCTCAAGCGTACGCACCGGCGCCTTTTCTGCCGTTTATGCCGACGCCTTATCCATCTTGGCTTGGTTCAGTGCCGCCGAGGTCATCGACTCTGGAGCGGCCTCGGGATCGGATTCGAGATTCGGCGCCGGTTCCAGCTTCCCATCCTCAGGCTGTTCCAGTTCCTCACTCAACGCCGGTCCCGGCTCCGTCTAAGTCGTTACCGGATCCGACGGCTTCGGATGGAGTGGTGGAGTCGTAGGGCACAGCGTCTCATGGAAGAGAAGGAGTATGAGTATCCGGAAGTAGAGGAAGGATAACTTCAGGATCAGGAAGATTATTTTGAGGATCTGCATAGTGCAAGTGGTTTGGAGTTTTCGCCAGAATGGGGGTTGCTTGCAGTTTCTGATGCACCCTCTAAGGATGTGGCACCATACCATGTACTAATTAAAAAGGCTGCAGAACTGCTTAACTTGACTTTGCCTTCAGAAGAGTTTAAGTATAACATTCTTACGGTGTACCCAATCAATATGACAATTTACAGAGGGAGCACTTACCCTCTGACACTGATCAGCAGTGGCAGAGGGTCCAAAGCATCTAAACCAGCAAAAACGAAATCCAGCACAGCATCAAAAATACATGAGTCAGAGGCAAAAAGATGGGGGAAAAACCACGCCAAGGATGTCAGGTCTAACACTGAGGTTCTACATTCACCCTCTTCTGTTGTTGAGCCGACTTTCCCATTCACTGAGACTCTTACTGAACCGATAATGCAAGTCTGGAAAAAGCCTTTGATTGCTCCTGCGGTGTCTAGAACTGTGGCAAGACGCTATAGGGTTGCACCTGGTGACCCTGAATTCTTAACTTCCCATCCTTCGCCAGAAAGTCTGGTTGTTCAGGCAGCTTGTTCTAAAAAGTCGGCGGGTGTTTTTCCCCAAGTTCCAGGGGATAAGGACTCGAAAAAATTGGATCAGAATGCCAAGAAAGTATTATCGTCAAGTAGCATGGCCCTGAAATCGACGAATGCTACTTGTCTGCTGGGCAGATATGTACATACCTTGATGGATACAGTTAAGCAATTATCATCAAAGCTTCCGGAGGAAGATCGGAAGAACTTCAATGATGTGTCTCAAACGCAGGCTGCGGCTCGCCAGGTGATTCAGAGTGGCATGGGCACGGTGGACTCTGTGGCCTGAATAATGGGTACCTCAGTCGCCACTAGAAGGGCCGCTTAGTAGAAATCGTCTGAATTTTCATCTGATGTCCAGGCTGCTTTGTTGGATTTGCCTTTTGATGGCACTGGCCTTTTTGGAAAAAAGGCTGACGCAGCCTTAGAAAGGTTCAAAGATAGCAGGGCGACTGCAAGATCTTTGGGCTTTCAGGCTAGAGGCTCTCCACCAAGAAATTCAGAGGTTTTGGAAGGTCTTCTTTTCGTGCCTATAGGCAGAGCCAACAACAACAGCAGCAGCAACAGCAGAATCCTTTGTATAAGTCCTATAGAGGCAAACAAAGATGCCGTGCCCGAGGTCGTCAAGCCTCCTTCTCCTCAACTTCCTCTTCGAATACCCATCCCCCACCTAGAACAGCAAAGCAGCCCTAGATCCGCCATTCTGGATCATGCGGGTCCTGTAGGGGGTCTGCTTACCTGTTTTCTACGAGATTGGGAATCTGTTACATCAGATCTTTGGGTTCTCAATCTTGTAGAGAATGGGTATGCTCTTCCCTTTTGGGAGTTTCCCCCCAATTACCCTCCTTGCCAAGGTTTTTGTTCAGAGGACCACCTGCTTCTCTTGCAGGAAGAAGGCCTGGCTCTTTTCAGAAAGGGTGCGATAGAGGTGGTTCTGGAGCAAGAGAGGGGCCAGGGATGTTACTCCCGGTATTTCCTGATCCCCAAGAAGGATGGCAGGCTTCGTCCAATCCTGGACCTCAGGGTTTTGATCCTTTATCTCAAACAGGAGAGGTTCAAGATGCTCACTCTTGCGCAGGTTCTTAAAGCGCTGCTGGAAGAAGAATGGATGGTGTCAATCGACTTGCTGGATGCATATTTTCACATTCCGATCCTGAAGTCGCACAGGAAGTATCTCCGTTTTACGGTGGGTTCGCAACACTACCAGTTTGCGGTCCTTCCGTTTGGACTTACTACTGAGCCTCGAGTCTTCATCAAGGTTATGGCTGTGGTGGCAGCACATCTCAGGAGGTCGGGGATTCAAGTGTTCCCCTATCTGGACGACTGGCTGATCAAAGCAGAGTCGCCGGAGAAGGTGCTCCATCATTTGCAAGAGACAACTCAGTTGTTGCACAGACTGGGTTTTTCAATAAATGTACCCAAATCTCACCTGGTGCCCTCCCAGCGCAACCTGTTCATAGGTGCGGTACTGGACACTACTGTGTGTCGTGCATTCCCTCCTCCTCAAAGGATTCGCGACATACAGGAGATGATTCCTTTATTTCACAATGGAGCGGTTGTTCCAGTCCTGAAGGTCCTTCGTCTGCTCGGTCTAATGGCTTCTTACATTCTGTTGGTCAACAATGCACGCTGGCACATGAGGGCACTCCAGTGGTGCCTCCGCAGGCAGTGGTATCAGCACAACTGAGATCTCAGGGAGTCAGTGAGGATCTCCAGAGAAAGTGCGGCGGATCTGTCTTGGTGGGGCGTGGAAGGCAATCTGTCTCAAGGAAAGCCTTTTCAGCTGCCTCCATCGGTGGCCACAGTGATAACGGATGCATCCACTCTAGGGTGGGGTGCTCATTTAGGGGACCTGGAGGTCAAAGGTCTTTGGTCTCCAGAGGAAAGGTTGCTTCACATCAACCTTCTCGAATTGCGGGCTATACGTTTAGCGCTCACGGCCTTCCTCCCTTCCCTTGGCGGTCGGTCGGTTCAAGTCCTGACGGAAAACACCACTGCGATGTGGTATGTCAACAAGCAGGGAGGAGTGGGATTGCGGTGTCTCTGCAGAGAGGCTCTGCGTCTCTGGTCCTGGGTTCAGGACCATCAGATTTGTCTGATGGCAAATCATCTGGCCGGAGTTCTGAACATACGTGCAGACAGTCTGTCGGCAGTTCTCGGCCGACCACGAGTGGAGGCTTCACCCGGAGGTGGTTCGACGCGTCTTCCGGATGTGGGGAACTCCTCGGGTGGACCTGTTTGCCACTCACGAGAATGCTTACTGCCCGTCATTCTGCAGTCTCCAGTTTCCGATGCAAGGAGCTCCGGGAGACGCGTTTCAGTTGAGTTGGGACTCGCAACTACTTTTTGCATTTCCTCCCATACCCTTGATTCCTCTGGTTCTGAGGAGGATTCCCCAAGACCGGGCCCAAGTTATATTGATCGCCCTGGATTGGCCAAGAAGGGTGTGGTACACAGATCTTCTCCACCTCTCCTCGTGCTCGCCGCTCTGTCTCCCTCACAGGGCAGACCTCCTCTCTCAGATGGAGGTGCAGGTTCTACACCCCCACCTCAGGACACCTTCATGCCTGGAGATTGAACGGGGCAATCTGAGTTTTTTCTCTCCCTCACGATGTGGTGGATGTCATTTTATCAGCCAGGCGTGATTCCACCAAGTCCATCTATTTTTATAGGTGGTCTAAATGTGTTGCTTGGTGTGGGGAGAGGTCCATTGACCCTTTAAGGGCTCGTTTGTCCAGTATTCTTCAGTTTGCACTTTCATTGGCAAAGGTTATTTTTCGGCCTTATTGGCTTTCCTTTGTTTGCCTAACCAGCCCTCTTTGTTTAAATCTCCGATTGTTCTACGTTTCATTAAGGGCCTTACCAATACATTTCCCCCTACTCCTTTATTGTACCTCAATGGGACTTGAACCTTGTTCTTACATTTTTGATGGTTTCTCCTTTTGAACCTTTACACTCCTGTCCCTTGAGACTTTTGTCTTTCAAAACTGTCTTCCTGATCGCAATTACCTCGGCAAGGAGCTTCAGGCTCTTAGCTCTAAGCCCCCGTTCTTGACCATTCATGCAGATAGAATGGTTCTCAGGACCAGGTCTGCTTTTCTGCCTAAAGTGGTAACTCCATTCCATTTAGGACAATCCATTACCCTCCCTAACTTCTATCCTCCCCCTCACCCTTCCAAGGAGGAGGAGAGGCTTTATCGCTTGGACCCTAAGAGGGTGGTGAGCTTCTACCTGGACTGGACAAAGGAGTTCAGGTTGGATGACCAGCTGTTCGTTGGATTTGCTGGCTGCAGGAAGGGAAGATCGGTGCACAAGCGCACTCTTTCAAGATGGATAATTTTATGCATCAAGATCTGCTACTCCCTGGCGGGTAAGGACCCTCACTCTACTAGAGCAAAGTCTGCTACTTCTGCTTTATCTAGGGGTGTACCTGATGAGGATATTTGCAGAGCCGCGACTTGGGCCTCCCTCCACACTTTCGCAAAGCATTACTGCTTGGACACCGAGGTGAGGAGGGACGGCCACTTTGCGTGCTCCGTCCTCCAGGATTTTCTGGTATAGGAGAGTGGACACCCTCCTCCGGGAGTGGGGACTGCTGTGGGACTCTATTCACAAGGTGAGGAATCCACTTGCAGATGTATGTATCAGAAGAACAAGTTACTTACCTTCGGTAACGCTTTTTCTGGTAGATACAGTATCTGCCTGTGGATTCCTCACTGACCCGCCCGCCTCCCCGTTTTGTCCACTCTGCTATACCGGAGTTTATGATTTTTATGTATATTTATATTTGTATATATATTGGGTTTTTGATACCTTTGCTATGCACTGTGTGTAGTTTTGAATTGTATGTACTATGTACGCTGTATACATGTATATCTACTGTCATTGGTCCGTCCGGGTGCCTCGAAGGCACGGAAAAAAAGGGCGGAACTGATGTCATCACGCCGACGTAGGCCTAATAAGGAGTCGGTGACGTCAGCCGGAGTCGCGCGCGATGCCGTGCTCCTGTAACGTCGTCCACGCCGGCGTGCTACAAAAGACTTTTCCGAACGTTGCTTACGTAGGGGGATATTCACAAGGTGAGGAATCCACGGGCAGATACTGTATCTACCAGAAAAAGCGTTACTGACGGTAAGTAACTTGTTCTTCTGGACAGCCTGCCAGTAGTGTGCTAAAGAGGGACAGGACTACAGCAGGTGCCGTAAGCCTGCGTGGGGAGACAGTCAGAATGGACAGCAGAGCTTGTCTGGTGTAAGGTAGGCCCTGGACAAGTTGGAACAATGAATAATGTTAAGCAGAATTCTTAGGCATTCGCCCATTCTAGAGTCGTGAACTGCTGTGCCAAGACAAGTTTCCCAAACCTCCCCAACGCCTGTTAAGGAGACCATGGTGTGTTCTTACCAGGCTCTGAAGAGCTGGGTGATGAGATGCTGATCCACGCCCATTTCAGTGATCTTTTGCATAACATGGCTTAGCGTATATGTACTTAGAGTATCTACCAAAAACAGCTTTACCAAAGGTATGTAACTTGTCCTTCAACTTCATGAGATTCTTCATAAGTAATAAATAATCTCCTGCTTTCCCAGCAGCTTGCAATGATTTGTTTACTGTTTGATGCAGACTCTGGGCCCTGCTATGTAGCAAAGAATATACTGAGACCAACTGCCAGTTCTGAGCTTGATTGGACAGTCTTAAAGTTGCTGTTATTTCCTGTCTGTATGCCTACTTTTGATTTTTATTCTGCTAGCTTCATATCTGTGATGTTCTTTTAAATGATTGCCATTTGTGGGTTCAGCAGTTTGATTCCACTGAGGTTTTTCTTTTTTTACAGTAACAATTGCTTCCCCAACCTCCACCCAAGGAATAATATAAACTCAATTCTCTTTTTATATATTATGTGACTATCTGATCCTTCCTCTAACAGCACAAGTGCTAGCTAGATGCCTGAAATCATGAAGCCTTTTTGGTGTCCAAGGACCACCCTGTTTATTTCAGCATTATGTGCCACATTTATCCACAGCTCTATGAAGATATGCGGATTGAAAATGAGAATCTGAAAGATCAGTTGCAGGAAACGGAGCTGAAACTCACACAGTTAAAGCTTGAATTGGAGAGAGTCACACAGGTGAGCACATTGCTTTATAACAGACTTTCCTATGGCTAACCTCCTACTGTGTGCAATTGAATGCTGTTGCTCTTTTTGTATTTGTAGAGTGTTTCCAGCTGCACAAATCATGGGTTATTTTTCGTCCCGGACGTTTATCTTCCTTAGGCAGCCCAAAGTATGAGAATCTACTGCTTCTAGTGAATCCTTTTTCTCAGTTATCTTTTGTCTGAGTCCTTGCTCTGTTCCTAGGCCACCATGAATAAGAAGGCAGATTAGACCCTGAGGAGTCCTCTGCATACCGAGACTCTGAAGATTTCCTGTTTGTCAAAATATTTACAAGAACCTTCAAATGGTACCCAGTCGTTTCAGGGTTTTTTGGTCTGTTTACATGAAGCTTAGAGATATCTGCCATCTGTTATAGCTCTAACGAGATCTACTGCTAGAAATGCACCGAATTTGCTCCATGTTTGTCTGTTTGGTGCACCTTGAAGCTTAGTGATGCAGTCTTCTCACCTGTAAACTTGAATTAACCAATATCACTTCCGCTTCTCTGGACAGAGGTCGAACAAGATTAGATACCTGGGGATGCAAAGTGTTTGTGCCAGTGAGGTTTGCCCTATGTTCTGTTAAATCTACTTGGTTATTCACCCATTACATGCCTATTCCTTTGGAGCTGTCCTTTTTAGCGGTTGCATTATATATTATAAGATGGGGTACATGCTGCTAAGCAAGCAGTGTATACAGAGATGGAAAATGTAGCTGCCCAGTGCATGCTGTGTGGGCTTCAGTGTCATCCTGAGAAGGCATGCCTTGATATGCTCTGAGCTTTTCTAACCCGATCCAGATGTTAGTGCTTATTTTATAAAAATGCAGAGGTTGAGCATTTTGCTTAAAAGCCCATGGGTGGCGTTACAAATATTGGTGTTCCAAAAACCAAGTGTGCCTAATCTAACTCTACCTCATGCCTCTTTCATCATTTTGCATTTGTATATAGCCCTAACGTGGCCCAAGGGCATTAGAGCGCTTTACATGAAAAAATATATTTTACAAGCAAGCCAGACGTAAAACATTTTATGGTTCAGGGCGGTTGTGATTTGGCTAGAATCGGAGGATGTTGAGCTGAGGCTGGGATTCAAACCTGGATCCCCTATTCCAAATTTGTCACCTGTAGGCCTTTCGTCATTCCTGCTCCTCCATCCCTCCAGCCACAAAGCGTCACTTCGCCAACTGCTCAGAATTTGAGACAGGGGTGGAGGCCCAGGAGAAATGTTTTTACTGCACTGGCTGGGCATAACATTACATTATAGGTAATGAACAAGGTACTCCCTGCCTTTTCTAAAGGGGCGTGTTTGTATGTATGTATATATATATATATTACTTCATTCCATACTTTATGATAAAAGAAGGCGCTGACTCCGTGAATCTTAATCCAAACGTTTATTACTGGATCAGTTTCTGCTTAGACGCGTTTCGGCCTTGTTCACTACTATATATATATAGCCTCTAGTTGGCTTAAACTGGTCATGCAGGCATGCTGAGATTCGAATAAAAAAAACTCATTTGCACCTTCAGCTGGCTCTGTTATAGTCTGTTCCCGTGTTTCCAGGAGATTTGGGATTGCAGGAAACTATGTGGCGAAACCTTCGGTATGAATATATATATATATATATATATATATATATCATCTTTTTGCATGGTTAGACCCCACGTTTTGCCTGGTTTTGATGTTTCAATTGAAGTTCACAGGGTTCCTACCAACCAGGTCCCCTGTGCCAGTGCTTCTTCCCTAAAATCAAATCCCCAGTTGGTATGGTACCCAGGGCCTGGGAGCTGATGAGGGTCCACCGGGACCCCCACTCACTGGGACCATTCCACTGCCCATGCAGCTTGCATGCCACTGTGAAGGAGAAAATGACAGTCGACCTGGTACCCTGCCTGGGTGCCATGCCAACCAGCACTGCCTGACGTCATAGGTAAATCACCCCTCTAGCAGGCCTCTCAGCCCTGAGACAGGGTGCGCTATAAGACAGGTGATGGGATATCTGTACGAGCAAATATGCCCCTACAATATTGGAGTCCATTCCTTAATATGATTAGTGTTCCACAGCACCACAATGGCTTCACTGAACACAGGAGTGTTTGGTACAAAAACTGCTCCTTTCAATAAATCCACACTGATTCCAGTATGGGATTTATTGTATCTAATAGAGACTACTAGCTGCAGATTCCTTAACATAGAATTATCCCCAGGCGTGAGACTGGACCCAGAAAACCTTTTGCCACAGCATCCCTGCACGCCGGGGGGGGGCGGCACCACGTGACTCTGCCCTGATGTCATCCGCGTATGTGACGTCAGCGTGGATACAGAAGTCCCACACCGGCGCGCCTACGTCAGTTTTCTCCTTTTCCGCGTGCAACGCGGATCCAGTTTGTTTTCTTGGCCTGTTTCAGGCTTTCCCTTTCTGAAAAGTATTTCTGGGAACAGTGTGCTAATGCCTTCGGGCTTTAAGACGTGCTCGTCTTGCGCATGCCAGATGTCGGCGACGGATCCCCATCCCATCTGGATGTGGGAATTTGGGGAGCACCACGATTTTACAGATTGTGAGGCTGAAACCGAAGTCCTGGCGGGTGCGCCGGATGAAACACTTTTCGGCGTGCATGTCTTGGTCAGCGTAGTCACCGCACCAGTCCCCCGCGGATGGGTTCAAGAACCTCAGTCTTCGGTATCGTCCTCCTCCCAGGCCGCAAGACCGTTGCTCACATGTTGGTAAGTGTCAGTTTGTCCCCAAGGGCTAGTTCCGGGCGTGGGCTCTCTGCGACTGGTGCAGCCCCGCGCGTCGCCACCCTATCTGCCGTTCCCGGGTGCGGGGGGCGACTAGAGCCCAGATGGAGTCCTATGCAGCGGCCTTGCAGGCCTCGTTGGCGGCTCCTTCTCCTCCTTCCCCTCCTGCGACGTCTGCGGATCACTTGCCGCTTGCGGGGACTTCTGTGGCGTTGCCGGTGGCTTCAGCAAGTCTGGATCCAGGTTTGGAGGATGTGGTGCTGTTGGGGTGCGGCCCTGTGGGGTTCCCTCTGTGGATTTGGGGGTCTTTTGGCAGACCACCAAAGGTGCAGGGTCCACGGGTCCGAAATACAAACTGAGACCAATGCTGGAGCCAGAGAGAAAGGATATTTATTACAATCTCATGATATGGAGAGGGCATCCACAACAGACACCCATAGCTGTCTGAGGAGGCAGTCTGATCAGCGCTTTGGTTCTGCTCCTCATACATCCTCTATCCTGCCCCAGGCATGTAAGGGAGTTGTACCAATAATACTCTATTACATTCCTAAACCCTAGTCAATCTGGAGAATCAGCAGGTGAGTAGCCTTTGGGGGTTTTCGCAGGACATGGGCAAAACATTATAATTGCATAGTACACAAAGGTCAATCTGATTAGTTGATACTGCATGAGTACATGGTTAATCTGATAAGCACAGGTAACGGTGAGGCCCCTGCAGGGTGTAGGCGAAAAGCATGTTTATACAAATAAGTCCACAAATATTAGTTGTTTGGAACCCTGCAGGGCACAGGCGAGAGGTATGATTGCACAGCAAGCAGGGATAGGCCTGTTGATGGACGCCTGCAGGGCGCAGTGTGCAGGGTGAGGACGATAAAAGTCTGAGAAATTCCCTGTCCGACTGGTTGAGCACGGGCTGGTTAGTTTGTAGCAGGCCAAAGCACGAACAGGGTGTGAGTGTCCGTGCAGGAATGTGGCAGGTCAAAAGTGGAGCTCCAGAGTGTTCGTGATACAGAGAGGTCAGTCACAAAGGGCACAGCACAAAATGGCGGAGTGAATGGCAAGATAACTGATATACTTTTATAGAGAGTACAAAAGGGCTGAGCGAGTGTCAAGATAAAGTCTATTTTTCACACCTCCTTCGGACCACATCGTCTCGGCCAGGGGCTGGCTGGGGGGTCGGGCATGTCCCTGGGCCCCCCTCAGCGCAGGCGGCTGCCTCGTCGGAGGTAGTAGACGCCTTTTCGGCGCCGTTCTTTAGCTGCCCCGGCTCACCTTCAGTCTCCTGCGCCGCGCTTTGTGGCGGATGTCGTTCCGGCATCTACTTCGGCGCTGGTCGAAGTTGACCTGACTCCTTTCGTGGACTTTATGGCGCCAGGCAGGCGTCTGGTCGATGACTCGTCTTCAGACTCCTGCTCTTCTCCAGCGGATCGGCGCTTGCTGGTTTCGTCCTCCCCAGAGATGGGCCGCTACATCGTGGCTTTTTCCCTGACATCGTCTAAGGACGGCTCTTCCCCGTCACCCCAGCCACCGCGGCACTTTGCCGGAGATGCCGCGGGTTCCCCACTCCTCGGCCCCCCTTCTTCCTTTCCGGACTTGGCCTTTTCTTCCTCCAGTTCGTCTGGAGGACAGCCGCCTTAGATTGCAGCTGTTGCCCACAGAGGAGCTGCCCCTTCTCCTTGGAGTCTCTGGGTTGCACTTCTTCGGTGCTCCTCTACATTGCTTGGGCCTTTGGGGCATCTGGCGGGCATCCTTGGTCCTCTACCTGGGCGTGCGGTGCCCTGCCCTTCTTTCGCCTTGCCCTTGTTCCTCCTACCGGGTGAGGGCGGGCTCTTTTTCTTGTATCCCCGCTTCCCCTCGGGGGTCGGTGGTCGTTTAGATGAAGGGTTCCCCCCCCCCCCTTTCCTGGGGGGACAGGTTCCTCCCCCTGTCTGTTGACTCATCCCCTGTTGGGGCCCTGTGTTCAGTCCAGGCTAGTGAGGTCCTCTCGCAGACCCTCCTTCCCGATGGGTATGGCTAGGGTATCTCTTTTATGTTAAGGAATCTGCGGCTAGTAGTCTCTATCAAATGTACAAGTTACTTACCTTTGGTAACGATGTATCTGGAGACGATTCTAGAAGCAGATTCCTTCACAACCCGCCCTTCCTCCCCGTTCTGCGAGGACCTTCAGCTAGTCTTCTGCACTTGCCTCCCCTTGGGGGACTATGGCTTCTGTAAGTGCATTCATTCTTTCTTTCTTGGCAGAATGCTTTGTCCTGTTTTATTGTTTAATTCCTTCATTTCTGGCCATTGCAGGATGGGTTTCTATATCCTTCTGCGCATTTACGCTCTGGTTGTTCCAGGTTGGGGCCTTCTTCCCCCTCACACCCTCCCTTTTCATTACTACAGGTTCTGGCCACTCAGCTCTACCCTAGGTTTGGGTCAATTGGCTGTGTCTCTGCCCTCTGTTCCTTATGGGGGATGTGACCTTCTTTGTTGGGGTTGTCTGGGAGTACTGTTGTTACTTGGCTGTCCCTGACTTGTTCTCCTTCATTGTTATTGACTGAGGTGGTAGCATTGTGGTATGTTATTATGACGTTTTTTCGTGTACTCCTCTGTCCCCAAGGGGTCTGTCTCCATACTTGCAGGGTTGCTGCTCAGGGCGGTGCTTTGTTTCTTCTTTTCCCTGCTTTTCAGTACTGCAGTGTCTGGAACTACTCCATATGGTGTTCCCCGAAAAAAACTGACGTAGACGTGCTGGTGTGGGACTTAAGTATCCTCGCTGACGTCATGTACGCGGACAAAGTCATGGCGGAGTCACTTGGTACCATCCCCCCGGCGCGCAGGGATGCGATGGCAAAAAGTTTTCCGGGTCCAGTCTCACGCCTGGGGATAATTTGATGTTAAGGAATCTGCTGTTAGAATCATCTGAAAGAGACACGTTAGTGATAGATTCCTTACCTTAGAATATCCCCAGGCGTCAGACTGGATCCGGGAACTTTTGCCTGGCAGTACCCTTGCGCGTCGGTAGGCGTAGTCTGCGGCTCCGCGTCCGTCGTGGACGCTGTGATGACGTCGTCGGAGTACTTAGACGCCGCCTCCGCGTGCTGACGTCAGTTCTTCTTTTTTCCGCGCCAGCCAGCGCAGATCTGGAAAGAGCAGTTACCCAAGTCAATTTTTGACTAACTTTTTGATCATTCTTCGAAGTCTCACGACTCCGATCGGTGCCGTAGGGATGCCCGGATTTAAACACTGTGAGGAGTGCGACCGCACGATGTCGGTCACAGCCCCCCACCACCTGTGTTTGACCTGTCTAGGCGTCGACTACGACGACAAGGCCTGCCCCGACTGCCGGGCCCTATCTTCGAAAGCCAGGCGGGAGTGGTCCCGCAGGCGACTCGAACTCCGGCAGTCGGCCCCGCGCCGCGTAAGGTCCCGGTCCCGGTCCCACGGGAGGTCGAGGGACAGGTCGCGGGGACGGAGCCACCAGAGCTCTGGGAGTCGGCACCACTCCTACGGGTCGAAGTCGTCATCAGGTAGGAAGCACAAGAAGTCGAAGAGACGTCATCGCTCTTCTGACTCCCCCCGACGCTCGCGCGATGCGGCCGGGGTTTCGGGTGACACCGCCCACGCGGCTCCTTCGGAGTCGCGGGCGTCGCGACCTGCCCCACAGCCTCCGGTCCCTGGGCAGAACGCGATGCCGGAGGAGATCGAGCGATTCCTCATGTGCCAGGCGGCTACATGGGACTCGCTGCACACGTTTGTAAGACATTATTGCCTGGACAGTCAAGTCCGGAGGGATGGCTTCTTTGGCCGTTCCGTCCTCCAGGACTTTCTGGTGTGATTATAGGTTCGCAGACCCACCACCACGGGGTTGGTATTGCTGGGGTATCTATTCTAAGGTAAGGAATCTATCACTAAAGTGTCTCTTTCAGATGCACAAGTTACTACTTGTGTAACGATATATCTGTAAGAGATATTAGTTAGTGATAGATTCGTTACCGACCCACCCATCCTCCCCGTTCTGCGAACCGATATCTAGGGTTAAGGTCATCCCCTTTCAGGGCCCTAGTTTCTTGGCACAAGTGTTTGTTTTTGGCATAGCTCTGCGTTTCTGGAGCGGAAAAGCTGTGTCTAAGAACTGACGTCAGCACGCGGAGGCACAGCCGCAGACGACGCCTACTGACGTGCAAGGGTACTGCTACGCAAAAGTTTCTGGATCCAGTCTGACGCCTGGGGATATTCTAAGGTAAGGAATCTATCACTAACTAATGTCTCTTACAGATATATCGTTAAACAAGTAGTACCTTGTGCGTCTCCACCAGATACATTGTTACCAAAGGTAAGTAACTCGTACACCATGTACCTGTGGGCACCTCAGAGGTGCCCCCTGAAAACCTGCCAACTCTGGTGTAGTCTCCAACTGGCTATAGGCAGCCAGCCACCACCAGACATGTTTCTGGACCCCTTTGTGGAGAGTCACCGACAGGAAAATTTGGAAGAATAGGTGTGCCCACTGTGAGAAGTTGGCCTGATATATGTTCACTAGTTCTAGTGACCACCTTGTATCAGTCCCAACAACCCTTATGGTGATTGGTTGTAAGTCAACCTTATAGACCAGCTATCCTAGTAGCGTGGACAAAAGCAGTCTTTAGGCTAAACTCTGAATGGCATGTGAAGCCAGCTGTTTTACCACATATAACCCCTTGAATACCAAGTGAAAGGACACCACACAGGTTGTTATGAAAATAAACAGATATTTATTAACTAACATACACCTCTGAACTCTTTATGAGGTCAGAGGGCTAAGCACATGACAATACTAAAAAGGAAATACGAGTTCGCACAATATTTACAAGTGCGCCTTAGGGGCACGACAAACCATATACTCAAAACAATGGAATGCGAGGGAAGAAAATACTGTAAGGAGATCCAGAGGCTGGAGGACCGCTGGGACTACGCTACAAACTAGGTAAGTAAGGAGCAGGAGGCCCACGGGGCTCACGTGCAGAGTGGAAACTCTCACGCGCGATACGTACCAACGTCTATGGATACTACAGTGTTAGAAAGTTACGGATTCCGGACGAACCCGGCTGGATGGAGGGAAAACAACAGTGGACCTGGACACTAGGAGAGTGAACACAGACTTAAGCACCTAGAAGCTTTAGTTACCTAACCCACAGGCTGCGGGTGCATAGAGCTGAAGTTTCGTCGGGTTTGCTGCGTTGATCCCGGTGATGCCTGAAACAAGGAGTTGCTGGCAGGCAGCCAGATGGAGGAGTCCGGTGGTTCCAAGGATGGAACTAGGAAGAAGAAGTCCTGAAAGGAAAGGGGACAGAGTCTCGGTCACTAGCCAGTGACGGTGCTGGAACCAGGAGGGAACCAGATGCTGTCGCCGCAGTCATGTGAAGGAAGGGTCGCTTCTCTCTGTAGCTGCATGGACCAGGAGCTGCTCTTCATGACCAGGCTGGAGGCACGAGCTGTCCCACGTAGTCTGCTGCTGTTGGCGGTGTTGGATCGTCGATCTGGTCAACAGGCCTTGGCTAAAGCAAGCCACGCGGTGGAACAAAGATGGCGTCTGGTGCGGACCAGAAGGGTCCGGGGTGCTCCTCTTTTACAAGGAAGCAAGGGGCAGTCTGGGGGACCAGACCAGCAGTGTTGGATTCTTCGGATCGTCGTCTCAGAGGTCACTAGCCAGCCGGCAAGTGACCAGACAACAGGACAAGCAGCAACCAGGCAAAAGGGCCCCACGCAGATCTTGTAGATGCTGGGGGGCTGGTCTTTAGTGCAGGAGCTGCATCGGTGTGGGGCTTCTCAGACCCCAATGCACTCACTCGAGGATCCCTCGGCGGTCGTGCTGGAAGCGCTGTGCAGGTTTCTCAAGATGGCTGTCTCCACGTTGCTCATCGCACCCACGGGTCCCAGCTGTGCTATGGATGTGGGTAGAGGTCAGAGGAGTCTGGAGGTCCGGGTCTTGTGGAGCTGAGTCGGCGGATTCCGGGATGGAAGGACTTGCAGCAAACCGCACAGGAGCTTGATGGTGCCTGCGAAGCAGGATGGTCACTCCCTGACCATAGGGGAGATTCTTCAGTCTTCTGGTAATTAGGAGGTCGAAGGTCAAGAGTTTCTTCGTGGAAGTTGTCAAGATTAATCTAACTGGGAATGGGACCAGCTCCTACCTTTATTCAGCTAAAGGGGGCTGCACTATGACTAGGTCCCTCCTCTGGGTGGGACCAGGAAGGGGGGTGGTTACACCCCCTTTCCTTTGTCCGGTCTTGCGCCAGCTCTGGGGCTGGAGTGCCCCAGGAACTGGTTCTGACCGGTGTATGCTAGCACCTCCCAAGGCAGGAAACCCTTTGTCCAAGCCTCCCTCGGTGGAAGGACTCCCAGCAGCAGGAGGTCAGACTTGTGTCTGTGGTGGCAGCATCCATTTTGTGATGCTGAGGCTCGAGTTAACTTTAACCGGGGTTCACAGTTACATACATGTCATGTCCCTCTAGAAGGATGGAATGCTACCCCCGTCGCCAGAATTGGCGAGGGGGTAGTATTCCAATTCGTATGACACCTTACTCGACATGTTTTGATAATGCTATGCCAAAGTTAGCATTTGACAACGAGGTTCATAATGCACTTAAGAGTATATGGTATAGCGTTATCATGGAACAGCTATTAGGACTTGGTTCCGCAAGCTGCAAACGGGCTCAGCTCATGCCAGAGCACCATCTCACATAATTCCAAGCACTCTGCCTGCAGGATTGATAAGGCCTGCCATAGGAGTGACTGAAAGGAATATATGTGTCCATTTTAGGGTTAGATATAGGAATACTATATCTAAAGCAAAGGGTGATTACACCACCTTGCCCCAGCTGTCGTGCAGCCAGTTGTCTGTTTAGATGGCCTGCCAGGGGTGGCATAATACATGCTTCAGCCCCTGGTAGGCCCTGGGTACACCTATGCCCTGGGTACCTATAGTACTCTATACAGGGACTGATAAGGTGGCCCAGTACCAATTGGTAAATGCACCTAAGGTACATGCTTGTCAATTTAGAGAGAGAACAGCTAGGCTGTGGGTCTGATTGGCAGGCCCACAGCCAGGGAAAGTCGTAAACCAGTGAAGCAAAAAGCAAAAATCGGGGGTGACCATAGGATTGCAGACCCTACTCTCCTACACCCACCTCTGCCAACTCCACCCCTAAGGTGGGGGAAGCAAGGTAAAGCACATCTTTCGGTCCCCGCCATCTACCCCTCCAATCAGGTTAGGTTCTGTGCCCCCTCCCAATGAAGGGTGGCATAATAATAATGTAGTCTCCCCATGTAAGGTTCTCATTGGCCCTACCTGCGACTCTCCTAAAGCTTCCTTAAATCTAGTATTTATGTGGCTCCCACAGACCTAAAAACTACTTCTGCAAAGTCCTAATTAAGAAAGAAGACCTCACTACAGAGAAGACTGAGGATGACGACTGCCTTGGGCCCATCCCTACCAGCCTATCTGCAGCTTTGCGACCTGTCTTGCAGCCAGCGACCACTGAAAACCCAGGGAGGACTGCTGCCTTCGAAAAAGACTCAAATCTTCCGTGGACAGCTGACCTGACCAAAAGAAACCTACTCCAAGGACTCCGGATCCAGGTGGATTCTCAGCTCCTGCCCACTCTGTACACGACGCCCACAGCCTAAGTCTGAGTGGCTTACCTGTGCAGTGAAGTCCCCCCAGTGGTGCTGCCTTGAATCCAGCGTTGGCTGATCTTCACGGTGGTGCCTGCAGAGTGAATCCAGAGTCTCCCCACAACCGGCTCCGGTAAGAAGACTCCAACGTAGAAAGGCACCCCTGCACTCAAAGCCTCAGGGCCTTGGTGAACTGAACCAACGGTGCCCCCTACATCCAACTTACCTCTGCTGTTATTCTTTCTCCTGCAACCTCCTGTACCTTGCCTTGAGCCTGTTTGCCAAAACAAGAATCTCCATTGAAACATATTGGGTCCCTGATGTCGAATTTGCCACCGCCGTGCCACTGGTGGTGTATGTTTGGTGCTGCTTTGTGGCCCCCCATGCTTGTGCTAACCCCCAAAGCCTGCAACAAACTTGCTTACCTGCAAGCAGTGTGATTTCAGGCCCCCCAGTCTCCATTGAAAAGCATTGGGAGGAACTACTAATTTGACCTCAGCACCCCACTGCCGCTGGTGGTGCAGTTTTGGTACTCACCTGACCCTTGGCCCTTGCTGACTTTTGGGATTATAAGTGACTTACATACCTGTTTTAACTGCAATATTGTTTTCCCCATAGGATAAGTACAAAGTGAAATTTTCTAAAGTTGGTCTGGATCCCCTTCTTGAGTTGTGTGTCCATTATTGATCACTGTTGTGCAATAAATGTCTTACACTCCTGTGTGTTAGGCCTAAGGCCGCCCGCCAACACTACCACAATAGAGTACTTTGGGTTGTTTGGGTAATTTTATGGCACAAAATGCAGTGGTATAAAGAATAAAAAACGATATTCCAGAAAGCTGTGATATATGGGCAATATTTCAGATCTGAAAGAAACAGGTTAGTATTAGATTCCTTACCTTAGAATATCCCCATGCGTCAGACTGGATCCGGAAAATTTTGCGTAGCAGTACCCCTGCGCGTTGGTAGGCGTCGTCTGCGGTTCCGCGTCCGGCGTCGTTGGCACCGGGATGACGTCGTTGGAGTATTTAGACGCCACCCTTGCGCGCTGACGTTGGTTCTTCTTTTTTCCGCGCCAGCAAGTGCAGGACGGAGACAGTGTTACCCTTTAGTCAATTTTAGACTAAACTTTTTGGATCTTTTTGATTTGTTTTTCGAGTCGAATGGCTCCGACGGTGCCGGTAGGGATTCCCGGGTTCAAACCCTGCGTCGACTGTTACCGACCCCCATCGTCTGCGTCTTCATTGCCTGGGGCACGACCACGATGACAAGTCGTGCCCTGACTGCCGGGCCATGACGTCGAAGGCTAGGCGGGAGTGGTCCCGCAAGTGCCTCGAGCTCCGGCAGTCGGCCCGCGCCGTTCAAGGTCCTGGTCCGGAAGGATGTCGAGGGACCGGTCGCGGGGCCAGGGTAATCATAGCTCCGGGAGTCGTCACCATTCCTCGGGCTACAAGTCCTCAGGTAAGAGGCACAAGAAGTCAAAGAAGCATCATCGCTCTTCTGACTCCCAACCCGACGCCGCTCGCGCGACACGGCCGAGGGTTTCAGGAGACGCCGCCCACTCGGCTCCACTGGAGCCGCAGGCGTCACGGCCTGCTCCATTCCCGCTGGTCCTTGGCAAAACGCGACGCCGGAGGAGATCGAGGCCTTCCTCATGGCCATGAGGTCGCTCACTTCTCCGTCTGGTTCCGCGGCGCCTTCGGGCCAAGCGGCCCCGACTGGGTCCCCAAGCGGGCCGGGTGCTTCGGCCCCGGCGCCGTCAGGTGCTTCGCCCCGGCGCCATCGGCGACTTCGGTCCCGACGCCGCAGGGTCCTGCTGGATCCGGTTCCGGATTCGGGTCGACCTTACGACCTCGCCGGCGCCGGCCCCCAGTGCGTCGCCCCCGGCACCGTCCCAGGACATCATCGTCCCTGGTCCTACCCTCGATTCGGGTCCGGCGCCGTATTCAACGCCGCTAGGAGATTTTTACTTCTAAGACTGGCCCCACCCTTTGAACCTGAGTATTAGGAGATGGGTGGCGAGGAGGATTGGGAGGGGTCTGAGGGCCCTCTGGCACGTGAGTGCCAGCCTTATAAGGACTGGGCAGGTGAACTAGGGGATGCTAGTGGTCTGGACACTTTGCCAGACTCTGGTTTTGTCTCCCCTCCTACCGTGGCTACGGAGGAGGGGGATGCCTATAGTGTGGTGTTGACGCGGGCGGCCAAGGCTTTATCCCTTGAACTCCCAGTCAAGGCTGTGAGGACTAACCTCCTCACTGATCCTTAAACTGCAGGCAAGCTCCTCGGAGCCTCTGTTGCCGTTTAATGAGGCCTTATATGGCGTTCTTTTGGGCACCTGGTCCAGGTCCGCTACAGGTCCCCCTGTAGATAGGAACGTAGCCAGACGCCACCGCATGGCACCGGGCGACCCTTGCTTCCTGTCCACCCACCCTACCCCGAGAGCCTGTTCATACAGGCCTTTAACTCCCAGACCGCATTCCCGACTGCTCCCCCACGATCGGGAATCCAAGAGGTACAAACAGTATGGCAAGAAAATGTTCTCCTCCCTAAGTTTACGGTTGCAGTCCGTTAACACTGTGTGCCTCTTGGGCCGTTATACCCACTCTTTGTGGGACACGGTCGCAGCTGTGCTGCCACAATGTCCGGAGGAGGCCCGGACTAAACTCGCCCAAGCCCTGGCGAAGGGTCGAGATGCGGCATGGCATTCCATCTGGTAAGGACTGGATACAACGGACTCGCTAGGTAGAGCGATGGCAACGACGGTGGCGATTCGTCGCCACGCCTGGCTGAGGTCCGCCAACTTTTCGGATGATGTCCAGAACACACTTAGGAACTTGCCGTTTGATGGCCGTCGCCTCTTTGGCGACAAGGCAGACCGCGCGCGTGAGCGCTTTAAGGACTCCAGGGCTACGGCCAAGTCCTTGGGCCTGTCAGCCCCGCCCCAGCAACCTGCTGCCTTTCGCTCCATTCGTGTCCAAGGAAGGGGCGCCCCCTCACGTCCTACCAGCCACGGGCCGCAGACTAACATCCAGCGCGGTGGCGGACGTGGTAACTGCCATGGCGGTGCCCGGCGACAACGACTAGGCCAGTCCACATCCACCCCCGCAGCATCCGCCTCAAAGCCTTCCTAGTCCGAGCTTTCAGGCCCCATGACGCCAGTGGGGTGGCAGGGTACGCCATCACCTCCTTCACTGGTGCAACATCACTCCAGACAGATGGGTGCTGCAACTCGTCCTAAGGGGCTACTCCCTCCCCTTCGAGGCGACCCCTCCAGCCATGCCACCGCAGTGCCACAGCGTGTCGGAGGATCACTTGAATCTTCTGCGAGGGGAAGTTATGGCCCTCTTAGCCAAGGGGGCCATCGAGCACGTTCCAGGGCCAGAAGTAAGGTGTGTTACTCCCACTACTTTCTAGTTCCCAAGAAGGGCAAAGGGGGCCTACGCCCTGTCTTGGACTTGCGGAACGTCAACGGCTTCCTCCGGAAGGAGAAGTTAAAGATGCTGACTTTGGCACAGGTCTTAGCTGCCCTGGACCCGGGAGACTGGATGGTAGCATTGGACTTGCAGGACGTTTATTTCCACATCCCCGTCCTGCCGGCCCACCGGCGTTACCTGCGGTTCATGGTAGGCCACGAGCACTTCCAATTTACCGTGCTCCCCTTTGGCCTTACCAGCGCCCCACGGGTGTTCACGAAAGTGATGGCGGTGGTCACAACTCATCTGCGCAGGTTAGGGGTTTCAGTCTTCCCCCTACCTCGACGACCGGTTGTTGAAGGCGGGCTCGCCCCAGACAGACAGCCACCTCCAGACTACGGCCGACCTCCTGCACCTGCTGGGGTTCTGCATCAATGTGCCGAAGTCACACCTGTGTCCCTCTCAGAAGCTCCTCTTCATCGGAGCGGTTCTAGACTCTGCGCAGTTTCGGGTTTATCCTCCAGCAGGTTCGGGATATTCAGGTTCTGATTCCAATCTTTAAGTTGTTATCCCGAGTCTCGGTCAGGTTGACGCTGCAGCTTCTGGGTCTGACGGCCTCCTGCATTCTTCTGGTGCATCACGCCAGGTGGCGGATGCGGGCTCTGCAGTTTCAGTGGGCCCAGCATCAGGGCAACTTGTCTGACCATGTCTTGATCTCGGAGGGCACTGCAAGACAGTTGCACTGGTGGCTCACGGACCGCGATTGGGTCAGCCGCAGATACCCCAACCGGAGCACGTAGTTGTGACGGTCTCGTCCCTCCAGGGCTGGGGGGGGCCACATGGGAGCGGCGGAAATCAGATGCCTCTGGTCTCCGGCGGAGTCCCGGCTCCACATCAACCTTCTGGAGCTGCGGCGATCCGGCTTGCACTGAAGGCATTCCTCACCTCTGTCCGGGAGAGTGTAGTGCAGGTGTTCACGGACAACACCACCACCATGTGGTACTGCAACTAACAGGGCGGGGTGAGGTCGTGGGATCTATGCCAGGAGGCTCTGCACCTCTGGCAGTGGCTGGAACATTAGGGCGTGACCCTGGTGGTTCAACACCTGGCAGGTTCCCTGAACGCCAGGGCGGACGAACTCAGCCGTCGGTGCATGATGGATCACGAATGGCGTTTGAACTCTGACATGGCGCAAGGCCTCTTTCAGCAGTGGGGAGATCCTTGGTCAGATCTATTCGCCACAGAAGAGAACAGGCGATGTCATCAGTTCTGCTCGTTGGAATTTCCAAGGCGGCACTCGCTCTGAGACGCTTTTCGTCGCGAGTGGAGCTGCGGTCTGCTGTACGACTTTCCGCCTATACCACTTCTGCCCAGAGTGCTGAAGAAGATCAGACGTGACCGGGCCCAAGTTATCCTTGCGGCTCTGGACTGGGCACGAAGATACTGGCATCCCGAGCTACTCAGCATGTTTGTCGATCCCCCGATTCGTCTGCCTCTTCAGGAGGACCTTCTGTCGCAGCAACAGGGGATGGTCCTCCACCCAAACCTGTCCAGTCTCCACTTACATGCATTGAGATTGAGCGGCGGCAGTTGAGGCCATTTGACTTGCCTCCTGAAGTCTGTAATGTGATTCTGGCAGCCAGGCGTCCCTCCACAAAATCGGTATACGCCTGCAGGTGGAACAAATTTGTGGCATGGTGCACAGCAAAGTGTGGATCCCCTTTCTGCCCCTCTTTCAGAGGTTCTCCTCTTTCTTCTCTTTCTTGCCCAGCAGGGCTCTGCTCTGGGCACTATCAAAGGCTACCTCTCTGCTATTTCCGCCTTCTTAAGGCTCCCTGATCAGCCCTCTTTGTTCAAGTCCCCAGTTATAAATAGGTTTATAGGTTTTTGAAGGGCATCACTCATATGTTTCCTCCTGTTCCTTTCGTGATGCCTCAGTGGGACTTGAACATTGTTCTAACTTCTCTGATGTGCGCTCCTTTCGAGCCACTTCATAACTGTCCTCTTCGTCTCCTTACTCTGAAGACTGCATTCCTGGTTTCCATCACCTTTGCCAGGAGGGTGAGTGAGCTCCAGGCTCTTTCCTCTAAACCTCCTTTCCTTTCTGTCCATCCGGACAAAGTTATGTTGCGGATGCGACCCTCTTTCTTGTCCAAGGTAGTCACAGCCTACCACATCGGGCAGTCCATCACTTTGCCCACCTTCTTTCAGCCTCCGCATCCCTCGAAAGAGGAAGAGAAGCTCCACTGTCTGGATCCGAAACGTGCGCTCTCATTCTATTTGGATCGCACACACCAGTTCCGGGTGGATGACCAACTCTTTGTTGGTTACGTGGGCGCTAAGAAAGGTCGGACGGTGCACAAGCGGACCATCTCTTGGTGGGTCGTGTTGTGCATCAAGGTATGCTACTCTTTGGCTAAAAAGGAGCCTCCTGTTGGGCTGAGGGCCCGTTCCACTTGGGCCACGGTGGCTACTACTGACCTGGGTCGGGGAGTCCCCTTGCAGGACCTCTGTCAGGCAGCTACGTCGGCCTCGCTGCACACGTTTGCAAGACACTACTGCCTGGACAGCCAAGTCCGGAGAGATGGCTTTTTCGGCCGTTCCGTTCTCCAGGACTTTCTGGTGTGATCACCGGGATTGGTATTGCTGGGGTATCTATTCTAAGGTAAGGAATCTAATACTAACCTGTTTCTCTCAGATGCACAAGTTACTTACCTTTGGTAACAATATATCTGTAAGAAACAGTAGTTAGTATTAGATTCCTTACCGCCCCACCCATCCTCCCCGTTCTGTGAACCGATATCTAGGGTTACGGTTATCCCCTTTCTGATAGATACATCTGCCGTGTGGATTCCTCACCTTGTGAATATCCCCCTTGCGTCAGCAACATTCGGAAATTCTTTTTTTCGTAGCCTCGCGCCGACGTGGATAGGACGTCACAGAGACACGGCTCCGCTCGCGACTCCGCTGACGTCACCGACGCCTATAACAGGCCCACGCCGGCGTGATGACATCAGTTCCCTTTTTTCCGCGTCGTCGACGCTAACGGTTATCGGGAATCTCTGTAGCCTTCTGGTACATTGTTGCCATTTTGGTGGTTATTTCTGCTTCTCTGTATCCTGTTTCTTCGATAATGTCATCTAAGAAGACCGGCTTCAAGCCCTGCAGGGAGTGCGGTAAAATGATGTCCATTACCGACCCCCATGAAGACTGCATCTGGTGCTTGAGTTCCGACCATGATGTGGAGGATTGTTCATGTCGGAAGATGAATCCGAAGGCCCTGAGGGAGAGAGAAGCCAAACTTCTGGTTGCGAAGGTGAAAGCTGGAAAGGAGAAGTCGTCGAGGTCTCGTTCTCGAAGGGCGAGGTCGAAGTCCAGGGCGAGGTCGAGATCTGCTTCTCGAGAGAGGTCATCTTCGAAGTCGGCGGATCATGTTTCGAAGTCGAAGAAAAGGCACAAGAAGAGGAGACATGAGTCCCGGCGTCGGTCTGGTAAGGAGTCGGGCTCGAGGTCGAGGTCACCGAAGAAGGTACGTTCGAAGGTGGTTACCCTCGAAGTCTCCGAGCATGAAGGTGAGGCCTCGCCTTCTGAGTCGCGTGGGCGATCTCTGTCTCCGGCTCCGGTACCCTCTCCGGCTCCGAATCCGTCTCCGGCGCCGTCCCCGGCCCGTGAAGAGGAAGAGACCCGGGACGATGTGGATTCCGCGCCTGTCGAAGAGCCGAATCCGATCCCTCTTCAGGACCGGCCTGATGGTTTTCAGCCGCCCTTTCCTGCTCCTGGCCAGGACCCTTCTGCGTTTCTTAACGCAATGTATGGTGTCTTCTCAAGGGCATGGTACCCCTCTGGTGCGCCTTCGGGTCCCACGGGTCCATTGGCATTCAGCCTGGGAGTTCCTCACTCCTATCCTCCGGCTCCGTTTATGCCCTACATGCCGGCTCCGACGCCGCATTGGCATTTCCCGGCTCTGCCGAAGTCGTCGACGCCGATTCCGGCGTCGCCTGCTCCTGATCATCCTCGAGGGCATTCTTCTGTGCCGTCGGTTTCGATACCGGCGCCGGCCCCGAATTCGTCGAAGCCGCTGGTGGATCCGGCTGCGAGGCGTGTTAAGGAGAGATCCAGAAGAGAAGCACAACGCCTTCTGGAGGAGCAGAGTTATATGGGCTCTCAGTCTGACGTTGAAGAAGGTGAGCTAGAGGAGAGCTGTTTTGAGGAATTGGCGGATTCTGGGACCCTTGATTTCTCTCCAGAGTGGGAGTTGCCCTCAGGCTCAGGTGCTCCTTCTAAGGATATCCAGCCTTACCATCTGGTTATGAGAAAAGCTGCTGAGCTCCTTCAATTGACTCTGCCTACAGTGGAGTTCAAGTCTAACCTCCTCACAGAAGTCTTGCATTCTCCAAATTCGGTGGTTGAGCCTTTACTTCCATTCAATGATGCCTTGACTGATCCTATTATGGAAGTTTGGAAGAAACCTTTGTCTGCTCCTGCGGTATCAAAGAGTGTTGCAAGGAGGTACAGGGCTGCCCCTGAGGACCCGGCTTTTCTCTCTTCACATCCTTCGCCGGAGAGCCTGGTCATTCAGGCTGCCTGTTCAAAGAAGAGTCTTAGTGCCTTTCCGCAGGTTCCTTGTGAGAAGGAGGCAAAGAAACAGGACCAGGTGGCAAAAAAGACCTTTTCATCAGCTAGTATGGCCTTAAAGTCAACTAATGCCACATGCCTAATGGGGAGGTATGTTCATGCTCTGATGGACTCCTTACGTATCCTGGCCCCTAAAATTCCTGACGCAAACCGAAAGGATTTTGAGGAGGTGATTAATGACACTCAGGCGGCTGCCCGCCAGGTAATTTAAAGTGGTCTGGACACTGCTGACTCTGTGGCTCGAATTATGGGCACTGCTGTTGCAACAAGGAGATCTGCCTGGTTGAAGTCATCGGACTTTTCGGCTGATGTTCAGGCGACTCTGCTTGATCTCCCTTTTGATGGCTCAGGTCTCTTTGGGAAAAAGGCGGATGCTGCTCTTGAGCGGTTCAAGGATTGCAGGGCAACAGCGAAGTCCTTGGGCCTCCAGATCAGGGGCGCTTCTTCCGGCAGAAGGTTCAGGGGCTTTGGTCGCTCCTTTCGGAATTTCCGGCAAGGCCAACAGCAGCAGCAGCAGCAGCAGCAAAATTTTATGTACAGATCGTACAGGGGAAAGCAAAGAGCGCGTCCTCGTGGACGTCAGCCCTCCTCTTCCTCCACCTCTTCCAACCCCCCTGCCGCAGAAAAGCAGCCCTAGATCCGCTATTCAGGATCATGTGGGTCCGGTTGGGGGTCGGCTTACCCATTTTCTACAGGATTGGGAATCGGTTACGTCAGATCTTTGGGTTCTCAATCTTGTAGAAAATGGGTATGCCCTTCCCTTTCGGGAATTCCCCCCTGTTTACCCTCCTTGTCAAGGTTTTTGCACCCAGGAACATCTGTCTCTTCTGCAGGAGGAAGTTCTAACTCTGTTACGAAAGGGTGCGATAGAGGTGGTCCCAGAGCAGGAAAGGGGTCAGGGATGCTACTCCCGGTATTTCCTGATCCCCAAGAAGGATGGCAGGCTTCGTCCTATCCTGGACCTCAGGATCTTGAATCTCTATCTGAAGCAGGAGAAATTCAAGATGCTCACCCTTGTTCAGGTTCTTCAAGCGTTGATGGAAGGAGACTGGATGGTGTCGCTCGACTTGCAGGATGCGTATTTCCACATCCCAATCCTGAAGTCGCACAGGAAGTATCTCCGTTTCACGGTTGGGTCGCAGCACTACCAGTTTGCGGTCCTTCCGTTTGGTCTTACTACTGCGCCTCGAGTCTTCACCAAGGTGATGGCGGTGGTGGCAGCACATCTCAGGAGATCGGGGATACCTGTGTTTCCGTATCTAGACGACTGGCTGATCAAAGCGGAGTCGTCGGAGAAGGTGCTCCATCATCTGCTGGAGACAACTCAGTTGTTGTTCAGGTTGGGTTTTTCGATAAATGTACCCAAGTCTCACCTGGTGCCCTCCCAGCGCAACCTGTTCATAGGTGCCGTACTGGACACTACTGTTTGTCGCGCATTCCCTCCTCCTCAAAGGATTCGCGACATACAGGAAATGATTCCTTTGTTTTACCCTGGAGCGGTCGTTCCAGTCCTGAAGGTCCTTCGCCTGCTCGGTCTGATGGCTTCTTGCATTCTCCTGGTCAACCATGCACGCTGGCACATGAGGGCACTCCAGTGGTGTCTCCGCAGGCAGTGGTATCAGCACAACGGAGATCTCGGGGAGTCGGTGAAGATCTCCAGAGAAACTGCAGCGGATCTGTCTTGGTGGAGCGTGGAAGGCAACCTGTCGCAGGGGAAGCCTTTCCATCTACCTCCATCGGTGGCCACGGTGATTTCGGATGCATCCACTCTAGGGTGGGGTGCTCATCTGGGGGATCTGGAGGTCAAGGGTCTTTGGTCTCCAGAGGAAAGGTTGCTTCACATCAACCTTCTAGAGTTGCGGGCGATACGTTTGGCGCTCAAGGCCTTCCTCCCTTCCCTTCGCGGTCGGTCAATCCAAGTCCTGACGGACAACACGACCGCGATGTGGTACATCAACAAGCAGGGAGGAGTGGGGTCGCAGTGTCTCTGCAGAGAGGCTCTGCGTCTCTGGTCCTGGGTTCAGGATCACCAGATTTGCCTGATGGCAAATCATCTGGCCGGAGTTCTGAACGTACGTGCGGACAGTCTCAGCCGGCAGTTCTCTGCCGACCACGAGTGGAGGCTTCATCCAGAGGTGGTTCGTCACGTCTTTCGGACGTGGGGGACCCCTCGGGTGGACCTGTTTGCCACTCGCGAGAATGCTCACTGCCCGTCATTCTGCAGTCTCCAGTATCCGATGCAAGGAGCCTTGGGGGATGCGTTTCAGTTGAGTTGGGGAAGTCAACTCCTTTACGCGTTTCCTCCCATACCCTTGATTCCTCGGGTTCTGAGGAAAATTCGCCAAGACCGGGCCCAAGTTATATTGGTCGCCCCGGATTGGCCAAGAAGGGTGTGGTATACAGATCTACTCCACCTCTCCTCTCACCCGCCGCTCCGTCTCCCTCTCAGGGCAGACCTCCTCTCTCAGATGGAGGGGCAGGTTCTACACCCCCACCTCCAGACATTGCACCTTCATGCCTGGAGATTGAACGGGGCAACCTGATTTCCTATTCTCTCACACCTGATGTAGTGGATGTCATTTTGTCTGCTAGACGTGACTCCACAAAGACTGTCTATTCTTATAGATGGTCTAGGTTTGTTGTTTGGTGTGGTGAGAATGATATTGACCCGTTGAGAGCCCATTTATCAGATGTGCTCCGGTTTGCTCTCTCTTTGGCTCAACAGGGGCTGGCAGTTGCCACAGTTAAGGGCTATCTTTCGGCACTGTCAGCTTTTATTTGTTTGCCTGATCAGCCCTCTCTTTTTAAGTCACCTGTTGTCTTGAGATTTTTGAAGGGTCTTGTAAATAAGTTTCCTCCTACCCCTTTTATTGTACCTCAGTGGGACTTGAATCTTGTTCTGACTTTTCTGATGGGCTCTCCTTTTGAGCCTCTTCATAAATGTCCTATGAGGCTTTTAACCTTTAAGGCAGTTTTCCTAGTTGCGATTACCTCGGCAAGGAGGGTGAGTGAGCTTCAAGCTCTTAGTTCCAAGCCCCCGTTCCTGACCATACATGCTGATCGGATGGTTCTAAGGACCAGGGCTGCTTTTCTTCCTAAGGTGGTGACTCCTTTCCACCTTGGTCAATCCATTACCCTCCCTACCTTTTATCCTCCCCCACACCCTTCCAAGGAGGAGGAGAGGTTGCACCGTCTGGACCCTAAGAGGGCGGTGTCTTTTTATTTGGACAGAACTAGAGACTGTCGCTTGGACGGTCAACTCTTCATTGGCTTTGCTGGCTGCAAGAAGGGAAGAGCGGTCCATAAAAGGACTTTATCAAGATGGATCGTTCTGTGCATAAAGATCTGCTACTCTTTGGCCGGTAAGGAGCCTCCGGAGGGTATTAGAGCTCATTCCACTAGAGCTAAGTCATCTACCTCTGCTTTGGCTAGAGGTGTTCCTGTGGAGGACATTTGTAGGGCGGCAACCTGGTCTTCCCTCCATACTTTCGCGAAGCATTACTGCTTGGATACGGAAGTCAGGAGGGACGGCCACTTTGCGCGCTCTGTCCTTCAGGATTTCCTGGTTTAGAAGAGTGGACACCCTCCTCCGGGAGTGGGGACTGCTGTGGGACTCTATTCACAAGGTGAGGAATCCACACGGCAGATGTATCTATCAGAAGAACAAGTTACTTACCTTCGGTAACGCTTTTTCTGGTAGATACTATATCTGCCTGTGGATTCCTCACTGACCCACCCGCCTCCCCGTTGTCCACTCTTCTATGCCAGAGTTATTGTACTGTAATGTATATTTGTTTTAATGTCAAGGAAATGTTTCATTTGCTTCCTGCATTTGCTTTACACTGTGTGTTTTGCCTTGACTATTGTATACTGTGTATGCTTTGTATATATCTACTGTCATTGGTCCGTCCGTGTGCCTCGATGGCACGGAAAAAAGGCGGAACTGATGTCATCACGCCGGCGTGGGCCTGTTATAGGCGTCGGTGACGTCAGCGGAGTCGCGAGCGGAGCCGTGTCTGTGACGTCCTATCCACGTCGGTGCGAGGCTACGAAAAAAAGAATTTCCGAATGTTGCTGACGCAAGGGGGATATTCACAAGGTGAGGAATCCACAGGCAGATATAGTATCTACCAGAAAAAGCGTTACCGAAGGTAAGTAACTTGTTCTTCAGGGCCCTAGTTTCATGGCACCAGTGTTGGTTTTTATCATAGCTCTGCGTTTCTGGCGCGGAAAAGCTATGTTTAAGAACTGACGTCAGCGCGCGATGGCGGCGTCTAAGTACTCAGACGACGTCATCTCGGCGCCGATGACGGACGCGGAGCCGCAGATGACGCCTACCGACGCGCAGGGGTACTGCTACGCAAAATTTTCCGGAATCAGTCTGACGCCTGGGGATATTCTAACGTAAGGAATCTAATACTAACTACTGTTTCTTACAGAGATATCGTTACCGAAGGTAAGTAACTTGTGCTTTACGGTGAATTGTGGGTTTCACCATAATGACAACGTCCAAACCACTCTTTAGAGTTTTACAGTTCCCAGGGCCACTAGGATTATACGGCAAGGTTATCTACATTTTTGCAGGCAGGCAAATTATTTGGCACATTCTCTGCCAGTTTTGTCACCTATTTGAGCTACAAGCAACATTTTTGTGAAAACTGCAAACAGTGTGGCAAATTTGGTCAATCCATAATCATGTGATAAATGCTGCTTCAACAAAATTGCATATCTCCACCTGCCTGCACCATAGTTATATCAGCAGTGTATTTATGAGGTTAACCCAAAAACGGTAATCCCAATCCATGTCTATTGTGAACTGAACTTTGATGAAAACAACTATATGCGACATACCCCCAAAATGAACATGTAATGTAAAAATGCATATTGCTGAACATGTTAATATGGTTTAAAATTGTCATATTGGGATTCTGATGACATTTATTGCATTTAAACCTGCCTCATGGTATTATTTTTGATGTCACCAGAGCCCCTCAATGGCATATTGTACCATATCATGAAGTTACCCATTCTGCTCCATATATCAGTATATAATTTCTGTGTACATACACCATTTACTCCAATATGTAAGTTCATGATGAGCAACTGTTTAAGAACAAATGTATTTTGTTACAGATATTTCACTTCAATTTATATTATTCCTCTTGCAACGTTACATAAACATATATGAAGTAATGCTTTATTTTATTGTTATCTAGTATTGGATCTTTTATAAATTAACATGCTTGAATCCTCCCCGTCTTCAAGGTGGGAGTCTCACAGTCAATTTTATAATGGCAGTAATTAATCTTATCATAGGCAACAATGCATTGTGCAGTCACTGCATTAGCCCATCCATATCCTTTTTTAAAAAGAACCAAAGTTAAAGTACAGCCAATCAGCACACTCTAGAACACTTCACAAAGAGGCAAGTTCCTCAGATTTTCTACCGCACATCGTTGTGACAGGGAGTCTCCCTGAGCTCTTCTCAGATTTTTCTCTTCATCTTGAATGTTTGCCATTTCATGATGTCAGAATCTTCAAAGAAAGTACTCTTTAGGCCTTGTTGGTCATGTGGTAAGAAGAGACTGTATGCTGAAGATCCCCACAAGGATTGCATTTACTGCTTCTACCCTCTTCATAAGGCAAAAGATGGAAGATTCTGCAGAATTTTCTTTAAAAACTTTTGAAAGCTAGAAAAAGCAGACCCCTTATTTGGTTGGAGAGGCTAAAATCTGAATCTTCTGTGGTCTCTGATGACAATGGCAGTGTCAGTTCCCGGACATCAGTCCAGCTTTCTAAAAAGAAGGGATAGATCTTTAGAATCCCCTGAGGAACATAAGAAAGCGTAAAAAAAGACCCATAATTTGTCTGTGCATACTCAAAAAAAGGGAAACTACCAGTCACTTCTGAGGAAAAATCTGCCTCAAAAACTGCCTTTCAACATTCAAAGATTCAGAGTCTGTTAAGACGTTGTTGTAAAAAAAGACGTTGTCATCAATAAAAACGCTGTTGGAATTCGTTCCCCTCAGTCGACAACGACTCTTACATCATCTACTGAGGATTTGTCAACTAGGATTAGATCAGTGGAAGTTTTCATCGTCGACAGCACCTGTTCAACCGTCAACGCTAATCTCTTCGTCGGCACATGCATTGTCAACTATGCTACCAGCGTTGACGCCTCCGCAAACGCCTGCATCTCCACTGCCAATGGATCTTCCACCGGCGATGACACTCATTGATGTTTCCACCGTCGACAACTACTTTGTCGACGACAATTTCATAGACGGTAGTGACTGTCTGCATCGACAATGACAACATCCTCGCTGACTACTGTTTTTTCTACGTCTATGGTATCTGTTTCACCGTTGATGAAGATTTTGTCTATTCCTCAAGCAAAGCGACCCTAGACCTTGCATATCACATCTATTTTGTTGAGATTCTGAAGGGGCTTCTGCCAGGATCCTTCATAAGTCTCCCGTTTGCCTCCTAGTCAGTTTTTAGAGGAGTCTGAGGATGATGGAATGTTCAGTCTGACTCGCAGCCCTTCTCAACTTCATGTGAAATTTCAGGAAGATGAAGATGAACATTATGGGCCACAGTATAACCAACCCATGGATAGATCACAACTTTTGATGCCACGTCAGGAACCAATGATACAGCTGCCAGTTGCATTGGTACAAGATCTGACAGCTATGTTGCACGCTTAATAAACCTGTTTCCCTACAGTGGCAGGATCAGTGCAAATAGAAAAATCTCCATCTCCTGCTGTGGATTCTAGACCAGCTATAGTGCCACCTCCGGAATCACAAGATTTTATACCTGTGCAGCAAGATCAGGTCCCACAGGATGACAATGATGTAGAAGAAGGTGAAATACAAGAACTCCAACAGTTATTGTTGAGTGGGAAGATTACTTAATTCCTACGCCTTCTCCGCCAGCTCCTCAAGCTATTGACTCTCCACCTGAGGATATTGGTGGCTTCCATGCTCTGATAGAAAAGGCTACAAATAATTTTCAATTGCAATCTAGAGACCATGCTAGAAAACAGTGACAACATGCCAGCAACTGCTATGTCTCCATCCAAGACCAACCTCAATTCGACAAGTATTTCTCTACACTATGAATTTGTAACCCTTCCTCATCCGCCACTAAGAAGGCTTTCAGCTCATCTCCAATTGCTAAGAAACGAAGCATATATATATAGTGTGTTATCAGATGGGAAAAGGTTTCTATTCCTGCTTTTTAATAAGGGAAAAGTTGGGGTAATGGAGACCCATTCTGGATCTCAGAAACCTAAACCAGTATCTGCAGAAAGTATTTCCGCATTGTCACCCTTCAGGAGATACTTCGGCTTTTCAATCATGTGGATTTTATGACAACTCTGGATTTACAAGATGCATATTTCCATTCCCCAATTCATCCCAAACTTCGAAAAGGTCTTTGTTTCACTGTAGCGGATGCTCCTTTTCAATTCAAAGTCCTCCTGTTTGCTCTTCGCTCAGCTCCCAGAGTTTTCCCCAAGTGCCTGGCTTCAGTTGCTACTCGTCTTAGGCTTCAAGGTCTGCAACTGTTTCCTTACCTCGACGACTGGCTAGTGAAAACACCATCTTATTTGCAGGCCTCAAAGGCAACTTTGATCTGCTTACGGATGTTTCGCTCTCTGGGGCTAACACTCAATTACCGAAAATTGGTTCTACAACCGTCTGAGGACGGTCTTTCTTGGAGCAGTTCTAGATACCGTCCAAGACTGGCATTCTTGTCTACAGAATGACAAACCTTATTTCACTAGTAACAAAGCTATCAGGAAGAAAGTTTGCTGTACGCCTAATAAAATCTCTGCTCGACATAATGTCCTCAGCAATTTTAATAGTACCTCAATATGAGCCCCTTACAGGAGCAGCTGGACAATCTGTGGCTCCAAGTAACCGTGTCATTCGATCTAGTTCAGATAACTTCAGTTAGGAAAAAAGCACTTCTCTGGTGGCAATCCTCCAGGAATCTCTTGATGAGCCTAACTTTCCGTTCCCAGTTACCGGATTTCATCCACAGACTCTTCTCTAGACGGCTGGGGGGCACATCTTCACTATCTTCGGATAAGAGGCAAGTGGTCTAAAGCGCTTGCAAAAATACATTTGCATTTCCAAGAGTTGCGGTCCACATTCCTCCCAAAAATACGAGGTGCTTCAATTCTCAGACGAACTGACAATACTACAAGCATGCATTACCTCAACAAACGGTGTGGTACACGCCCCCATATTCGATTGCTAGAAGCTCACAAAATCTGAAAATGGATTCTCACACCACATCTCCATCAAGGTGGAGCATCTTCCTGGGGTGAACAATAGTCTGGCAGACACTCTAAGCAGAGCTTCCAACTGCTGCCACGAATGGGAACTGAACCAGATGATTCTCAACTTAATTTTCCAGACATGGGGCAAGCCCAACTTGGATATCTTCGCCTCTGGAATAAACTGGAAACGCTAGTTCTTCGCCAGCTGGGAACATGAAAGAGGGTCATGGGTTTTCTAATAAGGGTTTTCTAATAAGATGTTTGTGGATCTTTGCGTATGCTTTTCTCCCTTCCCTTTTAATACTGAGACTTCTGATGAAAATGAAGAGGTAGCCATGTCGTCTGATCCTCATTGCTCCACGTTGGCCTCGCCAACATTGGTTCACGGAGCTTCTCCTACTCTCAGTATGCAAACCTTATCGCCTTCCAATATTACCCATGCTGCTGACAATGAGCGAGTGCCAGATTCTCCATCCACGTCCTGCGTCTCTCCAGCTGCATGCATGGTTGCTAAATTCAATGAAATCAAAGACCTAGACCTGCCACAGGACTGTAAAGACATTCTATCTAAAGAGAGGGCAGTGTCTACTACTAAAGCTTATAGTCTCAAATGGAAGCACTTCTGTTCATGGGGTCTTCAAAACAATGTACATCCGTTGGATTCTCTTCCAGAGAAAATGTTGCCTACTCTTCTCTCCCTGGCTAAATCATGACTTATGTATACCTCTATTAAGGTACATATTACCGCCATTTCCTCTTACAGACATTCCTCTAAAGGTTTTTCTCTTTGTTCATGTCGACTGGTGAAACTGTTCATGAAAATGAATTGGGGTTTACCTCCCTATTAGAGCTTCACCTCCTGAATGTAGTCTTATATAGTTCTTGCACAACTTATGAAGTCCACTTTAGAGCCTATACACACGGCTGAGCTCAAGTAAATGTAAATGTCTTTGTACTTGTATAGCGCACAGCTACCCGCAGTGGGTCTCCCGGCGCATGTACGAATACCGCAAGGGAACCCTTCCTGGTTTTCCGTGTGAAGTGTCCACTCCTGGCTACCCCCATGGTAAAACCAGGCATCCCCGGCCCTGTGGGGGCCGTTGTGGAGACTAAGCAAGCTATTGCCCAGAGTTGCAGCGTGGGACCCATGATTAGAATAGGCACTGAGGCGAAAATATCCGGTCAGAGGAATTTGAGCCCAAGACCCGCTGAGGCGGGAATCGAACCCTGGTCCCTGGCCGGAGCTCTGCATCAAGGTCTGCCTGCTCTTAACCATTGAGCCACACTTCTCCACACAAGTATATTTCCTGGAAAGTTGCATTGCTACTAGCTCTTGCATCAGCCAGGAGAATCAGTGAAATTAAAGCGTTCACGATTAAAGAACCTTAACTTCGTTTCACTAATGACTATGTCCTGCTTAGAATAAACTCAGCGTTCATTCCAAAGGTACCTTCTACTTTCCACCTTAATGAGCTGGTTATTCTGAGAGGTTTTTTTCCGAATCCAACTTTCCCAGCTGAAAAAGCTCTTCATACTTTGGCTATCAAGAGATGTCTCAGGTTTTATTCTTTACATACCAAGAACATTCATGGTGTATAAAGAACAGGTGCTTCAGTACCAAAGCAACAATTGCCAGGTGGATTGCAGCCGCTATTCACTTCTGCCACTCTAAAGCGGGCAGCCCACTTACAAGGCTCATTCTACGGAGGCAGTATCCTCTTCAGCGGCACTCTTAGCAGGAGTGCCATTGGACAAAACTTGCAGCGCAGCAACATGGAGAAATGTGCATATATTTACACAGCATTACTGCCTAGATTTGGCCACAGATGCGGCAGCAACGGTAGGACAAGCAGTCTTATGCAACCTTTTTCAATAAGGTAAGCCTCTGTTTTGGAGGTGTTTAATTTCAGTTCAGTGCTGTTCTGTTGTTGCTGTGTTTTTTACATGCTCCTTTATAAATGTATGTATATTTTTTGTTATTTATATGGTACCCACTATCCTCAAAGTTTAAATTTGAATAAATATTCTTTGCTAACTGCTTGCTATTCTTGTTTTCTTTTCCTTTGTACGTTTCAGTACATTTTTCCAATTCCAATTTTTGTGGCAAGTATCCGCATGAAATATTCCATAACTTATAACAATATATTTAAAACTTTTTCCTTACCTGTCTTACTTAATTGTTATTTTTGAGTCACTTTGTTGCACAGTTACTGCAATAAAATTATACTTCTCAAAACTTTTAAGAGGAACAACATGTATGCCTTGCTCACACTGTCTGTGTTCTCTTCAGAGACATGAGCGCTACGCAGAAAGGCCTGCTTTACTGGAACTTGAGCGATTTGTAAGTATGTTTTTAGACTGTTTTTTTTTTCATTTAGCTTTTTGTGCCTATTTCCTCCTTTGTTTTGTTATCAGCCTGAAATGTGTTAATTGCTCCATTCAAACAATAAGGAAATTGCAACTTCTCCCAGTTAGATGTCGCAATATGCGTCTTGCGCACCACTGAGGTCTTTTAAATTCAAGCCAAAGGATTGCCACAGTGCCAGTGGTCATCTGAGTTTCATTTCTCCCATGTTTCTCCTATCGGGCTAAAGAAATAATCTGCACCATATGGAAGCTAGTAGATGAACTCCAACGAATGTAGTAGATGAGTAACTAAGTCACTCTTAATTGGCTTATAAGGCAACCCAGAGAACAGGACTCCCAACTGGCCCTTGCTTTCAAAAAGGAAAGCCTAACATGTTACTGACTGCTGCAGCTTGCTCAGCCTTTCTGAGGCACCAGCCTCTTAGAAAACTGTGGAGACATATTTGATTCTTCTGTTCATCTGCTATCCTGCAACCTGGAAAACATGAATGTCACTATTTAGTTACTCCTATTTAACGAAGTTGTATAGGAAATATGCCTGTTCTGGTGCAGAGTACATGCATGTGCAGACGGCTGCCTTTCTCTTTTTACTTCTTGCCTTCCATTGACTGTTTAGGTAATCTCATTTGTGATTGTGTAGTCTGCTTTCATCTTGTCCTTGTGCCTCTTTTTTGCTAGTTATGGTTTTTTCATCTAGATCTGTTGGTGATGGCTTGTACTACACTAATTATTTCAGTGAGTTGTCAGAGTATGATTTTAATATCCTTGTGTTGGGTGTATGCGAGATGTACTCTGATTTTGAAGTTAGTAATGCATGTGTGAAGTGTTAAATCTAGCATGCTTTTTGTGTTTGTGACGTGTCTCAATAGTGACAACTACTGTTGATGTTGTGAAGTTCATATGTGATGTTTGGTCTAGTGATTCTGAGAGTTTGGGGAGGGCCTCATAGTTGGTTTAACAAGACGTTAAGTGGTAGCCCACTGTATGGGCTGCATGTGAAATGTTGCATCTTGTGTGTCCTTGACATATTTGTGAAATATAGAGAGCTGTACATCATATACTTGTGCACAGATCGCCATCTGGTGTTGGTCTTGGATGTTTGCACATTGTTTTTGTCTTGAAAGAAGTCTTTGTTGTCACGAGATAGGTGACTACTCCTTAGGGTCACAGTGTGCAGGGCATAGACTCCATCTTCAGATAGTTTTTTTCCGCTATCGGGTTAGGATGCGATTTGCTGCGCTCAGGGTCAGTGTTTTTTTTCGAACCCCCTTCGACGCGCATCTCCTCTCCACTCGACTGTATTGTCTCGATCGCGTTCCCCTTTCGATGCGTATCTTCAAAAATAAAATCCTCGATCTTTGATCCGGGCCGTTGGGCCTATCCGCACCGACCACGCCAGCAGTCAATGGAAAGGACTACTTCCAGAAAATGCCCTGAGTGTGGTGCTAATTTCCCCCACACTGACTAGGTTTGTAATCTCTGTCTCTCCCCAGAGCACGAAGACCAGAACTGCAAGGCCTTTCTATCTTTCAGGTCGAAGAAAACTATCTGTGATAGTCGGACTCGACGTGGCGAAATGTCTTGCAGAAGCAGCTCTATTCCAGACATCTTCAGAACAGATCCCAATCTCCAGCCGGAGCAACAAGCGGATGAAGGAGACATCTCCGTCTCCGAGGCAGATTACTCCGACATCGAAGACAAGTCACCCCAGCTCAGCGGTCCATGAGTACCAAAACCCCTCCCCCACCCCCCCAAAACCAAACCTAAGGCTCCAGTAACACCTTCGCCTTCGGGCTCGGGTCAACACCGGCAACACATTTCAGATGCCCCACCCTCGGGTCCGGCTATGAAACCAAAAGAAAAGCCTTCTGGCTCGGGCCAACCCCATTCCGGTGCCGAAAAATCACCATTGGCACCAAAGCCAAAAACCATAGAGGTGCCACGCCCTTCTTCATTGGCACCGAAAACAGCCTTGGCGCCGAAACAAAGTAGAAGCATTCGGAGCTGAAAAAATCTTCTGAGCCGAAAAAGGTCTCGGAGCCGTAAACTCCTGTACCAAAAGCTAAGGAATCCAAGACCCGACAGAAAGCTTCAGAGACACCGTCTAAAGAAAGTACTGACCCTAAGTCTTCAGCACCGAAAAAGGGCACTGTACCCATACAACAGCCTGTGCCAGATCTTTCAGATCCAAAACAAAAATACTCTACGTTGACCCAGAAACTGGCAAAGTTGTCGCCAAACCTAAAAAAAAAAAAAAACTGGACCCTTCAGACGACTCTGAAATACCCATGAAATGGAAGGAGATAGGCACTAATACTTATCCACCTCTCTTCTTCTCCAGCTGATCCAAATCTGCTAATTTATCCAGCGCACTCCCCACAATATACATTTTCACCTCAACCACTGGATGATGAAGATGATTATACTGATGAGGGTAGGGATGGAGATCCCGATGGTATGACGACGCACATCCCATCCTACACAATACAGATCCTTGGGATGATTACAACACAGATCCCGACCCACACAATGACCTGGACCTCTATCCCTCTAGGCCATCACCACCAGATGACAATATTGGGTTTGCACAACTAATTAATAGGGCTGCTCAATACCACAGGGTACAATTACACTCTGATCCCTTAGAGGAAGACTTTTTATTGGAAACTTTTTCACCCACACAAAAGTCTACGCACAGCCTGCCAGTGCTAAAAGGCATGCTAAAACATGCACCAGAAGTTTTTAAGGACCCCGTCAGAAGCAGGATTCTTAACACCAGGGTGGGCAAAAAATAAAAGGCAGCTCCCAATGACCCAGTGTACATTAAAGGTCAGTTCCCTTTAGATTCTCTTGAGGTGTCTAATGCACGCAAGAGGGCAAATTCACAAAGCACAGGCGACACCCCTCCTCCTGATAAGGAATTCAAACTCATAGATGCATCTGGAAAACATATTGCGTCACAGGCTTCAAATCATTGGCACATTGCAAATGCCCAAGCTTTGTTGGCCAGATATGACAAAGCTCACTATGATGAGCTTCAAAAGCTCATGCAACATCTTCCTGACCAATATAAAGGCAAAGATAATGACCTTATACAGGAGGGAAAATTAATAACAAATACATCTTTCAAATGTGCACTTGATAAGGCTGATACCGCATCTTGTGCTATTAATACCAGCGTTTTGCCACGCAGGCCCGCTTGGCTCTGAATCTCCGAATTCAAGCAGGAGGTGCAATCCGCTATGCTTAGTCAGCCTTTTGACCTAGAGCATCTTTTTGGGCCCACAGTCGATTACCTACACTGCCAAGTCCATGGGGCCTTGCAATTAACTTCCCTTAGAGGTTTATTTTGTCGCTCCTTTTACAGGGCTTGCTCCAAAATTATTGGCTCAGAACATCCCTCTTCTTCCTATAAAAGCCCCAATCAAACTAGTTCCTCTCGGATACTTTCGTGGAGTGTACAGAGGCAACAACAGTAAGGGAAGAGGTTCCAGTAATGATACCTGCAACTCCCCTACCACCAAGCAGTGACTTCCACCCCGATCATCCCACTCCTGTCGGGGGACATATCTTACAGTTCCTGAATGTCTGGAATTCTATCACAGTAGACAAGTGGGTAAGGCAAATTATCCAGTATGGTTATTGCCTAGAACTTACCTCCACTCCCCTAAATATCCCTCCCAGACAACGTCCAATGTCCGCGGAACATCTGACTCTTCTCAAACAAGAGGTTCTCTCACTATTCCAAAAACATGCAATAGAACCAGCCCCCTTGCCTCATCAAGGCACAGGGGTTTACTCCCTGTATTTTCTAATTCCAAAAAAGGACGGCTCTCTGGCCAATACTGGACATCAGACCATTAAACCTATACATTCAGTCAGACCACTTCCACATGGTCACTCCAACAGGTGCTCCCACTGCTTCAAAAAGGCAACTTTCTCTCCACTCTAGATTTAAAGGACACCTACTTTCATATTCCCATTCACCCCTCTCACAGGAAATATCTCAGGTTTGTAGTAGACTATCAACACTACCAATTCAAAGTCCTCCCGTTCGGGTTACTACAGCCCCCAGAGTCTTCACCAAGTGCCTCGCAGTAGTGGCAGCTCACTTATGAAGACAACACATTCACGTGTTCCCTTATCTGGACGACAAGCTCATAAAAGTAAAGTCACACAGCAGCTGTGTGCAACACACACGCAAGACAATCCAGCTGCTTCACAACGTGGGATTCACGGTGAACCTCACCAAATCCCACCTCCAACCATCCAGCATGCAACAATATCTAGGAGCTACAATAGACACTTCAAATGTTTTAGCATACCCCAACCTACTCAGGATAAGCAGTATGCAAGCTCTAATATCATAATTTCAGCCTCAACACTCATTACCAGCTCGTGTGTTCATGCAGCTAATCTGGATGATGGGCTCTTGCATTCTCATCGTCCCTTGTGCAAGACTCCAAATGCGTCCCTTACAGGAGTGTTTGGCACGTCAGTGGAACCAGGCTCAAGGTCCTTTAACAAATCTGGCGTTGGTGGACAGCCGCACACATATCTCTCTGCAGTGGTGGAACATACAAAACCTTTCCAAAAGGCGCCCTTTCTTCGACCCGGTTCCACTGATAGTGCAAACAGACGCATCGCACACCAGCTGGGGGGCTCACCTTCAGAACCATACCATTCAGGGCATGTGGACCCCTCAGAAAAAACAATTCCACATAAATTACCTGGAATTGTTGACAATTTTTCTAGCGTTAAAATCCTTTCACCTCAATGTGGTAGGCAAAGCGGTCCTGGTCCGTACAGACATGACAGCAATGTACTACATACAAAAACAGGTGGGGTACACACTCTCTGCTGCTTTCACACCTTGCTCAAAGCATTTGGAGATGGGACATTCTTCAAAACATATCTCCTTGCGGAACACCTCCCAGGAGTACACAATCAAATTGCAGATCTGCTCAATCGTCAAACACAGCACATCCACGAATGGGAACTTGATCCTCAAGTTCTTCTTCCATTCTTTCACATGTGGGGCCACCCAGAAATAGATCTGTTCTCCACACACCAAAACGCAAAATGCCCAAGCTTTGCGTCCAGGTATCCACACCCATTGTCCAAAGGCAATGCGCTGTGGATGAACTGATCAGGCAAATTTGCTTACGCTTTTCCGCCTCTCCCGCTCATTCAGTTAGTGGTTCGGAAACTCAAACAGCATTCCCTTACAAGGATACTGGTTGCTCCAACATGGGCCTGACAACCATGATTCACAACCCTCTTGGAACTATCAGTAGTTCAGGATCAAAAGCTATGCGTCTCACCCAAGCTTCTTACTCAGAAACATGGAGAAATAAAGCATCCAGATTCCAGTCAACTCAACCTTGCGATCTGGCACCTGAAGTCTTAGACTTTGGCTACCTCAATGTTACGCCAGACTGCATGAACATCATTAAAGAGGCTAGACGTCCTACCACCAGAGCATGCTACGCAGCAAAGTGGAAGCGATTTGTGATTTACTGCACAAATAACAAAATCAATCAACTAGATGCTTCTATTCAGAACATTATCTGTTATCTCTTGCATCTACAACAATGTAACCGAGCATATACATCTATACGACTACATCTCTCTGCAATAGCAGCTTGACTTAAAAGAATAATTCCACCCAGAGTTCCACCCTCTCTGGTATTGATTCTTAATGTTGTCCTTACCAGACTCATGGGTCCCCCATTTGAGCCTCTGCACAAATGCGAATTACAGTTCCTCACTTGGAAGGTAGCCTTCCTAGTCGCTATCACCCTTCTAAGAAGAGTTAGTGAACTACAGGCATTAACCATACAAGAACCATTTTTGCAAATACATCATAATAAAGTGGTCTTTGAACTAACCCAAAAATTGTATCTAAAGTAATTTCTGCCTTCCTCCTTAACGAGTCTGTTCAACTCCCAGTTTTTTTACGCTCTACCAGGGTCAGTAGCAGAACGGGCTCTTCTCACGCTGGACGTTAAAAGAGCAATACTCTACTATATTGAACGAACAAAATCCTTTATGTAAATGTAAATGTATTTGAGCTTATATAGCGCACAGCTACCCACAAAGGGTTTCCCGGCGCTTGCTTAGGGAACCCGTCCTGGTATTCCCCTGTGAGATAACCCCGGCAGGGTATCCACAAGGTGAAAGCCAGGCATCCCACCACGAGGGGCCGTTGTGGAGATTAAGCAAGCTATTGCCCAGAGTCGCAGAGTGTGAACCCGTGAGTCGAGAAGGCACCGGAGCGAGAATTATCGAGTCCGTGGAATTTTTGAGCCCAAGACCCGCCGAGGCGGGGAATTGAACCCTGGTCCAGGGCCGATCTCAGCTTCCGGGTCTGCCGCCTCTAACCCCTAAGCCACACTTCTCCACACTTCTTCTTTAGAAAGACTAAACAACTCTTTGTGGCTTTCTCCCCACCTCATAAGGCCAATCCCATTTCAAAAGCTAGAATTGCAAAGTGGATTGTTAAATGCATCCAAATATGCTATCTTAACCCCAAACGCATATTAACCATTCTCCCTAGAGCTCATTCCACACGTAAACTTGGATCTTCTATGACATTCTTAGGGAACATCCCTTTAGATGACATCTGCAAAGCAGCAACTTGGTCTGCACCGCACACTTTCACAAAACACTATTGTGTAGATGTGCAAGCAAAACAACAAGCTAGTGTGGGCCAGGCTGTATTAGGAACACTTTTTCAAACCACTGCAATAGATACTGCTGAGGTGGTAACTGCTGTATGGGCTATGCACAAGTATATGATCTACAGTTCATATTACTCGTACGGAAAATGCGTCTGTTCTTGGGATATAGACCTGTAAATTCATATATGCCCACCTGCCTCCCCGGATACCTCTATCTGTTCCTGTACTATTTTACCTCAATATATCACACATGGACATCTCTTTTCTATTTCTTACTAACGCCATCATCCCCCTTTATGGCGAAATACAATCTGAAGATGGAGTCAATTCCCATGCGCACTGTCACCCTAAGGACGAGTCGCCTATCTTGTGACCACAAAGACTTCTAAAACAAAGTGCAAACATCAGAGCCCAACACCAGATGTCGGTCTATGCACAAGTATATGAATCTACAGCTCTCCATGCCAAGAGCAGATGCATACTGGTAAGTAGGATTTAGCTGGGTTGTATTGTGTGCTTATATGATGTATCTAGTGTATTTTGTTTGGGCTGGGTGCTTACCCTAGCTTAGTGGCAGGTGTTGTTGTGAGAACTGCAGTAATAACAACTATATCAACGAGAGAGAGAGGGTCATAGGGATATTTAAAGACCTGCCCAGGTTCACATCCCCACTATGCTATACTTCTTGTGCTTTTTACAGTACTGTAGTAGTAGCCAACATAGCATACCTATTCTGTGTTGGAGGTTTGGTATTTCTTCTTTTGAATGTTCGTAGCTCAGTCATTTAACTTAACGTGTGCTTCATCTCTGTTCCTAGGAGCGCCGAGCATTGGAGAGAAAGGCTGCTGAGCTAGAAGAAGAGCTGAAGGTATCTTAAGTCAATTTTAATATTCTGAACTAATCTGACAAAAAGCATTCTACGTAGCATGAAGTATGAGCAGGTGAATGCTTTTTCCCATCAAATGGCAGATTAGTACTGCCCAGCTTTGTGCATCACTTCTGATCCACCAGAGATCTCCCAGTCTTGTTTTTAGAATGTTCTTATATTAAGTAATGCATACAGGAAAGGCATTTGCTAATTAATTGAACAAGCTCAGGACTGCTAGCATCTGAAACTGTTTTGTGCCTCTCCTCTTCCGAAAGTATTCCCAAATTATCACATTTTCATTGCTCCTGCCTCCACCTCTTTGTTGTATTGGAAATAGTGGTGCAGGTGTAGATGGCTGCATTTATGTGTGCTAGCCAAATCTGAAAGAGACACGTTAGTGATATATTCCTTACCTTAGAATATCCCCAAGCGTCCGACTGGATCCGGAAATTTTTACGTAGCGGTACCCTTGTGCGTCGGTAGGCGTCGTCTGCGGCTCCGCGTCCGTCGTCAGCGTCGTGGGCACCGTGATGACGTTGTCGGAGTACTTAGACGCCGCCTCTGCGTGCTGACGTCAGTTCTTCTTTTTCCGCGCCAGCAAGCGCAGATCTGGAAAAAGCAGTACTTAAGTCACTTTTTGACTAGACTTTTTGATCCCTTTTGATCATTTTTCTTGAGTCTTGCGACTCCGGACGGTGTCGATGGGGATGCCAGGTTTCAAGCCCATCGGTGTCTCCACTGTCCCGGCATCAACCACGACCACAAGACCTGCTCCGACTGCCAGACCCTGACCTCGAAAGCTAGGCGGGAGCGGTCCAGCGACTCGAACTCCAGGAGTCTGCCCCGGTCCCACCGGAGGTCGAGGGACAGGTCGCGGGGTAGGAGCCATCACAGCTCCGAGAGTCGACATCACTCCTCCAGGTCGAAGTCATCTTCAGGTAAGCACAAGAAGTCGAAGAGACGTCATCGCTCTTCCTCCTCCCCCCCACCGCTCACGCGACGCGGCCCGGGGTTCGGGTGACACCGCCCACGCGGCTCCGTCAGTCACGGGCGTCGCGCCCTGCTCCACACCCTCCGGTCCCTGGGCAGAACGCGACGCCGAGGGAGATCTAGCGCTTCCTCATGGCCATGAGGTCCCTCTCTTCCCCGACAGGCTCAGCGGCGCCTTCGGGCCCAGCAGACCCATCAGGAGCCCCTAGCGGGTCGGGGGCTTTTGCCCCGACGCCATAGGGTGCTTCGGCGCCGCAGGGCCCCACTGGATCCGCATCGTCGCCGGTTGACCTAACAACCTCACCGGCGCAGATCCCTCAGGCGTCACCTCCGGCGCCGTCCTCGGGCGAATGATGTCGATTCCGAATTCACTCATGGACATGCCGTTTAGTGGCCGTCGCCTTTTTGGCGACAAGGCAGACCATGCGCTTGAGCGCTTTAAGGACTCCAGGGCTACGGCCAAGTCCTTGGGCCTCTCGGCCTGTGCCAGCAAACGGGTGCTGTAGGAGTGTAGGGTCTGCAATCCTATGGTCACCCCGAGTTTTTGCTTTTTGCTTCACTGGTTTACGACTTCCCTGGCTGTGGGCCTGCTAATCAGACCCACAGCCTAGCTGTGCTCTCTCTAAAATTGACAACCATGTACCTTAGGTGCATATCCAATTGGATACTGAGTCCCCTTATCAGTCCCTGTACAGTGTACCTTAGGTACCCAGGGCATAGGTGCACCCAGGGCCTACCAGGGGCTGCAGCATGTATTATGCCACCCCTGGCTGGCCATCCAAATCTGACACAACTAGCTGATCAATCAGCTGGGGCAAGGTGGTGTAATCACCTTTTGCTTTAGATATAGTATCCCTATATCCAACCCTAAAATGGACACATATCCTCCTATCAGTCACTCCTATGGCAGGCCTTATCAATCCTGAAGGCAGAGTGCTTGGAATTATGTGAGATGGTGCTCTAGCATGAGCTGAGCCTGTCTGCAGCTTTTGGAACCAAGTCCTTTAGCTGTTTCCATGATAAGGCTATACCATATACTCTTAAGTGCATTATAATCCTCTTGGTTATTGCCAACTTTGGTATAACATTATCAAAACATGTCGAGTAAGGTGTCATACGAATTGGAAAACTACCCCCTCGCCAATTCTGGCGACGGGGGTAGCATTCCACCCTTCTAGAGGGACATGACAGGTATGTAACTGTGAACCCCGGTTAAAGTTAACTCGAGCCTCAGCATCACAAAATGGATGCTGCCACCACAGACACAAGTCTGACCTCCTGCTGCTGGGAGTCCTTCCAGCGAGGGAGGCTTGGACAAAGGGTTTCCTGCCTTGGGAGGTGCTAGCACCACCCCAGACAGGATTTTGTGAATTAGGAAGGACAGGGCTGAAAGGAATGAGACATGCCTGGAGCACACAAGGTGTCCCTGTGCATACTCCGGTCTAAACCATTTCCTGGGGCACTCCAGCCCCAGAGCTGGCGCAAGACCGGACAAAGGATAGGGGGTGTAACCACCCCCCTTCCTGGTCCTACCCCGAGGAGGGACCTAGTTGTAGTACAGCCCCCTTTAGCCGGATAAAGGTAGGAGCTGGTCCTATTTCAAATGAGATTATCCTGAACAACTTTACAAGAAGAAACTCTGGACTTCGACGTTCTGCTCCACAGAAGACTGAAGAAATCTCCCTTGTGGGCAAGGAGTGTCCACCCTGCACAAGCAGGCACCATCAGCGTCCAGCGGCTTCCCTTTGTCGTCTTCCTTCCCGGATCCAGACTTCAGGAGCCCGACGAGACCCAGATTCCCATACCTCTCCGACCTCTACCTACATCTGCAGCACAGCTGAGATCCGTGGGTGTGACGAGACACGTGGAATCGGCCATCTTGAAAGAAGCAGCACTTCGCTCCAGCACGACTTCAGAGGCATCCTCGTCCAAGTGCTTCGGTGACTGAGAAACCCCAACTCCGAGCAGCTCCTGCACCGAAGACCAGCCCTCCAGCATCCACAAGATCTGCGTGGGGCCCTTCTGCCTGTTTGCTGCTTGACGCGTTGTCTGGTCACTTGCCGGCTGGCTAGTGACCTCCTAGACGAAACCCGACATCTTCACTGCTGGTCTGGTTGCTCCAGACTGGCCCTTGCTCCCCTCCAAAAGAGGAGCACCCCGGACCCTCCTGGTCCACTCCAGACGCTGTTTCCACTCACCGCGTGGGTTGCCTTTGCCAAGGCCTGTTGACTCTGAATCCGAAGCCGACACCACCGACAGCGAGAGCCTGCGTGGGACAGCTCGTGCCTCCATCCTGATCTTCGAAGACACCACCTGGTCCAGGTGGCTGCAGAGACCAGCGTCCACCTTCACCTGATAGCGACGACGACATCTGGTACCACTCCTGGTTCCACTCCAGTCACTGGCTAGTGACTTTAAACATTGTCCCCTCTGCTTTCAGGTTCTTCTCTTCACTAATCCACCCTTGGATCACACCGGACATCTTCCTCCTGACCGCCTGCAGCATCTTTTCCTCCAGGCTCCATAGACTATAACGCCGGAACCTGACACGACTTGGCACCTATGCACCCACAGGGTGAGGTAACTCGAGCATTTCGGTGCTCAAGGGTAGCTTGACTCTCCTAGTGTCCAGTTCCACAGTTGTTTTAGTCCTATCTAGTCAGGGACGTCCGTACTCACCTTTTACTTAAACTGTACTGTCCATAGACGTTTGTACGCATCTTGCGTGTGAGTTCACACACTGCACACGCGCTCCGTGGGCCTCCTATTACTTACCTCAAGTTAGTATAGCGTGGTCCCAGCGATCCTACAGCCTCTGGACAGCTCCATTCCTATTATCGACTTTCACATTCCACTTTCTTAGTATATGGTTTGTCGTGCCCCTAGGGCACCGTTGTAAATCGTGCAACTTAAACGTATTTTTCTTAAGAGATTGTCATGTGCTTAGCCCTCTGGCCTCATAAAGAGTTCAGAGGTGTATGTTAGTTAATAAATACTTTATTTTCATAACAACTTGTGTGGTGTCCTTTCACTTGGTATTCAATGGGATATATGTTGTAAAACAGCTGGCTTCACATGCCAAAAGAGTTTAGCCTAAGACTGCTTTGTCCATGCTACCACTAGGATAGCTGGTCTATAAGGTTGACTTACAACCAATCACCATAAGGGTTGTTTGGACTGAAACAAGGTGATCACTAGAACTAGTGAACATATATCAGGCCAACTTCTCACAGTGGGCACACCTATTCTTCCAAGAGCTCCAGCATTCACTGCCGTGAGACGCCAGATGAGCCATTGCCTTCTGTTGTCCTGAATTTTCAGACGCAGCCAACACCACGCGAGCAGTCCTACTTAGAACCGCGATCAGCACTCGATCAAAATTACTTCGAAGTGCCGCCAGCCACGCATTCCTGCCTGGCTACCTTCGCTGTACCCATCAACAACCCTGTCCTGATGAGGATCCCGACTAAAGGGGATCGAAACGCCGTCGACCACACAGCCTGAATCATATGACGCATCCCGCGCTTAAAGCTCCCACAAGGAATAATTGTTCTTCCAAGTGACTGTAACTTGTGTTGTGGAGTTTTACCTGATGTATATACTTTGTTTAATGCGTCGTCTATGCTGTTTTTAAAGCACTTGCACACTCACCTCACTAAACTGTATATAGCACCTTGCACCAAGTGCCACCGGGTTGTTATAAGATCTGATCTTTACAGTGCTGTTCCTAACTGTAATTTCATATGAAAGAAAAATTTGTTTTCTTGGTGAATAGTACCACTTTTTCCTTAATCATTTGACTCCTTGTTTCTGTTCTTTGTAATGCCCATGGCATACACAATTGAAACTGTCTCTACATGATACCAGTTGGGAATTGTTTTTGTCTACACTAGAACTAGTGAGCATCATATATCAGGCCAACTTCTCACAGGTGCCTTTCGCTTCTTTCGTGGCCAAGGAAGGGGCGCTCCCTGCACGTGCTGCCAGCCACGCAACGCGGACTAACATTCAACGCGGTGGTGGCCGTGGAGGCGGTCGGGTACAACGGCGAGGCCAGTCCACACCTTCTCCCGCAGCATCCGCCTCAAAACCCTCCTAGTCCGTGTTTTCCAGCCCATGTGACGCCAATGGGGGGGCAGGGTTCGCCTTCACCACTCCCTCTGGCGCACTGTCACATCAGACAGGTGGGTGCTGCAAATCGTACGAAGGGGTTACTCCCTCCCCTTCGAGACGACCGCTCAAGCCATGCCACCGCAACACTACCGCGCATCGGGGGATCATTTGCTGCTTCTGCAGGGTGAAGTTTCGGCCCTCTTGGCCAACGGGGCCATCGAGCGCGTTCCTGGGCCAGAAGTAGGGTGTGGTTGCTACTCCCACTACTTTCTGGTACTCAAGAAGGGCAAAGGGAGCCTAGGCCCTATCTTGGACCTACGGAACGTTAACGGCTTCCTCCGGAAGGAGAAGTTCAAAATGCTGACTGTGGCCTTAGCTGCCCTGGACCCAGGAGACTGGATGGTAGCGTTGGACTTGCAGGACGCTTATTTCCACATCCTGATCCTGCCGGCCCACTGGCACTACCTGCGGTTCACGGTAGGCCACGAGCACTTTGTTTACCGTGCTCCCCTTCGGCCTTACCAGCTCCCCACGGGTGTTCACGAAAGTGATGGCGGTGGTCGCAGCTCATCTGTGCAGGTTAGGGGTTTCAGTCTTCCCCTACCTCGACGGCTGGTTGTTGAAGGCGGGCTCGCCCCAGACAGTCGTGAGCCATCTCCTGACAACGGCAGTCCTCATGCACCAGCTGGGGTTCTCCATCAATGTGCCGAAGTCACACATGTGCCCCTCTCAGAAGCTCCTTTTCATCGGAGCGGTACTCGACTCAGTGCTATTTCGGGTTTATCCACCTGAACAGCGGGTTCGGGATATATAGGCTCTGATTCCTATCTTTCAGCCTTTATCCTGAGTCTCAGTCAGGTTGACGCTGCGGCTTCTGGGGCTGATGGCTTCCTGCATCCTTCTGGTGCATCATGCCCGTTGGCGGATGCGGGCTCTGCAGTGGGCCCTGAAGTTTCAGTGGGCCAGGCATCAGGGCAACCTGTCCGACCATGTCCTGATCTCGGAGGGCACTGCAAAACAGCTGCAGTGGTGGCTCACGGACCGCGATTGGGTCAGCGGCAGATCCCTCTCCCTTCCCCAACCGGAGCACGTAGTTGTGACGGATGCGTCCCTCCAGGGCTGGGGAGGCCACATGGGAGAGGCCGATATCAGAGGCCTCTGGTCTCCGGCGGAGTCCCGGCTCCATATCAACCTTGGAGCTGCGGGCAATTCGTCTAGCACTGAAGGCATTCCTCCCCTCTGTCCGGTGGAGTGTAGTGCAGGTGTTCACGGACAACACCACCTCCATGTGGTACTGCAACAAGCAGGGCGGGGTGAGGTTGTGGACCCTCTGCCAGGAGGCTCTGCGCCTTTGGCAGTGGCTGGAACATCAGGGTGTGTCCCTGGTGGTTATACACCTGGCAGGTTCTCTGAACACTAGGGCGGACGAACTCAGCCGCCCGTGCATGATGGATCACGAATGGCGTCTGAACTCGGACGTGGTGCAAGGCCTCTTTTAGCAGTGGGGAGAGCCTTGGTTAGATCTATTCGCCACTGAAGAGAACGCGCAATGTCATCAGTTCTGCGCGTTGGAATTTCCAAGGCGGCACTCGCTCTGAGACACTTTTCGTAGCGAGAGGAGTTGCGGTCTGTTGTACGCCTTTCCGCCTATACCACTTCTGCCCAGAGGGCTGAAGATCAAGCGCGACCGGGCACAAGTCATCCTTATGGCTCCGGACTGGGCACGAAGGTACTGGTATCCCGAGCTACTCAGTATGATCCCCCGGTTGGTCTGCCTCTTCAGGAGGACCTTCTGTCGCAGCAGCATGGGACGGTCCTCCACCCGAACCTGTCCAGTCTCCACCTCCATGCTTGGAGATTGAGCGGCGACAGTTGAGGCCATTTGACTTGCCTCCTGAAGTCTGTAACATCATTCTGGCAGCCAGGCGTCCCTCCACAAAGTCTGTATACGCCTGCAGGTGGAACAGATTTGTGGCATGGTGCACAGCAAAGGCTGTGGATCCTCTCTCTGCCCCTTTCGCTGAGGTTCTTCTCTTCCTTCTTTCTCTTGCCCAGCAGGGCTCTGCTCTGGGCACTATCAAGGGCTATCTTTCTGCCCTTTCAGCCTTCCTAAGGCTGCCTGATTAACCATCTTTGTTCAAGTCCCCTATTGTAAATCGGTTCCTGAAAGGCATCACACACACCTTTCCCCTTCGTGATGCTTCAGTGGGACTTGAACCTGGTTCTTACTTTTCTGATGTGCGCTCCCTTTGAGCCACTTCACAACTGTCCTATCCGCCTTCTTACTCTGAAGACTGCTTTCCTGGTTGCCATCACCTCTGCCAGGAGAGTGAGTGAGCTCCAGGCTCTTTCATCCAAACCTCCTTTCCTTTCTGTCCATCCGGACAAGGTTGTTTTGCGGACAATACCCTCTTTCCTGCCCAAGGTAGTCACAGCCTTCTACATCGGGCAGTCCATCGCCTTGCCCACCTTCTTTCCGCCTCCGCATCCCTCAAAGGAGGAAGACCGGCTCCACCGTCTGGACCCAAAACGTGCTCTTTCATTCTATTTGGATCGCACACGCCAGTTCCGGGTGGATGACCAACTCTTTGTTGGTTATGTGGACGCTAAGAATGGATGGGCGGTGCGCAAACGGGCCATCTCTCGGTGGATTGTGTTGTGTATTCAAGCGTGCTACTCTTTGGCTAAAAAGGAACCTCCTGTTGGGCTGAGGGCCCATTCCACTCGGGCCACGGCGACTACTACTGCCCTGGGCCGCGGAGTCCCCTTGAGGGACGTATGTCAGGCAGCTACGTGGGCCTCGCTGCACATGTTCGCAAGACACTACTGCCTGGACAGCCAAGTCCGGAGGGATGGCTTCTTTGGCCGTTCCGTCCTCCAGGACTTTCTGGTGTGATTATTGGTTCGTGACCCACCAGCGGGGTTGGTATAGCTGGTGTATCTATTCTAAGGTAAGGAATCTATCACTAACGTGTCTCTTTCAGATGCACAAGTCACTACTTGTGTAACGATATATCTGTAAGAGACATTAGTTAGTGATAGATTCCTTACCGACCCACCCATCCTCCCCGTTCTGCGAACCGATATCTAGGGTTAAGGTCATCCCCCTTTCAGGGCCCTAGTTTCAATGGCACCAGTGTTGTTTTTTAGCATGGCTCTGCGTTTCTGGCGCAGAAAAGCTGTGTCTAAGAACTGACGTCGGCACGCGGAGGCGGCGTTTAAGTACTCCGACAACGTCATCACGACGCCGACGACGGACGCGGAGCCGCAGACTACGCCTACCGATACGCAACGGTACTGCTACGCAAAAATGTTCGGATCCATCCTGACGCCTGGGGATATTCTAAGGTAAGGCATCTATAACTAACGTCTCTTACAGATATATCGTTACACAAGTAGTAACCTGTGCATTAATTACTTGTCTAAACTAAATGCACCCAGTGTGCTGATTGTTATGCCTGTCAATTTTGGTTATCCACTTATGGATATTTCATTGATTCTTATGTTCTTTTCTAAACGTTCTCTGGCGTTAGACTAGTGATTTCTAATCTAATAGCAGAAAATAAGCTGAACATAACTTGCTAATTTATAAAAGATCTAGTTCTATAAATCTACAGTGTACTCACTGTTTTTTTCTTAAGGCCAATGGAGCTTACACATAGCTCATTCAGATTAGTACGTTATTGGTAGAAATAGTCCAGAGTGGACAAATGCATTCAATTTTCTGGTAGATCACTCTCCTGCAAGGCATTAACAAGTCATAGTTGCTAACTACAGTTCTCTTTTTTAGCGCCTGGCTACTGACCTCTTTTAGTGGTCAATTGTGAGTGCTTATGTGACAGTACAATTTACGGGTAGTGAGACTGTGCCTTTCACATTGTGACTGTGGTAAAGTGAAACTTTGCAAACCTGAACGCCTGTTTTAAGTCGATCACTTATCTGATCAAGGTTTATTTTATTGCTAGGGAGGGTCCAACACATACAGGACCTGATATAGTTTATTTTATACACATTAACTACTCATGCAGTCCAGTTTGAGGTCTCTTGCTTGAGGTTGAGATTGAGGTTTCTGCAGTGGTCCCTGGGGATTCATTGATCAGGGCATTGAGGATGACTTACAATTAATGATCAGGCAGCTGCTCTGTCAGGAGCCACAGAGGACGGCAATGCTTTAAATATCCAAAACTTTGCTCTCCAACAAAGTGATGCCAGATGTCTCTTTGACAACAATGAGTGCTTATGAAGCAACTGAAAGTTAGGGATGTTTGGTTGAAAACAGAAGGCGTATTAATATTTGGGGGTTTAGTGCCATCTTATTGGCTCTGGTGACAATTGCATTGCTGGAACATTGGGCACTCCTTAGGGACATACATTGTAAGGCAGCTCAGTTTGCAGGAAAACATTGTTTAAGCAACTGCTCTCAGCAGAGGGCAGCCTTCTGTCGGAGGATATCTTCATCCAGATCTTCAGTCTCTCCGCAATGGGACCTTGGGCATGCTGCTGTCTGTTTCACTGGTACTCTACGTGGATTGACTTGGGTTCAGCCTCTTTCCCCCAGATCTGGACACTAAGCAATTACATGTTTGGTTCACGAGAGGCTGAGGTTTGATCATGGCACTTAAGAAATGTATTAATGTGCTTATTCTTTAATGTTTTACCTGGAATGTGGAGTATTGTTTTGTAACTTGCCAAACCTACGGAAAATTGTAGGTTATGGGGTGGTGCTTTGCATTGGTTTGTGTATTCTTTTTGCACGAGTCCATTTGAGAAATTTTTGAGGTATCGCACAGCTGCTCAGTAGGACTTCAATTAGTTTCTCTACAATTTGTACATTTTCAAGCTTTGCTTAGACTTGATGCCAGATGTCTGTTTTGTAAAAGGCTTTAGCTGGTGCAGTAACTTCAACCAGGAGAGGAAGTTTTGAACAACTTCAGGGCTTTACAACATATGTATCAAACTTACTTTGAGAGTGAATCCACTCTTTCTTTCAAAGGTGGTAACAGCATGTTAGTTAATACATTTCCGTTACCAGTCTTTTTTTTGTTTTGTTTCTGCATTCAAGTAAGGCAGAGAAAAGGCTGCAAAGTTTGGTCTCAGAAAGGACTCTTATCAATCGAATAAAAGATGAACATGCAGATTTTTGTTGTCTGAGACTTCATTTGTGCCATAGGACTCTGGATACACCCGAATAGGACAAGCTCACCTAGGGCGAAGCTGGGGTTGCCTAGCAGTTTAGAACAGACTGTTCTATTGAGGAGCAGAGCCAATACTGATTTTCATATAGCAGACCTTTATCTAGGATGGCATGCCGGGTGAAAAACTATTGACTGGAAGGCGACCGAGCAACCGCCCGTGGCTGAGATTAAGTGAATCATTCAAGCCATCACTTTGTTTTTTAGTTATGAGGCTGCTGAAAGGTCTTAGCTTTCAGAAATAGTCTCACACTACCAGGGATAGAGTGACTTCTGCTGTTTTCTTGAAGAGTGTCTTTGTAAAAGATTTGCCAGGGAGCTACTTGTTCTGATTGTAGGAAGCTGGCTTTTTTTTTGGAGTGGGCCAATGTAGGAGCACACCATGCAAAAAGTCCAGACGATCCTTATTGGTTTACAGGGCTTACTTTAATAATCCCAAGCGCTCCATTTTTGGTAGTGTGGTCGAGCAGCCTAGGCTTATCATAAGGAGAGTGTTAGGGATTTGTTGCACAGTCAATAAATTGTACTTACACGCAAAAGAACTCTGAGACCAATTCATAAAAGTAACAGATTTTTATATATTTCGACACCAAGATCATCGTAATCAGGTAAGTACTTTCGGAGTTATGGATTTTACAAGAAAAGTGTCAAATACACTAATAACGGTAATTAAGGTATGAGCCTCGAACGCAGTAATGTTATCCTATGGGAGAAAAGACATATACTGCAAATATATACTTGTCGCCGAATTTTGAGGGTGCGTTTGGAACTTAGGGGAGGGGCTATGGTCCAAAGAACCACAAGCTGTTTTAGTTTACCTGGCGTGTCCGGGTGCAGAAGTGCAAGACGGGTTGGTATCCTCAAGTGCTACACCGTAGAAAGCAATGGGCACCTGAAAACAAAGGCTGCAATCAGTTCCTTTCAGTCTCTGACTTTGATGCAGATACAGAGCTCTTCTCCCAGCGGACTGTTTCGAAACCTATTGGATAGTGTGCTATAGAACAATTTCTCCTACAAAAACTTAAGGCTTCAAACTTTTTCATAATTGAATGCAGGATGTCGCCCATGGACCAAGAAAGAGTGTCTCTTTGGTGCGTGGGATCCAGTCACAATTCTAAGTAGTGCAACAAGTATTTCAACATGCTCCAGAAAGCAGTTGAGACCAGGAGTCAAAGCTCTAAATTACTGAGCACAAGGAGAGGTCGCAGTTGAAACATATGTTTTATTCCTGATCAATTAATGGGATTGGTCTCAGTCCTGGCATGAAGGCTGATCCAGAAAATGTTTCACTTCTGATGGTTACATCGAACCGCAGATTCCTCACCCTTAAAATTGCAGACTGGATCTTGAAGATTTTTCAGCATAGCTGCAGAGTGCAAGTAAATAGTGTTGTGTGGACTCCCATCAACTCTGCTCTGGAAGTGACGGCTGGAGCTGCATGTGAGCACCACCCAGGCTTGCTAACATCAGGTTCGAGGCATTTGAGCTGCAGATCGTACACTATGCATTAGATCGCCACCTGGTGTTGGGCTCGGATGATTGCAGGTTGTTGTCTTCTTGGAGAAGTCTTTGTAGTCACGATATAGGTGACTCCTCCCTTGGACAATACTGTGCATGGGCATCGGCTCCATCCTTAGATTGTTTTTTTCCGGCACTGGGTTCGGATGAAAGTTTCTCCGCTCCGGCTAGAATAACTTTTTCAGCAACTTTGAAGCGCAAAAACTTCCTATAACTAATATCGACATCGAATATACAACTTTCGACCCCATCGACTCGATTCCGGTTCATCGACGCGGGCCGCTGGGCTTATCGACGCCGTGCGGCCTACACCACATGGAAAGAACTCCGTTCAAGAAATGCCCGGTATGCCGAGCAAAATTTCCACATAGCGATAATCACGAGGTCCGCAACCTCTGTCTATCGCTGGATCACGACGAGTCAACCTGCACAGCTTGTGCATCCTTCCGATCGAAAAAGACCATCTGGTATCGAAGGGCCCGTCGACACGAAATGAGGAGATCAGCCCCAGCACCAGAGGATATCTTCGAAGACAAGGTTCCGCTCGTTCCGGAAGAGGATTCGCTTGATCTCCAGATCATATCAGAGGCAGAGGACTCAGATGACTCGATTCCGTCACGTCAACCCGTGAGTACTTCTGCCCCTGAACCACATGCTCTGCCAAGCCAAAGTCGAAGGTCAGCACTCCGCCCAAGGGGCCTAGTCGAGACCAAGTACTTCCTCCTAAAGCCCAGCCTTCGAGCTCAGCTCCCAGGAAAACAACTACGCCTTCAGGTGCTTCGGCACCGAGCAAGCCACACGTGCCGATTCCACCACCTCCATTGGCACCGCAACACAAAGATCCTTCGACACCGAGGTCAAAAGACCCTTCGGCACCGAAAGCGAAAGACCCTTCGGCACCAAAAGCGAAAGATCCTTCGACGCCGAAGCCTAAAGAGGTACAGGCACCGAAGGAAGCTCCGGCTCAGAAGCCGTCCACTTCCAAAACTAAAGAGGAAAAGCCAGCGCCTGAATCCGAGGTTCCGAAGTCCTCCGACACGCCTGCCAAGCCGAAAACAACACTTTCGGCACCGAGAACTTTGCCACAGGACGCTATAACACCTCCCAAGGCAAAACTCCAAAAACAACCTCTGTCTGAACCGAAAAAGTCGACGCAGAAGAAGGTTGTAGAGGAAGAAAAACTGTTTAGACCAGATCCTAAACAAAAGAAGATCTACATAAACCCAAAGACTGGACATGTAGGTGCTATACCTCATAAAAAGAGACCAGCAGAAACACCACCTCCATCTGTGAATCCTGCCAATAAGGACTGTGCAACTTCTCCTATGCATCCTCCCTCTCCAGTATCTCCTTCCTCTCCTATCCCTCCATAGATATCACCTCAAATCTCTCCTGTCCCCTCTCCTGCATCATCACATTCACCACAGACTGATGGGGAGTATGACTTAGGTGGTGGGGAGGATCCACATACAGACCCAAATACATATCCTTTAGATGAGGATAATGTGAGAAGTTGGCCTGATATGATGCTCACTAGTTCTAGTGATCACCTTGTATCAGTCCAAAAAACCCTTATGGTGATTGGTTGTAAGTCTACCTTATAGACCAGCTATCCTAATGGTAGCATGGACAGAGCAGTCTTATGCTAAACTCTTTTGGCATGTGAAGCCAGCTGTTTTACCACATATAACCCCTTGATTACCAAATGAAAGGACATCACACAGGTAGTTATCAGAATAAACAAGATATTTATTAACTAACAAACACCTCTGAACTCTTTATGAGATCAGAGGGCTAAGCACATGACAAGACTCTTAACAAAAATATGTTTAACCCTTTCGATGCTCATAACGAGCTCAGCTCGTCATGATGCACAGTTGAGCTGTGCTGATGACGAGCTGAGCTCGTCATGACACCAGCAAAATGGCAATTTTCAGCACAGGAGGGGGAAAACGCCTAGCAGCCAAGGTGTTAAGTTGCACAATTACGATGTTGTCCTAGGGGCACAACAAACCATATACTAAGTAAGTGGAATGTGAAAGTCGATAGAAGGAATGAAGCTGTCCAGAGGCTGTAGGATCGCTGGGACTACACTACCCTAACTTTAGGTGAGTAATAGGAGGCCCACGGAACGCTTATGCAGAGTGTGAACTCACACGTGAGATGCGTAACAACGTCTATGGACAGTACAGTTCAAGTAAAAGATGAGTACGGACAATCCTGACTAGTTAGGACTAAAACGACTGTGGAACTGAACACTAGGAGAGTCAAGCTACCCTTGAGCACCGAAATGCTCTTGTTACCTCACCCACAGGCTGCGGGTGCATAGGTGCGAAGTAGTGTCGGGTTCCGGCGTTGAAGTCTATGGAGCGTGGAAGAAAAGATGCTGCAGGCGACCAGGAGGAAGATGTCCGGTGTGATCCAAGGGTGGATCAGTGAAGAGAAGGACCTGAAAGCAGAGGGGACAATGTTCAAAGTCACTAGCCAGTGACTGGAGTGGAACCAGATGTCGTCGTCACAATCAGGTGAAGAGTGGACGCTTGTCTCTGCAGCCACGTGGACCAGGAGGTGTCTTCGACGACCAGGATGGAGGCACGGGCTGTCCCACGCAGGCTCTCGCTGTCGGCGGTGTCTGATCCGGATTTGGAGTCAACAGGCCTTGGCAACCCACGCGGTGAGTGGAAATGGCGTCTGGAGTGGACCAGGAGGGTCTGGGGTGCTTCTCCTTTGCAGGGAAGCAAGGGCCAGTCTGGAGCAACCAGACCAGCAGATTGGATTTCAAGGTTCGTTGTCTAGGACGTCACTAGCCAGCCGGCAAGTGACCAGACAACGCGTCGAGCAGCAAACAGGCAGAAGGGCCCCACACAGATCTCGTGGATGCTGGAGGGCTGGCCTTTGGTGCATGAGCAGCTCGGTGTCGGGGCTTCTCAGTCCCCAAAGCACTTGGTCGAGGTTACCTCAGAAGTCGTGCTGGAGCGAAGGGCTACTTCTTCCAAGATGGCCGGTCCCACGTGTCTCGTCGCACCCACGGATCTCAGCTGTGCTGCAGATGTAGGTAGAGGTCGGAGAGGTCTGGGACTCCAGGTCTCGTCAGGCTCTGAAGTCTGGATCCTCAAGGGAAGACGACAAAGGGAAGCCGCTGGACGCTGATGGTGCCTGCTTGTGCAGGGTGGACACTCCTTGCCCACAAGGGAGATTTCTTCAGTCTTCTTGGCAGAAAGTCGAAGTCCAGAGTTTCTTCTTGTAGAGTTTCAGTTCAGGATTAATCTAACTTGAAATGGGACCAGCTCCTACCTTTATCCTGCTAAAGGGGGCTGTACTACGACTAGGTCCCTCCTATGGGTGGGACCAGGAAGGGGGGTGGTTACACCCCCTATCCTTTGTCCGGTCTTGCGCCAGAGCTGGGGCTGCAGAGCCCCAGGAACTGGTTTAGACCGGTGAATGCATAGGGACACCTTGTGTGCCCCAGGCATGTCTCATTCCTTTCAGCCCTGTCCTACCCAATACACAAAATCCTGTCTGGGGTGGTGCTAGCACCTCCCAAGGCAGGAAACCCTTTGTCCAGGCCTCCCTTGCTGGAAGGACTCCCAGCAGCAGTAGGTCAGACTTCTGTCTGTGGTGGCAGCATCCATTTTGTGATGCTGAGGCTCGGGTTAACTTTACCGGGGTCCACAGTTAGGTACATGTGGTGTCCCTTGAATGGTGGAATGCTACCCCCGTCGCCAGAACTGGCGAGGGGGTAGTATTCCAATTCGTATGACACCTTACTCGACATGTTTTGATAATGCTATGCCAAAGTTAGCAATAACCGCGAGGATTATAATGCACTTAAGAGTATATGGTATAGCGTTATCATGGAAACAGCTAAAGGACTTGGTTCCGAAAGCTGCAGACAGGCTCAGCTCATGCTAGAGCACCATCTCACATAATTCCAAGCACTCTGCCTTCAGGATTGATAAGGCCTGCCATAGGAGTGACTGATAGGAGAATATGTGTCCATTTTAGGGTTAGATATAGGGATACTACATCTAAAGCAAAGGGTGATTACACCACCTTGCCCCAGCTGATTTATCAGCCAGTTGAGTCAGATTTGGATGGCCAGGCAGGGGTGGCATAATACATGCTGCAGCCCCTGGTAGGCCCTAGGTGCACCTATGCCCTGGGTACCTAAGGTACACTGTACAGGGGCTGATAAGGTGACTCAGTACCCAATTAGATATGTACCTAAGGTACATGGAGTCCATTTTAACAGAGAGACCAGGAAGCCTGGGGTCCTGAATAGCAGGATACCAGGCCAACTAAGTCGAAAACTAGCAAAACACTAGGCAAAAAGTTGGGGGCAACCATAGTCAGATATCCACCTTCCTACAAGGATGTCTATACTTTTCCACCACATAATGTGCCTGATATCCCTGATCCACAGTTATACCCGTCAAAGCCTTCTCCTCCAGAAGACAGCATTGGTTTTAATCACCTCTTACACAGAGCTGCTTTTTACCACTATGACACAATGCATTCTGATGACATTGAGGAGGATTTTCTGTTAGATACATTTGAGCCATCACACAGATCTACTCAAATTCTTCCCATGATCAAAGGAGTCATTAAGCATGCTCCAGAAATATTCAAAGATCCTGTACGCACTAGGGTACTAAATCAAAGAATAGAAAAGAAATATAGGCTGATCCAGCCTATAATAAAGGACACCCTCCATTAGACTCTTTAATAGTGTCCAATGCGAGAAAACGAGCAAATTCAGACTTCTGGTGAAAAGCCCCCACCTGACCAGGAATCCAAAGTTATTGATACGTCGGGTAAAAGAATAGCGGCACAAGCTACAAATATATGGCCCATTGCAAATACGCAAGCCCTTCTATCCCGTTATGACAGGGCTCATTACGACCAATTAGTGACACTACTACAACACCTTCCAGATCAATATAAAGATCAGGCAACAGAGCTCATACAAGAAGGCAAATTAATTTCAAATGCCTCAATAAAATGTGCCCTAGATGTTGCAGACACAACTGCTAGAGCCGTAAATACTAGTGTCATACTCAGACACTAGTATTCTCGTCCGACATTTCTGCTCGTCAGACACTGGTACATGCCTTGGTCACCTCCCGACTTGATTATGGGAACCTGCTCTATCTGGGGGCCACAGGCAGGGTCATCGGCCGCCTGCAGGTTCTTCAACACGCGGCAGCGCGGCTGGTCCTTAGACTCCCTAGGAGGTCATCCGCCAAACCAGCCTTGCGGGCGCTCCACTGGCTCCCCATAGAGAGGAGATTGGAGTTTAAGGCCCTTGCCACCTGTCATCGTATCCTGAACGGCAAAGCACCTCTTCCGCTCCAGAGCCTAGTAGCCCATTATGAGCCTGCACGCAGTCTTCGGTCCTCGCAGACCGGGCTGCTAAAAGTCCCAAGAATATTCAAAGCTCGTATGGGAGGCAGATCCTTCAGATACCTTGCTCCCAAGCGCTGGAACAATCTCCCGCTGGAACTTCGGCTTGAACCCTCCGAAGTCCAGTTTAGGAAAAAACTTAAAACGCACCTTTTCAGTAGATAGCTTGGTTGGGAGGAGGGGGGACAGTCACTCCACTTGTCATAGCGCGGGGACACGCCAGTGGCGTAACCAGGCGCTTAATAAATGTCCATTAATAATAATAATAATAGAAGTCATGCGTGGTTGCGCATTTCAGTGTTCAAACAAGAGGTGCAAACCACAATCTTGAACCAGCCTTTTAACCAAAACCAAATATTTGGCCCAGAAGTAGACACTACACTGGAGAAAATGAAAAAAGACACAGACACTGCAAAGTCAATGGGAGCTCTACAGTCCACACAGACTAGAGGTTCTTTTTGTCGCCCTTTTATAGAGGAGGCTCCAAACAAACTGGAGCAGATACAACAACATCTTTCAAGACGCTAACACAAACATCCTCTAACAAAGGGTATTTTAGAGGAGGATACAGGGGCAATTATAACAAGGGAAGAGGACGCGATAACAGCAATTGCTTCTCCTCCACAACTAAACAGTGACTTCCCTCTGCTCCCCCAACAGCATTCCACTCCTGTGGGGGGCAGATTAACACAATTCCTACCTGTTTGGAACTCCATCACAACGGACCGGTGGGTGAGACAGATTATCCAACATGGCTACTGCCTAGAACTTACAGCAACCCCCCCAAATATACCACCCAGGCAGCGTCCTATGTCTACAAATCACCTGACTCTGCTTCAACAAGAAGTTCTAGCACTTCTACAAAAAGATACTATTCAAGTAGTCCCATTAGAGGAACAAGGAACAGGGATTTACTCGCTGTATTTTCTAATTCCCAAAAAGGACGGGACACAGAGACCAAATCTCGACCTCAGGCCCCTCAATCATTACATACAATCAGATCATTTTCATATGTTCACTCTGCAACAAGTGCTCCCACTACTGCAACACGGCGACCTGAAGGACGCCTATTTTCACATCCCAATACATCCTGCTCAGAGGAAGTACCTACGGTTTGTAATACAGGGACAACACCATCAGTTCAAAGTCCTTCCGTTTGGTATCACAACAGCACCACAGGTGTTCACAAAGTGTTCAGAAGACAACAGATACACGTCTTCCCTTATCTGGACGATTGGCTCATAAAAGCCAAGTCATTCCACCAATGTGTACAACACACTCAGCAGACAATTCAACTGTTGCACAACTCAGGGTTTACGATCAACTACACAAAGTCACACCTAGAGCCTTCGCACGTGCATCAGTATCTAAGAGCTACCATAAACACATATACAGCTCTAGCATATCCCAGTCCAGCCAGGATACAGAGAATTCAAGCCTTAGTCTCCACTTTCCAACACCAACAGTCTCTCCAAGCAAGAGTGTTCATGAGATTAATAGGCATGATGGCATCTTGCATCTTCTTAATACCACATGCAAGACTGCAAATGTGTTCATTACAAGAATGTCTGGCACAACAGTGGAATCCGGCTCAGGGTCAGCTCACAGACCTGGTGTTGGTAGACAGCCGTACGCATCGCTCTCTGCAATGGTGGAACACCAAAAACTTGACAAGAGGTCGGCCGTTCCTCGAGCCTGTTCCACAGATAGTGCTCACAACAGACACATCCCTCACAGGATGGGGAGCCTATCTCTTACACCATACTACTCAAGGTCGATGGAACAACCACTAAAAGCGGTTCCATATCAAACATCTAGAGCTGCTAGCTATATTCTTAGCACTCAAAACTTTTCAACTTCAAGTACAAAACAAAGCTGTCTTAATCCGGACGGACAATATGACAGCGATGTGCTATATACAAAAACAGGGGGGACCACACTCTCTGCAACTGTCCCAGCTCGCACAGAACATTTGGAGATGGGCCATTCCTCAAAACATATATCTGTTAGCGGAACACCTTCCAGGGGTTCACAATCGGCAGTCACTACAGATTCACGACTGGGGGCTACATCTACAAGTTCTTCAGCCATTCTACCAACAGTGGGGGCACCCACACATAGACCTGTTTGCCACCCACGAAAATGTAAAATGCCCAACCTTCGCCGCCCGGTTCTCACACCCACGGTCCAAGGGCAATGCAATATGGATGAACTGGTCAGGCAGATTTGCGTACGCTTTTCCTCATTCCACTAGTGGTGCGCAAACTCAAACAACAGTCTCTCAAGCTCATACTAGTAGCTCCCACATGTGCACGCCAGCCGTGGTTCACCACACTACTAGACCTCTCTCTGGTTCCACATCAAAAGTTACAGCTCACACCCTCGCTGTTAACACAGAACCATGGAGAAATCAGACTCCCAGACCCAAACCAACTGAATTTGTGGATCTGGCTTCTGAAAGTCTTAGAGTTTGGTTATCTCAACCTACCACCAGACTGCATGAATATCATTAAAGAGGCCAGGAGACCTACTACCAGAGCGTGTTATGCCGCTAAATGGAAAAGATTTGCAATTTATTGCAAACATAATCACATTGATCCACTGGATGCTTCCATCCAAAATATCATTTGTTACCTTTTACATCTACAAAGGTCGAATTTGGCATACTCTTCCATACGCATACATCTTGCAGCAATTGCAGCCTATTTACAAAACAGGCAACACCGGTCTCTTTTTAGGGTACCTGCAATCAAAGCATTTATGGAAGGATTAAAGAGAATAATCCCTCCCACACTGCCACCTTCTCCAGTATGGAACCTAAATTGTGTCCTTACGAGACTCATGGGACCCCCTTTTGAGCCTCTGCATAAATGTGAACTTTAATTTCTCACATGGAAAACTGCTTTCCTTGTTGCCATCACCTCTCTCAGAAGAGTAAGTGAAATACAAACGTTCACTATACAAGAACCAATTTTTCAAATACATTCCAATAAAGTGGTTCTCAGATCTAATCCAAAATTTCTCCCAAAGGTTATCTCACCTTTTCACCTAAACCAATCTGTAGAGTTACCTGTGTTTTTCCAAAACCCAGACTCTGTAGCAGAAAGGGCCTTACAAACGTTAGATGTTAAAAGAGCTCTAATATACTACATAGATAGAACTAAATCCTTTAGAAAGACAAAACAATTGTTTGTATCTTTCTCTCCTCCACACAAAGGCAACTCTATCTCTAAAGGTGGAATTGCCAGGTGGATTGTAAAGGGTATAGAGATATGCTATCAAAAAGCTAAACGCACACGAACAGTTCCTCCTAGAACACACTCCACTCGCAAACTAGGAGCCTCTATGGCTTTCTTAGGAATAATACCATTGGAGGACATATGTGAAGCAGCAACATGATCTACACCACACACCTTCAATAAACACTATTGTGTTGACGTGCAAGCCAAGCAGCAAGCTGCAGTAGGCCAGGCTGTCCTTAGAACATTATTTCAGACTACTGCAATGGATACAAGCGACCACCGCTCGGGGAGACACTGCTGCACAATGGGTGCATAGTATACGATCTGCAGCTCGTATGCCTCGAACGGAAAATGCTACTTACCAGTATGCATCTGTTCTTGGCATGTAGAGCTGCAGATTCGTACACGCCCTCCCGCCTCCCCGGACTTGTATCCATTCCAGTTCTCATCTAACTTAGATGCACACTCATGGACATCCCTTTTTTTCTCTTCACTTATACGAACTCCATCATTTCCCATCATGGCGAAAAAAAATCTAAGGATGGAGCTGATGCCCATGTGCAGTATTGTCCAAGGGAGGAGTCACCAATACCATGACTACAAAAACTTCTCCAAGAAGACAACAACCTGCAATCATCCGAGCCCAACACCAGGTGGCAATCTAATGCATAGTGTACGAATCTGCAGCTCTACATGCCAAGAACAGATGCATACTGGTAAGTAGCATTTTCCTTCCTTTCTTTCTGTGCCTTTGTACACAGATCAAGAGCTAGCTCCTCTTATACCTCATCAATAGCTTTTTCTCGCAACATTTCTTTTCAGTGCCCAAGGAAATATGTCCCCTCCTAAAACTATAGGGTTTAAGCCTTTTTTACTTTCCCTTCTATATTTTTCATCTTCCTGAACAAGCCATGCTGCAATGTAGGTTTTAAATGTGTGTTCAGAATCAAGATATTCTCCCGGAAAATAATTAAGCCTTGAATAGGCTGTTTGTGTTTACTGCATCATCAAACCACATGGCTATTCCCACCATTTCATAGTTTAGATTGGATTATAGAGGTAATTCATATGCACGGGCAGTTTAAGGTCCTCCCCAGTGGGCCCTCTAATGTATACAAAGGTGATGGTGGTGGTTGCTGCATACCATCAGAGGTTGGGGTTACCAGTCTTCCCCCTATCTTGACGGCTGGCTTTTTGAGGCAGGCTCGGCACAGTTAGGCGAGGACCAATTCCAGACAACTACAAAGCTCCTTACATCTTTGGGATTCATAATTAACGTGCAGAAGTCACTCTATTCCTTCAGAAGCTTCCCTTAATCATAGTCATATGGGATACTGTGCATTTTTGGGCCTTCCTTCTGGAACAAATCCAAGACATTCAGGCTATGATGTTTTAGTCTTAGTGGTGATGGTTCTGAGGCTTTCTGGTTTTGACCTGCTTGCCTCCTGCGTACTAATTGTCAGCCATTTCAGATGGCCTATGGGATCTGAAGTCTCAGTGGGCCCACCACCAAGGGAATTTGTCAGATTCCATCCCGGTTTCGGAGGAGAACGCAAAAGATCTGCAGTGGTGGCTGGACAACCTCAATTTAGCCAGCAGCCCCCCACCCGGAACGGATGATAGTGACAGGTCATTGCTACTGGGTTGGGGAGGTCATCTTGGGAGAGTTGGAGATTCTAGGTCTCTGGTCTCCTGCAGAAGTGCACCTCTACTTCAGCCTGCTGGAGCTGCTGGCCATTGGCTTGGCTTTAAAAGCGTTCTTACCATTCATCAAGGGGGAGGGGGGAGGGAGGGGGGAGGGTTGGTTAAGGTTCTTGCAGACAACAGCACTGCTAAGTGGTATTACAATGAGCCGGGCAGGCTTAGCCGTGAGCCAAAAGGCCCTGCTAATCTGAATCTGGCTAAATCGTGCTAGCATCGCATCTGATAATACACCACCTTGTGGGATCTGTATGCCTTCCAGTCTCAGCCTTTTCTGCTCCAAGCTCAGAGGCATGCTCAAGTCATCCTAGTGGCTCCTGTTCGGCCATGAGTGTGTAGAACCTGGGCCTTATGATGGTCATCTGTCCTTCAATCAAACTGCTGCTTTGGGTGGAGTTTTAGCAGCAGTAGGGCAGGGTCCTGCACCTTCTCAATCTATACCTCCATGCGTGGAGATTGAGCAGCAGCCGTTGACTGTATTCGATCTACCTCCCGAAGTAGTGAATGTCTTCCTGCAAGGCAGGGACCCTTCTATGAAATCTGTTTGAGGCATGTGTAGCTGTAGATACACATGCTTTGCATATTCCTGCCATCTAGTGTTGTATCCGGATGTGTGCAAGTTGTTTTTCTTCTAAGAAGTCTTTCAAGTCACAAGTTCGAATAACAACTCATCTTGGTGATAATGCGCATGGGCATCTACTCATTGTTAGATTGTTTTCTTTCCTCTGTCTGGTTCGGACGTGTATGCCTATGCCTCAGGTTGAGACTGTTAGAGATTGCTCTTAGGTTCCTAATACACTCTAACTCACAGAGGTATTATTTTCGATCCTTATTTACCACTCTGCGTATCGAGGTACTATTGCTTCTTAAGTTGGCGTGCTTCCACCGGGTCCCTTCGGGGCCTTTGAACTTCCATCAGTTCTTTCATAGAATGCTCTGCTGGTAATTAAACAGACTCCTTTCCGGTTCTGCTTTCGCTGCCTAGCCAAGTACCCACAGTCTGACTAAGATCGGGTTTGAAACCTGTGTTTGTCACTGTAACACAGGGAGGATTGCAAGGCCTGTCGCTCTATTTGCTCACAGACTCTCGGTGACGGTTGGGCACTCCAGCTTGTGATGCAGCAGAGGAGCACCGAGGACACTCCCGACCTCTTTGGGAATGAAGACGTCGACGAAGAATACCTCCACCGGAACCTTCTGTAGCGGAAGCAGCGGTGTTCTGAGGGCAGTTCTGAATCTGGAAAAAAACTGCTTCAAGATCACGGATGCCACACCAAAGCCCCAAGCAGTGAGTACTGTACCCCCTGCACCTCAACCCCATGTTGAACATTTGAAAAAACAAACCACCTCTTGAACAAGAGTCCTTCAGACCACAACTGAGTCATGAACTGCACCAATCAGCTGGTTCTGATGCCCCAATCAGCTGGTTCTGATGCCCACCAGGTTTGGCACTGAAACACCAGCTGAAGCCAATGGCGCCTACAAACCCAGCACCTACCCGCCCATCAGTGCCGAGCCGACCAACCACATCCACTGCTTCCTCACAGAATGGAACTTAGGCACCTAAACACAAACACAGCTTTAATCCGAAACCTCCCAGGCCGGCTCCAAAAAAGCCTACCAAAAATCCTCTGGAGCCTAGCCTCCATAAATTACAGGAACAATTGGACGCTCGACAAAGGAAGATCTTGTTTCAGCCTCAAACTGGACGTATCCTCACAAAACCTCTGGCTCCAACTCCACCATCATCAAAAAGACAGCTGTATTTTCGAGAGACACTTGATTGACCTACTCCACCAAAAAGAAAGAAAATGGACAATGCAAGAAGGCCTTTGATTCTTCCACCAACCTCTCCACCTCCATCAACACCACCTCCGGTCTCACCATCTCCACCACAGTGTGGAAGATCTCCTTGACATTTCACATCAGATATCCCCTGGTAATGTTCCAGGTGGATACGATACAGGCGATGACACTTTCGGGACACCTCCATGCGATGACCCCTGGGATGCCTACGATATAGTTCCTCCAGGGAACACTGATTCAGACTTGTACCCCCACGCCCATCGCCTCCTAATGATTCCACTACATATCAGGAGTTAATAGGTACTGCTGCATTTTCCCATGGCGTGCAGCTGCACAAAGAACCCCTAGGAGAGGATTTCCTTTTCGGAAAAGTCCTCTACACATATGGGCACTCAATACTTACCTATGCTAAAGGGCATGTTATGCCACACAGACGACATTTTCGAACTCCGTTAGGGCAAAAATAAGAACACCCAGGGTTGATTAAAAAAATAATATATACCTCTGTCAGATAGTAGACTAGTACCACCAGACTCGCTAGTGATCACTATCGCTCATGCTCATCAGAGAGCAAATTCACAAGCTGGCAGTGATGCGTCCCCCACCTGAAAAGGAGTGCAAGCGCATTGACTCAGCAGGGTAACGGTTGGCGGCTCAATCTGCAAACCATTGGCTTATCACCAACTCGATGGGCTTGCTTGCCCATTATGATTGTGCTCATGGGACAAAATGGAGGAGCACCTACATCTCCTAGGTAAGCGCAAAAAAACGGGTTAAGAACTTGTTGCAAAGGGCAAACTAATATCGAACACCTCCAGACATTGTGCCGTAGATTCTGCAGAAACTGTGCTAGAGGGATTAAAACCAGCATCCTTCGCTGCCACCATGTATGTCTGAGTATTTCAGGCTTCAAGCCAGGGGTGGAACAAAACCTCCTAAATGTACCCTTTGAATGGAATGTCTCTTTGGGCCCCCAAGTCGACGAGGCTCTGAAAAAAAATTAAAAGACACTGAAAAAGTGAAATCCATGTGGGGCCTTCAAACACCTACACCTCTGTGCTCCTTTCGCCACTCCGGCTATTGTTGGGGGTTCCAAAAGCACAACTTCATAAGCCTCAACCTCCTACCAACGTAGCCAAAATCAGTATTCCTCAATCTAGAGGTTACTATAGTGGCTCCTTGGCATTATTGCACCCAATGCCAAGGAATGGAGCAGATGTGCTTCCCCGCACTTCCCTCACCCACCCTCCCCCAGCCACCTTCCGACCATACAACACGTCAGGGGTAGTTTCCAGAACCTTCTACCCACATGGCAGTCAATAACATCCGACCAGTGTGTGTTGGACATTATCCTACATGACTATTGTCTTGAGCTCATTACCCTACCTTCCAACATCCCACTTCTCGCCCACAGGTTATCACTGGAACATCGAACACTGGTCACACTAGAAGTTCAAGCTCTTGTTCTCAAAGGAGCTATAAAACCCGTCCCTGTACACCATCATGGGTCGGGATTATACTCCATATACTTTCTAATCTCCAAAAAGGCTAATCTTTATGTCCTGTTTTAGATCTAAGCTCCCTAAACCACTACATCCAGTCCGTGCGCTTTCATATGGTCATACTCCGAGATTTGATCCCTCTCCTTCAACAAGGCGACTTCCTCACAGCCCTTGATTTAAAGGACCCCTATTTCCACATTCTAATACACCCAGCACAATGCAAATATCTGAGATTTGTGATAGCAGGAAAGCACTACCAATTCAAAGGGCTACATTTCGGGGTCACTACTGCACCTCAGGTGTTCACCAAGTGCTTAACAGTAGTATCTGAAAGAGACACGTTAGTGATCGATTCCTTACCTTAGAATATCCCCAGGCGTCAGACTGGATCCGGAAAGCTTTAGTCTGCAGTACTCGTGCGCGTCAGTAGGTGTCATCATACGGCTCCGCCTTCGTCGTTGGCGTCGTAGTCGCCGAGATGAAGTTGCTTGAGCTACTTAGACGCGCTGACGCACACTGACGTCGGTTCTTTCTTTTTCCCCGCCAGCAAGCGCAGATCCGGAGAGAGCGGTACCCCCAGTCACTTTTTGACTGAGTTTTTGATGATTTATGTCTCTTTTTTTGAGTTCTTACACTCCAGGTGCATAGGGATGCCCGGTTTTAAGTCTTGCGCGGCCTGTATCCGCGCGATGTTAATGACGGACCCGCACTGTGAGTGTCTCTACTGTCTGGGGCGCGACCACAACTGAGTCGTGCCCCCACTGCTGGGCCATGGCTCAGAAAACTTTGCGCGAGGGGTCCCAAAAGTGGCTAGAGGCCCGGGAGTCTGCTCCGCACCGTTCCAGGTCCCGTGGGAGATCGAGGGACTGACCGCGGAGCCATCACCACCATTCAAAGTCTTCGCTCTCGGAGTCAGGTAAGGCAAAACAGAAGAAGTCAAAGAAGCCCTGTTGCTCTTCGCCTAGGCGGTCGTGCGATGAGGGTGCAGGTGGCGCCACCCCTGTGGCTCCGGCAGAGCTTCCGCAGTTTCTGATGACCTACCCGCCCTTTCTGGGTCCATCGGCGACTCCAGGCCAGCTGCAGGAGTTCCTGTCAGCCATGGCACGTGTCTTCGGACCGCCCAGCCCCGCTCGTGGGCCTTCTGGCTCCGCGGGCCCGACTGGGGGTCCTTGTTCTGCAACATCACCGGCTCCGGCCCGACGTAGTCTTCCACTTCGGTCTCGACGCCGAGAGGCCCCTAAAGATCCCCGCATGGATCCCCGTCCATGTCGATTGGACCAGTACGACCTCCACTGACTGCGTTGTCGGCCACGACACCGGCTGGCGCCGGCCTTGGCCGCTTCCTCGACGTGGACGCCGATTCTGATGCCATTTGGGAGTTTATTTCCCTTTGATCACGGACCTCCTTATGTTTCACCTGTTTGACAGGCTGGGGAGGGGTCTGAGGACCCTCTCGCAGCACAATGCGAGGTAGACCCAAACTGGGATGAGGATCTGGGCGATGCAGGTGACCAGGATTATACTCCTGAAACTAGCTCACTGTCTCCTTCTACCGTGGCTACGGAGGAGGGTGTTAGGCGGCCGAGGCTTTCCACCTCGAGCTCTCTACTGTGGCCATTAGGACTAACCTCCTGACAGAGATGCTTTGGCCAGCATCATCTTCTATGGAGCCACTGCTGCCCTTTAATGATGCACTCTTGGATGTTCTTTTGGGCACCGGGTCCAGGCCCAACACAGGGGCTCCTGTGGATAAGAACGTGGCCCGACGCAATTGCCCGGCCCCGGGCGACCCAGTTTTCCTCTCCCAACACCCTACCACTGAGAGCTTGGTTGTCTAAGCCTCTGCGTTCCAGTGCGCGTTCCCTTCCGCACCTCTGGACAGGGAATCCAAGAAATGGAGCAGTTTGGAAAAAAGATTATTTTCTTCCGCCAGTTCGGGACTGCGGTCTGTGAACATTGCATGTCTCTTGGGCCGTTTTTCCCATTCTGTGTGGGATACGGTTGCGCAAGTGCTGCCTCAGTGTCTGGTGGAGGCTCAGACCATACTCTCCCGTCTGCAATATACTCTCCCAAGCTATTGCTGAGGGGAGAGACGCAGCCAAGTTCACCATCCGTTGTGGTCTTGACACTGCTGACTCGCTGGGTAGGGCGATTTCCACAACAGTGGCGTTACGTCGCCACGCCTGGCTGAGTACCACTTGCTTTTCTACGGATGTTCAGAATACATTGATGGGCATGGCCTTTAATGGCACTCGCCTGTTCGGCGATAAGGCAGATTGCGTGTTGAAACGTTTTAAAGACTCACAGGCTACGGCCAAGTTCTTAGGCCTTTCGGCCACACGCACTCCTTCCGCTTCTGCTTTTCCCGGCCAAGGCAGGGGCGCCCAAGCACTTTAGTTTCGAAGCCACAAGCCAGCGCAGCAACAGTCCCAGCGCTTCTGCGGATGTGAGACCCGCAGAGGCGGGTCATGGGACCAGCGTACAGGTCAGTACAACCCCCTCTATCCCCCCCTGCTGCCACGGTCTCCAAACCTTCCTAGTCCGGTGTTTCAGGCCCACCAGACGCCAGTGGTGGCAGGATTCGCCATCATCTCCACCATCACATCCGACAGGTGGGTTCTGCAGATTGTCCAAAGGGGCTCTCCCTCCCCTTCGAGACTACACCCCCAGCCATGCCACCTCATTATCACCGCATGTTGGGGGATCACTTGGCACTTCTCCAGCAGGAAGTTGCGGCCCTCTTGGTCAAGGGGGCCATCGAGCGCGTTCCAACGCCAGAAGTAGGTTGTGGTTGCTACTTCCACTACTACTTGGTTCCAAGGAAGGACAAAGGCCTGCGTCTTATCTTATATCTTAGGAAAGTCAATTGCTTCCTCCGGAAGGAGAAGTTCAAGATGTTCATGCTTGCTAAGGTCTTGTCTAGCCTCGACCCGCAAGACTGGATGGTAGCGTTGGACCTGCATGATGTTTATTTTCATATACCTGTCCTGCCGGCCCACCGGCGTTACCTGCGATTCATGGTAGGGCAGGAGCACTTCCAGTTCACCGTGCTCCACTTTAGCTTTACAAGCGCCCTTCGGGTGTTCACGAAAGTGATGGCGGTGGTCGCAGCTCATCTGCGCAGATCAGGGGTTCTCTTCCAGGGGATACTCATTAATAGTCATAAGCACTGAATTATCTCCGCCCATGAGCGGGAACCCGGAACACATAAGCAATATACATATATGTGTAAATATGACCAAAAGTACATAGCACTAACTAATTATACACATATACATGTATAATAACCATAATATGCAGCCTAACATATATACATAGGCTAATAAAGCCAAACCTTACACACGTTCTGAAGCATGAAAATATGCTATATATAAATGCAATAAACAGGCATGAGCCTAAAATGCTTTTCATAACCATGAAAAACACTTTATTTTCATCAAAGAACCTGCTGTAAACAGTTATTAGCCTACAAGGCTGCATATGAAAAAATGTCTGTGTACAGAAAATCAGACTGGCACCCTGTCTGTTCCCATCATGCACCACAGGTGACAGTTAGGTTAGTTCTGTAGTAGTGGATCTCTGTGTATAGTCATCATCTAGTGAATAGTCCCGCCCATGTGCGTGGACCCTGGCAATCAAAAATAATCTCTTAAGTTGTCAAATCATGCAGAAACTGCAAAGACACTTAAGAGAGAATTTAAAGACAAATAATGCAGCCTATATCCACAGGCTACACTGTCCAGTACTTCAACTAGAAATTCCACCAAACATCACCACATACAACATATCCTGCCCAGTTTCTACCATAGAGAAACTTGCCTCCACCAGTAAAAGACTCTGGAATGATAGAGAGGAAGGCACGGACAGACAAGCCCCATAGGCTGCCATTATGTGGCTTTAATAGGATACTGTGCCTTTAAGAGAACTTTTCAGAACTTTCTCCCAGTATCCCAGAATGCATAGCAGGTCCCTCTTACTTTAAGTTCTTTTTTCCGGCTCCTGCTAACAGGACCCTGGCATTGAGCTCTCCCTTGTTTCAAGGATTTATTGGATTATTTGAGTATTCTTTCTTGCATCGTCTGTCTCCCTGACACACATGTCCCTGAAGACTGTGACATCTGCCAGCTATTTTCAGCAAGGACCCTGAGGAACAGGCTGAAGATTAGGCTTCAAGGCCTTGAAGAAAGACGCCTGCAGGCTGCAGGTGGGTCTGGGCAGGCTGGGAAGGTTCCTTCTGCCTCTGCTGAGGCCTCTGGGGGGGCTCCCCAGAGGCAGGAAGGCCAGCAACCGGTCCCGGTCTCCGTCGGCGTCGATTGCATCGACGACTACGTCGAGAGGGATGACGACAGTGTGTTCCCCATCTCCCCGGGGCTCCGGTTCGAGACGGCGTGAAGATTCGACGTCGAAGGGCCTGGATAGGCCGCCGTCAAAACCACCGTCAGCGGCGTCTTCATCGTCGACATCGGAGTCGACCTATCGACGTCGAAGACGGAGCGACAAGCATCGACGCTCGCCGTCGAGGCGACACCGCCGATCGCCGTTGAGACAACGGTCGACGTCGAGGGGCTCCTCGACGTCGAGGACCTCGAGAAAGAGGAATCGACGCTCGTCGTCGAGGATGGAACGGTCGATGTCGCGGAGGCGGCGTTCGGCGTCAAGACAGAAGAGTTCGACGTCGCAGAGGCGGCGTTCGACGCCGGAGTCGCGGAGGCGGCGTTCGACGCCGGAAAAGCGACGCTCCGCGTCGAGAAAGAAGAGATCGGCGTCTAGGAGTCGCTCCACCTCTCCTAAGCAGCGCAAGAGGAGTTCTGGCGCCAGAAGTCAGGCTGGATCTAGTGGAGGACGCAAGGGGAAGAGATTACCTGCTGATGGGGCTGGGTCGCAGTCCCCTTCGCCGAAGGAGTCAAAATGCTCGGTGTACTCGGTGGTGTACACACCAACTCTGCCTAGGTCGCCCCCTCCTCCTGTACCTAAGGAGGACCCTCCCACCAACCCTCCACTTCCACCAGGCCGACCACTACCACCACTTCCACCGCATGGGCCTGCCCCTCGGTCGGTGATACCTCCGGTCCCTCTGCCGAGGTCGACGTCATTACCTCCCCTGCCGACACCTCCTAAGGGGACCCCGAAATCTAGACCCCAGGAGGAACTAAGGAAGACGCCTCCACGGAAACCTGTGGAGCGTCCACGGGCTGGGAGATCACGCTCTCGCTCTAGGAGGAAGGAGCGATCGCGCCACAGATCGTCCATGCGGTCGAGACACCGCCATAGGAGGCACAGATCTCGCTCTCGCACGAGGTCCTCAGGGACCAAGGAATACTCTCCAACCTTGTCGGGATCACCAGACACGAGGGTGTCTCCGACTGATGACCTGGTAGCGTTACATGATGTTATTTTGAGGGCCGCTGCGAAATTGGGCATATCTTTGACGGTGCCCACGCCGAAGACATCAGTCATTTTCGAGACACTGCAACAGACACCTGTCTCATCCACTGCTGCCTCTGGTGCCGGGCCTGGAGGAACCGGCCATGGACCTTTTCCTCACCCCTGCGGTGACAAAGGCGGCCCCATCGAGATTGCTGAAGAAATACCGGGCTCCCGATTCGGACCCGGCCTTTCTATGGGCGGAACCTCCTCCGGATTCTTTAATTGTGACGGCGGCCCGCAAACAACATGCCACCACCCCGTTGTAGGAAGGTGGATATCTGACTATGGTTGCCCCCAACTTTTTGCCTGGTGTTTTGCTGGTTTTTCGACTTAGTTGACCTGGGGCCCTGCTATTCAGGACCCCAGGCCCACTGCTCTCTCTGTAAAATGGATTCCATGTACTCTAGGTACATATCTAATTGGATACTGAGTCACCTTATCAGTCCCTGTACAGCATACCTTAGGTATCCAGGGCATAGGTGTACCCAGGGCTGCAGCATGTATTATGCCACCCCTGGCTGGCCACCCAAATCTGACACAACTGGCTGCACGACAGCTGGGGCAAGGTGGTGTAATCACCCTTTGCTTTAGATATAGAATTCCTATATCTAACCCTAAAATGGACACATGTATTCCTATCGGTCACTCCTATGGCAGGCCTTATCAATCCTGAAGGCAGAGTGCTTGGAATTATGTGAGATGGTGCTCTGGCATGAGCTGAGCCCGTTTGCAGCTTGCGGGACCAAGTCCTAATAGCTGTTCCATGATAACGCGTACCATATACTCTAAAGTGCATTATAATCCTCGCGGTTATTTGCCAACTTTTGTATCGCTTTATCAAAACATGTCGAGTAAGGTGTCATACGAATTTAAATACTAACCCCTCGCCAATTCTGGCGACGGGGTTAGCATTCCACCCTTCTAGAGGGACACGACATGTAGGTAACTGTGAACCCCGGTTAAAGTTAACTCGAGCCTCAGCATCACAAAATGGATGCTGCCACCACAGACACAAGTCTGACCTCCTGCTGCTGGGAGTCCTTCCAGCGAGGAGAGTTCGGACAAAGGGTTTCCTGTCAGGGGCGGTGCTAGCACCATCCCAGACAGGATTTTGTGTATCCCAGGTAGGCAGGGCTGAGAGGAAAGTGACTGTAAGTGGCACCCCGGTGCTCACTGTGCATATGCCGGCTCAAACCGGTTCCAGGGGCACCCCAGCCCCTGAGCTGTGGAGAGACCGGACAAAGGAGAGGGGTGTAACCACCCCCCTCCTGGTCCCACCCATGGGCAGGACCTAGTCGCGTGCCAGCCCCTTTTCTTAGGATAAAGGTAGGAGCGGGCCCCCATTCCCAAATTAGATCATCTCGAATCTTGAACTACTTTCCACGAAAGGAACTCTTGACTTTCTCTGAAGACTCTCCCTTGATGCTTAGGTGGTGCCTGCACCCGCAGGCACCACCTAAGCATCGCGGTTTGCTGCACGTCCATCCTCCGGATCAAGACTGACCAGCTCGACGAGACCTGGATTCCCTGGCATCTCTGACCTCTACCTGCATAATCAGCCCAGCTGAGATTCGTGGGTGTGACGAGACCTGAGGGACCGGCCATCTTCAAAACCTGCACGACGCTTAACCAGCACGACCGCCGAGGGATCCTCGAGTGAGTGCACTGGGGTTTGAGAAGCCCCAACCCAGAGCAGCTCCAGCACCGAAGTCCAGCCCCCCAGCATTCACGAGATCTGTGTGGGGCCCTTCTGCTCTTTGCTGCTTGTCACGTTGTCCGGTCACTTGCCCGTTGGCTAGTGGCCCTCCTGACGACGTACCACGACGTTTTCACCGCTGGTCTGGTTGCTCCAGACTGGCCCTTGCTCCCTTCCAAAAGAGGAGCACCCCGGACCCTCCTGGTCCACTACAGACGCCATCTTGACTCTACCGCGTGGGCTTGCCTTTGCCAAGGCTTGTTGCTCCAATCCTGGTTCCAGCATCGCCGACAGCAGACGCCCTCGTGGGAATTGCAGTGGTGGCTCACGAATCAGCACTGAGTCAGCGGCAGATCCCTCTCCCTTCCCCAACCGGGGTGACGGATGCGTCCCTCCTGGGATGGGGTGGCCACATGGGAGAGGCAGAGATTAGAGGCCTCTGGTCTCAGGCGGAGTCCAGGCTCCATATTAACCTTCTAGAGCTTTGGGCGATCCTTCTTGCACTGAAGGCATTCTATCCCTCTGTCAAGGGAAAGGTAGTGCAGGTGTTCACAGACAACACCACCGCCATGTGGTATTGAAACAAACAAGGTGGGGTGGGATCGTGGACCCTATGTCAGGAGGTTCTGCGCCTCTGGACATGGCTGGAACGTCAAGGCATTTCCTTGACGGTTCAACATCTGGCATGTTTTTTAACGCCAGGGCGAACTAACTCAGCTGCAGGTGCATGATGGATCACAAATGGCGTCTTCACTCTGAGGTGGCGCATGGTCTCTTTAAACAGTGGCGAGAGCGTTGGTTAGATCTATTCGCCACCGAAGAGAACGGGCAATGTCATCACTTCTGCATGTTGGAATTTCCAAGGCAGCACTCGCTTGGCGACTCTTTTCGTCATGAGTGGAGCTGCGGTCAATTTTACGCCTTTCCACCTATACCACTTCTACCCAGAGTGCTGAAGAAGATCAGGCGCAACCAGGCCCAAGTCATTCTTGTGGCTCCGGACTAGGCTCAAAGAGTTTGGTATCCCGAGCTATTCAGTATGAGCATGGATACCCCAATCCGACAGCCTCTTCGGGAGGATCTTCTGTCATTGCAGCAGTGGACAGCCCTCCACCCGAACCTGTCCAGCCTCCACCTACATGCGTGGAGATTGAGCGACGACAGTTAATTCCTTTTGGGTTGCCTCTTGAAGTCTGTGATATCATTCTGGCAGCCAGGCGTCCCTCCACTAAATCGGTATACGCCTGCAGGTGGAACAAATTGTGACATGGTGCACAGCAAAAGCTGTGGATCCCCTTTATGCCCCTCTTTCGGAAGTCCTTTTGTTCCTTCTTTCTCTGGCCCAGCAGGGCTCTGCTCTGGGCACTATTAAGGGCTATCTTTCTGCAATTTCGGCCTTTCTCAGGCTCCCTGATCAGCCCTCTCTTTTCAAGTCCCCTTTTGTGAATAGATTTCTCAAAGGCATTACTCACCTTTTCCCTCCTATTCCGTTTCTGACTTGAATCTGGTTCTTAGTTTTCTGATGTGACCTCCTTTTGAGCCGCTTCACAACTGTCCTCTTAGTTTATTAACTTTGAAGACTGCTTTCCTGGTTGCCATCACCTTCTAGGCGCGTGAGTGAGCTCCATGCTCTTTCCTGTAAGCCTCCTTCTCTGTCGGGTCATCCGGTCAAGGTTGTGCTTCGCACTCGTCCTTCCTTCTTACCAAAGGTTGTCACTACCTTCTACATTAGGCAAACTTTCACCTTACTCACTTTCTTTCCGCCTCTGCATACTTCCAGAGAGGAAGAGGTGCTCCACCGTCAGGACCCAAAACTTGCGCTTTCATTCTATTTGAATCGCACACAACAGTTCTGGGTGCATGACCAGCTCTTTGTTGGCTACGCGGCCTCCAAGAAAGGTCGAGCTGTACACAAGAGGACTATCTCCCGCTGTGCCGTCTTGTGTATTAAAGCTTGTTATTCTCTGGCTAAAAAGGAAGCTCCCGTGGGCTTCCGCGCCCATTGTACCCGGGTGAGAGCAGCTACTACTGCATTGACTTTCTAGTGTGATTTTTGTTCGCAGACCCAGCACCGGGGTTGGTATTGCTAGGGTAACTATTCTATGGTATTCTAAGGTAAAGAATCTATCACTGACGTCTCTTTCAAATGCACAAGTTACTTGCTTAACGATATATCTGTAAGTGACATAGTGATAGATTCCTTACTGCCCATCCTCCCCGTTCTGCAAACTGATTTCTAGGGGTAAGGTCATCCCTTTTAGGGCCTTGTTTCATTGCACGAGTGGTCAGTATCTTGCATGGCTCTGCGTTCCTGACGCGGAAAGTTGTTTACAGAACTGACAGTGCATGTGGGCGTGTCTTAAGTTGTTAAAGCGACGTCATCTCGGCAACTACGATGCCAAAGACGTAGGCAGAGCCGTGTGACGACACCCCCCGACGTGCAGGGGTACCGCTGACGAAAACTTTCTAGATCCAGTCTGACGCCTGGGGATATTCTAAGGTAAGGAATCTATCACTAACTAATGTCTCTTACTATCGTTACACAAGTAAGTAACTTGTGCAATAGCACATCGGCGCAGACAAAATATCCATGTATTCCCTTATCTGGACGAATGGATCATCGAAGCCAGTCAAGCTAAACAAATTAATCTCTTCAATGCCATTATACAAAACATTATTTGTTACCTGCTCCATTTGAAGCTCCTTGGCTTGCTTTCATATCCATATGATTACACTTGGTGTCAGTGCGGCCTATCTGAAAAATAGACAACATCTGTCTTAATTCAAGTGCCTGTTATTAATTTCTTTATGGAAGGTCTTAAGAGTGATTTCACCTCAGGTTCCACCTGCACCTTCCTGGAATCTTAACATTGTTCTCACAGGACTCATGGGTCCTCCATTCTAACCCCTTTATAACAGCCCCCTGCAATTCCTGTCTTGAAAGTTGACATTTATAATTGCCATCACATCACTTCAATGAGTTAGTGAGCTCAGGCATTAACCTTAGAATTGATGTCAAAAGCCATCATGTAATGCATTGACCGAACTAAAACCTTTAGAGAAACAAAATAACTTTTTGTTGGGTTCTTGCCAATACAGAAAGGAAAGCCTATATCCAAATTTAGCATTGCCAGATTGATAGTTAAGTGCATTCAAGCATGCTACATTAAAGCCAAAAGAACTTTGCCTGCACCCCCTATAACACCACCCCCTAGAACACACGTTACTCGAAAAATAGGGGCCCACTAGCTGACCTATGCAAAGCGTTAAACTGGTCTACACCACACACCTTCACAAAGCATTATTGTGTGGATGTTCTAGCATGCCAACAAGCTAATGAAGGACAGGCAAAACTGCAAAACCCAGAGATTAGCCACTGCTTTGAGAACTGCTTTTCAGTCTATTCAAAGTATGTGTATCTACAGATGCACATGCCTCGAACTGATTGTTACCCTGTAAGAATATGTTTGTGGCATGTTGTGCTTTAGATTCACATGTGCCCACCCTCCTCCCAGGACACACACCTGTGGCCGTCGCAGTGTACTTTACCTTTTTGCAATGCGTGGACATCTTTAGTACACTTACTTTACACTGTATTCTCACCCGCCTGCGGTAAAACAATCTAGCAGTGGAGTTGATGACCATGCGCATTATTACCAAGAGGAGTCACCACTCAAACTTGGGACTCTAAAGGCTTCTGTGAAGAAAAACAACTTGCACACATTCTGATTAAACACTAGATGGCAGCAGTATGCAAAGTATGTGAATCTACAGGCCTACATGCCTCAAACAGATACTTAAAGGGTAAGTAACATAATCCTTAAGCTAGGCGCTGGAACAATTTAGTGACTTGGTGTGGCACCCATAATCTAGCTGTTGCAGGCAAAATTGTCAGAGGTGTTACTGTTTATTTGGTCTTTGGCCCAACAAAGCTTTGCAGTGAGCGCTATTAAAGGTTATCTATCAGCCCTTTGGGCGTTTTTTGCCCGTCCTTGTTCAAATCATTTGCTGTGATGCCTTTTCTCATAAGTTTAGTCCAATGTTTCCTACTAAACCTTTGTAAATGCCACAATGGGAACCTAGTTCAGCCCTTACTTTCCTTGTGTAACCTCTTTAAGCAGTTACACCACTGTTTCTTACATCTATTGATTCCTTTTTTATGATGGACAGTCCATCACTCTGAGTTTTGCCCACCTCATCACTCGAAAGATGAGAGCCTCCATTGTTTGAACCTCAAAGAGCACTGAGTATTTACATTGATCATGTCATAGACCATTTGGTGAACTATCAACTTTGTATGGTTCTCTGGGAAAGTGCAAAGAGAGAACCATGTCCAAGTGGGTGTTCCTCTGCAGCAAGATCTGCAACACTTTGACCAAGAAACAGTCTCCTGAAAAATTGAGAACCCACTCCCAAAGCCATGGTTGATACCACTCTGCTGACCACATGCTTGTCCTGGATATTTGGCAGATTGCTACCTGGTTGTCGATTCACACAGTCACAAAGCTTTATTTTTTTGACAGCCAGGTCCAATGAGAAGAGCATTGTGGCAGTCATGCAGTACTTCTTGTTGTCAGTCATTCCACAGACTCACTGGTGGGGAGGAGGGGGTGGTACTTTGGTATCTATTCTAAAAGTGAGGAATATGCAGTTAGGAGTAGCCATCAAAAGAACAAATTACTTAATATTGATAACGCTCTGTTCGTGGTTTTTGTAGCTGCAGATACACATGCTGTGCTTACACCCGCCATCTAGAGCTGGGCGCATACATGTGCAAGTTGTCTTAGAAGAAGTCTTTAGAGTTACAAGGTATTGTGAATCTGCCTATGACTGGTAATGTGCACAAGCTCAATTGTTAGTCTTTTCTCTGCTGTAGAGTTCAGAAGTTTTCCTCCGAAGCTCCTTCAGTGCTGCATGGTTTTCTTGCTGGGCCCATTCGGTTCACTCTACCTGTCTCTTGAAGAAACTGAACATCTACCATTGGTTCAGAGTGCTTAGTTGGCTCACTGTCGATCCTGCGGTGGATTCAGTCATTGCCCAATGCGGGGCCTGGCCTCTTCAGGCTTTTACCCTTTCATCAATGCTAGTGAATGCACACTTATTCGAAAGGGCTCACTTCCTCTACTGACAGAGGTGTCGAGTGAAGTACCCAAGGACAGACTTACATCAGGTGTGTAACCTCTGCATGTACCCGCACCATCATGAAGCCTCCTTTTGGCATCCTTTGTCTTCCAAAACAAATAGACGGTACTTTGCTGCAGGGTTGTGGAATTGCGCCCGCATCAATGGCACTTCACAGGTCGGAAGACACACCTGACCTTTTAGGGGAGCAGGAGACCAATTCCGAGCCGCATCTAGAGTCTTCCGATGGAAAGGTTTTGGTGTCTTAAGTTGGAAGAGGACTCGACCTCTGACGTCGACCAGCCACCACCTGCAGTGTCTATCTATCAAAGCTGCCGCAGTAAGTACCAATGTCCCACTTTATCACCCTCAACACCACTCGAAAGCTGAGAATCGCCCTCAAGAGGACTGAGCATAGAGCTCACAGCCGAACTATGAGGTCCCCGGTCTGCCACTGCCGCATGGCCAGCCATGGTTGGCACTGAAAATCTGAGTCAAAGCCGATGCACGCACACTGCTTGGCAACGGAACCTGCTTCCCAGCCAAGCGCTTCAGCACCAAAGCCGATTCCAAAAGGGGGTGGTGATGAACAGAGTGTCTGAATTAAGCAGACCACTCTTACCCAGTCAAGAGATCAGGGCTTGATCCATCACCGTTATTTAGCTCACTGCATCACCCCAGTTCAGAACCTGGCTATATGCAAATTAGTCTGACCCAGTGCCTCATGGGAACAGGGCCTGCTTAATTCAGACACTCTGTTCATCACCACCCCCTTTTTTGAATCATTTTTGTCCACCATAAGCGTGGATGGGTATACTCAGATGTGAGTCCCTTGCTCATTGCACCATCAGGATTCAAGCAAGCCGGGCCGAAGACGGCTGAAATGCCAGAAACCGGTCCCCGGTAGCTTGTTTCCTTCCCAGTATAAGAATTGGCTTGGTAGTTTGGTCTGCCCTGTTCCCATGATGCACTGGGCCAGGGTCAGACTAATTTGCATATAGCCAAGTTCTGAGCTGGGATGGTGCAGTGAGCTAAAAAACAGTGATGGATCAAGCCCTGATCTTTGGACTGGGTAAGAGTGGTCTGCTTAATTCAGACACTCTGTTCATCACCACCCCCTTTTCTGAATCAGCACCAAAGCCAGCGTTTAAGCCGAAATCCAGCTCTGTACCACCAGTTCAACAGTCATCCTCTCAGCTAAAAAAAAAAAAAGCCAGCATCCACAGCCGCATTCTTTGTTGCCTTTGTTGCTTCAGAAGATCTTGAGCAACCTATCCTCCAGCGGCTCCAGGAGGAGCTCGAGCACAGGCAACCTCAAATCCATAGTCATCCTGGGACTGAACATATTTTGCCTAAGCCAACCCTCCAAGCCAAAGACTCTGTCCAACTGAGTAGGAAATTAATATTTAAGGAGGTCATTAATCCACCTTGGGAGTTTACACCTAAATAGCCTCGAACCATGCCATGTTCTTTCCCACCATCATTTGCCACGTCCACCTCTTACATCACCCCCTTCTCCTGTGACCACTTCTCCGTCACGCCCACAAAACACCCCCACTACCAATGGACCCTTTCCCAGGGTCCCCTCAGGGTTCCCATGTCTCGGAGTTTTGGTGGGGATAGTCCTAGTTCTCCCTATGAGATGCCTTACGAACCACAGCCCCATGAAAACCTGTGGGGTGATTACGATGTTACACCCCTGGGTGACATGGATCCGGATCTGTATCCGGCTAAGTCCCTGTTCCCTAACCCTGGACGACACTCTGCATACCATGAAGTTCTACACACAGCAGCTACTTACCATAACTTGGAGGTGCATAGGCCGCTTGAGGATATTTCCTCATGGATACCCTCTATCACACAGATTCATTAAGTACCTCCTGATGCTTAAGAGGCTGTCAATTTTAAGGAGCCAGTCAAGGCACGAATCCTCAAGCCTAGGGTGGACAAAATGTTTGACTTACTCAGTAGGGCGGACGGACAATATAACAGCCATGTTTTACATGCAGAAACAGAGAGGCACACACTCTACAGCTCTCTGCCTTCGCACAGAGTATTTGGCGGTGGGTCATAAATAATCAGGTCAGTCTACTCGCAGACCAAATTCTGGATGTGAAAGACGACTTTGAAGACCTGCTCAGCAGGATTGGTCAACAAGTCCTCAAGTGGGAACTCCAGTCTAGTAATGCTCCAGTATTAATGTTCGCCCTAAGTTGGCAGGGTATGCCCAGAAGTGAGTCCCTTTCTCACTTTGCCACTGGATTCAAGCTAGTCTGGCTGATCAAGGGTGTTACCCAGAAACAGGTCCCAGGATGCTTGTTTCCGGTTCAGGGTAGACCTGGCTTGGCAGTTCGGGCTGGACTGTTCCCATGAGGCACAGGGTCAAGAGTGATTTGCATATAGCTGCATCTGAACTGAGGTGGCAAAGTGAGCTAAAGAATGATGATGGATTCAACCCAGATCTGTGACTGGGGGCGAGTGTCTGAAAAGTTTCAGCGCTCCTTCCACCATCTCCTTGTGTTTGCTTACTCACATAGACCAGTTTGCCATCACTGAAATCTCAAAATGCCCAAACTTTGCCTCAGGGCTCCTACAATCCATGTGCCGTGCAATATGGATGAACTGGCTAAGGATATTTGCCCATGCTTTTTCCCTTATCCCACTTGAATTTGTGGATCCCAGGCGTTTGCAACCATCCCTTACTCGAATTCTAGTTGCTCCAACACGGGCCAGATAACCTTGGTTCGCCATCCTCCTCAGTCTGTCCTTGGCGCCCGACAAAAATCTGACAAATAGGCCAGGTCTCTCTCAGAATCAGGGTATACATAGGCACCCCAAACACCTCGAGCTTGCAATATGACTCCTGAAGTCTTAGAATTTGGGTATCCAAGTCTTCCTCCAGCATGTATGACCATCCTTAAGGAGGCCCGTAGAGACACAACTAGAGCAGATTATGTGGCCATATGCACGAGATTTGTACACTAGTGTCTTCCTAGAGAGAATGCCGCTCTTCAACAGGCAGTCCAGGACACTGTCTCGTATCTGCTGCGCCTACAGAAATCAGGCCTTGCAGATGACTATTGGCAGTATTACCACTTAGCTTCAAATTAGACAAATCTCTTTTCAGGGTCCCCGTCAAGGCCTTTATAGAGGGACTCAAACGTGTAATCCCACTAAGGTTCCCACCGGTCCCCGTGTGGAACCTCTACATTGTCCTAACAAGACTTATGGGACTTGTCTGCGAGCCCCTTCATTCAAGTCACATAAGTTCCTCTTGTGAATTGTAGCTTTCCTATTACCCATTACTTCCCTCAAATGTTATCAGTGAGCTACAAGCTCTTACCCTAGAATTTGATTTATTCCAAGTCTACTTAGACAGGGTAGTCCTCAGGATAAACCCTATTTACCTTCCCAAAGTGGGCTTTAGCTTCCACTTCAATCAAACCATTAAATTACCAGTGTTCTTCCCACAGCCAGAGTCTGTAGCAGATTGAGCTCTTCATACGTGTATGTCAAAAGAACACTTGTATATTACATTAATAGGACTAAGTCTTTCATGGGTGGAGTCACAATACGTCATGACTCGAAATAATTCTTCAAAGAAAAACACCTTGCACATGTCTGAACCCAACAGTAGATGGCAGGAGGATGCACAAATGGGAATCTGCAACACTATATGCCACAAATTCCTTCTAGTGGATACTCTAACAAACCGCAGATTCCTCACCGCCCTTCTACCTCTTCATTCTGGGTAGTGAACACTTTTCTATCTAAAAAGGGCCCAAAATAGAGATCTGCACTCTGGCACAAACAATTAGTTTTGGGAGCAGCATGTCAAAGTTCAGACGTTCTCCGGAAAAACATGAAATCTGCATGCCAATGTAATGTGGTGCTTATATGCGGCTCTAGCCATCCCTTCTTGGGTGGAGTGGATTGGAGTTGCAAAATGCCACCTACTGGCACGCAGGCTGTACTGAAACATTCTGGATCCAGTCTGTTGTTTGGGGATATTCAGAAAGGTGTGGAATATGCAGTCAGAGTATCCATCAGAACTAGCGTTACCAAAGGTAAGACACTCGTTTGCACTCAAAGTTCGATAAGTTGAAGTCCAAGCACAAACACAAAAAAGATAAAGTGGGATTTAACCCCATCCTGCCACTGTAGCACAAAAAAGATGTGCAGGGCTGTAAGATGAACATCACACCAGTTCCAGAACGATTCCTCAGCCTGTCCTGGCACCTTCAAGTTCCACAGAACACTGTCGCCGCCCAGCCGATGCAGGGTTCAATTGAGGACATATTTTAAATCTTTAGTGCTAATCGGATTATTTTTGCTCACTTCTGAAGCCTATGGAGAGGAAGGAGCCTTTTTACTGATGGCAGATCCTATGCATTGTTTTCTTGTGACCTGTTGCCAAGCCCATATGGCTTCTGGTGCCGACTTCTACATAGGCCCCAAGATTTGCTGCTGATTCCCTTAACACCGATGCCTATACAAACCGCCAATGCCGACTCCCATGGCTGACCTCTAAACCAATGTCTGCATTAACTCGACTGATGTCACACTATGAAAGTCCAAAGTTGCAATAGGTTGTTATGGCACCTGAATGTAACCCAGGCCTTTGTTGCAACATAACTATTATCAGAGGCCCCATTCTCGCTCTGCCTTGGGTCGCTCAGGACTCTACTGATGATGATGATGAGGTGGAGGAGGAGGTGGTTGGGCTACTCTGCCATCATCCATCCGACCCCTGTCACCCCTCCTACTATACTGATAATGAACTATACTTGGATTTTTAAAATGACAATGGGCTACACACCCCAGTTGAAACCGTTAAGATGTCAACAACCCACCAAGGTTAGAAAGTGTTTATTTGCACTGGAGGAGTAGAGGGCAGCTGAGTAATGGATCTGAAGTTCTGCATTGAGACAAAAGCGGACATTTTGACAAATTCACCAGTCAGAGCAAACACCAACTTAGCCCTTATTTTCATTTGATGATGTCCCATTGATACTTTGACAGCTACATGTTCCAAGACTAGGGTGTGTACCCACCCCAGGACAGAGACCTATTGGTCCCTGCCCTTGCCCTACCTGTAACTCCCCTAAATTCAGTATTTAGGGGCTCCCTGAACCTTCCTTCCTCAGATCCCGATACGAAAAGAAGAAAGAAGATCAAGAAGAAGACCCGCCGTGCAGCTGCTAACAGGACGACACCCACTGACTTGGCCCCAGCCCTACCGGCCTGTCGACCCTGTAACCTGCTCCTGCTACATCCCGGCGACTCCTGCGGACAGCAACCTTGGACAACCCGGAGGACCTGCCTGACTTGACCCTCTAACAGACTGGGACTCCCATGAGCAGAGGCTCTGCTCAAACAGTAACACCCCTGGTGCCAGCCAGGAACCTCAAATCCAGCCCACTCTGCACCCGCCAAGCTCGGCCAGTGCCAGTGATCCAAAACCACGAGGGCGTCCCCCTGGCGACTGGGACCTGAAGTCCAGTGCCCAATCACCCTCCTCAACGATCCAAACGACACCTGCAGCCTCAGTACCCGGGCCCCCACCAACCGCGACCAGCCGAGGGTAAGATTCACAACACCCAAAGACACCCCTGCACCTGGCGGCCCCCGGTGCCCTCCTTTGGGGTACTCGCCTCTTCTCCAAGATCCCAACTTACCTCTCGAAGTGGTGGTGGCACCTGAAGAATTTCCGTCCCAGTCTGCAGCCTTTGTTCCCTTTTTACCTTTTCAATTGAATAACATTGGGCGCCCGACGGCTCAAAAGCACCCTGCACCCAGCCGCCCGAGTGCCGCTGGAAGTGCAACTACTACCCTACTCTACTTCCCCACTTGCCCTGAGTAAGTGACCAGGAGCTCAGCTCCCACAGCCACGTGGCCTGCTTGATTGCAGCCACCAACCGGAGGCCCCCTCCCCTCCATTGGATAACATTGGGCCTAACTACCTCTGCAGCCGGCTGCCCCTTGCCGCTGAGGGTGTACCAACTTTACCTACCTGACCCTGGGGGACCCCTGAGTCTATGCTCAGAATCTTCACTTCACCAGTCGAGTGCTCACCTGGAAACCGATAACTCACTTTCCTGCCATAGGATAACATTGACTGGTTTAACTCGCAAAATCTTCTAAGTGTGAAGTTTTGAAACTCTAAAATATTCCCATAAAATCAGCCGAATACCGAATTCCGAAGCGCTCACCTGTGATCAGGAGAGAAGCCAGTACTGTACCTTGTAGCACAGTACTGAACCGCAAAAGTAATCCTAACCAGGTTAACTAGTAACCTGTATTTTCTCCAGAGGAATCCATTGCCTGCTTTTTTGTGAAATTTCTTCGGCCTCCTTTTGAAAACTTTAAATATTCCTTTAAAAAAGTACCAACTACTGAAACGTAATTACTTACCCGTCTTAAGATCCCAGTGCTGGACGAGAACGCACTTTACCTGTAACCTGAATTTTCTCCTGTTGGATAACATTGCTAGATTTTCACTGAACAGTTTCTAAGTGTGAACTTTTAAAATACCTTTATAGTCCTTTAAAATTATTGCAATAACTGAAACATTTTTACTAAACTGTTTTCAGCTTAGACCCTAGGACTGAATCTAGGATCCACATTTACAAAGTAATCAACTGCATTTTTTATAGAAAAACCCATTGAGCTCAATGTTGGATTGTGTTTAAAATTGTGTTGCCTACTGCAACCCCTGTTCCTGTTGTGTTTACAAAGTTATTTCCTTTCTGCACACTAATCACCTGAGATCACTCATAACTGAGAAAAGTATATTTTGATACCTGTTGGTTCTAAAAATAAAACTATATCTTTTGATATAAAAACAATTGGCCTGGAGTGTGAAACCTTTTGCAGACTGAGTGTATACAACAGAGAATAAGCAAAATGACCAGAAGTTTTCAACAGGGCCCCAACCATCTAAGGAGGGTGGGTCCCAGAATTCCCAAAAGAAGAAGAATGATTAACAGAGAAAACCCTGGTTCCAATACTGTAAAAGTAAGACTCACTGGTTTAGTGAGTGCACCAAGAAAGGCACAGCTCCTACCACTACTGCCCCTAGGGCACCTGCACCCCCTAGTACAGTTAGTAGTGGTAGTGCACCCCCCAAGGCTATAGGTCGGTTAACCCTGGGAACTGAGGTGGATTCTGACTTAGTCAGAATACCCACTCAGGCTGTTCTTGTTTGTACTGGGGACATGGATATGACCCCTACTATAAGTCCCAGTACTCTAGGCAAGTACAGGCAAATGCCTTTGATCAATGGAAAAATGGCTCAGGCCTACAGGGACACTTGTGCCAGTGTCACTATGGTGACCCCTAACTTTGTGGACCCTGAACAGGTAATACTAGGTTCAGACTACCTAGTGACCAATGCTAGCAATGTCACTACCAATCACAGTATGGCAGTTGTTTATTTCTCCTGGGGAGGGGTAACTGGCCTCAAAAGGGTTCTAGTTAGTTCAGACCTCCCAGTGGACTGTCTGTTGGGCAATGATTTGGAATCCTCCTTATGGTCAGATGTGGAGTATAGGACTCATGTGGAAATGTTAGGTTTGTCAGCACATGTCCTTGCTGTGACTAGGTCACAGGCCAAAACATGCCCAGCTGAACAAGTGCTGGATCCTGGAACAATGGACCAGACACTTCCCAAGAGAAAGAGCAGTAGGGTTAAGGCAGTGCCTTCCCCCCTACCTCAAGGTGAGGATCAGCCCTCTCAAGAGGCTGACCCAAAGACCCCAGAAGGAACTGTCTTAGAAGAGCTTGAACCTGAACAGGTTGAGTTTCTTGGGGCAGGGGGACCTTCCAGGGCAGACTTGAGGCAGGCACAGTTAGACTGTTCCTCTCTTGAACCCCTCAGACAGCAGGCTGCTGCTGAGGCTGCAGGGAATGCTACAGGTACCCACAAGGTGTACTGGGATGATGGACTCCTATAATCTGAGGCAAGAGACCCCAAGCCTGGTGCTACCAGGAGGCTGGTTATCCCCTTGTCTCCGAGAGGTTTCCTTCTTACCTTAGCCTATGAGAGTCCCCTTGCAGGTCACTTAGGCCAGAACAAGACTTGGGAAAGACTTGTACCACACTTTCACTGGCCTCATATGTCTGAAGACACAAAGGAGATTTGTCGCTCATGTGTCACCTGCCAAGCCAGTGGCAAATCAGGTGGCACCACAAAGGCCCCCCTCATACCAATACCTGTGGTGGGGGTTCCCTTTGGAAGAGTGGGGATTGACATTGTTGGACCAATGGACCCCCCAACAGCATCTGGGCACAGATTTATACTGGTGGTAGTGGATCATGCCACCAGGTATCCAGAAGCTATTCCCCTTAGGACCACTCCAGCTCCTGTTGTGGCCAGGGCCCTACTTGGAGTTTTCTCCAGAGTGGGTTTTCCTAAGGAGGTTGTCTCTGACAGAGGTGCAAACTTTATGTCAGGATACTTGACTGCAATGTGGAAGGAGTGAGGTGTCAATTACAAATTCACCACCCCCTATCATCCACAGTTATGTTATGTTATTAAAAATTTATAAAGCGCACATACGCCCGAGGGCTTCTTGGCTCTGGGAAGATAAAAAGCATAACAGAGGGTGAGTCTGCCGGGAGCGTTATTTCAAGTAGGCTTTTGTGAAGAGGTGAGTCTTGAATGCCTTTCTGAAGGCAAGGAGGTCTTTACTCTGTCTGAGGGCTAGTGGCAGAGAATTCCATAGGGTAGCTGCTAGGAAGTGGAAGCCGCTGCCGCCTTGTCGTTTTTTCTTAAAGCGAGGTACAGTGCAATGGGCTTGTGGGGAGATTCAACAAGACCCTAAAAGAGATGATAAAAGGGTTGCCAGAAAAGCTTAGGCGAAGATGGGACATCCTTTTACCCTGCCTTCTTTTTGCTTACAGAGAGGTCCCACAGAAGGGGGTTGGTTACAGCCCTTTTGAGCTTCTATTTGGGCATCCTGTAGGAGGACCCCTATGTATTGTAAAGGAAGGATGGGAGTTACCTCTCAAAAAGCATAAACTTGACATAGTGGACTATGTACTTGGTCTCCGCTCCAGGATGGCAGAGTACATGGAGAAGGCATCTAAAAACCTTGAGGCCAGCCAAGAACTGCAAAAAGCTTGGCATGACCAAAAGGCTGTCCTTACTGTTTACCAGCCTGGACAGAAGGTGTGGGTGTTGGAGCCAGTGGCCCCAACAGCTCTCCAAGACAAATGGTCTGGACCCCATACCATCATTGAATAGAAGGCAGAGGTCACCTACCTGGTGGACCTTGGAACTCCCAGGAGCACTCACAGAGTACTTCATGTGAACAGGCTCAAGGCATTTGTTGACAGGGAGGACATGGGCTTGCTCATGGCCACAGATGAGGGACAAGAGGAAGAGAGTGACCCTCTCCCAGACCTGCTCACTCAGAACCCTGATGATGGGTCAGTAGATGGTGTAGTCTTTTCTGACGGCCTCTCTGAACATCAGCAAAAGGATTGCAAACAAGTTCTTCAGTCCTTTAGACAAATGTTCTCTCTGACACCCAGTCATACAAACTGGTGCACCCATGAGGTGGACACTGGTGACAGTCTGCCTATAAAGAGTAAAATCTACAGGCAACCTGACCACGTCAGGGACTGCATAAAACAAGAAGTACAAAAGATGTTGGAGTTGGGAGTCATTGAACCCTCAGAGAGCCCTTGGGCTAGTCCTGTAGTTCTAGTGCCTAAACCTCACACCCAGGATGGTAAGAGAGATTAGGTTTTGTGTAGACTACAGGGGTCTCAATGCTGTCACTAAGACAGATGCTCATCCAATACCAAGGGCAGATGAACTCATAGATAAATTGGCGTCTGCCAAATTCTTGAGTACATTTGACCTGACAGCTGGTTATTGGCAAATCAGGTTAGCTGAGGATGCCAAGGCCAAAACAGCATTTTCTACCCCAGGAGGTCATTACCAGTTTGTGGTGATGCCCTTTGGTTTGAAAAATGCACCTGCCACTTTTCAAAGGTTGGTGAACCAAGTTCTCACTGGGCTGGATGACTTCTGTGCAGCATATCTAGATGATATTGCTGTCTTCAGCTCCACCTGGGAGGATCACCTGATCCACCTGAGGAAAGTTTCGGAGGCCCTGCAAAAGGCAGGCCTCACTATCAAGGCTACTAAGTGCCAGATAGGGCAGAGTCAGGTTGTGTACCTGGGCCACCTTGTAGGTGGAGGCCAGGTTCAACCATTGGGGAGCAAGATACAGGCCATAAAGGACTGAGCTCCTCCAACCACCTAGACACAGGTCAGAGCTTTCTTGGGCCTGTCTGGTTACTACAGGAAATTCGTCAGAAATTATGGGACAATTGTGACCCCCTCGTAATGACCTGACAGTAAGAAAATGCAGACGAAAGTTCAGTGGACAGTTAGCTGTCAAAAGGCAATTGATGACCTAAAGCAGGCCATGTGCACTGCACCTATTCTCAAGAGTCCAGACTACTCCAAACCGTTCATTGTCCAAACAGATGCTTCTGAGTTGGGTGTGGGAGCTGTTCTATCTCAACTGAATATTGATGGTCATGACCAGCCCATTGCTTTTATAAGTAGAAGGCTAACCCTTAGAGAGAAACGTTGGTCAGCTATTGAGAGGGAGGCCTTTGCTGTGGTTTGGGCCCTGAAGAAGTTGAGGCCATACTTGTTTGGCACTCACTTCAAGATTCAGACAGACCATAAGCCCCTCTTGTGGCTAAATCAGATGAAGGGTGAGAACCCCAAACTTCTTAGGTGGTCTATTTCCCTACAGGGGATGTACTTAACTGTGGAGCACAGACTAGGGACTGACCATGGCAATGCAGATGGTCTCTCCAGGTATTTCCACATAGAACAAGAAGACTCACCTGGTCAAGGTTAGTTTAATGTCCCTAAGTTTGGGGGGGGGTTATGTAGGAGAGTAGGGTCTGCAATCCTATGGTCACCCCAGATCTTTGCTTTTTGCTTCACTGGTTTACGACTTTCCCTGGCTGTGTTCCTGCTAATCAGACCCACAGCCTAGCTGTTCTCTCTCTAAATTGACATCCATGTACCTTAGGTGCATTTACCAATTGGTATTGGGTCACTCTTGTAAGTCCTTGTGCAGTGTACCATAGGTACCCAGGGCATAAGTGAACCCAAGGCCTACCAGGGGCTGCAGCATGTATTATGCCACCTCTGGCTGGCCACCCAAATCTGACACAACTGGCTGATCAAACAGCTGGGGCAAGGTGGTGTAATCACCCTTTGCTTCCTTTGCGTCCGTGGGTGCGACGAGACACGTGGGACCGGCCATCTTGGAGAAACTGCACTTCGCTTCCAGCACGACTTCTGAGGTATCCTCGACCAAGTGCTTTGGGGACTGAGAAGCCCCAGCCCCGAGCAGCTCCTGCACGGAAGACCAGTCCTCCAGCATCCACGAGATCTGCATGGGGCCCCTCTGCCTGTTTGCTGTTCGACACGTTGTCTGGTCACTTGCCGGCTGGCTAGTGGCCTCCTAGACGACGATCCGCGACAACATCACCGCTGGTCTGGTTGCTCCAGAGTGGCCCTTCCTTCCTTCCAAAAGAGAGGCATCCCGGACCCTCCTGGTCCGCACCAGACGTCTTTTCCACTGGGTTGCCTTTGCCAAGGCCTGTTGACGCCGAATCCGGAACCAACACTGCCAACAGCAAGAGCCTGCGTGGGACAGCTCGTGCCTCCATCCTGGTCGTTGAAGACACTACCTGGTCCACATGGCTGCAGAGTCAAGCGTCCACTCTTCACCTGATCGCAACAACAGCCTCTGGTTCCACTCCTGGTTCCACTCCAGTCACTGGCTAGTGACTTTGAACATTGTCCCCTCTGCTTTCAGGTCTTCAGCATCTCTGATCCACCCTTGGATCACACCGGACATCTTCCTCCTGGTCACCTGCAGCATCTTTTCTTTCAGGCTCCATAGACTTCAACGCAGAAACCAGACACGACTTCGCACCTATGCACCCGCAGCCCGTGGGTGAGGTAACAAGAGCCTTTCGGTGCTCAAGGGTAGATTGACTCTCCTAGTGTCCAGTTCCACAGTCGTTTTAGTCCTAACTAGTCAGGATTGTCCGTACTTACCTTTTTCTGGAACTGTACTGTCCATAGACGTTGTTACTCATCTCGCGTGTGAGTTCACACTCTGCACACGCGTTCCGTGGGCCTCCTATTACTTACCTAAAGTTAGGGTAATGTTGTCCCCGCCATCCTACAGCCTCTGGACAGCTCCATTCCTTTAATCGACTTCCTTATACCATTTACTTAGTATATGGTTTGCTGCGCCCCTAGGGCGACATTGTAACTTGTGCAACTTAATGTATTTTTCTTAAGAGTCTTGTCATGTACTTAGCCCTCTGATCTCATAAAGAGTTCAGAGGTGTTTGTTAGTTAATAAATATCTTGTTTATTTTCATAACTACCTGTGTGGTGTCCTTTCATTTGGTATTCAAGGGGTTATATGTGGTAAAACAGCTGGCTTCACATGCCAAAAGAGTTTAGCCTAAGACTGCTTTGTCCATGCTACCATTAGGATAGCTGGTCTATAAGGTTGACTTACAACCAATCACCGTAAGGGTTGTTTGGACTGATACAAGGTGATCACTAGAATTAGTGAGCATCATATATCAGGCCTACTTCTCACATACAACAAATGCTCTACACTGTCCTCTGGTACTGCCCTACTGCTCGACCAAGCTACCACTTTTGAGAGCAGGGTCAGCCCTGACTTTAACCTCTGTTATACCTCTGGGGTTGGTGGTCTCTATACAAACTGTACCTTACTTTGGTCCTGTATACATAGAGCCACTTTCTAACAGTCATTGTTCATGATTCCAGTAGCAATATAAGTTCTAATATTTTCCCGGACAATCCTCCCGATAAGGCATTGTGAGAAGTTGGCCTGATATTCAGTGTTCACTATTCTAGTGATCACTATGCATCAGTCCAAACAACCCTTATGGTGATTGGTTGTAAGTCAACCGATAGACCAGCTATCCTAGTAGCATGGACAAGAGCAGTCGTCGAGCTAAACTCTAGAGGGCGTGTTAAGCCAGCTGTTATACCATCACATATACCCCTTGAACACCAAGTGAAAGGACACCACACAAGTGTTATGAAAATAAACAGTGTATTTATTTAGATCACAACAGCCCTGTACTCTTTATGAGGACAGGGTACTAAGCACACAACAAAACTCGTACGAAAATACTTTAAGTTGCACAATTTACACAAATGCCCGAGGGGCACGGAAAACCATATACTATGGAAGTGGAATGCGAAATTACTAGCAGGTAAGTACTGGACTAATAGGCTTTGGAATCGCTAGGACTACGTTACTGAACCTTCAGATTACTAGTAGGAGGCCTAGGGGACTCGGGTGCAGAGTGTGCACTCTAACGCGGGATGCGGGACAAAGTCTATGGAGGCTAGTAAAAGCAAAGTTAGTGTTCTCGGGCGAACCCGATAAGGTAGGTTGAAAACGAAAGTGGATCTGGACCCTTGGATAGTGAGGCTATGCTGGGGCACCGAAATGCCGAAGTTACCTAGCCCAGGGGCTGCGGCTGCATAGGTCTGAAAAGACGTCGGAAACCTTCGTTGACGAACCAGGAGCCTGAAAGGAGGAGTTGCTGGCAGGCGACCAGTGAAGATTGTTTGATGGATCCAAGCCTGGATCGAAGATGGAAGACACCTGTAAGCAGAGGGGACCAAGTCCTGAATCACTAGCCAGTGATCAGATGGGCACCAGGATGGCACCGGATGGAGTCACCTCGACCAGGTGAGTGGGCGACGCTGGGCTCTGCAGTCTCACGGACCAGGAGGCGTTGTCGGCGACCAGGATGGAGGTGCGAGCTGTCCCACGATGGTTGATGCTGTCGACGTCGCTGGACCCAGGATTGGGGCAACAAGTCTTGGCAAATTGAAGCCCACGCGGTGGACCTAAAATGGCGTCTGGAGTGGACCAGGAGGGTCCGGGGGGCTCCTCTTTTGGAAGGGAGCAGGGGCCAGTCTGGAGCAACCAGACTAGCAGTGGTGATGTCGTTGGTCGTCGTCGGGAAGGCCACAAGCCAGCGGGCTAGTAGCCAGACAACGCGGTGAGCAGCAAAAAGCAAAAGGGCCCCACGCAGATCTCGTGGATGCTGGGGGGCTGGTCTTCGGTGCTGGAGCTGCTCAGGGTCGGGGCTTCTCGGACCCCAAAGCACTCACCAGAGGATCCCTCGGCGGTCGTGCTGGATAGAAGTCGTGCAGTTCTGATGATGGCCGGTCCCTCGAGGTCCCGTCGCACCTACGGTTCTCAGCTTAGCTGTAGAGGTAGGTAGAGGTCAGAGGTGCCAGGGAAGCCGGGTCTCGTCGAGCTGGTCAGTCGGATTCCGGAGGAAGGACGTGCAGCAAACCGCAGAGTTCTTAGATGGTGCCTGCGGGTGCAGGGTGACTACTCCTCAGTCACAAGGGAGAAATCTTAAGAAGAAGTCGAGAGTTCCTTTCGTAGAAAGTAGTTTCTTGATTCAAAGATGATCTAATTTGGAAGGGTCCCGCTCCTGCCTTTATCCTAAAGAAAGGGGTGGGTACGCGACTAGGTCCTGCCCTAGGGGTGGAACCAGGAAGGGGGGTGGTTACACCCCTCTCCCATGCCGGACTTTCCCCAGGCCAGGGGCTGGTGTGCCCCTGGAACTGGTTCTAGCCGGCAGATGCGTAGTGAGCACCGGGGTGCCACTTGCAGTCACCTTCCTGTAAAGCCCTGCCTACCCAGGATACACAAAACCCTGTCTGGGATGGTGCTAGCACCGCCCCTGACAGGAAACCCTTTGTCCAAGCTCCCCTCGCTGGATGGACTCCCAGCTGCAGGGGGTCAGACTTGTGTCTGTGGTGGCAGCATCCATTTTGTGATGCTGAGGCTCGAGTTAACTTTAACCGGGGTTTCACAGTTACATACATGTCGTGTCCCTCTAGAAGGGTGGAATGCTAACCCCGTCGCCAGAATTGGCGAGGGGTTAGTATTCCAATTCGTATGACACCTTACTCGACATGTTTTGATAAAGCGATACCAAAGATAGCATTTAACCACGAGGATTATAATGCACTTAAGAGTATATGGTACGCGTTATCATGGAACAGCTATTAGGACTTGGTTCCGCAAGCTGCAAACGGGCTCAGCTCATGCCAGAGCACCATCTCACACGATTCCAAGCACTCTGCCTTCAGGATTGTCAAGGCCTGCTGTAGGAGTGACTGACAGGAATCTGTGTGTCCATTTTTAGGGTTAGATATAGGTATACTATATCTAAAGCAAAGGGTGATTACACCACCTTGCCCCAGCTGTCGTGCAGCCAGTTGTGTCAGATTTAGATGGCCATCCAGGGGTGGCATAATACATGCTTCAGCCCCTGGTTGGCCCTGGGTACACCTATGCCCTGAGTTACAGGGTCTGATAAGGTGGCCCAGTACCAATTGGATAATGCACCTAAGGTACACGTGTCAATTTAGTGAGAGAACAGCTAGGCTGTGGGTCTGATTAGCAGGCCCACAGCCAGAGAAAGTCGTAAACCAGTGAAACAAAAGCAAAAAAATCTGGGTGATCATAGGATTGCAGACCCTACTCTCCTACAGGCATCATAGGATTGAGTCCATAAATGTGGTTGGTTTACTGGGTAGATACAACCACGCTCTAACGGACATGGCCAAAGAGATCTTGCCGGCGATCCTGGAGGATTGCTGAGCTTCTCTGGTGCAAAAGGAACCTTATTTGGAAGTATGCAATTCTTGCCGGCCTGTATACTACCAATTGCATTGGAAGGGCTGTTGGCACCCATGGCATTCTTAGAAGGCATGCCCGGTTGAAGTCAACTAGATTTTCTGACGATGTGCTTTCAAAATTGATGGATATGCCCTAAGATGGGTCCATACTACACATAATTGCAGACTTGGTGCTGGAAAATTTAAAGTCATTTGAGCCACTATGTTTGATTGGCTTACTGATGTCAGTGTAACAACTTACCCATAAATTCAGAATCTATTCCAGGGGAGTAATGGCAATATCAGCCGTCCAAACCAGTGGTACAGCAGACAATCTTCTCATTTCGTAGCTGGGGACATGGAACTTGCACACCACAGGACAGCAGGGACAACAGTGCTCCAAATCCACCTTCCCTTCTAGCAAGCTGCTTTAGTTCATCCTCAACAACTCCCTTTCCAGATGCTCACAGTGGCTTAAATTCTATCTGCTTTGGACCCAGAAGACTGGATGGTGTCCTTGGATTTTCTTCTGGGAAGCCTATCTGAAAGAAACAGGTTAGTGTTAGATTCCTTACCTTCGAATATCCCCATGCGTCAGACTGGATCCGGAAAGTTTTGCGTAGCAGTACCCCTGCGCGTCGGTAGGCGTCGTCTGCGGCTCCGCGTCCGTCGTCGGCATCGTTGGCGCTGGGATGACGTCGTCGGAGTACTTTGACGCCGCCATCGCGCGCAGATCCGGAAAAGGCAGTACTTCTTAGTCAATTGTTGACTAACTTTTTCGATCTATTTTGGATCCTTTTCGAGTCGATACGACTCTCGGTGCCGATAGGGATGCCCGGGTTCAAACCCTGTGCCGACTGTAACTGCCTGATGTCGGTTACCGACCCCCACAGTGGGTGCCTCTATTGCCTTGGGGCCTGCCATGATGATAAGTCGTGCCCCGACTGCCGGGCCTTGACATTGAAGGTTAGGCGGTAGCAGTCCCGTAAGCGCCTCGAGCTCCGGCAGTTGGCCCGCGCCGTTCACGGTCCCGGTCCAGGAGGAGGTTGAGGGACCGGTCGCAGGGCCTCAGTCATCACAGCTCGGCGAGTCGACACCACTCATCGGGCTCCAAGTCCTCAGGTAAGAGGCACAAGAAGTTGAAGAGACAACACCCCTCTTCCAACTCCAAATCCCCCCCCCCCCCGATGCTCGCGCGATGCGGCCGGGGGTTCGGGCGGCAACGCCCACGCGGCTCCGCGCCCAGCTCCATACCCGCCGGTTCCTGGGCTGAACGCGACGCCGGAGATGATCAGCGCCTTCCTTGTGGCCATGAGGAATCGCTCCCCTCCGACGTGCCCTACAGAGGTGCCTCCGGGCCCCGTGGGTCCTTCTGGGTGCCCTAGCGGGCTGGTTGCTCCGGCCCCGGCGCAGTCGACGACTCTGGTCCGGACGCCGCAGGGCCCCACTGGATCCGGATTCAGGTCGCTGCTGGTCGACCTTACGACCCCTCTGCCGGCGCCGACCCCCAGGGTGTCACCCTCGACGACGTCCCCGGTCCACGACGTCCCCGGTCCCTCCCTCGGTCCGGATCCGACGCCGAGAGAAGAGCAATTCTTCTATGATCCGGCCCCATCCTTTGGACCTGACTATCAGGAGAAGGGGGGGGGCGAAGAGGATTGGTAGGGGTCTGTGGACCCTCTGGCAGGGGAGTGCCAGTCGCATCAGGACTGGGCAGTTGAGCTAGGGGAGGCCAGTGGTCTGGACACTTCGCCCGACACTGGATTTGTTTCCCCTCCTACCGTGTCTACGGAGGAGAGGGCTGCTTACAGCGTGGTGTTGACGAGGGTGGCCAAGGCCTTGGCTCTTGAGCTCCCCGTCGTGGCCGTGAGGACTAACCTCACCGAGGTCCTCAAACTGCAGGCATGCTCTTCGGAGCCTCTACTGCCGTTTAATGAGGCCCTTACTGACGTTATGTTGGGAACCTGGTCCAAGCCCATTGAAGGAGCCCCCCTGTAGATCAGAACGTGGCCAGATGCCACCGCCCGGCCCCGGGCGACCCTAGCTTCCTGTCAACCCACCCCAACCCAGAGAGCCTGGTTATCCAGGCCTCTGATCACATTCCCGACTGCCCCTCCTGATAGGGAATCCAAAAGCTATGACCAGTTCGGTAAGAAGTTGTTCTCCACACTGCTTGCCTTTTGGGCCGTTACACCCACTCTCTGTGGGACGCGGTTGCGGACTTGCTGCCAGACTGCCCGGAGGAGGCCTGGGCAAAACTCGCTCAAGCCCGAGATGCAGCACGGTACTCTACTCTATGTGGGCTGGATACCACGGACTCGCTAGGCAGGGCAATTTCCACGACGGTGGCAGTTCGCCGCCACGCCTGGTTGAGGTCCGCCAACTTCTCGGCTGATGTCCAGAACACACTCATGGACATGCCGTTTGATGGCCGTCGCCTCTTTGGCGACAAGCCAGACAGTGCGCTTGAGCGTTTCAAGGACTCCAGGGCCACGGCCAAGTCCTTGGGCCTGTCTGGCCAGCGCCAGCAAACTTCTGCCTTTCGCTCCTTTTGTGGCCAAGGAAGGGCCCCCCACGTCCTGCCAGCCACGGGCCGCAGACTAACATCCAGCGTGGCAGCGGACATGGTAACCGTCGTGGCAGTGCCAGGGGATAGTGGCATGGCCAGTCCACATCCACCCCCGCAGCATCCGCCCCAAAGCCTTCCTAGTCGGAGCTTTCAGGCCCATTTGACGCCAGTGGGGGCAGGGTTCGCCATCACCTCCTTCACTGGCGCACCATCACATCGGACAGGTAGGTGCTGCAAATCGTCTGAAGGGGCTACTCCCTCCCCTTCGAGGCGACCCCTCCCGCCATGCCACTGCAGTACCACCGCGTGATGAGGTATCACTTGCAACTTCTGCAAGAGGAAATTACGGCCCACTTGGCCAAGGGGCCATCTAGCGCGTTCCTGGTTCAGAAGTAGGGTGTGGTTGTTACTCCCACTACTTTCTGGTTCTCAAGAAGGGCAAATGGGGCATTCGCCCTATCCTAGACCTGCGGAACATCAACAGCTTCCTCTGGAAGGAGAAGTTCAAGATGCTGACTTTGGCTCCGGTCTTAGCTGCCCTGGACCCCGGAGATTGGATGGTAGCATTGGACTTGCAGGATGCATATTTTCACATCCCCTTTTTGCCGGCCCACCGGCGTTACCTGCGGTTCACGGTAGGCCACGAGCACTTTCAGTTTACCGTGCTCCCCTTCGGCCTTACCAGCGCCCCTCCGGTTTTCACGAAAGTGATGGCGGTAGTCGCAGCTCATCTGCGCAGATTAGAGGTGTCAGTCTTCCCCTATCTCGACGACTGGTTGTTGAAGGCGGGCTCGACCCAGACAGTCGTCGGCCACCTCCAGACTACGGCCAACCTCCTGCACCTGCTCGGGTTCTGTAGTAGGGGGATCTCTGTGTATAGTCCTAATCTAGTGAAAAGTCCCGCCCATGTGCGTGGACTCCGGAGCAATCAAAAATAATCTCTTAAAGTGTTGAAAAAAGGCAGAACTGCACAGACACTTAAGAGAGAATTTAAAGACAGATAATGCAGCCTATAACCAGGCTACACTGTCCAGTACTTCAACTAGAAATTCCACCAAAAATCCACAAACAGCAAAGTCTGTCCAGATTTCCCTTGCCTCAGCAGCAAAAACCCTCTGGAATAATAGAGAGGAAGTAATGGACAGACAAGCCCCATAGGCTGCCATTATGTGGCTCAATACAGGATACTGTGCCTTTAAGAGAACTTTCCAGAACTTCACAGTATCCCAGAATGCACTGCAGGTCCCTTTTACTTTCAGTTCTTATTTCCGGCTCCAGCAAGCCGGAAAAAAAGGTTTTTTGGTGATTTTTCACTGCTTTTTCAAAGTTAAGGCCTTTCTAAGTACTTTGGTGCCTTTCTCCTTGGTTTTTGCACTCTGTTTTTTGTCGAATATGCCTGCATTATTCGATAAATGCCCGGAGTGCTCCAGGAAGAAGGCCAAATCAGATCCCCATGAGGTGTGTATCCTCTGCCTTCCATCTTCCCATGTCCCAGAGGAGTGTGTGATCTGTCGAGGCTTCTCTGGCAGGACCCTGAAGGACAGAAAGAAGATCAGGCTTCAGAGCCTCGAAGAAAGAAGAATGAAGGCACAAGGTGGGTCTGGAGGGGCTTCATCTGCCCATGCTGAGGCCTCTGGTGGGCTCCCCAGGGGCAGGAAGACCAGCAAGCGTCCCCATTCTCCGTCTGGATCGATTACACCGACTACGGCGTCGAGAGGGATGACTACGGTCTGTTCCCCGTCGTCGGGGGCGAAACTACGTCGACGCTCGGCGTCGAAGGACCTTACAATGCCACCATCGAAGTCTCCTGTGACTATTTCGTCGTCGTCGAGTGATCAACGTCGAAAGGCCCGGTGTGAGAAGTTGGCCTGATATATGATCACTAGTTCTAGTGATCACCTTGTATCAGTCCAAACAACCCTTATGGTGATTGGTTGTAAGTCAACCTTATAGACCAGCTATCCTAATGGTAGCATGGACAAAGCAGTCTTAGGCTAAACTCTTTTGGCATGTGAAGCCAGCTGTTTTACCACATATAACCCCTTGAATACCAAGTGAAAGGACACCACACAGGTTAGTATGAAAATAAACAATATATTTATTAACTAACATACACCTCTGAACTCTTTGAGATCAGAGGGCTAAGCACATGACAATCTCTTAGAAGAAATACGTTTAAGTTGCACAAATTACAATGGTGCCTTATGGGCACGACAAACCATATACTAAGTAAGTGGAATGTGAAAGTCGATAAAAGGAATGGAGCGGTCCAGAGGCTGTAGGATCGCTGGGACCACGCTATACTAACTCTAGGTAAGTAATAGGAGGCCCACGGAACGCGTGTGCAGAGTGTGAACTCACACGCGAGATGCGTAACAGTGTCTCTTGACAGTACAGTTCAAGTAAAAGGTGAGTACGGACAATCCTGACTATGTAGGACTAAAACGACAATGGAACTGGACACTAGGAGAGTCAAGCTACCCTTGAGCATCGAAATGCTCTTGTTACCTCACCCACAGGCTGCGGGTGCATAGGTGCGAAGTCGTGTCGGGTTCCGGCGTTGATGTCTATGGAGCCTGAAAGAAAAGATGCTGCAGGCGATCAGGAGGAAGATGTCCGGTGTGATACAAGGGTGGATCAGTGAAGAGAAGAACCTGAAAGCAGAGGGGACAATGTTCAAAGTCACTAGCCAGTGACTGGAGTGGAACCAGGAGTGGAACCAGATGTCGTCGTCGCGATCAGGTGAGAGTAGAATAGACACCGCATGAAGATATCCCACGCCGTTCTACCCATGAAGAGAGTACTCGTCTCTCAACACGTGAGTGTCTCTTCTCCTTTGGGTGTAAACTGAGTCTAGGCGATGGAGGCTTGGTCACTAAGCGTAAAAATACTGACCACTAATATTGACATTTGAATGCTACTGCTACGCTGGTTTTATTTGGGGCACCACAATGATGGGATTGTTGTAGAAAGTCTCTATGATATTTTGCCTTGATACTGCACAGTCGCTTGAATATAGCGTTAATTTACCCCTCCATCTGATTATCTTCAAATCTAGGTGGGTTACATTCTTGCACTGGACAATTAAAATATTGCTACCAGGACACTACCACTGGGCAATTAGAATACCAGGATACTGACACAGAGCACTGGCTTTTGCATGCTACATATATGTATCCATATATTTGGTATTTATCGAGTCAGGTCATTATGGGCTATTTGACATGAGTGAGAAGCTAACTATGTGTCAGTGTTTGTTATTAAATGTTTTTGTGTTTTGTCTTTTCTCTTTACTTTCACAGGTTTTTTGCTCCTGTGAATTGCAGTGTGCTGCCACGGCTATCAACCGTGAGTAACACTTTAAAGCAAAGTAACCTTTTCACACTAAGAGCCTCACGGGAGGGTGCGCCTTAGCGCGCGTATTCCACCAGAGGACTAATTTTAAATCACTTTAGGTCCTGACGAATGCTGAGCGACTTCGCGTTATTAGCAGCAGAAACATGTTGACCATCTAATTAAAAAACACAGGTTTCCTAATACAGAACCGCCGCTCGCAGCTGTTCTTGCCTGCCGTGACTGTGCTGTGCTTTGTGTTGCCTGCTCCTGCGGAGGAAAACGGAGTACAAGCGGCACTTGTATTGCTTATTCCTGAGCTGGGACTGCGAGACCCAGGCTTCAGCGCGTGAAGACCGGAGCGCACCTGGTGTCTCTTCCCGCCCCTGCTCCGCCCTGTTTGCTGGCTGCTCGCTCCGCCCTGATCTCTTGCCTCGAGTATTTACAGCTCGCGGCCCCCGCTCCGCGGGAGCCGCTCGCAGCTGTTCTTGCCTGCCGTGACTGTGCTGTGCTTTGTGTTGCCTGCTCCTGCGGAGGAAAACGGAGTAAAAGCGGCACTTGTATTGCTTATTCCTGAGGCTGTTAGACAGGGGCTGGGACTGCGAGACCCAGGCTTCAGCGCGTGAAGACCGGAGCGCACCTGGTGTCTCTTCCCGCCCCTTGCTCCTCCTATTTAGGACACGCCCTCCACGTCAAGCGGGACGCTTGCGGGACGCCGGGCTAAGCCCGGGCAAAGGGCGGGCCCTCTGTGGCCCTCAGTGGCCGAGGTAGGCTGGGCTGGGCCCGGTTATTTTCATCGTTTGTACTATTGTTCTAATAGTGATTGATCCTTTTTCCCACTGGAAATACGCCTGACTGTCTGCGGAAGAAACCACTCATCTACATTGACTGTTAGCTTCCTCTGACTTTATTTTCGGGCTGCCTTAGCCGCATCTCCAGGACAATTATTATCATTGTTGTATATTGCATTACTTTTATTTATTCATTCGGAGGTAATTCATCGTTATAACATAAATTTGTGGTCACATTGTCGAAAATATGTATAAGAAACTTCGCTCTGGAAGGGAAGTGGGTGGTATGCCTAGTGCAAATAAGGAAACTATTCGCACGAGAAACAAATCGGTAAATAATCCCCCCCTTAAGGGTCAATGCCATTTGTATGAGCTCTGGGCTTTGCCCTCCCCTAAGAACGCTAATTTACCTTCTAAAAATGCCGCCTGCGTCTCGCCCCAGGAGGTTCCTACGCAACCTAGTACAGGCCTGGAGCTTTCTTCGTCTCAGCTTGCACTACAATTACCTGTGCCAGTGGTGCCCTCTTCCCCTGTTTTTCTTGAAGGGAATGGGGAAAGCAAACTCTATTCATTGGTACATGAGAGGGAATCTACGAATCCTACATCTAGGTCTCAAACCACGTTGAAGGATAAGTTGGATGGTGATTTATCCGTATTACTTATTGATCATGAACTTTGTGGTCGGTATGTAGATGTAGCGAATAGGGAGTCCTTGGCCCCTAATAAATCCCCCGGGGGTGCTACCCCATCTGGTCTAATGTTGTATAGTAGTACCCCCTCATTGAATGATCAGGATACATCTGACTTGTTAGTCGCTTCTGGGACCCCGGGCCTTAATTTCTCTGGCATCTGCCGTCCATTGGAAGCATGTGAAAAACCTATTTCTGAATCCATGGTTGCTTTGGAACAATTATTAGCCTCTATTTTATCTCTTTTAGGGAAATTTGTTGGAAATTCGGATTGTATTTTGGAATCCGTTACCCAAATACTGAAGACTCTGCTACAAAAGTCACCGGATTTGAGGAATGTTCCCCTCATGACCGAACATGGTCGGCCATGGGGGGAAATAAACGTGGCTTCAGTGGAGCTTGACACGAAAGCTGGGACATTGGTTGCGATACCACATACTGCGGCTATCTCTTTAACTGCAGTGCCGAACTGTATAAATAACTCAGTTCTTGTGATAATGGAGGAAAATAAATCCATTTCTGAACCTAAAGTGGTTCAAGACCTTTTTCCCATCTTCATGTCGGAAAATAAAAAAGATTCTCCCGAGGTTAAAGATGAGGCTAAGGCAAAAAATGTGAAATTTAGAAGCAACAAGGGGAATAGAAGGAAACCAACTCGTAAATATAGGAAGAAAAGGCAGCGTCGGATAATTTTTCAAAATTCAGTCTCTGCACTGGAGAATGAAGTGATTGATCTGGAGCCATCTTCTACTTCTGGAAAGGCAGATATTGATATTGAACGGAATTTACCCATTAGTACCTTTTTTAAGGTAGAAAGTGATTTGTGTCCCCCAATGTCTTTGGAATCCATCTCTCAAAGGGGGAGCCTCCCTATCAGTCTTCCTCAACCACCAATGACTGAAGTTGCTATACAAAATTCATCTGGGTCCCTTAACCCTTTGGCCTCTCCGTTCCGTGTAGCTCCAGGGAATGGAGATTGCCATTTCCCGGATCGTTCTTTAACGACTTTAAACGCTCCACTTGAAACTCTTGTGTTAGACTTCTTACCTTTATTCGACGTTGACTTGCCTTTAAACAGAGCTTGGCTTCTTAAGCGCTTTAGTGAGATTGATAGTCTACATCATATCCAAACTAGGGATATTGAATTAGTCTCCCTGTTTGGTGAAGCCAATGTAACGAGTATAAGGGTGAAATTTTATTCTCCTATTATTGTAAATCTGATACTTCAGCAAGCTGAGAACTTCCAACGTATAGGCATTGATATTCTCCCGATCTTTAACCTTGGAAATAAAAACTCGGCGTTTGGGGAGGTACCCAGAAGGGAGGAACAAAATGGGGTAGCCTCCTCTTTTAGGGACCTGAAGATCTGGGTAGCTAAGGGAAAACGCTTGGTTTCACAAGTGAAGCCTCTTCCGCTGACTCAGAACTCCTCTCTGGTAGAGGACAATAATCAGTGGAACTGGCTGCAAAGTGCCTTATCCACTAAATCAAAAGATGATCCAAGATTGTTCCGGCACCTTTAACACCCCACTAAATATTATCTCCTGGAATGCTGCAGGGATTCACAGTAGCCCTGAGAAGTTTGAGTTGCTTTTTTCTCTAGGAGCAAATGTGATCTGCCTACAGGAAACGTGGTGTATTGATACGCTGAAGGTCTCTAAGGATTACTATGTTCTGGAAGTTCCCGCCGTCCCCTTTAAGAAAGGCCATGCCAGGGGAGGGATTGCTTGCCTATTATCTAATAAATTACATTGGAAATTCAGCCATTACATGGATCCTAGTAAATTGTTCCATGCTATAACTATCGACAATTTGTTTAATAATGGGATAAAATCCCCTATTGTAATTGTGAATGTGTATATTCCTCCGGAAGAGTGTTTTAATGCGCTTTTAAAGCAGGTATTTCGATACATTGACCTAATCAAAAATGTCCCATCCCCCCCGGACATTTTGTTGGTAGGAGACCTGAATTGTAAAATTTCTAATTTTAGCCTGAATTTATTTAGGAATAAACCTAAAGAAGAGGCGTATTTTGTTCCGCAGGCACTCTTCCCTGATAAATTAGTGACAAATAAAAGAGGGAAGATCCTGCTAAATGAATTAGAGGCCGTCGATGGACTTATATTAAATGGGAGATTTCCGTCTGACGTGCCTGCAAAATTTACTCACAAGTCTCCGTTTGGGTCCTCCATCTTGGATTATGTTATTTCAGACTATGGTTTGTTTCCTCTTGTTCAGGATATTAAGATAATATTTACTCCTTTGAGCGACCATAGTATATTGCTTGTTACTATTTCCTTAAAGCCTCTGACAATGGCACCTTGGTCTCTTAGGGGTAGTGATGTCGCCTTCCACGCTTCCTCGGGAAGGTGCTATTGGAATCCCACCGCCATTAGTGGGGTACAGGATTTTCTAGACGAGACCCTACTAATCTTAAATGAGTGGCATGGGAATGAAATAGCATATTTTGAAGAATTTGTACGTAGTATTACTTCTTATGCCAAAAAACATTTTCGACCAAGAAATAGGGTAGCGGTCCCGAGTATACTGCGTTGCCTGAATAAGGAAATAAACAAACTGGTTCGCAAACAATATCTTGATAGTCATGGATCGTGGTAAAGAAATATCAAGGTTAAAAAGAAAGAGAAGCAGAGTCCAGTTAAAATTAAAAAAAGTAAGGGAGGACAATGTATGGATTAATTTGAGGGAATCGATGGTCCATGGTAGGACTAGAGATTTTTGGACAATAATTGGTAAGGGGTGTGGGTCTAGACTAGGCCCCTCCCCTATCCCTATAGCGGAAGAGGATTGGATATCTTATATTCGGGAACTCTATGCAGGGAATGGGATTTTAAGTGACGATATTGACACCAATGTTAATTTAGGCAATGATATCGCCATCAGTGTTACTCCCCTGGGTCCTACTAACTACCCCGTTGAGAAGGAAATTGAGATGGCGATAAAAAGCATGCGGGTCTCCGGGGCAATGGGACCCGATGAACTCCCTATGACGGTCCTGAAATCTGATCCTGTAAGGTGGAGTAAAATTCTGTTTCCCCTGTTCAAAGCATGTTTTATGACGAAAATGGTCCCTGATTCGTGGAGGGGTAGTATCCTGGTCCCTATTTTTAAGAAGGGAGTTAGGGACAGCCCCAGTAATTATCGTCTGATTGCTCTCCTCGACTCCATCGGAACAGTGTTTGCGAAATGTTTACTAAAAGCCCTCTCCGGTTCGGTAGAGGAGAATAATATTCTGCCGCTAGAACAGACTGGTTTTCGTAGGGACCACGGTACGTTAGACAACCTTACCGCCCTTCATGTGGTTACTGAGAATTATGTTCAGGTGAGAGGTGGGGTGGTGTATGCTGCCTTTATCGATTTCTCCACAGCGTTCGATAAAGTGGACCGCGGAACGCTGTGGAGAAAATTGGCAGTGCTTGGTCTTCCATCCTATCTATTGGAGCTGGTGCGGGCTCTACATACAGAGACCTGGTGTAGGGTGTTGATGGGGGGCGAAAGGGGTTTATCGGATATAATTCCTTCTTTGAATGGCCTTAAGCAAGGTTGTTTGTTGGCCCCCCTTTTGTTTTCCCTGTACACGGTGGACCTTCCCGCTGCCCTTTCTTCTAGTGAGGGCATTGCCCCGGTGCTCGGGGGGTCCCCTATATCTTGCCTGATGTACGCCGATGATGTTCTTATTTTTGATTTATCCCCTAAAGGACTTGCAAATCGGCTAAATGCGCTTCATATGTTTGCTGTGTCACATCATATGAAGATCAACATCACTAAAAGTAAAGTTATGTGTATAGCTGGTAAGAAGAGGTGCCGCTCTGTTAATTTTGGTTGGTTTATAGGGGGCCAAAAACTTGAGGTGGTAAAGTCCTATACTTTTTTGGGGAAAATTATCATGGCTAATTTGAGTGAGAAACTCCACATAGAGCATTGTACACGCAAAGCTATTGCCCACGGCAAAGGTCTAAACTCTCTTTACCGTGCAACGGGGAAACGGCACTTTCCGATTTTATTGGAAGTGTATAGATCTAAAATCCCCGCAACAATATTGTATGGTATTGAACTTATAGATGTGAAAAAGTGGGACTTTTGCCATAAGATAGAGGGTAAACTCCTAAGATCTCTCTCTTCCCTAAACACCGCGTGCCCTTTAGCTGCCTGTAGGCTGGATTTCGGCCTTAGGAGTAGCTGGGTACAGGGACTATCGGCCCTTGTTAGATGGGTGGCCTGCCTTGCAAGAGCTGAGGTAGGGACAATGAGAGCTATCCTTAAAAGTGAATTATTGGGTAATTTTAATGAGTTTTCTCAACTTGTGCGTAATTTTAGAAAAGCTGTAATCCTCCTAAAATTAGATGAAACTGCTTTGTTTTTGTATTCTTCTTTACAGTTAAAATTTGTTTTAAAAGCAGCTTCATGGGACTTGTGTTTCCAGACGGATAAAAAAGTAATTTGTGGAAAAAGGAAGGTAGATCATCTCCTTGATTCCTATCTGTGGAAACTCCCTCAACCCTATGTAAGATGGAACCTACCACATGGTATCCGTAGATTTTGGTTTCTTTTACGTTATGATTTATTACCGTTAAACCGACTGTTATCTAAATGGAATGGCTCCTCTCCTATGTGTAATTTTTGTAAAGTAAATATCCAGGACTGTATGCAGTTGTTGCTGATTTGCCCCGCGCTTCGTAAATTGCGCTTTAGATGGATAAAAGTTATCTGTCTAGATCTTGGCATTGTCACTTTGAACGATTTCCTGTTTGCACTTTATTGCCCTCCCAATGAAATGTTCTGCTTTCATATTTTTAACTTTTTTAAAGGGTTTTAGCTATTTATTAATATGTCTCTGGAGATGTATCTTGACTGTCCGACTTATGTAGTTTTTGATCTATATGTCGGTCTCGTATTAACCTTAGGATGTTTTAAGGATATATATGTAACTGTTGCGTTGTAATTGTTGTGTGTTAAATTCTGTATATTTTATGTGGCCCTCTTTGAGAGCCAAAACATAATAAATAAAATTGAAATAATACAGAACCGAGTTTGTCCGCTTAGCACTGATTTTAACTCGATACGGGTTGGCCTTTATTAAAATTGTATGCAGGTTTCAACCGTGTACTTTTTAACCTTACACTCACAGTTGCACTCACATATTGTTTAGGACACTGTTGCACACACCACCATCCTGCTCCACTGTAATTCAGGCGTTGTAGCACGCTGGGGTGGCATTCGGCCGCCCCAGCGGGGACCCTATGATGAAGCATGTCACCAACTAGTGGTGAGTGAGGGTCCTTTTAAAAAGAGAAAGACTTATCTTTCCCTTTCTTATAATTGCACTAGGGCTATGGTTGCCTGTTTTAGGTATTTCCTAACTATGGTTTGCCTTTAGGGATATAAACAAAACACACAAAAATAATCTCCCCTTTTCTTTCCCCTTGTTCTTTATTTTGTCACTGGATCACTCCTTAGTTGTTTATTATATACTGACAGGGTATAGGAGTGTCCACTCATACCCTCACTCTCTAGTTGATTTAACTTACTCCTACAGATGGTCTAGATTTGTCAAATGGTGTGGAGGGGTCCAATGATCCTTTAAAGGCCCACTTGTCAGATGTTCTTCAATTTTCACTTTTCTTGGCTCAGCAGGGTTGTGCCGTGGCCACTGTTAAGGGCTATTTGTCGGCTTTATCTGTGTTTCTTTGTTTGCTGGATCAGCGGTCTTTGTTTAAATTCCCCATTGTTTTGAGATTTATTAAGGGCCTTACCAATAGGTTTCCGCCTTCCCCCTTTGTTATGCCTCAATGGGATTTAAATCTTGTTTTTAATTTCTTGATGGATTCCCCGTTGGAACCCTTACATAGTTGTCCTTTGAGACTCCTGTCTTTTAAAACAGTCTTTCTTGTGGCTATTACCTCATCCAGGAGGGTGGGTGAGCTTCAGGCTCTCATTTCAAAACCCCGTTTTTGACCATTCATTCTGAAAGGATGGTCCTCAGGACCAGGGCTGCTTTTCTGCCAAAGGTTGTTACTCCCTTTCATATAGGGTAGTCCATTACACTTCCTGCATTCTATCCTTCACATCGCCCTTCCAAGGATGAGGAGAGACTTCACCACCTGGATCCTAAAAGAGTGGTTAGCTTTTATTTGGAAAGGACTAAAGGCTTGAGATTAGATGCTCAGCTTTTTGTGGGCTACATTGGACGCATGAAGGGCATGGCTGTGCACAAGCGCACTCTATCCAGATGGATCATCTTGTGCATCAAGATCTGCTATGCCCTGGCCAACAAGGAGCCGCCTGAAGGTATCAGACGTCATTCCACCAGAGCCAAGTCATCCACCTCTGCTTTGGCCATAAGTGTTCCTGTAGTGAACATTTATAAGGCTGCAACTTGGTCTTCACTCCACACTTTCGCAAAGCATTATTGCTTGGATTCCGAAGTGAGGAGGTACGGTCACTTTGCGCGCTCTGTCCTGCAGGGCTTTTTGGTATAAAAAGGGTGGACACCCTCCTCCACTAGTGGGACTGCTGTGGGATTCTATTGAAAAGGTGAGAAATCCACAGGCAGATGTATCCATCAGAAGAACAAGTCGGTAACGCTTTTTCTGGTGGATACAATATGTGCCTGTGGATTCCTCTCTGACCCTCCCTCCTCCCCAATGTCCACCCTTGTATACCTTAAACGTGGCATTATTTAACACGTTTATTTTGTACTGTTTCTTCTATCTGCCTTTGACTGGGTTATAGGAAATGCTCTTATTATTGGCTTTCCTTATTAATTTTGCACTGTGTATTTGTATGAATTTTGTGTACTGTGTATACTTTGAATCTGGTATCGGTCCACCCATTCGCCTCGGAAGCACAGAAAAAATGGGTGGAACTGACGTCATCACACCGACGAGGCTCTCTTATGGCTCCAGTGACGTCATACGAAGTAGTTAGCGGAGCCATGGCATTGTGAGGACCTCGTCGGTGTGGAGAGCTAGGATAAAGTTTACGCGGAATTCTGGCTCCGGGGATATTCAAAAAAGTGAGGAATCCACAGGCAGATACTGAATCCACCAGAAAGGGTTACCAAAGGTAATTAAATTGTTGATCTGCCTCCTCCCTAAACTGTTATGTCTTGTACTTAGGTACTCTCCAGGTTGGATACTGGGGTACCCGTGTCAGTCCCTAATATATGGTACCCATGTACCTAGGGCATAGGTAGCCCATAGGCAGCCCATTGGCTGAAGCATGTATTATGCCACCCATGAGAGCCATGCAAAATGGAAACTGCAGGCCTGCAATTGCAGCCTGTGTAAGATGGTGCATGCACCTCTCACTTTAGATAGAGGTTTACTACATCTCTATATATATATATATGTCTCTGCACTTAAAACCTATAAGTCACCCCTATAGCAGGCCTTAACAATCCTGAAGGCAGGATGCTTGGTTCGAAGTGAAACTGGTGCCACTGCATGAGAAGGACACCCCTGCAGCCTACGGAGTCCCTTCTCCCGGGTTGTCAGTGTATCAGCCATTTACGACATATAGAGTGGCATTATGCGACCGCATGATGACCAACTCTAAAACCGCTGAAAGTAACGCTATCGTGTTTGGTGTCAAACATTGTGGAATCATACCTCCACACCGATAACTGGTGTGGGAGTTATGATTCCAGCCCTCAGAAGCGAGCTTTGTTCGGTCCCTGGTGTTCCTGGTACTAGCCTTCTAGTCCCAAGCAGTACAAAATGGTTGATGCTGACCAGACACACATTTCTGCCCTCCTCCTGCTGAGCCAAGCTCGAGCAGAGGAAGGTGGAACAATAGGCATCCTATCACCGGGAGGTGTGACCACCTACCAGACAGGATTTAGTGTATTAGAGCTTGGTGGGTGGGCTTGCCAGCGACCGAGAGTCCGCATAAGAGGCTCGTTGGCTTCTGCTCTGGTGCAAAACTGGACAAAGGACATGGGAGTAACCTCCCCACAGTCCAATCCTCCCCTGGGAGGGTCCCCTAAATCTTTCCAACCCTCTCCCGTGGGTACAAAAGGGCTTACCTGCCTGTAGGACCCTAGATCCGATCTGAATTTGTTTTTGAATTTAAAGCTATTTGTTGAGCGCTCGTATACCTAGCCTGTGAGAACAAGAATGTTTTCAAAGTACTGCGAAACTCCAAGTAAGATGCTGCCGTTCTAATGGAGAGAGGTAGAGAGTTCCAGAACAGAGGGGCGAGAACAGAGAACTTAGAGCCTCCCATTCTACTTTTCCTGAACCGGGGCACCACCAAGAGGAACAAGATGTGGACAAGGTTCTGAACCAGAAACCATTAAACTTCGACCGTCTGGACTTCGCTGGACTTTGTTTGGGCCCGACTTTGTCTCCCACTCCGTCCAAAGCATCGTCGGTGCCCTTCCCCCAAGGACTCCAAAGGCTCCAGCAACATAGGAGGTGGGTTTCCAAGTCCCCAGAGGTCCGAGCTGCCCTCTAACTAAGTTTGAGGTCAGAATCCCTTGTGGGGGCTGCAATACCCTTACCCCTGTGCACCGCGTTCATTTGCAAGTGCATATGCTTGTTGGCGTATCCCGAACAAGTGCACTGGGCTCAGTGTAGCCCCAACCTCTGGCACCAATTCCTACAAAAAACTCCGGCCTCCTCGCACAGAGTGCTCGGTGGGCTGCTGCTTTTGTGAAACTGCTCGAGGTCCCCTCGTGACTCCTGTGCCTCTAACCTGTGGGTCCTCTTGAGGGTCAACACTGCTTTTCTTGGGCTCCTCTGGTTGTTTCAGGCCTACCCTGACTCCCCTGCGTTTGGTGAGTCTCCTGGACATTGATGGTCTGAACCATAACCTTTCTTGACCTTCGTGTGTTTCAGTTGCCAAGGCTTGTTGGTGCTCCAGCCGGACTCCGACCCCTCAGCATTCGACATCCTTCGTCGGACAGCTCGCATCCGGCTACTGGTCTCTGTGGCTGCTGAGTCCGGAACCCCCCTTAACGCACCTGACCTCTGTGGTCATTTGCCTTCCGAGCCCCTAGTCACTCCTAAGTGACCCAGACTCTATCCCCTCTGCTTTCAGGTACTTTTCACCAAGAATCCACCTTTGGATTCCATCGAACACTTTTCTCCTTCCCGGCAGTGGCTCTTCTTCGAAGTCCTACATAGAGATAGACTGCGGTTTCCGACACCACTTCAGACCTATGCACCTGGCTTCCCTGGAATACGTAACTTTGGTACTACGGTATCCACGGTGGAGTGGCTCAGCTCCCCAACCTCCTAACTTCCATAGGGTTTCTTCGAAGTCCATTAGAAAGGGTCCTTAAACTTTAAAACTGAAACTGCGACTCTCCCATAGAATTTTGGGGAACGCTCGGTCGTGTAACCACACTGCACCCGTCCTCCGTGGGGTCCCTACTTACTCACCTTGGGTGGTTCATTAGGGTCCCAGCGATTCTACATCCTCTAGACACTATCTTGACTCAAGTCGTGGTTCTCATACCACTATTTTAGTATATGGCCTGGTCTCTCCCTGGAGCCTTCTGTATATTAGTGCTATTTACAATTGTTTCTATGCTACGGTATTGTGTGCTTTGTGATTATCTGTGTGTAGCAGATACTGTGTACTACAAGAGGGTTATGGTAATAAATACATATTTTTATAATTACTGTGTGGTTCTCCTTTCATTTAACCAATACTATAAGGTTGCATTCTGGTGAAACAAGCTGCTTAACCTGTTTGCCGACACGAGCACTACCTCCCTGGTGCTGCGCACGACCGGTGGCCGACGCAGCCCCGCCTACCGACTAGAACGCCCGCACTGCGGCGGAATTTGCGCAGCGGTAAACGGGTTAACATTCCTTCAAGACTAATCAACAGCTCTTGGATAGCTTTCTAAGGTTATCTTTGACCTCTCAAGTCACCATTAGGGTTGTTTGGACTGGTGCAAGGTGTCCACTTTAGCTAGTGGACAGCATATACCAGGCCAACGTCTTAGTGCACCTTGAGTGCCAACCTGAACCTTGATTCTACCCCCCCAAAACTCCATTCCTAAAACCGTTTACTTGCCTGTAAACTTAGCACTTTGTTTTTCTCCATAAGACTGTATGTTAGGTTTTTGCTGGAAATTCAGCTAAGTGTTAAACTGTATTGTACTGCAACAAAAGTAGCTTAGTGCTTTTAAGTTACCCGTTTGCTGATATCTTGTGTTGTTCAAACTGTGTTAGTAGTCTGTTTCATACCAATCTAGAAAAAGTAATTTCAAGAGGTTTTGAACAGTTTACAACTCGTTTACTTCACTGCAAAAGTAATCTGTGCCTGCAAAACCAGTGCTCACTGTATTTTTAAAAGTAACATTAAATGAAGTGCAACTTACCTGCTACTAAGTAAATCTTGGTTCTAGAAATAAAATAACAAAATAACTTTTCATACAAACAGTTGGTCTGAATTCAGTATTTGACTCTGTGACATTTTGTGCTTGAGTTTGTACAACAAATGCTACACAATACCCTCCCCCCCCCTGATTAGCATGACTGCTCAACCACACTACCCAAAAAGACAGTAAGGTATTATGTACTTTAGCCTCTGCTATACCTCTGAGGATCCACTGGACTCTGCGCACACTATACCTTACTTTGTTATAGTATATACAGAGCCAGCTACCTACAGTGGGTAACAATCTTGTCAACAAAACAAACTGCTGAATGTTGTGTAGTGTTTGAAAGTTTTAAAGGTTTTTTTCATGCCGTCTTACTTTTTTCTGTTTACTTGTAGGTTCTTTCTGACCTGAAGGCTGACAACCAGAGGCTGAAAGATGAAAATGCCGCTTTGATACGTGTTATTAGCAAACTGTCTAAGTGAGGAGCCCACATGTGACAAAGGGATTTTGTTAACCAGAGTGGAGCTGAGTGGCTTATGAGTCATGGGTCATGGCTTGCGTTCAGAGGATCCTTAAATGCGTTCCTCCAGCTGCCCCCATTGTCTACAACCCGTCTGACTTGTATGGTAGCCACAGCAGTGGACAAGTGGTACCATATGTACGAGGTGGCCATTGATGGCCCTGGCATGGTGTCACAGGCACGACTACGGTGTGCTCACCATGGAGGCCATACAGAACCTAGGATTCTTACCAATGGATGGATGAAAAGGACAATATATGTTCACTATATAGTTTTATATTCGTTTTCTCTTTATTTTATACAAATATATATTAATATACACAAACTTGAATGGAGGGCTGCTGTATCTAAATCTGCCTCCCTTTTCAGAGTTTTCAAACTCCATAATTTCTTTTGGTGCACTGTAAGTAGGTTATGAAAGCAAAAGCAGCAATTGGGCAGTCATTATATTATACTCAGATTGTTTTGAGCTGATGCCCCTCCCGCTACTTCCTAACCCAAAGGAAGAGCTCCTCATATCTTTGTTTGAGAAGCGATCAGTAGCGTTCTACCCTGTGGGATTGGAGAAGTCGAATGGGTCATACTCCACCCAGAGCGCACTCCAAAGTTTAATGAGCCACAGGTTCCCGCTTTGTCAGAGCACTCTTTATAACTCAAGCTTCCACAGGTCACATTCAAGTATTCTGCTTTGGTACCTTGCCTTCAAGACCAGGGAATAGCTGCTAACATACGCTGCTGAAGTTGGGACAGCTCTAATTTAAGCTAAGAGCACGGATTCACATTCTGAACGGATTCCTAAGCCTGCGTATTTGTAGGATTTAACCTCTATGACCAAGCTCACCACTAAGCGCACACACTGGTCTGCTTTTACGACCTCACCAATAGACATTCTTGCCTCTCCATTGTGGTGATTTGATGGGTTGCAGCGGTTCGTGGTCATTCATCTGATACCCCCTCTATAGGCTTTGACAGTGCAGCAAAAATCTACTACTTTTTCTCTATTCTTTACTGCTATAGAAGCGAGCATCTCTAATGTATATTTGACCGTAGTGGCTGTGAAAATAGGGCCAAATATGAGCTGCATGCTGTGAACAATTTTTGCCAAAAGAAGAGTGATGGAGAGGGTGAACAGCTTTCTTCCCCAGTGCTCTCCTTGTATATAACTGTATTTAGAGCTTTGTGCCGGTTTCTAACATGCATTTGCTTAATAGGTTTGTTTATCCTCTGTGTGCACTTCCTGTGTCCTCGCCACTAGTCCTTTGTCAAGGTTTTGTAGTCCTAACATGAAGCAGCGTTATGTCCCCAGTTGACGATAACATAGCGCATAACGGAAGGAGACTACAGATGCACACCAGCGAGCAGCCTGCCTTAATCCCTGTATTAACTGGTGGGCATGTCCAAATGTTGCCTCATCGATAAGTTGCACGGAGATCCTAAATTATAACCTAAGCTTGGTTGTTGGCAGTTTTTGCTGAGTAGTTATTCTTTGTTTGCAAGTTACCACAGTTTGATGAACATCTGCTTGTTCTAACTCGACTGTCTCATTGGAAGGTTTGTTTCTACTTCAACTTTAGCTAATGAAGCTTCACTGTGTGAAGCATGTGACTGAAGAGGGACTGAAGTGTCAGTTGTTCCATTCTACTCCTGACTTGGAACAGATCTGGACCCAGACAGTTCAATCCGATAAAGATAAGCGCATCCGTTTTCACAAGAGTGAATGAGAAAATTACCTCAACTGATGGTCCCAATGACAAAGTAGTGTAGGAACTTCAAATACCAGTGGAGCAGTTTGCTAAAACCAAAGCACAAGGCTGACTTAATGACGTTTTGTACCCGACTTAAAGACCAAGTGTGCGTTTGGTTAATGTGCAGCCTTGTACTTAGTAACTTTAGCAGATGTTTTGAATTGTCATCCTCTCAGTTATGTCTTATTAAATTGGCACACACTGCAAGTAATTTCGCTTTGCCCTCCCACCTCTAAACCCTCTGTCACATTTCTGCTGCCAGTGGTGCACTGATTTGAATTCCTTTTTTGTTGTGAGCACTTTTCTGTCTGTGCCTAACTTGTTGACGCCGAACAGTTGAAATGTGAATTTTTGTTTACCTTGCTCTACCCAATCCAAATCTTTCCGTATGTCTATTTATTTGTTTTTCTATACAGCCATTAAAGTGGAGTCAGTACTCCTAAGAGATAGTGTATGAAAGCGGAGGCTGATTGGAACCTGCCTGTTATGAATTGGCAGACGGCTCGGAATAAGCAAATAACTAACTGGCTCATTCCTCAGCAGTATTTGTGTAGAAGTTGTTACATACCATGAACAACAGTTCTGCTTCAATCATTGTTCACTAAGGGTCTTTGTCACCTTTCTGCATCCAGTATAATTTAAACTAAGCATGGCGCTCTACTGTCGCATCTGAGGAGATGCTTCTTGTTTCCTTCATTACAAGCTGGTTCCATGGTTCAAAAATAGAGGAATGATGGAGTCTGGGTTTGATGGAAGCTGCCAACATTTCATGGTTTTGCCTCTTCTCAAAGCCTTGGATGAAAAACTGTGTTGGAAGTCTAACTTTGCTGTTGTCACATATAACCCTTGTGTGCACAGATCGGCCAATAATCAAACTGTTATTTGTAACTGTCACAAAATCACCTGTTTTCTTTTATTTATGGTGTCTTGTGCTGAAATTCTTAGTTGGGAAGATCTGCTAGATGAGTTTCACTCGTATTTGTAATAGCAGCCACCGATTCCCGTTCTCCTGTTAATGCCTATACCCCATTCCACCAAAGATAAGTAAAGGATCAGTGGTCACCAATTAAAAATAGCACTAATTACGACCAAATGGTAATTTAATATGAACAGAAACAAGGTTGCATAATAAGTGCCAGTGAGAACGTGCTCCATTAAGCATGATCATTGAGTGAATAAGCTGATCAGTGTGCGTATCATAAAATCAAGTATAGAACAGCACTTTAAGTCCATTAGAAATATTCATAGAGGGCCAGTGGCAGAAGTCAACTAGGATCATCAGGACTGTACGGCTAGGCAGCCAGAGAGAAAGATCAAAGTGAAATGAGGGCATGAATGAGTAACTATAGGAAGGCATGGGTGTTTACTAGAGGTGTGCTGGGAGCTGAGGTAGTGTCCCTGAGATGTCTGGAGCCGGGCCCAAAATATTGAAAGATCAGACGGCCTGGGAATGCAGGGGCAGGGAGTAGTGCCCAGAATTGCCAATGCGCTGCAGCCCACTCAGAAAACGCTGAATTGCTGAGTGGTAGTTAGTCCATGTCCTGCTTCTTCCCGGTTTTGGAGCTGGACACCAGCAACCTCTCAGACATTGTTTTTCGACTCACTGGCGTACTTATTTGGCAACTTTGGGCACTGCGAGCGGCCTCCGCAGTCCCAGGCCATCGGGCACTTCAAATAGTTTTGGCCCAGCTCCAGACACTTCAGGCAACACCCTCTCTGGTCTATGCTCCTGACTCACACCCAGCCGGCTTCCATGACTTTGTATTCCTACTCATGCTGTGCCCTTTGATTCCACTTTGATGTTTCTCTCTGGCTCTCTTTCCCTAGAGTCCTGATGATGACCCCACAGTTCAGAAGAGCATTGAAACATCATTGACTTGTCACTGACCCTATATGAATATTTCCAGTGAAGTCAAACAGGCATTCTGTTCTTGATTTTGATACACGCACTGATCACTTTATTCATGCTTGTATCACATTTAAGAGGGCTCCGAGCATGGTCTCACTGGCACTCACTTTCATCAGATTCTTGTTTGTGTTCATATTAAATGACCATTTGGTTGTAATTGCTGTTATTTTATATTAAGGGCCACTGTTCCTTTACTTATCTTGTCGCCCCAGATCCCAATTGATCCTCTGGTTCCCCTTGTGCCGTAATACAACCGCCTCACCTAAGGGCATGCCCTCCCAATTCTGCCATATTGTATGAGTAACTCCACACCTTCCATTTTAGTTGTTTTAGGTTTCTTATCTCAAAGAACCTATGCACAATGATCTTGTATTGCTAATTTTTGCCATTGGTGCCACCGGATACTGTTCATCAAACCCACACGTTCGTGCCCAGCTTGGGACTGACCTGTGCTCAGTTGGAGTTTCCCCTAGTCTAAAAACAGCTTATGCGCCAACACAAACTTAAAACTAGGGGCATGGGGGAGCAGTTTTGATTTTTAGTTTTAAGAATGTGCCTCTTTCTATTTGAGTGTCACTGTCCCATAGTCTGCAGTTGGTGAAGACCCTGGTTTACAAATGGAAAGTTGAGTGGGTCTGGTAGGCTCAGGCAGAGTGTATGCCAGTTGGCTCACCTCACCTTTTGACCCCAGCGCACCTACCTCTGTGCCACCCAAACCACACATTACTGCCATGAATCTCTGTTAACTATGCCATGCTAACACAAGTACAGAAAAGCGCAAGTAAACCATTTCAGAGCGACTGAATATATTTGTATATAGGGAACTTATTTTATATACATACATTGTGTCGCAATGTGCAATATGCATGGATTTGTTCTTGTTTCCAGAGGGAAAAAATAAAATATATATAGTGTATTTGTTACAGCAGCTCAGCTGCAATTTCCTTAAAACACATGGCCAGAGATGTGTAAAAAGAGAAACTCAAAATCCATGCTAGTTCTTGTTGAAATGTTTGTATTTGATCATTGTGAGGCATTTGTTTTTTTAACAGCTTACTGTACAGTATATGTGAGAGTGGGACGACAGTTCCTTAAAGACTGTTATTCAGGTGTAACATAGCCAGAAAGCCAACAAGAACAATGTGTGTTGGCATGACTGGGAATGGCCATGTTGCTTGATAGACTTGAACAGCAACTGCTGTACAAAGACGGACTGTTTACTCCGGCAAGGTGTGATTGTGTAAAAAGGGTGTGACTGCACCGAGAACTAAAAGGGCTAATCCAGGTCTTGTTGCCATATCCACCTCCCCTTACTCGCTTGTGCAAAGATGCTAGTTTAAACCTTGACGAAAGTGAATGTTCACCATCAATTTAATGTTCTCACTCCTACTTGTAAAGTTCTTTGTGCTTTTCCCCCAGGCACTTAATTTTCCTTTTAAAATATGCCATAATAAAGTTTTATGAGTATTTTATTAACACCGGAGTTTCTGCTTCATATCTTTGATCAGGAATTCATGAATTGAGAATAATTCTAACTTGCTTTAATTTTGTCATGCAATTCAGATGGCGGGAATGAGATGAAATAAATGAAGTGGAGCGTTTTTTTATCCCAGGGGCGTATACTCTCCTAAATCAAAGATGAAGTAAGTTATTTATCTGAAAGAGACGATTAGTTATAGATTCCTTACTTTCGAATTACCCCCAAGCGTCAGACTGGATCTGGAGAATTTTTTCTTCAGCAATACCCATGTTCGTCCGTAGTTGTCAGTCGACTTAGTGTCCGTTGTTTTGTGGTCGCTGTGATGCCGTCTCGGTGCCTACTTAGACACCCCCCCCCCCCTGTGTGCTGAAGCCAGTTCTTTCGTTTTCCGCGGCAGCCTAACACAGATCCGGGGAGAGCTTGCCCCATAGTCACTTTTTGACTAAACGTTTTTCGACTTTTGACGTGATTTTTCGAGTCATCGACTCCTGGTGCGCGAGGGATATCCCATCGTTGGACCAGCTTCAAGCCTTGCGACTCCTGTCACAAGCTGATGTCTGACAGACCCGCACCTCGTGTGCCTTGAGCGCGACCACGACCCAAAGTCGTGCTCCGACTGTCGGGCCATGAATTCGAAGCCTTTGCGGGAGTGGTCCCGAAAGCTTTTGGAGGCCCGGCAGTCGGTTCCACGTCACTCGTACTCAAGGGGAAGATCTTGAGACCGGTCGTGGAGTTACCACACCTCGTCCAAGTCTTCGCACTCCTCGGGTAAATCTAAGCTCAAGAGAAGGCGAAGAAGCACCGTCTCTCTTCACCTTCTCCCCATCGGTCGGCTGACAAGACACCGGATCCGGAGCATCGTCGCTCTAAGGCTTCATCTTCAGTGCCGGACTCAGGGACGACTTGGTGCCTTCCCCTGTTTGCGGGTGCCGGCATCCCCTGCCCAGCTTCATACATTATATGAAGCCCTCCACAGTGTGTATGGGCAGCCCAATTCCACTTGCGTGCCTACGGGGGCCCCGTGGAGCCGGTAGGCCTGGATCCAGATCGGTGATGGTCGACCTCACTTGTACTTCCCCGGCGACGACCCCCCCCCAGGTGCCGGCCGTGCCCTCGGCCGGCGCCGCCCCCATCCTGATCCCCAAGATGGACCCAGAGCCAGACCGACGACGGAACCAGGGTCAGAGGCAGATCCCTCACCCTTCCCCAACCTGACCTCAGTGGTGGCCAATGCATCACTACTGCAATGGAGCGACCCACCTGGAAGAGGCAGAGATCAGAGGAGTCTGGTCTCTGGCGGAGTCCGAACTCCATATCAACCTGTTCCGAACTCCATATCAACCTGTTGGAGCTTCCGGCGATTCGCTTGGCACTGAAAGCATTCCTTCCCTCCCTCAAGGGGAAGGCTGTGCAGGTGTTCAGACACCACCACATGTGGTACTGCAACAAACAAGGCGGGGTGGGGTTGTGGACCCTTTTTCAAGAGGCTGTTTGCCTTTGGACATGGCTGGAACATAAGGGCATGACCGTGTGGTACAACACCTGGCAGGTTCTCTGAATGCCAGAGCGGACGAACTCAGCCATCGGTGCCTGGTGGATCACGAATAGAGTCTTCACTCAGAGGTGGTGCATGGTCCCTTTCAGCAGTGGGGAGAGCCTTGGTTAGATCTGTTTCGCGTGTTTGAGTTTTCAAGGCGGCACTCGATCGGGGACGCTTTTGATCGTGAGTGGAGTTGCAGCCTCCTGTACGCCTTTCCGCCTGTACCACTTCTGCGCTGAGTGATGAAGATTAAGCGCGACTGGGCCCAAGTCGTTATTGTGGCACTGGGCTGAGCATGAAGAGTCTGGTACCCCGAGCTCATGAGCATTGCTATCAATCCTCCGATCAGACTACCCCTTCGGGAGGATCTTCTATCGCAGCTGCAGGGGACTGTCCTCCACCCAAACCTGTCCAGCTTCCACCTCCTTGCGTGGAGATTGAGCGGCGACAGTTGACAGCTTTTGACCTTCCTCCCGAAATCTGTAGTGTCATGTTGGCAGCCAGGCGTCCCTCCACTAAGAAGGTATACGCCTGTCAATGGAACAAGTTTGTGTCATGGTGCACAGCAAAGGCTGTGGATCCACCCCACCCCCCACTGCCCCTCTTTCTAGGCTTCTTTTGTTCCTTCTTTCTTTGGCCCAGCAGGGCTCTGCTCTAGGCACTCTTAAAGGCTGTCTGGCAACCATTTCTGCTTTTCTCCGGCTCCCAGATCAGCCCTCTTTGTTCAAGTCCCCTATTGTAAGTAAGTTCTTTAGAGGCATTATTCATCTTTCCTCCAGCTCCTTCCATAATGCCTCAGTGGGACTTGAATCTTCTTTTGACTTACCTTATGTTCGCTTCCTTCGAGCCTCTTCACAACTGTCCTCTTAGGCTTCTCACTCTGTAAACTGCTTTTTCTTGTTGCCATCACTCTGCTCGCAGTGTGTGAGAGCTTCAGGCTCTTTCTTCTAAGCCCCCCTTCTCGGTACATCCGGACAAAGTAGTGCTTTGGCCGAGATCCTCACTCCCTTTCACATCGGACAGACTGTCAATCTGCCCGTGTTTTTCCCGCCCCACACCCTTCCAAGGAGAAGGAGAGAGACCACCGTCTAGACCGGAAACGTGCGCTGTCCTTCTACCTTGACCGCACCAAGGATTTCTAGATGGACGATCAACTGTTTGTTGGCTATGTGGGTGCCAAGACAGGTCAGGCTGTGCAAAAGCGTACCATCTCTCAAAGGCCTGTCCTTTGTATAAGATTTGTTACGCTGTAGCTAAAAAGGAACTTCCAGTGGGGCTGCAAGCTCATTGATATCTGCCAGACCTCCATGTGGGCTTCTATGCACACATTCACCAGACATTACTGCCTAGATATTCAAGTCCGTAGAAATGGTTACTTTGCCCATTTTGTCCTCCAGGACTTTCTGGTGTGAACTTGGTTCGCAATCCCTCCTCCAGGGTTGGTATTGCTGGGGCCTCTATTCGAAGGTAAGGAATCTCTTTCAGATGTTATGGGTTTTTATATAGCGCATGACTCACCCGGGGGCATCTCAACGCTTTACCAATGGTAATTCAGAGAGGGAAACAGAGAAAGAGCTATATTATGAAGAAGCAGGCTTAGAACAAGAATGTTTTTAATTGTTTCCTGAAAGACATATAGGTGCTGGATTTTCGCAGGGCCACTGGTAATGAATTCCAGTATTTGGGGGCTATATACGAGAAAGCTTTGCCACCTGTGCGGGTTAACCGAATGCGAGGGATCTTCAAGAGAGCTAAGGCATTAGATCTTAAATTGCATTCATGTGATTGTTTGGACAGTTTGTTTTGGAGGTAGGATGGTCCCTCCCCTATAAGAGCTTTAAAGAAGACCCAGCATATTTTGAACAAAGATCTTTTTTGCACCGGAAGCCAGTGCAGTTGTCTGAGCAGAGGGAGGGATGGGGTTCCAGGGGGACAATTTAGAACCATTCTGGCGGCGGTGTTCTGTATTACCTGCAATTTTGTCAGAGTGGTAGCGCCTACTTCAGCCAACAGGGTGTTTCCGTAATCTAACCTGCTCACTACCATTGCCTGTACTACAGTTCTACGATGTTCCAATGGTAGATAGGGAATGATTCTACGTAGTAGACACAGGTTATAGTAACATGATCCTGCGATATTTTTTACATTATCTTTCATGATAAGCATAACATCCAGCTGGAATCCCAGGCTTTTCACTGAGGAGGACGCGTTGCTTCAGCTTGCCTGCAGCCCGGAACCTACCTGCTCCCTCCTGTCACCGCTGTGAGGGGAACGGCCTTGGAAACTCTCCCTCTTGCCTTGCCTGGCTTCTACGCCCTGCTCCTTCCTCGGGTCCCGCATTTCCGCGCACGCAGCCCCCGCGACTACATCCCCCAGAGGGCTGCGCGAGGTGCGTGGCAGAAATGTCATCAGGAGGGCGCCGGAGGCCTTGAAATCCGGTCCCGGCCCTCCCGAAGCGTCAGTGATAGGAAGAGGCAGGGCAGTGCCCCCTCACTAACATCTGGACTTGTAGGACTACACTTCAAGGTGTTTAAGGACCAAAAAGGTACTGTGAGGTCTTGGAGGAGGTTTGTAATAACTAAGGGACCATCTACTGATCTTTCTGCCGAATTGCCCTGTGAAGGGCCCCTCATAGCTTTTAAAAATCAACCAGAAGTGGGGGTGTTTTGTTAGTTTTTTTACTACCAACAATGGGCAAAAGGAAGTCAATGGAGGGGGGGTTCTAACGGCACATCCAAAATAGGGGAAAAAGGCAATAAAAGGCTATACACGCCCCAACTAACTGTACTTTAACAAGAATTGAAACTATTGTTAGTGATTGTGAGGAGATTTTAGTGGGGAATACCAGCATTAACCGGGTGGGAACCCCTGACCCCCTCTCTGAGATACTAAAGCAGCAGCGAGGGAAAGTGATCCCCGCAATTTTTAACAAGAAACCGCCATACTCTGCCCCTATTTGTGAAGTTCATAGGTCCTATGAAGGCCCCTCTGAGCGAGATCCCATAGAGGTATCAAATGGCTTTAATTTTCCCACTGAGAATTCGGAAAGTATAAAGCAGGGGGGTCCGCAAGAAGCTTTAGGTGGGATGGGTATTAATTAACAGATTCGCTGTCCTGGAAGGGGAATCAGGGGACCTAAATGAAGTTATAGCCCAAGTCACTAGGGCTCCAGAGACAAACTGCGAAGATATTGTGGTGTATTTAAGAGGTTTGCATTCAAACAGGGTACTCCTTAAGAAAATGGAAAATTTGGAGATGGAATAGTCATCTATTAAAAAAAATGCTGAAAGACCTAACACAGACAGGAAATGATCAAAGGGCCAAAGATCGCCAATCCCTAACATCTCCTATATCGGCAACAGTATTAAAGCCGAGGGATTCTTTACTTATTAATCCACCGAAAGGAGGGGGGCGTTCAAGGGAAGGGATTCCTGACCAGAGATCACAAGGTAGGAACATTTTCATTGGCCAGCATAGCCCAAGTTCTTATGCTGAAATGACGAAATCAGGGGGAGCAGTAGTCTGAAATAAGGTTCCCTATTCAAGAAAATTAGCCGCCTGCTACACTCCGGTGGGCAATAATGGAAAGTTAGTGGTTGATCCCCCGAGTAATGTACCAAAAAGTTTTGATCCTGGGAACCACACTGCAACTGTCTACATGACCGGGGTTCCCAAACTTAATAGGACCTCCGGCCAGGAATCTAGTGAATCTGTCCATAATAAAGCGATCCTCTGGCTCCGTCATGTGAGGCGGTGTAGATCTATCGTCAGGGATGACATGATGAGTGTTAGAAGATTGTCCCTCTTTGGCTCCCACACAGACTGCATTGAAGTTCAGCTCTGCAACATAGCATTGGCAGATTTAGTGGCTTTAGAGTATCGGACTTGCCCACCTAAGTCCTCTAATATTCAGATTAGACGCTTGCCTCTCTGGTCTATAGCTGGGGGCAAGGATGATTCTGAATTAAATAGATTAGGTTGACTAACTCAGGATAATCGCAGGAGTCATTTGGTAGAAACGCATAATACGGGTGACCCGAAAGTCTGATCTGCACACTTAGTGCAACCCGGAGTCCCCTTGGTAGGGAAATGCCGGATCTGGACACTCAGGGGCCACATAGGGCTGGGGCAAGCAAAACAAGGGCTATTAGTCTCCTCTCCTGGACCATAGCAGGCCTCCAAAAGAAACGGGTAATTCCAGAATGGAATGATTTCATTGCCAACTACGAGGTCTGCATGTTTCAGGAGACATGGAGTACGACCCCCCTTATACAAGGTGGGGTATTCCACCTACTTAATCCCAGCGACAAATCTTGGAAAGGGCTGTCCATCGGGGGGCCTCCATATATGGGTGAATGTGGCTTTGAATTGGGACATCACTGTTCACAATTTACCCTCAGATGATATTCTACACTTATCATTCAAGGGCCCTTTGAATGGCAATAGGGTGGAGTTATTTAATGTTTACGCTAGAGGAACCCCAGGGGCACAGATTTCAGCTACAATAACAGTATTGGAAATGGCTTTAGCAGGTAATACTCCCCCCCCCCCCCCCCTCCCCTCCCCCCCCCCCCCCCCCCCCCCCCCCCGTCCAACATTATTGTGTGTGGTGACCTGAACTGTACATACTAACCCCTAAGTGAGGAAGATTTTCTGGGAACTTATGAAGAAGATGCAAGACAGTCTATCCCCCCATTGAATCTGAGGCCTGTAAATAAATGGTCACCAATGGCGATCCAAATCAATGCTTTAACTTTGGAATACAACTTGCGAGCATTGAATGGTAGGACGATTTCTGACCCAAATGGTGCCATGGACTTAGTGGTCCCTCACGCATTGATGATATTCTGCTTGACACCCGACTCTGGGGGAATGTAGTTGATATGGAGGTTAAACAAACGCAGGATATTGACCATAACCCCCTTTGTATGGAACTTAGATGGGAAAGTACCAGAAGTACACTAAACTTATCACTATTAACAAAAGAAGTAGTTCCATCTAATTGCAATCGTAGGTTAAAATGGCATAAAGTGGCATGTGAGGAGAATGTTCTAAATAGCATAGGGGAGTTAGTAGAACTAAAGAGCGCAGTACTTGTAGCGCTCAATAGTTCCCAGGATAACGGGCAGGGATTCCAATTAAGTGAATTTTATAGGAATCTAATAGTAAAATTGGGCTCCAATTTTAAGATTAAGGTTGCCAAAGGGCAAAAAAGCAAAGTAGCTAAATGTGGCAATTTATGGTACACGGCCGCAGGAAAAAAAGAGGTGATCTCTGCAGCCCTCCGGGAAAAAGATGTGGCAGCAGTTAGGATGGCTAGAAAGGAGTACTATTATACGTTAGAACTAGCCAAACGGGCCTGGGAGAAGGAACACTGGCAGGAACTCAAAATGGCGGCCTTCTCTAAAGATTCAACCTTATTTGGGAATTGATAAATATACTTAGTAGAAGGGGTGCAGAGCCTGTCCCAAACCATATAACCGAGCAGCAATGGTATTCCCATTTTTTAAGTCTCTATTGCGGTGAGGATGAATCTGAACAAATGCAAGAAGCCCTACCAGAACTATGCCCAGAGAATTCTCTGCCAGTAGAACCCTTCACACCCCAGGAAGTTGAATTGGCTATCGAGAACATAGCCCCAGGCAAAGCCGCAGGTCCGGATGGCCTTCCTGGTGATTTACTCCTACATGATCCCATCCTGTGGGCCAACTTCATGGCCCTTTTGATGAATTTGCTGGTCCAAGGGCATTCAGTCCCTGAGTCGTGGAAGGGTGCTGAAGTGGTCACTATTTATAAGAAAGGCGCTAGAAATGACCCTGCCAACTACAGGCCGATTAGTTTAATCGATGTGCCACAGAAGGTAGCAGGCAGGGTCATCATCTCTAGATTAGGGTCCTGGCTGGAGGAGGGGAACATCCTGACCCATCTACAGGCGGGATTTAGACAGAAGGTGGGCACGATGGACCGGGTTTTCAGATTCTTTGCGGTATACTGGAAATCTGTGTCCATCGCGAAAGGCACTTTGTACTTAGCCTTCATAGATTTGAAAACCGCCTTCGATCTTGTGCCCCGTGCCAAGCTTTGGCAGGTGCTGCAGGATATGGGTATTCCACGATATCTCCTCGAGATTATTAAGACTACATGAGGGTAACTATGCAAGTATCAGATGGGGGAGCCAGGGCCAGCTGACAAGGAGGGTACCAATGAAGAGGGCGGTCCGCCAGGGTTGTGTGATGGCCCGACCTTGTTCTCTCTCTTTATATATGGAGTAACAGACCATTTGAGAGAGGACCCAGCCGATGCCCCCGCTCTGGCGGGAGAGCAAACACTGACCCTCCTCTTCGCAGATGATACCCTCCTGATGTCCAAAACCCCCTCTGGTCTACAGAAACTCCTAGATAGGTTTAGTTTGTTCTGTGAAGAACAAGGCTTAACCATCAATACCTCCAAAACAAAACTAATGGTATTGTCATCAACATAAAAATCTAGAAGGATCAATGTTACTCTTAATGGTTCCCTGCTAGAGGTGGTGGATGCATTTAACTACCTTGGAGTAAGGGTCAATAGTAGAATGAAATGGGACTCCCACGTGGCCAAAATGCTTCTTAATCACAAAAGAGTGGCAGGAGCAATCCTAAGAGACCACCGAGCCTCTACTAGCAGACCAATAGCCCCAGCCTTAGCCGTTTATGAAGGAAAGGCACTGGCTGCCGCTGTCTATGGTTCTGAATTGTGGGGGTTTGAGAACACTGCGGAGTTGGTCAAAGCCGAGTACAAGTTTTTGAGAGACCTAGTTAGCCTTCCACTTTCAACCCCCTTAAAACCTCTTTTATATGATATGGGCAAACGCTCAATCAAGGACATAGCTCGCCTCCGGCAACTATTATATTGGGTGCGCATAAGAAAGACACCAGAATTGGCAAACTATGCAGCAGTGTTTGACAAACTCATCAATTTGAATAGCTCAAAGAAGATCGTGTGGCTGAACAAGTTTAGACAGTTGGTCATAAACCTAGGGTTGAGCGAATCATGGACATCCCAGTCCCCCCCACCTAAACAAACCATCAATAAAAATTTACTGGGAGTGGGTGCAGGCTGAGGAATTACAAGGCTCTAAGTGGGGGTCTTTAACTGATGAATTTCTAGAGCACAGACCCGCCAGGAAGCTTGAACCTTTTTTAGATTTTATTCAAATTCCTAGAGATAGAATCCTCTTTCTAAAGTTGAGGTATGGGACACTCCCACTAAATGAATTCACTAAGAGTTGGAAAAAATAATCGTCCCATCAAGCTACCTGTCCAGGATGTGCAAGCCCTAGTGAGTCCTTAGCGCACTTTGTTTGCCTGCAGTGCTTATAGGGGGGTTAGAAGAAGATGGCTAAAACCAATATGCAGAGAGCTGGGAGTTAGACAATATAGGCTGGCCTTACGCATCCTGACAACAGAAACAACATCTCTGACTATTGTATGTGGGGTTGCAAAGTACTTTGGGAAGGCTTGGCAGATACGTTCAAAGCTGCTACAGAACAAAGGGAAGCAGAGTATCGTAGCCTAAGAATTTTGGCTGACCCTGACAATATTTCTGCAGCACTTTATGCCCTTTGGCTCCCCTTTGTTTTATTGTAAATAATGTCTTTTTATTGTATTTATTGTTGTATCGTGCACATATGAATTTTACCTTTTATCCTATGATGGAAATGTATCTACTTTTATGATTTTTTATCGACTAAAGTACTACTACTACTATGGGAGGGGGTTGGGGGGGGGGGCGTGGACGTCCTTACCTAAGAGCAAAAGCTCTGTTCTTTCTGGGATGAACAAGTTACTTACCTTTGGTAACGATGTGTTTGTAAGAGACATATATTAGTTATAGATTCTTTACCACCCCCCATTCCCCCGCTCTGTAAACTGACTTTTAAGGATTGGGACTCCCTTGCAGAGCCCTAGTGTGGTGCACCAGTAAAGAAATAAAAACTTTTTAAGGGGTTGACTGATACACCTGGTCCTTCAAACGAACAAAGAAGAAATTGGCCCGGAAGCTGTAATATAAAAACAGTGCATTTATTAACCTCACATGAGTGAGACTGCGTCACACAGTACCCTCAAGCCGCTGTATGAGACAGTCTAAGGATTACAGAGAACAGGGGCCTTATATATGCATAGGTCACATAATCAGCATTAAACCAAGGGGAGGTCCTGGCACATACAAGCATGCAAATTGACTAATATGGGTATACACAATTTGCTTCCTCAACAAAGTGGGAGGAGAAACATTTCTCCTTGCATCCGCAGAAATAGCCTGACGGTTATAACATAAGAGCAGATGCATTCTGACAGCTAGGCCTTTCTGAGCATGTGCAAGGCTCTAGAAACGGGAGAAAGCGCATGGCTAACTAAGATGGCTGCCAAGTACAAAATGACTTTCAGCTCATGCTAACAGCATTCCTGCAATCTTTAACAGATGGTCCTTTTAGCATGAGCTAAAGACATCCCTATGATCTAGTAGGAACATAGACAATATTTTGCACATTTATTCTCATAAATTCATTAATATCCTAATCCATTGCTAGGTGGGCAGTTTTCATTCTAACCATTTCATTAAGCGGGTATATAAAAGGTATAAGCAAGAGTACAAAGGGAACAGAGCATTGGGTCATACCTAACATTCAGATGGCAGAAGAGAGTAATGACTATTACAAACAGAATTATCACATTTTCAACCCCAAGCAGAAAGCAAATCCTAGAACCATCTAGTCTAATTCTATTTAAAAAACATTTTCATTAGACTTTCCAGTGTTCCTTTTATGAGAGCTAGAGTATCAATTAATATAGTCAAAAACAATCCTGGTTCCAGGAGGACCACACAGGGCCATAGGAATTATGACGAGGAGCTGCAAAGGGCTGCGCCTCCTCAAAAATGGGCGGACTAAAGGGATACATTACTAACAAAAAAGTCCGTGGGAAATTGAAGCCGCTGTACAACCAGCCAGAGGGGAGTCTTCTCCCTGTGTCCGTTTGAGCCTCACAGGAAGGCTCTTGTTCCCACAGTGGAGCTGCACAACTCGCAACTCAATCACAGCCCAGTTTGAGAAGAAAAAGTCTTTCAACGATCCTGTCCAGTGTCTCGGGCAGTGCACCAGTTTTCTCCACTTCAATCTAGAAGGCACCAGAGACACTGCACCTGTACCCTAAACTCAAGTCCTTCCCTAACTCCTGTATTGCTCTGCTGGCGCACTGCTCTTTTGTTGGGACAACAAATTATATCCAGTGTTCACAGGCACCTCTTGATCAACAAACAAAGGTGCAAACTTGCATTCACTTTGGGACCAGGTTTCAGAGGCCTGATGCTGGGATCTCTGAAGCAACCCTTGTTTCAAAAGGGGTCACCTCAAGCAAAAGCCTCCTTGCCGTTCTGGTCGGTCTGTGACTCTCAGCTGGGCATCAAAAACTTGATCCACGACTACTCCTTTCTGATTTGTGACCCCGTCTATAGCCCAAGACAGTGACAGGGGTACACATTTCACATCACAGTGCTTCCGCCTTCACTGAGGTCCTAGTTGCCAGCAATGCCTGTGCTGGTTACCTTCACCTTGGCTTCAAGCTGGACTGGTGCTGATTCCCCAGGCTGGATCTGATGTCCGGGCCCCTCTGGCAATGGTTGTAAGGCAGCAAATATCTATTGTTAGACAGAACAAAAGGTCTTTAGACATGGCATAGAAATAATTTATCAACAGGGAGGATAGTTTCAGAATACTTCCTAATCTTGGGACACCCCCTATATAATAGCAAGGCACCCAAGAACCACTTCATCTATGTGAGAGTTAAAAACCACCCTAGACCTATCGACAAGTATAAAAGAAACCTTTGGTGAACTGGCAAGAGTAATATGTTACTTTATTTGATTTGTTTCTCCCAATCCCAATCAGCCAAGGAAGTCTGTGTTCATTTACTAAATTCTGAGGAAAAGAGAAAAACAATACAGACATAGTCCAAATCCTTACATTTGTGTAGTCCTATATTATTCATCTGAAGAACCCTCAAGAAAAAAGCAAACACTTTTACTCCTAACCCTTGCATTACTTGTACAGGACTGAAGACACTTCTGAAATTATTTCTCCTAATAAAAGCACCTACATTGTATGCTTAGGACCATGCTCTCATGTTATAGGTGCAGCAGAACAATCTAAAACTGCTAATTTAACAGGGATTCCTATTACATAAAGAACTTTAAAAAAGATTCAACATAGTGGGTACATAAATTTCTCCAGCAGAACATATTGTGACAAACTCCTATAGAACAATATTTTCCTTCAAAAATGTTTACCGAGGATCACATTAGCGTCTTTCCTGCATTCTACTTTTCACGATCCAGACTATGCAACATCAGCTCTAATAAGGGCTGTCCGCTTTGATGTCAGCTTATTTACACAGATTAGCTAAGAAGACTAGCAATGCCCTTGCAAGTCTGTATATAACATGAGAATAACATCTAGTTCCCCTTAAAAGTCAAATAAGGGATCAGCAATCTAGACTAATCATAATTTCCTAATTTCATCAGACAGCATTAATAAAATGAATAATAAATATGCTATTTTACAGCCCATCCTAACATTTTTTAAAACAGTATTACTGAATAGCCAATTAAATGTCTCATGGCTGTTTCCTAGACAGGCTCTTTAAAGAGTGAGAAAAAAAAGAGAAAACATACATTTGCCTGCCCTTAATTTGTAGAGGCTCCAACTTCCTTCCCCCATTTCGACAGCAGGAAACCTGAAACAGGTTTACTTCTGTTGACACGATCTACCCATATTTTTTTGTGCAACTGGGCACAAATAAACTTGTAGGAGGTAAATAGCACATTTAGCTAGCTAGAAAACATTAATAACCAACCTCCAATTCCTTTAGCAATCGTAGTAGTGTAATACGAGGGCGCATATATTCAAACTAAATCCCATTGCCTCCTTATCTCAGCCCTTGCACAGTAATCTTTAAGTTAAAGCCATTAGTGCTATATACATGGCAGAGCTATCTCTGCATATGACTTACACATGCTGCTATCCCTTGATAATGATATTCACTAGGATAACCCCACCTGCACATTTCCTACACTTCTATTATGTCTCAAGAAAAAAGTGATATATCTGTGTGATCCTAATAAAATATGCACTATTTTCTTTAGCTAATTTCATCTAAAACATTACTTATAGTGCTTTACCCTACAGTGTGAAAATCAGGATATTTAAGTAATACAAAGAAATCACATGCTGTCACAGTGGCTCCCTACGTGAAAATTGCACGTTCAGTTGGTTAGTTCTAAAAACAGACTTTGGACTTTGACCCTTAAACCTGTTGCCCCTTGTCTGAGAAGGGCTACGCCATGCAGACTTTCCAAATCAAAGCAACTTATGGATACTCACAGCTGAAATGCAGTCCTATTTCCTTCCTGTTTGCCAATAATGTAAAGGTAGGATAAGAACTTCTGCTGGTTTTTATACTTATTTACATTTGTTAGCAGTGTGCATGTGCTTTTCTAGCAGTATAGAGGTCAGCTGTTTGTTCTATACTTACATGTGTGCGTTACTGAAGACTAAGATCAGTTTGGAAACTTGCCCTGAGTGGCAGAACTGCTTTTAAAAGGTACATTTTGACAAAAGTAGACTTTGTTAGTAGGAGCACTTAAAAATTAATAACCCACAATGTTTTGGCATTTTAGGTATCCCCAGGGTGTCGTCTAGATGTCCCAGAGATGGGGAATCAGAAATGTATAAGATACACCCTTATAAAATTAGTTTTGTTCGCCTGGGTAAAGTGACATTTCACATTTTAGTCCCCACCCCCTATTACAGAAGCCTTACTTGAAACATAAAAAGTCTGCACCACTTTTTAAAGGACAGTTATTATTTAACATCAGAACCACGGATGTACTTATGTAAAAAGGCATTAAGAAAGTAAATCCCTAGTTTCAATCTTTTCTCTGTTATCCAAAATAATGAAACTGTCTTTTGTAACTTTTAAAATCAGCAGTCTTTAATGCACGCCTTTATACAGTGTTTGCACTAACTTAAAATCTAGTTGACTCAGCAGTTTCAATGTGGCTTGGGAGCATGAATAGACATGTATTATTGACACAGCTGTGCTCTTGACCAGCAGGCATCACTTTACAAGTCTCTGCCAGGAGGAAAAAAAAAGCTTTTTATGTACTTATAATGTCCTGAGAGTTTAATCCCCATTTGTTGTGTCAGACAGCTTCTTCTCAGTGAGACAGCTTGAACACAGCTGTTTGAAAGCTTTTTTCCTAGTGTTGAAAGTAAGCACAGTCACAGTCTATTTAAAATTCTGGTATTTCAAGACCCTCAAAATCTATTGTTTTGATGTCGTGTTTATTTCAGCAACATCCAATTTACTCAGATGATGTGAATGCCTGTAAATATCTAATATAATGTATCTAAGGAGAATGCTGTGACATTTTGTAGTTTAGTCCTAGTTATTGCAAAGCACCCAATTTCTTTTTTGTCTTCCTTTCTATGAAGCCTATTTTATTCCTATTGAATGTAAATTCTAATGTATCTTTAGCATTGTGGCAATTTGCACATATGTATAGTTTCTTACTTTGTCAATTTAATGGTAGCGTGCAGCTATTTAGAATATGTTACATAATTAGTTTCTGGATTATTTTAAAATGTATTTTATTCAATGATATTTTGCATAACAGAATGATGACAAACAAAAAAAAAACACATTGAGCTCATTTCAGACGGGTTTCATACACTCAGAACACACAATACAGCGCACTTAAGTCTAGCCATTCGTACACAAAAAGCGCAATCGCTACTCACTCACACAAGTACCACTGGTGTCAAACCACATAGACATTCAAACACACAGTTAACCCACAAATCAACACTTAGGACGGAACCAAGAGACAGCCCACGGACTGTACTGAAACCAAACCATTTGTAAATAATCATTGTAAGTCATATTTACAAAAAAGCTCTCAAAAGTAGCCCAAAAGACTGCAAAAAAAAACAGCCCAAAAGCCCAAAATTGATGTGTGCACTGATGGCTGGTGGTGTGTGTGCCTGTAAAAATTGTGCACTGATGGCTGGTGGTGTGTGTGCCTGGTGGAAGTGTGCACTGTCGGCTGGTGGTGTGTGTGCTTGGTGGAAGTGTGCACTGATGGCTGGTGAAAGCTTGCACTGACGGCTGGTTGTGTGTGTGCCTGGTGAAAGCGTGCACTGACAGCTGGTGGTTTGTGCCTGGTGAAAGCGTGCACTGATGGCTGGTGGTGTGTGTGTGCCTGGTGAAAGCGTACACTGACGGCTGGTGGTGTGTGTGCCTGGTGAAAGCGTACACTGACAGCTGGTGGTGTGCATGTGCCTGGTGAAAACATGCACTGATGGCTGGTGGTGTGTGTGTGCCTGGTAAAAGTGTGCACTGATGTCTGGTGGTGTGTGCCTGGTGGAAGCGTGCACTGACGGCTGGTGGTGTTTGTGCCCAGTGAAACCGTGCACTGACTGCTGGTGGTGTTTGTGCCCAGTAAAAGCGTGCACTGGCGGCTGGTGGTGTTTGTGCCCGGCGAAAGTGTGCACTGATGACTGATGGTGTCTGGTGAAAGTGTGCACTGATGGTGTGGTTGTGCGAGTGTGTGTGTGTGTGGTTTGTGTGTGTGTGTGTGGGTGTGCGAGTGTGTGTGTGTGTGTGGTTTGTGTTTGTGTGTGTGTGTGTGTGTGTGTGTGTGTGTGTGTGTGTGTGTGTGGTTTGTATGTGTGTGTGTGTGGTTGTGTTTTTGTGGGTGGTGGTGAGTGTGGGGTTATGGTGTGGGGGGGGTTGTGGTGTGTTGGGGTGAATGTGGGTGTGGGTCTGGTTAAGGTTAAGAAGTAGGAGACCCACGGGAGTCGCGTGCAGTGTCTAAACACAGGCGCGGGTTCCCATTGACTTTCTATGGAGTTCTTAAAAGTAACAAGTTAAGGACCCTTCCGGGACGGAACCCTTTTAGACTTAGACACTAGGAGGGCCAATACCCTAGAGACTACCAGAGTACTCGTGTTAGCTCACCCACGGAAGCCGGGTGCATAGGTATCTTTTGATGCCTGGTTTCGTTATTGTTTTCTATGGAGAGCTGCAAAGAAGTGCTGCAGGCGACCAGAGGAAAAGTGTCCGGGTGGATCCAAGGGTGGATCGGAGATGTGAAGAACCTGAAAGCAGAGGGGACAGTCTCTGGGTCACTAGCCAGTGACCAGGAAGGTACCAGGAGATGTTGGGTGCTTTAAGGTGAAGAAGGTGAGTTCGTCTCTTCAGCCACGAGGTCCAGGAGGCATCGACCATGACCAGGAGCTGGATTCGAGCTGTCCCACGATGGATCTAGATGACTGCAGCGTCAGTATCCGGATTGGACCCAACAAGCCTTGGCAACCGCAACCCATGTGGGTGAGTGGGTGTGAGTGAGTGGGTGTGAGTGAGTGGGTATGAGTGAGTGAGTGGGTGTGAGTTGGTGAGTGGGTGGGAGTGAGTGAGTGGGGGTGAGTGTGGGGGTGAGTGTGAGTGTGAATGTGGGGGTGAGTGTGAGTGTGTGTAGGAAGGGGGAGGTCTCTCGGGGACCTCTCCCCTCCTGGAACGTTACAGAGCGTTAGTCAGGCCTCCCTGAGGGGAGGTTTACGTACTTATGGTCATGCATACAGAAACGCCAGGGCACTACAGCAATAAGTTAAGACAATACGTTCTTTATATAAGGCTTTGCATTAGGTCCGGACGGGTACACACGGGAGTTAGGGCTTAGTTTCCTTTCGGGGATGGTCGGACTTGTGGGTTGAGGGATATGTGGGAGATCTTCTGGAGTACTCAGTCTTTCTTGAACAGTCTCTAGTCCAGCTCTCAATCCTCGAGCCTTGGGGGGATCATGGAGGGTTCGTAGAGGTGGGGGGATCCCATCCGTAAAGCTCTCAATCCTCGAGCTGTGCGAGCGGGGATTTCTCCCGTGGTGATGTCTCCAGGTCGGGGCTGCTCTCTGTCCTTAGTAAGGACTTCGCGAGGCTCGTTCTCCTTGCACTCTGCTCACTCAGGTTGTGCGGCCGCTCTGACACCACGCGGGCCGTCTGACCCACGGGACACTCGCAATCGCACCCCCGCGTACCACGAGGCGCACTGGGCCGGGTGCGTGCGTCTCCGGGAGCGCTGCTGATCTTCTGGCACCCTCAGGGATGTGGCGTACTGTCCTCGGCGCCATGCGTGCTTCGCAGCCTGTGGATCCCTTCTGCAGCTTCTGCTACGGGCCGGACAGTACTGGGGGCGGGTTCGTACCCTGGAGCGCGGTCGGTCTCGGCTTCCAGGTACGCGCCGTAGGATGGTTGCGTTCGAGACGTACTTGCTCTCTCAGGTACGCTGGGTCGAGTGGCTGCGTTCTCAGCGTACTCTGGAGCGCGGTCCGCTTCCAGGTACGCGGCGTAGAGGTGTTGCCTTCGAGGCGTACTGGCTCTCTCAGGTACGCTGGATCGAGTGGCTGTGTCCGCAGCGTACTCTGGAGCGCGGTCCGCTTCCTAGAGCTTCCAGGTACGCGGCGGAGTTATTGGGACCCCACAAGGCTCGAGCCGTGACCAAGTCAGCAGGGCTCGAGTCCGGAGCGACGATGCGTCCTCCAGGGGGACGGGAGCCGTGACTTCGTCTACAGGGCTCTAAGGGGGACCCGTCAGTGGCCCGTCGTTCCAGAAGAGCCGCGATCAGATCAGCGGGGCTCCGTTCAGTCTTTTCCGCGCGCGATGTTCTTCTCTGTCTTCATCTGGGGGTGACACGCACCCTTCTTCTCTGGTTACAGGATCCAACTGGTTTTTCCTGCCCCTCTGCCCGTAGTTACATATTCTTGCGGTGGTTTCCCTTCCCCCGCTTCCGCCCCCTCAGATGGCTCATTGGGGTCGGGGGAGGCTGAGCTGGCCATTTAGCAATCCTCCTTTGAAGTCCGGAGGTGGGAGGAGTTCTTAGCAGCCCGGCAGGGATCGGGCCGGCCGGGTGGGAGGTGTCAGCGAAACTCCTCCGTCCCCTCCTGCTGGTCGAAGGCTCGCTCCCCACTGCTGGCCAGGGGGTGAGGGGGGCTTTGTTTTCACTGTGGTTGGGTTCTGGGGGGGCAGGGCGCTGGCTGGCCTCACTTCCTATCGGTGGTCCTGGGCCCTAGGCTCTATCCTCGGGGAGCAGGGTGGGGGCTGCACTGGGGTGGCTACCACTAGTGGGGGGACATAGGCAGGTTATGCGGCTGGTGAACCTTGCTCCGGGGTGCGCAGGGCCACGCCGATGAGGTCAGGTCTAACACACGTCCCCCCCCCCCCCCCCCCCCCCCCCCCTCCCAGCTGAAAGGAAGGGAAAACTACTCCCCTTGAGAGTTCTCCTCACTGAGGCGGAAGAACCGGGATAGGCCGTCCGCATTGACGTGGTCCATGCCTGGGCGGTGTTCGACAGTAAAGTCCATCCCCTGGAGGGAAATAGACCACCGCAACAGCTTGGGATTTTCTCCCCTCATCTGCATGAGCCAACTGGGTGGTCAGTTTGGACCCGGAAGTGATTTCCGAACAGGTAGGGTCTTAGTTTCTTCAGGGCCCAAACCACCGCAAAGGCCTCCCGCTCAATGGTGCTCCATCTTTGTTCTCTGGGTAGTAATCTCCTACTTAGGCAGGCGACAGGTCGGTCTTGGCCCTCCTCATCTAGTTGGGATAGCACGGCCCCTACGCCATGTTCCGAAGCGTCGGTCTGGACGACAAACTCCAGAGAGTAGTTAGGGGCCTGGAGTACCGGGGCGGAGCACACGGCATTCTTCAAGTTGTCAAACACCGTCTGACAGGTGGGAGTCCAGTGTACCTTCCTAGGCTGTCTTTTAGAGGTTAATTCAGTTAGGGGCCCCACTATGCTGCCATATCCTTTGATGAATCTCCAATAGCAGCCAGTGAGGCCTAGAAAGGTCCTCACTCCGTTTTGGGTTGTTGGGCGTTCCCACGCCAGGATGGCGTCGATTTTGGGTTGGAGGGGTGCCACCTGGCCGCTCCCTACTTGGTGCCCGAGACAGACCACTGACCCTTGGCCAATCTGGCACTTACTGGCTTTGATGGTGAGGCCGGCCCGGCGAAGGGCCAGCAGCACCTCCCAGAGGTGCCGCAAGTGCTCCCCCCATTCTGTGCTGAACACGGCAATATCATCCAGGTAGGCGGCACTGAACTCTTCCAGCCCTGCCAGCACCCGGTTGACCAGTCTCTGAAAAGTAGCTGGAGCGTTTTTCATCCCGAAAGGCCTCACTCGAAATTGGTAGTGCCCATCGGGAGTGGAGAAGGCAGGCCTTTCCTTGGCTCCTTTGGTAAGGGCAATTTGCCAGTATCCCGAGGTCAGGTCGAAAGTACTGAGATAGTGTCCCGCCCCCAGACAGTCAATGAGCTCGTCAACCCGGGGAATGGGGTGAGCATCGGTTCGGATGACTGCATTGAGTCCGCGGTAGTCCACGCAGACTCTACTACTCCCAGGGCCCGCATCTTGGGGACCTCCTCCTTAATGCAAGCCTGGACTCGGTCGGGGACACAGTAGGCCTTGTGCCGCACAGGGGTGCTTTCTCCAGTGTCCACATCGTGGACACACCAATTGGTGATGCAGGGGACCAGGGAGAATAAGTCAGAGAACTGTCCCAACAGCTGGCGACAGTCTTCACGCTGTTCAGGGGTCAGGGAGGAGGAGAGAATCACTTCCTCCACGGAGCCATCTTGCTCTGTAGCATGCAGACGGTCGGGCAGGGGTTCGGTCTCTTCCTCAGCCCAGTCATCGGTGGCGAGGAGCATACTCACCTCAGACCGCTCAAAGTGGGGTTTGAGGCGGTTCACGTAGAGGACCCTCAAAGGGTTCCTCGGGGACTGGACGTCTACAAGGTAGGTGACCTGGCTCTTGCGCTCTACGACTTTGAAGGGGCCGATCCATTTGTCCTGGAGAGCGCAGGGCTCCACCGGGGCCATCACCCACACCTGCTGACCTGGCTGAAACTCTACCAGAGTAGCGCTTTGGTCATATCAGCGTTTCATTTCCGCCTGCCTAGCCTCGAGGTTGGCCTTCGCCAGTTCCCTGAACTTCCGAGTTTGATTCCTCAGGGCCAGGATGTACTGGAATACCTCCTGGGGAGAGTTCTGTGGGGCCGTCTCCCAGCCCTCCTTGACTAGACTCAGTGGTCCTCAGACAGGGTGACCATAGAGTAGTTCAAAAGGGCTGAACCCCAGGGACTTCTGGGGGACTTCCCGGTACGCGAACAAGAGGCAGGGCAGGAGGATGTCCACTTACGCCTCAGGGGCTCTTCCAGCCCCAGGATCATTCTTTTGAGGGTCCGGTTGAATCGCTCAACCAGACCATTGCCTTGGGGGTGGTACGGGGTGGTGAATTTGTATGTCACCCCACAGTCCTGCCACAGGGACTTCATATACTTGGAGATGAAGTTTGTCCCCCGTTCGCTCACTACATCCCGGGGGAACCCTACCTGAGAGAATATCCCCATCAGGGCCTGCCCCACTACGGGGGTCGTCGCGGTTCGGAGGGGGATGTCCTCAGGGTACCTGGTGGCATGGTCCACCAGGACGAGGATGAATCTGTGGCCCATGGCGGTACGGGGGTCGAGAGGTCCCACAATGTCGATTCCCACTCGCTCAAAGGGGGTACTGACCACCGGAAAGGGCTGGAGCGGTGCCTTGCGCCTTCCCCCACTCTTCCCACTAGCCTGGCAGGACTGGCAGTGGGTCGCTACATTTTGGCGCATCCTGGGCCAATAAAAATGGGTGACTAGCCGGTGGAAGGTCTTATCCTGTCCGAGGTGTCTGGCTAGAGGTACATCGTGGGCTAGGCCCAGTAGGAAATCCCTGAAACACAGGGGTACCCCCAGTACCTGGGCGGACCCTAGCTCAGCAGACTTAGGTTCGCTGTAGAGGAGACCATTCTTTCAGTAGATCCAGTGGGACCCGGACTGGTCTACGGCCGCCTGGGCGGTGGCCTGCTGCCGTACGCCCAGGATAGTGGGGCAAGTGGTCTTTTCCTGACAGAACTCTTCCAGGGAGGGTCCACCCTCCTGTCGCCATTGGTCCAACCCGGGGAGGTCTCCCAGCTCTGCGATCTTTCTGGTTGGGCCCTGGGCAGCTCCTTCTGGGTCGGTTTCCCCAGGGGGGGGTCTGGACCGGAGGGGTCAGGTTGACCGTCCTCCCCTTCTTACCCCCCGCACCCCCAATGCGGGGCCCTGGGCCCTTTCTTCTGGAGCACTCATCCGTGCGGCCATGGCCCGGGTGGTGGCGCACACCCACTCGGGTAGACCCATCATCCTCAGATGGGTCTTTCTTTCTACTTGGGCCCACGGGGAGGTTTCCAGGTCGTTGCCGAGTAAACAATCAACTGGTATGGAGGTTCGGACTGCTACCTGCAGGGTTCCAGATATTCCTTCCCATTCAAAGGGAATTTGGGCCATTTTGCAGAGTCTCTCAGAGTTGTCGGCCGCAACGACTGGACAAAGGACGTGAGGGACAATCTGTTCCTGGGATACCAAGTGACAGCGAACAGACGTGACACTGGCACCAGTGTCGCGGAGGGCCTCTACCCGGGGACCGTTGACTGTCACCCACTGCGCGTACTTTGTAGTGTTGGGTGGGAGGGGGGTTCCGGGGACTATCCCTCCATCTCCGAGGGAAACCAGGGACATGGCTACGGGTTCCAACTCCTCGGGAGCTTTGAACACCTCCTCTAGGGCGACCGCAGTCAGGGGACGGGGAGGGTTAACCGAGATGGTGGGCTTTTTGAAGAGGGGTCACTGGCATAGTGACCGGGTTGTTGGCATTTGTAACAGGCGGTGGAATTCCTTAGCCCCGGTCTGCCAGGGGGGGCCCAGGACTTGGTAGGGAGGAAGAGGGGGAGACAGGCTCCTGGTTTCCTAGGGGGCCACGTTGGGGGCCTGGCGGAAACTCCCGCGGCCTACCTGGCCCTCTCCCGCCTCGTTGTCGGGGGCCCTTCTCATTCCTAGCGTAACCAGGGGACCCGGGTGTTCACCCAGCGGTCCGCCTCTACAGCAAGCTTCTTAGGGTTAGTAAGCTTGCTGTCAATGGGGTGTTGGCGCAGTTCTATGAAGCAATTTAACTTTGTGTTTAGGTGGTCTGGAGAAGAGACCTAGCATGCACGTCTGAACTGTTAAGGCCAGCTCCCTTCCAAGCATGTCTTTGATCTTAGCCAGCACAGCCTCCCAGTAAGGACGCACCCATTGCAATCCCAAGTCATGTGTCCAAAGTCAGCATCCAGGTGGGCACATCAGGGTCACTGTCACACATCCCCTCCATTTGTCACATTAAGCCGGTGGGCTGTCATATAGGCCATATGAATGTAGGTGGATTGAATGTATTTCAACCGGGTGTTCCGGGAGACCTTCCCCGAATAGCACAAAACCCTGCGCCACTCAGTGTCTGTGAAGATTCTGCCCCCAATCCTTTCCCAGCGTGCCCTCAATCCATCCAGGGGGCCGGTGGAAGCATCCACTAATGCGGGATAGAGCCATTTCACCAGGTGGCCTGCGGTGGCAAGGGTGAATAAGGCATGGAGGACAGGGTGCGTGTCCGGCTCCTCCCTCCCAGAACCCCACAAGCTATGCTTCAGCGCTTCGTAATGCAGGAACTGACCAGTGGGGAGCCCACTACCATCCACTAGGTCCGCAATAGGAATCCGTTCCCTATCCAGATAGCTGTCCCCAACATTATCCAGTCTGCCCTCCGACTATCTGGCCAGTTGGGCACTTTTGAATATAGATTGGGGGTCCCCTTGTGGCAGTTCCACCAGTGGTAGCATGGAGGAATCCTTAGCGTGGTGCTGCCTTCCACTGCAACCTCACCTCCATGTCTGGAAGGCTGTGCTCTGGAGCAAGGAGCAGTAAGGGGTGGATGTGGCCGGCAATAGGAGCTTTGCCATTACCAGCCCGCGACTCTGTGCTGGGTCTGCCAGGTGCATTCCCTCCTTGTTTACTCCCTCCACCCACTGTGCCAATCAAAGTAGTTGGGTGGCCACCTTATAAAATTCAAAATTGGGCCCCTAGAGCACTCCCTCCGACATGGGGTAATGTAGAGTTTGAAAGGACACACTCTGGCGCCGTCCCCCCAGATCAGGTGCCGAAGAAGTGCATGTAGAGGTCGGAACTAGCCTTTCAGGATCAGGACCTGGAGATTCACGAAGAAATACAACAACTGGGGCAGCATCACCATTTTGGACAATGTGATCCGGGCCATAATGGGCAATTGTACGGTGCACCAGAACTGAACACAAGACAAAGGGAACTCAATGCCCGTCCCAAATTTCCCATCCCTCAAATCGTCCAGGTCATAAAATATTTATGCCCAAGTAATTAAAGGTACTTTGTACCCAGAGAGTGTCAATCTGCAGTGCCTTCGGTCTGGGCAGAGGACAAGCTATGGGAAAAAAATAGGTCTTGGTTTTATTGACCTTAAGGCCCGAGAGGAGAGCAAAGTCACCCAGAATCCATAGAGCTTCTACTGCCCATTTGACTGCCTCCATAGGGTACAACAATAAGTCATCTGTGTATAGGGAGACATGGTGCCAACACCCGCCCAAAGTCAGGCACAGCCCCCTCCCACCCAGGTGAAACCGTTCCGCCAATTGCTCCACGGCCAATGCAAAAAGGAGCGGGAAAAGAGGGTATCCCTGCTGGGACCCCCGGGAAATCTTATACAAGCTAGGTATGGTTCGGCTCGTCTTGACTCTTGAAGTGGATGCGGCATAGAGAAGCTGCATCCACTGCACCCAGCCATCCCCCAATCCTGTATGGTGCATCACTTCAAAAAGATATTCCCAGCTCACTGTGTCAAATGCCTTCTCTAGGTCGACAGACAAAACCGCTGCCTGTTAGAGCGCTGGTGTATCCATGTGGTAGAGTATGAAATAGAGCCTAGGGAGATTGTAGGAGGTATTACGAGAGGGGATAACACCGTTTTGATGGATCAAGAACTTCACATGCGGGAGCTGCCTACCCGCCAGCACTTTCCTCAAGATTTTAAAGTCTAGATTGAGCATAGCGAGAGGTCGATAATCTCTGACTCCTGCGTCTAGATGCTTGGACTTAGGAAGTGGAATCACAAGTGCCGACTGGGTGGAGTCTGGTAAACCTGTTCCTCCCTCATATGCTTCCGCATACAGTGTAACAAGTGCGGGTCAGTATATCAGTGAACCGTTGATAAAACTTGTCCCGAAGGCCATCAGGTCCAGTCGTCTTACCAGGTGCCAATGCCGCTATTGCGGCCTTGACTTCATGCGCAGTGATCGGGGCCCCCAAGTCCTCCAAATTCCGGAGCTGCAGAGGGACCAAGAGATGATGTATATCTGAGAAGGGGGCCGTACTCTGGGCCCTGTTCAACTCCTCATAGACTTTAAGAAGGAGTCATTGATGGCATCTGGGTCATGCACCACATCTCCCGTATCTAAGCCTAACCTCGTGACAGGTGCTCCCCCTGACTCTGGTTTGATTAATCGTGCTAGCAGTCGACCTGCCCTGCCCTGCCCTCCTCTCTTTGTACTTTATCTAGGTAGTCCTTATGGTTGTAGAATCGCAGCCTGCCCAGCGCATCATTATATCGTGCATCTTGTAAGGACACCAGGGCTGTGTCATCCATGCCATGTAAATTGTCCGGCCTACGAATAGTCCCCTCTAAGTCCAAAAGCTCCCTGTTAATTTCCCTTAGTGCCCCACACGCCTGAGCCATGCAATTTCCTCTCACAATCACCTTATACGCCTCCCACTCCATCTGGGGGGAGGAGGCAGTGGCAGTGTTGGCATTGATAGGGAAGTATGCCTCAAGCAGTGCTAGCAAGGTGGCCCGAAAGGGGACATCGTCAAGCAGTAATGGGTTTAGTTTCCATGTAGGAATCGAAGGGCGCCGCTCCAATGGTTGATATAATATGAGTAATGGGCTGTCGTCTGACAGAGTATGCCCCAGGTATTCAGAGTGAGAAACAGAACCATTAAAGGCTGGGGAACAAAGGAACGCATCAAGCCTGGTATGAACCTGGTGGACCGGCGAGACAAAGGAGTACTCCTTGTCTCCCACGTGCTGCAGTCTCCAGGTGTCTTCCAGGCCCCAGTGGGATATCCATGTCCAGAAGCCTCGCGCTGTACGATGTGGCTGTGTCCCTCGTTAGGGGAGGGTGCGAATGATCAATAGTGACATCTGCCACGCAGTTAAAATCGCCCCCCCACTATAAGAGAACCTCTTAGGCAATGAGCTACGGAGGCAGAGAAAGGCTCCAGGAAGCCAACTTGGTCCTGGTTGGGTGCATAAGCATTTCTTAGTGTCACCTCCCGCCCCACCAATCGTCCCGTAAGTAGGGTATACTGCCCCTCCGTGCCAAGCCATGAGTGATCAAGAACTAAGGGGACCCCATGCCTCACCCAAATCAGAACCCCCCCCTGGCGAAGGTGGTCGCAAAGATCTGACCCCGCCACCTCCTCTTCAACCTCCTGGCCTCCTCCTTATTAAGATGTCTCTTGGAGGAACGCAGGGTGCATGTCCCTGCGCCGCAGGTATGAGTATGTTATAACGCATAGCTATTTATTTATTTTTTATATTTTTTTTTTACCATTTGTTGAGCGCGCTGTTACCGGGCGGTGTCCTGGCGCTGAAACAATACATTATCTCCAAGAGGCAAAGAAAGTTACTGGATGTTAAAAAGCCATGTTTTGATATTTTTCCTGAAGGCCAGGAGATCATTGCTTTGTTTTAGGGCGAGAGGCAATTCATTCCAGATGTTAGATGCTCCGTGGAAGAAGCTACAGCCTCCCCAACGGGCTTTCCTAATACGGTTAGTCATGACCAGGCTTTTATTAGCAGATCTTAGTTGTCGCCCTGGTTTGTACAGTTGGAGGTGTTCTTGAAGGAAGGATGGACCTATTCCATTTACTGCCTTGAATACCATACAAAGAGCCTTAAACATGATACGTTTCCGTATTGGAAGCCAGTGTAGATTTTTTAATTCCTGAGCTACCGATGCAAACTTAGGTAGACCAGTAATCAGTCGGGCAGCAGCATTTTGTAGCGTTTGCAATTTGTTCAGAACTCCCTGCTGGGCCTCCAGATACATGCTATTGCAGTAGTCAAGGCGAGACAGCACAAGTGCTGTCACCACCGTTTTCCTGCTATCACTGGAGAGGAAAGGAAGGATTTTCCTAATAGTTTTTATTATCCAGTGAATGGAGGATGATAAGGCATTAGCCTGTGCTGTAAAGGAGAGTTGGGAGTCAATAATTACCCCCAGGTTTTTTACTGTAGTGGCTGGAATGGGTAGGGCTCCCATTTCGTGAGGCCACCAGTCAGGGGTCCAGAGATTGGTCACATTTCCAAAGAGAAGAACCTCAGTTTTAGAGGAATTCAATTTAAGGCAGTTCTTAGCCATCCATGAACTTACTGCCATCATGCAATCCTGGAATCTGGCCGCAATTCCTTCCTCTCGCCCCGGGAGCAGAGATACCACAATTTGAGTATCATCTGCATACGATGTTAATTCGAAGCCAAAAGAACGAATCACCGGGGCGAGGGAGGTAACATAAACATTAAATAGGGTAGGGCTCAGGGAGGAGCCCTGAGGAACCCCTCCTGGAAGGGTAAAAGGGCTCGATTCAAAATCTCCCATGGCCACCACTTGTATCCTGTCTGCTAGAAAGGATTTCAGCATGGTCAATGCGACTCCTTGGATTCCGCAGCCCTCAAGACGGTCCAATAGAATGTCATGGTGGACCGTATCAAAGGCTGCGGATAGGTCCAGGAGCACCAGGACTGCCCGTCCTCCAGCATCCATCACCTTCCTGATTTCCTCAGTGGATTTAATGAGGGCGGACTCGGTGCTGTGACCTTCCCTAAACCCATGTTGAGCAGGGTCCAAGCCCCCAGAGGATCGGAGGAAGTCACAGAGCTGAACGTTCATGATCCTTTCAATAAGCTTGGCCGGTAGAGGGAGTCTAGATATGGGTCGATAGCTACTAGGGTCATAAATGTCTAGATTAGATTTTTTCAGCAGAGGAGCTATTGAAACTTGTTTCCAACATAGTGGATATGCTCCCTCTTTGAACATTTTATTGAACAAATCTGCTAGCAAGACAGATATAGGGGCGGCTGCCAAATGAGCCACTGAGCCTGGGCAGGGATCCCGGGGGGAGCCAGATTTGGTTCTCAGTAGTAGTTTCTTTACTACTTCTGTTGTAACTGGCCCGAATTCCCTGAATTCCAAACTATGTGGATTTGTTGGCGTAGTCGTATGTGCTCCCTCGGTAAGAGTGAGCCCCACATGAGGTTTCCCATGACGCGAATGTTCCATGTGAGGAACCTCACTGTGTTAGTTGCACTCGCCATTTCTGCAGGAACTCGCCCATCAGCCACAGATGGGGGACCCCCCGCCCGCTCCCTGAGTGTGAACAACTGCCCTCCTCTGCAAACAACCAAACACAAAAGAGCAACAATTACCCCCAATGTTGAACAACTCCCCTTTCCCAGGACAGCCTGACAATGGTCAGTCGCCCAAACAGTATGTGGAATATATCCCTTGGTGAGACTCTACCCTGTAAGGTACTCATGGGGGGGTAGACAGGAATACCAAAAAAGAGGAAAGACAGAGCTGATGCACAAACCGTCCGGTAGGCGCCGGTCCCACTAGAGCAGGTCAGCTCGAGACCAGGGTCCTTCACCGACATTCCAACACCCCAAGGGACGAGCCCAGCCCAAAGCCCAATCGGCCTCAGATGACTTCCTCAGCCATGTTAGGGGTCACCACCAGCATCTTCACACCGTCACTGCACGATGAGTCTGAGTCATTGTCCCCAGTGTCCCTTGATGAGCGGGCCTCCGCCTCAGGGGTGGGGCACCTGCCCCCGCATAAGAGGCACCACTGCCTGCAGGGCTTCAGCCCTCTCCTTCTCAGTTTGAGATGAAGTTGGTTTCTTGAGGGCTCTCCTATGGGGGCGGCATATGGAACACTTACCAAGGTCTGCCATGTTCCGCACAGACCGTGGGTATCTATTCACAGCAATCGAAAGGTTTACCTAATGGCAGCTCCACCTCAGTCAATTTCCCAGTACTTTGCTTTAGTATGATACAACATAAAGAAAGTAGGAAAACAGAAGGTGGGCTTACTTTGGGCTAGTAAACACGAGTCTCCTGCCTCTTTCCCTGCATCACGCACACTTTACAACGACAACATGGTTGCTCCTTTTTGGGTGTTACAGGAATGTTCTCATCAAAATGTCGGTCCTGCAGCCTTGCAACGTCCTTCAGAACACATGAAGTGGAGGCTGCTTGCTTCTGTAGCAGTGAGACTTTCACTTACAGACAACTGAAAGTCAAGGGTGGTTGCACGATAAACAACATATGCATATGCCATCTGGATCAGGAGAGTAAACAGTTTCCTATAACAAGAGCGAGTTTTACGACTCACATTGTATGGCTGAAGAACCTGGTCATTCTTGTCCACTCCGCCCATGTACTTGTTGTAATAAAATATATAGGTGGGCTTCGGGACATCAGCCATCTGACCCCAAACCGTGACTGGGTAAGTGCTCTCATGAATTGTAGTGAGCACGTACACATCACGCCTATCTGAGAACTTGACTGCAAGCAATTTGTTGGAATACAACGCAGTGCACTGGGATTTCTGGAGCTTCTTGCAAACAAGCTCTTGCGGGAGTCCTTTTCAGCGACAACTAATTGTACCACAGAAAAAAAATAACAGTTGATGGAAAGAATGCAGAACAATGCCATACATTCACCCCAGTACAGAGATCTGGGCCTAAATCCATCGTTTTTTTGCACTCCACACCACCCCAGTTCAGACACGGCCATATGCAAATCAGCCTTGACCCTTTGCCTCATGGGAACAGTCCAGCCAGAACTGCCAAGCCATGTCTTTCCTGGACCGGAATCAAGCATCCTAGTACCGGTTTCTGGCTATCAGCCGTCTTCAGCCAGGATAGCTTGACTCCAGTGGCGTGGAGAGCATGGGACTCACGTCTGAGCATACCCATCCCACTCAGGGTGACAAATGCAAAAATAACAGTTGATGGACAGAATGCAGAACAATGTCATACATTCACCCCAGTGCAGAGATCTGGGCCTAAATCCATCGTTTTTTTGCACTCCACACCACCCCAGTTAAGACATGGCCATATGCAAATCAGCCTTGACCCTGTGCCTCATGGGAACAGTCCAGCCCGAACTGCCAAGCCATGTCTTTCCTGGACCGGAATCAAGCATCCTAGGACCGGTTTCTGGCTATCAGCCGTCTTCAGCCACAGACCACAGTGCCAGCTTGGTAGAGCTCACAGACCGCTCTACTCCTGTATGGAAATTGTCCACATAAAGGTTATAACCTTTGTGAAGCAGTGGCTGGACAAGCTCCCATACAATTTTTCCTGTGACCCAAAGTGTGGGAGGACAACCTTCAGGGTTGGTTTAAAGTTGTCCTTCCTAGTATACACTCTCAAGCTGTAAACATAGCCAGTCAAGCTCTCACACAGCATGTACAGATTGATGCCAAAGCAAGCTTGTTTGCTTAGAATGTACTACCTGAACAGCAGATGCCCTTTTTTCAGAATCAAGGACTCATCGATGGCCATATTCTTTCCAGGAGAATAAACCTCTGGAAACCTGGCAAAAGTTCCATGACAGGTTGAATTTTGAACAACCTGTCATGATCGGGATGGTCCCGGAGCAATACAGCAAAATTGTAATTGAAATGCAGCATGCTCTGCAATAGCAAAAAACGATCTTTGCTCGTGTATGGTGCGAAGATGGGGGTTACCCAAACCGTGCGAGTAGACCAGTAGGACAGCAAGGTTGGTTTAAGCACTACCCCCATTTTGAGCGCGAGGCCCAGAAATATCTTCAACTCTCCTAATGAAGTGTGAGCTAAATTCAAGTAGGATTTTAAACTGCGTTTATGGTTTCCATATTACTAGTGTGCTTTGATGAAATTGTGCTTTTATGATCTATTTGTAAACTGATCGAATAAAGATTTTAAAGGAAGAAAAAAAGTGTGAGTCCACTTGTGTGCCCTAGAATGAGGCCTGAGAGTGCCGCCATGCTACCTTAGAAATTGTTCAGCGCACAAATTTGTTTGCTGCATAAATTCATCATGGAAGTCAACATTTAATAAGAGATGGACGGGGGGAGGAGCCTAGCCTGCAGCCGAGATGGCCGCCTAGCTCCTCGGCTCCGCCGGCCCTGACGCCCTTCGCCGAGATCCTGTTCAAAATCCTGCGCCTCCTAGCATCACGCTTCCCGGCGCTGCACTCCTGACCACGATGCAGTGTCCCCGGTCGGAAACGGAGCTGCCACGGCGGAGTTAAGTCTCAGTCACCATTCCGGCCTTTTGCAGAGGGAGCAGCCGGGCCATTGTTGGTGGGGACGGCCGGAGGTGACTACGACAGCGGCGGCCGCTGCGGAGAGGGAGGAGCCGGGGCACCGGACCTGGAGCTCGGCGCTGGTGGATTTCTCACAGCAGCCTTCTCCCTGACAGCAGCCCAGCGCGACTCGCTCGCAACATTGTTTCCGGCTCTTGCTTCATGTATCCCGGCCCAGCAGAAGGGGTCCGGGATTGTTTCTTTGTTGCAGTTTGTAGCAGCGGTCGCCATCTTCTGCAACTGACGCCCTGATCCTGCCGGTGGGTCTCCCTGCGCTACAGTTACTCTTATCCTTGCAGCCTCTTCACGACCGGCTGCCTCCACGTTTTCTACACCATCGGGGCCTCACAGAGGTTTCATTATTTGCCTGATATCGATGGCTGGTGCCGGGGGCTTGCTTCCCTGGGCGCTCAATGGCAGTTTACCTAAGATGGCGGACACAGCAGCACCCTCCATCCTCGATCCACCGCTGAGGCTCTGCGACATCCTGGCTGCACTGGGGGACCTGCGATTGGCCTTCCGCGACTTTGCTACCGAATTGGGGGACCGGCTTGATGGGGCCCTGTTGGCTGGCCAGGATGACTCTCCAGTGCGGCGCGTTACGCCATATCCTCAGCCGACTGTCGGTGGATTACCCGAATTGGGGTGCGGGACGGTGGCGGAGGGACGTGTCCCAGAATCCGCTGCGGTACTCCTCGGTCCTTCTCTGGAGGAGTCTGACAATGTTGCTTCCTTGGTACGGCCGGGGCTCGGGTCCCCGTCGCCGCCTCGCCCATCCCCTTTGTTCTTGGGTGCCACGTTGCCGAGCGCCCTCCTGGACTTGCTCTCTGTGCACCGGCCGGCTGCTATTTTGGAACTTATACACCGTTCTGCTCCCTGTTGCTCTAGCCGTGGCTTGGCAATGGTACATCCTCTGGTTCTTTACAGTCAAGCACCACTCCAGTTTGCCTTGTCTCCTGCACCTCAACTTTTACGGTGGTGTCCATGGTGGTCCATTTCGTCCACGCTGGCTGCACTGACACTGGATTCGATTGGACTGCGGATTCGAAGGGGTCAAGGCTGAGGACGGGGACTTTCTTGTTGCACACTGGAACATATAAGACTGGGACTGGGACTTGTGACTGTTGGAGGTACAAGTAGCATGGGTGTTAGGTTGGGGCCTGGGGTTGGGTGACCGCGGGTAACGATTTTGTTTGCTTACATAAATCCTTGGCCCTCCTCCGATCAACCGTGACAATCTATTCTTTTTCTTAGCTTTCTCTTCATCTTCATCTACATTTCGGGTACTCTTCTGGGGCGACAGACACACTGCTAGGGGGGGGGTAGGCCGTAGCCTCTGCATGCGTGTAGGGTGGGGGGTATATTTTCTTATGGTTTTTTTCTTTCTATGGGCCTCCTTTTTCTTTCTTTCTTCTTTCTTTCTCTCTTCTCTCTTCCTACTCTTATTCTTCTAGCTAGCTCTTTCATTACTTCTTTCTTGGGTCTGTGGGGGGAGTGGGTGCTTATGGGTAGCGTTTGGGGATCGCCATTTGATATGCTTCTTAACTATCCTGTTTACATTGAGTGCGATCGCTTGCCTCACGGATAATGCTTGCTGATCCTCCTTGTGATCGCTGCCCAGTATAAGTCCTAACTGCATTGCTCTGATTCGTCTCCTTCCAGACCTGTTGCTATGGACTCATTTTAGAACTTTATTTTAAAATTAAACCTCATTATCCTGACGCCTAGCGGCACGATTGTGTTTAACGTAACCTGGTATATCTATGGATCTATTGCTTTGTCGCTGAGAGGTGTCATTACTTGCTGCTGTGCCCATTATTGTCGAGGCCGGCCTGAGGGTTGTAGGCCCGTAATTGTCTGCACATACTGTTCAATAAAGGTTTTCCAAAAAAAAAAAAAAAAGAGATGGACATAGTCGATTGGCAAACGATTTGTCGTATCGACTTTACATCCAGCGTCGCCAGTGAAAGACAAAATTTGGGGCTGAACTAAATTGGGTGGCTACCAAGAGAGCACTCGATCTGTGCTTGCCACCGCACGTGCCTGCTCTCTGGGTTGCTGTAACCTGCTACTGCTGTTCAACTGCACAGACTATGCTTGCGAAGGGACAACACAACTGTCATTGTCTCCTTCAGAATCGAGGGATGAGTTGTCGGATGGAACTGCGCAGACTAAAAAATCACTCCAAGATTCTGCTTCTTTGTCCTCTGCCTCAGATGCTGTCGCAGTGAAATGTTGTCTTTCACTCGCGACGCTGGATGTAAAGGCCTGAAGATAGTAAGGCGCTACTCCAGAGTTGATCCTATGCATATAGCATAGAGTTTTAAACTTAACGCGATTCTCAATTTTCAACCAGTGGAGATCACGTAATGCGGCTGAGGCAGATGTTTTTGTAGGAAGATTGCAAAGCATTCTGGCGGCAGCGTTTTGTACCACCTGTAACCTGTGTAGCACTTCCTTCCCCACTCCTAGGTACAGAACGTTACCGTAGTCCAGTCTAGATGTTATAAGAGCTTGAACTACTGTTCTTTGAGTGGGCAAAGGAAGCATTCACAGGATTTGTTTCAGCCATTTCAGGATGACAAAGCAAACAGATGCTACCTTACCAGCTTCTTGCCTCATGGTTAGTTGGTCATCAACCATAAATCCAAGATTCCGGACAGATTGTGCAGGAATCGGGAGTGACCCCATCTGAGAAGGCCAATGTTGAGGGCCCCAGAGGGTTTTATTGTTGCCAAAGAAGGAGCTCGGTTTTACCACCGTTTATTTTTAATTTGTTGTTATGCATCCAATCTGCGATGTTTATCAACCCGGATCTCATCACTGCCACCACCACCACTTACTGCCTTTCATGTAACGTCAAAGAGGCTCATTATAGCTCTTTCACAGTCTCAACATTTCAGAACGGACTTATTTTCAATATGCTATACAACAAAATCATAGTTGGTGCTTCTTTATCTTATGCAACTAACAACCACTGACCAAGCCAATAGTACTGGCTTGTTGTATTATATCTGGATGCAAAGACAGAAATAGCAAAATACCAGTCGAGCAGCACACTAAGCTAAGCACAGATTTTCAGCTTGCATGTTTTAAAGTCACGCACTTCATTACTTCGACCACACCTCTTACTACACAAAGAAAAAGAGAGAAAGACTCTCTCTCTATATATATATATATATATATATATATATTTATATATATATATATATTTATATATATATTTAAAAAAATCTGCGAAATTGACAGGTGGACGTCCCTCCTGCTCACTGGCCAACCCCCTAGTGCGGTTTCCTGGCCGTGGATCGCAGCGCAGTCGCGATCCACTGTCAGGAAGGCCTCGTTTGATAGGAGAGACTCTCCCCTTTAAAACGAGGCCTCCCTGAAAGCCGGGAGGCCTTTTTCAGCCTTTCTTCCCCCTCAGAGTAGAGCACAGACAGCCTTACCTGCTGCTTTCTTAGCTCCGGTGGGGAAAACTGTGAACTCAGAGTGCCTTTCGGTGCGCTGACGTCACAGATGGGGAGGACGGGATGCTGGGGAGAGACACGGAAAGCCTTCTGAGTCACCCCCATGGAAGAAGGGAAAAAATCCCAACCTCTGCAATGGAGTATTAAGGGGCCCTCCCTGGTGTCGGCCATTGGCTGACAAATGCACCAAAAGGGTTAAAGTTGCATCCTTGTGCTCTCCCGCCCGCTCTCTGTAGAAGAGGCCTGCAGAAAGGTGGGCTTTTAAAGACCGATGCTGTGCTTCTGTATTGTGTGTAGATAAGCCAGGTAAGGGTATGATTGGTTTGACTAATGGGCAATCTCCAAGACTTTCATACAACTGATTGAAGAGTTAGGCAATGGGGTACAAATCAAACGCAACTGCAGGGCTGAAAGAGGTAGCACATCGATGTATAGAGAACTTTCTGTGCTCGTTTGCATTTGTGGTATTGTCTTTAAAGCATGTGTTTTTCTGCATATTTTCAAGTTCTTAAGGCTTCTCATTTGAAGCAGTTCTTTATTATTCTGTCAAGAAATGTGGGATTGTCTCTGACACAGCTGTTTTCCCATTTCTGCCTCTTTCAGATGGGTTAGAGCAAAGCTTTCTTGGTTTGTGTGTTTGAACTTTTTCATCATAGATCTCAAAACATGCCCTCATGTGTCTCTGGTAATATTTGCTGCTAGCATTTGGCTTTACATGAACCATCTTCTTTAAAGTGGTGCAGCGTTTCTGAAAGGCACCTAAATGTACTGCCAAAGTTCCTGCTACCCCATACATAATAGGCACTCCATGTGCTCTAGCATTATGCGAGTTAAGTTAGCATTTGCGGCACCAATTTGTATTCCGGCGCCATTTTGTACCATGATTGAAAATAAGCTCCTGTCTCATTACGTTTGCCTCAGCAGAAAAGCAGCCCTGATTGTTTCTCTTTAGTTTCATCCAAGGTTGAGCTCCACTGCCTTAATGAATAGATTGTTCTGTTACTGCATGCCTTTCCTGTAGAGTAAGCCCTGCTCCCACCTCAAAGCGACGAGCACGGGCAGAGTAACCTTGAAACTAAGATAGCATGTATCCTTTCTCAAGATGGTAGCTTACTTTTCAGTACTCCCTTTGTTCATTAATGTCCAGGCTAGAAATTTCCAGACTGGGCGGTATTTTAGAGGTGTTGTAAATGTATTTTTTGTGTTACCCTGTGGACGGGAGTCAGTCCCTCAGCAGCTATCTAAGGAGGCTGGTCAGACCGGACTCCACTTGAGCGAATACTAATAAAATTATTTTGGTTTGTATTCTCTGCTGTCTGACCTACTCTCCATTTGTATGGAAGGCTGAGAGGGGGTAGTGAGTGACCCGACTGACCCTAATCGGAAACCCGGGAGACCAAAGCTGGCTTGCACGCTATAGCAGTTTCTATAAAGAGAGGTGTGTCGCCATAAATTTCCAGTAGAATCGTTGAAGCATGTTCCACAGTGGTGAGGATGAAAATGAAGCTTTGCTATCACTTTACCAACAGCTGCTCACACTCACACAGACCTTACACCACACAAATAACACGCCACACTTGCATGCTTGCTCCTCAACACCCGCTTGCTCATCAAACACTCCACAGAGATATGAGAGCTACTGCACTGCCATACTCCGAACCTGCTCTATCTAATGGAAGCATGGCTAAACCCAACCATGGCACCAGACCTCGCCACATCTATCCCTGCTTGCTACAAAATAGTTCATGAATACCGTCCGCACAAGCTCAGAGATGGAGTTGCCATCACATTCAAAGATACCATCAGCTGCACCACCTACACGGACACCCCCACCAGATACATGGAAACATATCACAGCCAACTTCTTTGAGCGCAACCCTCCTATACCGATCACCAGAATCCCCACACCAATTTCACCTGCAACACCACAGATAAAGACTTCTTCAAGTCAGCCCTAGATGCTTTCACCAACAGATGAACAAGTTACTTACCTTCGGTAACGATATATCTGTAAGAAACATTAGTTAGTGTTAGATTCCTTACCTTAGAATATCCCCAGGCGTCAGTCTGGATCCGGAAACTTTTGCGTAGCAGTACCCCTGCGCGTCGGTAGGCGTCGTCTGCAGGCGTCCCCTGCGGCTCCGCGTCCGTCGTCGGCGTCGTGCGCCGTGATGACGTCGCTGGAGTACATAGACGCCGCCTCCGCGCGCTGACGTCAGTTCTTTGCACACAGCTTTTCCGCGCCAGGAGACGCAGAGCCATGAGAGAACCAACACTGGTGCCATGTACAAACTAGGGCCCTGAAAGGGATGACCTTAACCCTAGGTATCAGTTCGCAGAACGGGGAGGATGGGTGGGTTCGGTAAGGAATCTAACACTAACTAATGTTTCTTACAGATATATCGTTACCGAAGGTAAGTAACTTGTTCATCTGAAAGAAACACGTTAGTGTTAGATTCCTTACCTTAGAATACATACCCCAGCAATACCAACCCCGGTGGTGGGTCTGCGAACCAATACAAAACTACACCAGAAAGTCCTGGAGGACAGAACGGCCAAAGAAGCCATCCCTCCGGACTTGACTGTCCAGGCAGTAGTGCCTCGCAAAGGTGTGCAGCGAGGCCCACGTAGCCGCCTGGCAAATGTCCTGCAAGGGGACTCCCCGGCCCAGGGCAGTAGTAGCCGCCGTGGCCCGAGTGGAATGGGCCCTCAGCCCAACAGGAGGCTCCTTCCGAGCCAAAGAGTAGCACGCTTTGATGCAGAGGACGACCCATCGAGAGATGGTTCGTTTACAAACCGCCCGTCCCTTCTTCGCACCCACGTAGCCAACAAACAGTTGGTCATCCACCCGGAACTGGCGTGTGCGATCCATGTAAAATGAAAGCGCACGTTTTGGGTCCAGACGATGGAGCCGCTCTTCATCCTTTGAAGGATGCGGAGGCGGGAAGAAGGAAGGGAGGGTGATGGACTGCCCGATGTGAAAGGCCGAAACAACCTTGGGCAGGAAAGAAGGTCTAGTCCTCAGAACCACCTTGTCAGGATGAATGGACAGGAAAGGAGGTTGGACAGAAAGAGCCTGGAGCTCACTCACCCTCCTGGCAGAGGTGATGGCAACCAGGAAAGCCGTCTTTAAAGTCAGGAGACGGAGAGGGCAAGAATGAAGGGGCTCAAAGGGAGCGCACATCAGGAAAGTTAGAACCAGGTTCAAATCCCACTGAGGCATCACAAACGGAACAGGTGGAAACATGTGAGTGATGCCTTTCAAGAATCGAGTTACAATCGGGGATTTGAACAAAGAAGGCTGATCAGGAAGCCTCAAAAAGGCTGAAAGGGCAGAAAGGTAGCCCTTGATAGTGCCCAGAGCAGAGCCCTGCTGGGCAAGAGAAAGAAGAAACAGAAGAACCTCCGAAAGAGGGGCAGAAAGAGGATCCACAGCCTTTGCTGTGCACCATGCCACAAATCTGTTCCACCGACAGGCGTATACCGACTTAGTGGAGGGACGCCTGGCTGCCAGAATAACATCACAGACTTCAGGAGGCAAGTCAAATGGCCTCAACTGCCGCCGCTCAATCTCCAAGCATGGAGGTGGAGACTGGACAGGTTCGGGTGGAGGACCGTCCCCTGCTGCTGCGACAGAAGGTCCTCCTGAAGGGGCAGGCGGATCGGGGGACCGACTGACATGCTGAGTAGCTCGGGATACCAGAACCTTCGAGCCCAGTCCGGAGCCACAAGGATAACTTGGGCCCGGTCGCGCCTGATCTTCTTCAGCACTCTGGGCAGAAGTGGTATAGGCGGAAAGGCGTATAACAGACCGCAACTCCACTCGCGCCGAAAGGCGTCGCCGTGCGAGTGCCGTCTTGGAAACTCCAACGCGCAGAACTGATGACATTGCGCGTTCTCTTCTGTGGCGAATAGATCTAACCAAGGCTCTCCCCACTGCAGAAAGATGCCTTGCGCCACGTCCGAGTTCAGACGCCATTCGTGATCCATCGAGCACCGACGGCTGAGTTCGTCCGCCCTGGCGTTCAGAGAACCTGCCAGGTGTTGAACCGTCAGAGTCACGCCCTGACGTTCCAGCCATTGCCAGAGGCGCAGAGCCTCCTGGCAAAGGGTCCACGACCCCACACCGCCCTGTTTGTTGCAGTACCACATGGCGGTGGTGTTGTCGGTGAACACCTGCACTACACTCCCGTTGACAAAGGGGAGGAATGCCTTCAGTGCCAGACGAATCGCCCGTAGCTCCAACAGATTGATATGGAGCCGGGACTCCGCCGGAGACCAGATGCCTCTGATCTCTGCCTCTCCCAAGTGGCCACCCCAGCCCTGGAGGGACGCGTCCGTCACGACAACGTGCTCCGGTTGGGGAAGGGAGAGGGACTTGCCCCTGACCCAATCGCGGTCCGTAAGCCACCACTGCAGTTGTCTCGCAGTGCCCTCCGAGATCAAGACGTGGTCGGACAAGTTGCCCTGATGCTGGGCCCACTGAAACTTCAGGTCCCACTGCAGAGCCCGCATCCGCCACCTGGCGTGATGCACCAGAAGGATGCAGGAAGCCATCAGTCCCAGCAGCCGCAGCGTCAACCTGACCGAGACTCGGGATAGCGGCTGAAAGATGGGAATCAAAGCCTGAATATCCCGAACCCGCCGTTCCGGAGGATAAACCCGAAACTGCGCCGAGTCCAGAACCGCTCCGATGAAAAGGAGCTTTTGAGAGGGACACAGGTGTGATTTCGGCACGTTGATGGAGAACCCCAGGCCGTGCAAGAGGTCTGCCGTCATCTGAAGGTGGTGGACGACTGTCTGGGGCGAGCCCGCCTTCAACAACCAGTCGTCTAGGTAGGGGAAGACTGAAACCCCTAACCTGCGCAGATGGGCTGCGACCACCGCCATCACCTTTGTGAACACCCGTGGGGCGCTGGTAAGGCCGAAGGGGAGCACGATAAACTGAAAGTGCTCCTGGCCTACCGTGAACCGCAGGTAACGCCGGTGGGCCGGCAGGACGGGGATGTGAAAATAGGCGTCCTGCAAGTCCAACGCTACCATCCAGTCTTGCGGGTCTAGAGCAGCCAAGACCTGAGCTAACGTCAACATCTTGAACTTCTCCTTCCGGAGGAAGCCGTTGACGTTCCTTAGATCCAAGATAGGACGTAGGCCCCCCTTGTCCTTCTTGGGCACCAGAAAGTAGTGGGAATAACAACCACGCCCTACTTCTGGCCCAGGAACGCGCTCGATGGCCCCCTTGGCCAAGAGGGCCGTAACTTCCTCCTGCAGAAGTGTCAAGTGGTCCCCCGACACACGGTGGTTCTGCGGTGGCATGGCTGGAGGAGAGGTCTCGAAGGGGAGGGAGTAGCCCCTTCGGACAATTTGCAGCACCCACCTGTCCGAAGTGATCGTGCGCCAGTGAGCGTGGTGATGGCGAACCCTGCCACCCACTGGCGTCACATGGGGCCGAAAGCACGGACTAGGAGGATTTTGGGGTAGATGCTGCGGGGGAAGGTGTGGTCTGACCCCGCCGTTGTCCCCGACCGCCACCACGGCGGTTTCCACGGCCGCCACCGCGTTGGAAGGATTGTTGCGGCGCGTGGCTGGCAGCACGTGTGGGGGCGCCCCTTCCTTGGCCACGAAAGGGACGAAACGAACCCGGTTGCTGACGCTGGGTCGAGAGACCCAAGGACTTGGCCGTGACCCTGGAGTCCTTGAAGCGTTCCAGCGCGTGGTCCGCTTTGTCACCGAACAGGTGACAGCCATCAAACGGCATGTCCATCAGGGTATTTTGGACATCAGCCGAAAAATTGGCGGATCTCAGCCAGGCGTGACGGCGAATCGCCACCGTCGTAGACATAGCCCTGCCCAGCGAGTCGGTCGTATCAAGACCACACCGAATGGAATATTTCGCTGCATCCCGGCCCTCAGCTACAGCTTGACCGAGCTTTGCCCGCACCTCCATGGGGCATTCTGGCAGCAGCTCCGCGACCGTATCCCACACAGAGTGGGTGTAGCGGCCCAAGAGGCAGGCGGTGTTGCAAGACCGCAGGCCCAAACTAATGGACGAGAAGACCTTCTTTCCAAACTGGTCATACCTCTTGGATTCCCGGTCGGGCGGGGCCGACGGGAATGCGGACTGGGAGGTCGAGGCCTGGATCACCAGACTCTCAGGAGTGGGGTGGGTAGACAGGTACTTGGGGTCGTCCGGACAAGGACGGTGGCGCCTGGCCACGTTCCGATCAACAGGCGCACCTGAAGCGGGCCTGGACCACGTGCCCAACAGAACGTCAGACAAGGCTTCATTAAACGGCAGCAGAGGCTCCAAAGGGCATGACTGCGGCTTGAAGACCTCGGTGAGGATGTTAGGCCTCACGGCCGCGACGGGGAGCTCAAGGTTTAAGGCCTTGGCAGCCCTCATCAGCACCACAGAATAGGCAGCTCCCTCCACCGATGCCACGGTTGGAGGAGAGATCAAACCAGGGTTAGGGGAGTCGTCCAAACCACTGGCATCCCCCAAGTCACCCGTCCAGTCCGGGTCATACTGGCACTCGCGAGCCAGAGGGTCCTCGGACCCCTCCCAACCTTCACCGTACTCCTCATCCTCTCCGTATTCGGAGTCAATGATGAAGACCGGCTCCTCGGGGTTCATGGGCCCCATCGGCGCCGGGACCGGCGTCGTGCGACGCCCATCCGGCGCCGCGTCCGGCGTCGGAGAAGGTAAGGGGACGGCGCCGCCCGGAGCCGGCGCCGGAACCCCACCGCCGGCCGGAACCGGCAGTGGAGAACCGGCGCCGCGCGGGGACGGCGCCGGGGGTAACCCCGATGGCAACGGCGCCGGGGAGGCCGGAAGACCAGCCGGCGCCGATCCCGAAGGCCCCTGCGGCGCCGGGGTCGGAGCCGTCGGCGACGCCGGGCCCGGAGCACCCGACGGCGCCGAGGCAGGGACACCCGAACCGCCAGGGCCCCCAGACGGTAGCACTGGGCCCGAAGGCGCCGTAGGCCCCGTCGGAGAAGCGAGCGCCCTCATGGCCATGAGGAACGCCTCGATCTCCTCAGGCGTCGCGCCATGCCCAGGGACCGGAGGGTATGAGGCAGGCCGCGCCGGCGACTCTCGCGGAGCCGCGGGGTTGGGGTCACCCGAGCCCCCGGCCGCATCGCGCGAGCGTCGGGGGGAGTCGGGGGTACGATGACGACGCCCCGACTTCTTGTGCTTCCTACCTGACGAGCCTGACGAGTGGTGTCGACTTCCGGAGCGCCCAGCGCGGCTCCGCGACCGCTCCCTCGAACGCTCCCCCGACCTCCGGCCGGACCGGGACCGCTCCCGGTCCCGACGTGGGGCCGACACCCGGAGCTCCAGCAGCTTGCGGGACCGCTCCCGCCTAGCCTTGTTGGTAAGGGCCCGGCAGTCGAGGCACGATTCCACGTCGTGGTCGGGGCCCAGACACCGGAGGCAGAGGCGGTGATGGTCTGTGACCGACATCGTGCGCTCACAGTCATCGCAATTCTTAAATCCAGGCATCCTATCAGGCACAATAGAGAAAAAAGTCGAAAAACTTGGTCAAAGACCGGAGTACTGCTCTTCCAGATCTGCGTCCACTGGCGCGGAAAAAAGAAGAACTGACGTCAGCGCGCGGAGGCGGCGTCTATGTACTCCAGCGACGTCATCACGGCGCACGACGCCGACGACGGACGCGGAGCCGCAGGGGACGCCTGCAGACGACGCCTACCGACGCGCAGGGGTACTGCTACGCAAAAGTTTCCGGATCCAGACTGACGCCTGGGGATATTCTAAGGTAAGGAATCTAACACTAACGTGTTTCTTTCAGATACAGAACATCAAGTGTACAGCTCTTGCAGATTGTATCAACGCCGAACTAAGAACAGTAAGGAAATATTCACCATCCACAAAGATTTCAATGCCTCCTGCCGGACACCTGGGAACATGCCACCATCATGACCCTGCTCAAGAAATCACCTGCTGCCCCAGCCATGCTTTCCAACTACAGACACATCTCCCTCTTACTACACCTGCCAAAAGTCTTAGAGAAATTAATCAACCGAAGCCTCACCGACCACCTCAGCAACCACCAGCTACTCAATGCTACGCAGTACAGATTCAGACCCTACCACATTACAGAAACAGAACTCATCACTGCCACAGATGACATCTGCATGATCTTTGATAAAGGCAAGACAGCAGCCCTCGTTCGCCTGGGCCTCTCTCTATTATTCGCCCTGATGAGTTCATCCTCATCAGACACCGGCACAAGATTGGCATCCAAGGGCCCACTTTCCGCTGGATCTGTTACTTAATGAATATAACACAAGCTGTCAGCCTGGCACCTAATTCTTCGGAAACCTGCTAACGCACCTGTAGAGTGCCTCAAGGCTCATCACTCAGTCCCACCTTCTTCAATGCATATATGATCCCTCTGGCAAACATCATCCGTGCATATGACATCTGCATTCTCTCCTATGCAGACGACACAAAACTCATACTCTGCCTCTCGGGCAAGACCCCCCCAACACGAGAAACAAGTTCACCGTCTGTAGGAAAGTGCCCTTTTTCACATGGTCACCCATACTTTTTGCCCAAGTACTGATAATTTTTGACTGAAAGTGCAGTGGGTCCCCGCTAACCAGGTCCCGAGTGCCAGTGCTCATTCCCTTAACACAGGTAAAATGTCTTATTGCAACCCAATTGGCAAGGACTTTATCACCCCTGTAAGTCTCTGGTAAATGGTACCCCTGTTAACTAGCGAATGGGTACTAAAGAGGGTCCTTCAGGGCTGCAGCATGTATTTTGCCACCCTAAGAGACCCACACACAACCCGCATACAGACTGCCAGTGAAGGCTCTGTGAAATAGTGCAAGCCATTTTTGAAAAAATAACATGACACACCAAAGAGACTCCATGTACTATATGTAAGTCACTCCTACAACAGGCCTTAGAGCCCTAAAGCAGGGTGCAATGTATTACATGTGAGGACATATCTGCACATGCAGATATGCCCCTGTGATGTCTAGTTTGACTATTAGATAATGCAAGTGATCAGGGAAGCCATCTTAAAGGCATGTACTGGGCGCTGGTCTTCACGAGTTACCCAGCTACATGATGGCTTCACTGAAACCTATGGTGTTTAGTATCAAACACCTTATCTTAATAAATATGCACTGATGCCAGTACAAGATTTATTATGACATGCATCCAGAGGGCACCTTATAGGTGCCCTTGACACCTACTAGTCGTTTTAGTGTATTGGCTGACTGGACACTTCCAACCTGTCACCATGGACAGGTTTTTGACCACCTCCACGAGAGAGCCAGTGCTCTTATAGGTCAGAAACTGCCTGCTCAGGAGGAAGGTAATCACACCTCCAGCAGAATGGATAGTGAATTAGTATATCAAGGCCAAAGGCTTCAAAGCCTCTTCCGACTTGTTATGCAACCCTGGCTTCCCCTCGAGCTGGGAAATACCACCCCCTGCCCAGAGGCCCATTTGGCACCAGAGCAGGTGGGATAATTAGATATTCAGAAGGCGTATCACACCAACGGGCTGGGCACGCCCCTAAGGTTGGCCACCTGAAGTGGAAAGTCAAGGAAGGGTTTCACCATCTTGTTTTTGGTGAAAATCGGTCAGGTTTATGCCCACTCCCCACAGGGATTGGTCATTTAGGGGGTGTTGTCTACTACCCTACACCCCCCTAAACACACCTAAATTCAGTATATAGGGGTCCCTCTGACACAAGGAACTTCTATTCATCTACTGGAAACTAAAGGAAGGACAAAGACGATCAGTCACCACGAGAACAGAGGACTTACAACTACTTGATGCCAAACCCTGCCTTGCTGCCCGGACCGCGACAACTGCACCAACCCGACTCATCCAGAAGCTGTGCATCTTCCCAAAGCTGTGGTGATCACCTAACAACTTCAATATCCAGGCAGCAGCTCCCTTGGAATGGAGGAGCCACCCCCCTGCATCTGCAGGCACCGAAAGCATCTACCCGGTACCTCGTTTTGTTTTCCATCAAGCCCACCAGCATGACAGTAGGAGGTCTCTGAGGCTCTCTGAGGTCAGCCGTCTCTCTGCCAAATCTTGAGATGCTATACTCTCCAGGAGCCTCCCTGCATCAATACCCGGACTACCAGAGCACTTGTGTCCTGCAACGCTTGATTGTATTCAATCCGAACACCGCCACAACAAAAACGTACCTGCACGTTAAGGTGTAGCAGGGTTTCCGTTCTCCCACAGAACTGTGCACAGAGATCTAGAACCTGGGTGAGTTAGGGTGTCCCAAAACTCACTTTGGTATCAGAAATCCCCTTACCAAGCTAGCTACAGTGTCTCATTGGTACTAACAACTTCCCAATGAATTAGACAATCCAGAACATGAACTTAGGGTACCTCGGGTATCGTGGAACACATGAACACTCTTTCGCTATATAAGCATTTCAAACAAAAACTGGGAGTCAAAGAACACACGTGCAAGTTTGAAATATTTATTTCTCAATGCAAGGTTCTCAAACGCAGTATCTTATATAATATCAACATACATATTATAAAAATCAGAGTTAGCAGCATAGTCACTAGTCCATAGTAAGCGAACGGTGATAGCATATTATAATGCAAAATCTATATAAAGTTTGTATCACCTATATTTCGCGCACCTTATTTAGCATATTATATTATATCTAAGAAGGTCTCATTTGGGTTTTTAGCAGGGCGGGCCCATACCTCTAATGGTCAGTAGGAGCAGATCACATCAACAGCTACCAGCTCTCTGCATGCGAAGCATCAAGTGTGTTGATTCATTCCCTGTAACTCTATCTTAAACCCGCGTAGAGCCCAATGTTGGCAGCAACATTATTTGTGTTATGTCTAATGTGGTGCGAGGATCAGGCTCTCAGCAACCTTGTGTTAGGTTATTCTTAGAGGGTGCAGTTCTCAGTGTGCAGACAGTTGTACCAAGCACAACTGATATCAGAGCATTAACATATTATTCTCAAATAAATCACATCGTTCGTCTAGGTTGAAAGCTACAATAACAATTAGGTGTCGTGTGCAAACTGAAGCCGAAGGAAAATATGTCGTTTAAACATTTAATAAACTCTTGCTAACTTAACACAATATATAGAAACGCAGTAACCATATGACCCCCCCCCCCAATGATCCGAGGACTGTTAAAAAAGGGAAAAAATATAAGCCAATTCTATATGAGAGGCAAAACATGAAAGCAGAGTTCAACAATATTGAGCCAAGCTAAATGTATGTAAATGTATATAAGTTTTTAATAACAAAAAATATGTATGAATGCCTATAGTGGCCACACAAAAATATAAAAATTCGAACTTAAGGCCAACCACGAGATCATAGGCCTAGAACATATAAAAGTCGAATGTTCGTAATAAAAAAGGCACCATTCAGAATTACTAAAAAGTCACGTGCCATAATAATAAAAGTCTCCAAAGTCACTCATGTGTCGATAGAATATGCAAAATAGGTAGCCACAGCTTCCAACATGAAATCACTGTCATCATCCGAAAACAGTTCAGCCATCCAATTAAGCAATGGGAAAGAACATACGTGCTCCTCCAGCACCGAATCCTCTAGCAACATCAGAGGACAACTCAGTGGGTTCTCGAGAACGCTATGTGCCAGAAAGTCATGCGCCGCTGCGGATATGTCCCACTGACCCATTAGTCCATGCATCGCTGCCACTGCCATAACCCTTTCGCCTGAACAAACCAACTCGTGAGCAACTACGGGGCTCATCAGCTGATCAAAATCGACGTCAGGAGAAGTCGTCAAGCAGAGACACAAATCAATGGCGCAGTCGAAATCACAGCTCAGGCAATGAAACACAGGCTGGACACATGTGAAATAGGAAAATCGAAACGACAATCCAAAAGCTGTGCTCAAAGTCGCAAGTGGTAAGGTGCCATAGTATTCAAGCATCCGGTTGCGAAACAGTGTTAGAAGGGGCTGAGCGGCTCCTTGTGCAGGATGTGCATCCATGTTTTATAAAGCAAAATATCACCAAAACGCCTGCAGCCAAAGCCAGCAAAACAGGGAATCCGCCAAACAAACTTGCGAATATAGAATGAAAAAACGCAGGGATAATACCAAATACTTTTTCAAACGTAGTCACGAGACCACTGCTAACCACTTTAAAAAAATGTGCGATCCCAGACGTGGAGGAGGCATTAAAGATCTGATGAACCAGCTCGCAGAAATGAAACGGCAAGTCAGTATTTAAAAGTGCCTGCACCTCTGTGCGTGTGTTAGCTATGTGAAGGACATAAGTTTCACGGGCCGAGCTCAGGGCCACTTCTTTCTGAGACAAAAGAGCCCTTATGCGGCTCAAACCGTTGAACTCCGCTCTTAAGGTTGGGATTCGCGGCCAAATGGAAACATCTGAATTCCCATGCGTGGGTGGATATAACACATTCTTGCAACACACCACACGTTCTGATACAGTAACCACATAGGCGATACCGACCATTAACCCGCAACACATTTCGTTATTCAAAAGTTAATAACTACCGTTAGACAATAAAGTGAAGGTGGGAACTATTGCAGGAACCGGTGTGCCTTTTAAAACACAGGCTAAATTAGGCTTGTCCTGATTACAAGAACCATGCAACTGGATGTGTCCGCATATTAGTGAGCGGTCAGGCGACTGTGTACATTCTTCACCATTCAGATTCACTTCATTCCCCTCCTTTAGACATCTGTATGTGTATGGTAAAGACCATGTCTCATGGAGGAAAGCACTGCCTAATGGTTCATATCGCCCTATAGCAATATATCGCATACAATTTGTAAATTTATACAGAGCAAATGGTAAAGTAATAATACCATGGATAAGCCATGTGGCAGCAGCTGCTTCAGCCACAGAAAAGGGCAAGGACTCTAATTTTTCAATGTGTAACATAAAAAATGATGCATCTCGCATGGAAAGCATGCGCTGCTTGTCAGTCAAATTAAATGGGGCAAATAGTGATGTGACATTCATATAACTCCAAGGCACTCGACCAGCCTTCAGAGTCCGTAGTGTCCAAGCAAACTGCATAACAGAACGCAATTGATTTTGACCATGATACAATACGGACACTTCATCATGTACAATGTCAACAACAGAAGACACAATATTGTTCAACGTGTAAATTCGGGAAGAAAGCGTGTTAATACTGTTATCGACAACTGCAAGCACTTTTTCTAAATTTGCTTGATCAATTGCCCTTAGGCGCTTAGCAGCCTCAATTTGAGAAACTTTCCAAATTTCATTGTAAACCGCATAAATCCATCGTTTAGATCTACCTTTAGCTGGGCCTTTTATAAAATCATTCAAATCCACATTTTCAGTTAATTGAGACAGATGTAGTTTAACTGCAGCTAATGTGGAATGTTGTAACCAATTCTGACACAGCTTCCCCACAGAATAAGTTGTGACAGTATAATCATCTTCAAAACGGGGATCAGGTCTGACTTCTGTGAATCCTTCAGCCAAACCCAGAAAACGACGTTGGCAAGAATCAGCACTCCTATGCCACATCAGCCAACCCTTGGAATCCAAACTGGAAACGTTAAAGGATGAATTGTGCAATAGAGCTTGCAACTCATGAATGGACAATTCAGTATAATTACCCCAACCTGAATATTCCTCTAAATCTGGGATGATTGGTGTATTTAATTTGTTAGAAGTAGCCAATCCAAAGCATGTTGTCTGGAAAATGGAAGAATTTAGAAACAACATGTGATTCGGGATGAGACATGCACGGTGCAAAGCCTCAGTGCCTTGTACCTGCCAATCTTAGGTACCCCAAACCGATTTAAGGTCAATTGTTCCTTTCCAAAACTCGTAGCCATCTACATCTAATCTATCTAGAAAGGACTTCGAATACAGCAATTTTGTATCGGTAAGTCTAACTTTGGACATTGACTTCTGTGTCATTTTGAAATAAAATGACTCAGGATTTGATTGATTAAAATCTGTAAAATAAGTGTATTTTTCAGAAATGTATTGGAGCTGCCTCCTAATGGAGCAGGGCAATGTTCCCACTGTGTGTAATTTACAGCAACCCTCCTAGAATTTGTCTTATGTAAAAAGTGATTACCATAATGTTGAAAACAAAACAAATCACCATAATTAATTGAATCTAACTACAGATCCTCAGCATCAAAGGCAGCATAGTATTTCAAATCAGAGAATAATGCTTCTACGGCCTGAATATCCCAATCATCAGAACGTATATTTTGTTTAATCACATCCCCCATGTTTACTCTAAGCACATTCGGAACATTAATCACTTTTGTGGGCCCATGTATTTGAAATCTAACCGCATCCCACACAATCCCATCAAGGACAGGCCAAGCAGTAATGTTGACTGTATTCAAGTTTCGTTTCAGTCTGTGTGCTGAATGTGAAGAGGAAAGAGGGGCCAATGTTCCATTAAGGTACCGAATTCCTGTTCTTTCCATAACATAGTGTCCATCGATCAGGCGGAAAAAATAAAACACAAAACCAATTGACATAAAAAGGTAAAATGAAAATAGAATCAACCAAATGTATGTCCAAGGGGGAATTAAAAAATGTTTTTTAAATAAGGTGGCATATTTTGCAATAGTTGAGGGTTTCTTTGAAAGTTCCGAAACAGAGTCAAAAGAGTATCTGGACTGGTCGGCCAAACGAGTCTGCAAATCTGGCATAGATAAGTCAGCAGGATAGGTGTAGTTCAGCTCATCAATGTTAGTAACAGGAATAGTATTTAATAAAGAACTGGATATGGCAGGCATCTCGAGTGACACCACCTGTTCTGCACCAGAAGTTATTGCCAGCACAGAATGCCTCACCATGGAAGGACAGGAAACAGCCGGTGTCATGCTATGAAGAATCGGCCACCCTGTGTGTCTTGACATTGCCAATAGAAATAAATCTGTTTTCATTACGACCTGGAAGTGGTGGTAAAATGACTGTTCTTGTGCCCTTCACTCCAAGAACTCGAACCGGTGCACGATATGAGGGACCAAACTCTTTCTTGTTATCGATCTTCTCTCAAACCAGTTCTCCAACTTGGGGTAGCCAGCCAACAACCGGGATCTGCAACGCATCATCCGATGTGGAGGGCAAATGTTCCTTTGCTAGACTGTCTCTGGTCTTTTGTAGATCCTGTAAAACATTGCAATGTTCCTCTACGTCAAAGGCCGTGGCCTGGGCCTTGCAGTCTAGACCGTCGAGGTCAGGGACGTACATCTTGATACCAAAGAGCATTTCGTACGGGGTCCGCCCACCCAGAGACCTTCTAGGGAGATTATTAAGCGCACGCTGCACGCCATTGAGGTGGGCTAACCAGTTTCTGCCAGTGCCTATAACTCGAGCTGTCAAAGATTGCTTTAAGTCACGGTTCATTCGTTCCACTACACTGTTACCCTCGGGTCTGTACGGACTCGAAATTTTGACTTGGACCCCCAACGAAACCATAGCATCCTTATACGCCTTAGAGGCGAAAGCCGGACCCTGATCCGAATGGAAGGTACCACAGGCAAAAATCCCTATAAAGACTCGCAAATCCTTGATGACAGTTCGTGAATCAGCGCTTCGATGTGGCCATACCCATACAAAGCGTGTGCATGAATCAACTGCTACTAAGATGTACTTGTATGCAGTATCAGAAGAAAATGGACCGCAGTGATCCAAATAAACGCATCCAAGCGGTTTATTCGAGATGTACAACTGTGTCTGAGGCGGACGCGCAGCAGTTGAAGGTTTAATCTGCTGGCAAATGTCACATTGAAGGACATAATCGCGCGTCTGTTTGTACAGTCCCCGCCACCAGAACCTTTGTTGTAGCTGAGTTACAGTGGCTGAGACGCCCGCATGCGCAGACGCCACACCTTCATGAGCCGCTGCAATCAAAGCAGCCTTGCGATCCGAGTTGGGAACTAGACGTTCGCCAACATCCGGAATTTTCACACAAGGAACCTTATCGGGACTTAAGTGGTATGTGTATTTAGAAGGGAATCCCGCAGGATATTTACCTCCCTTCTCGGTCGCAGCAACAGCTGCCAAGATGTCATCATCTATTTTGCTTTTGGACCTCGTGACTGCTGCAACTAAGTATTTCGATACCGCTGACTTCGCTGCTTCATCAGCAAGCGAATTACCAACAGCGTGGACCCCCACGCGCTGATGGCCGAGAGTATGAATCACAAACACGAGTGGCAACTTCTCCTTAAGTTCCGCCACTCGGACCCAGATCATTTTGTTTTATTGTGCTACCTTTGGAATCACGAAATTCATTCTGAATCCAAAAGAACAAGTTTTCATTGTAAGACTGGACACAGAAGTAAGAGTCACTTACGATCAAAGTCGTCACACTAGGATCTGCGTACTCCAACGCAAGCATCAGAGCACGAAGCTCTGCTAATTGTGCGGTGCAGTCCCCAAGCGTCTGCGTGTGCACGACACTGGACTTGAACTCATCGTTCACCATGGCACCGACCACAATGGCGCATGCGGAAACGTAGGCATGTTTAGAGCCATGCGCAATCATCAGTGTAAATGATGCAATGGAAATCCTCCAACGGCCGCATCGCTAAAGGAGCAGGATGAACAAATTCATATTGTAAATTGGACTGGACAACTCCCCTGCCTTCCGCGGGAGTCATAGACCCGAGCAAACCCTCATTTTAAAATTTTACTTCTATCTTCACAGCGCTCGCTCGCGCTCATTTTAACTTTAGCTTACCTGCTCTCAGGGACTCTCCCTGCCTCTGTCTGTGCCGCGCAGCCCAAGGTGACGCTGCAGCGGCCATAGGTACTCCTGCTCGCCGCCTCCAGCGGCCGCTCCCCCCGGCCACGCCCACTGCAACTGGCCACGCCCCCTAGCATTGCCAGAAAGCATGTGCTTCTACCGTACGCGCAGCGGACGGGCGCAGCGGGCGCGCCGTTTGCGCGTCGAAGGCGCACCTAAGGCAAGCCTGTCTGCGCCCATCCGCGCCCAGACGGGCCCAGGGCCCCGAAATGCTGCCCAATTCATGGTATACACCCCTCTAGCACTTAGAACCCTTCAGCAGCCTCCCTGCGCTCTCCTATCCACAACCTGGGACCGCTTGGCATCTCTCGGCATCGCGGCCGACTTGGTCTCTCCCAGACTCACCCGTGCACCTGAGTTGCTCCTTGCGCCGCCGGTAACTTGTATCCGTATATTGTATCTCAACACCCGGTCTCTCCCCCAACACCACACTGATATTTTTCTTTTGCTGACCGCGGAAAATCCAGACATCCTGCTGCTCACTGAGACCTGGCTGTCCGACCTATCCCTCCCTGACATCTTGGCTGCCTTACCCCCTAATTATTACTTGCTGAACGCCAACCGGCCTCACGGCCGTCGTGGCGGAGGGGTTGCAGCACTTATTCGCAAAGACCTATCTCTCATTAAGTCCTTTTCTTTATGCCTCCCTGATGTTGAAAATTTGGTAATCTACCTGCCTACCGAAGCGGGGGCTTTGACCCTTATCGTCTTATACCGCCCCCCCACCCCGATGCCATCGTTTACCGTCACCCTCTGTGAGCAGCTTGCTGCCCTTATGACTTCCTCAGCTCGTGTTGCCATATATGGCGACTTTAACTACTGGTTCAACCATGCTGATGCTGGTCCCCATGCCACCGAACTGTTTGAGGCACTCTCTAGTCTTAACCTGACACAGCATGTCACCTCCCCCACCCACACTGGGGGCAACATCTTAGATCACATTTGGACTCAAGGTATATCACTTATCGGACCGATTATCTCCCCCTGTGTCTGGTCAGACCATTCACTGATCGAGTCATCCATTCTCATAAAGGGCCTGGTCAGGCCTCCCTCCCGGCTTGGAGGGTCCGCTCGGAACTGGAAAACTCTCGACTCGCCTGCCTTTCTTTCCCTACTTGCTAAAACCCAGCCTCTACTCCCCGAGTCCCTGGACATCAATACTATGGATGCCAACATTTCACACTGGTTAACGACGGCCAGCGACACTTTTGCTCCCCTCACCTGTTTCTCCCGCACTCATCCTAAGAAATCCCATAAATGGTATAATTCCATCTTAAAGCAACAACACCTGGAGCTGCGCCGATTGGAGCGCAGATGGCGGCGCCATTACCTCGGCCCGACAGGGAAGCCTATGTGTCTGCGCGCAAAGCCTACAAAGTTGCAATCATCACCACCAAAACCTCCTTCATCTCCAACAGGATCTTAACAGCTCCCAATAGATCTAAGGAGATATTCAAAGTCCTTGGCGAACTGACATCGGACGCCAGGACACTCCCGAATCCACCTCCTTCCTTGGAATCCTGCACTGCTTTAAACTCTTTTTTTACCGATAAAATCACTGCCATTAAGAATTCCATTCCCCATTCACTCCCTCTTGCTACATCAGTCCCCTTCCCTGCCAACACACCCACCTTCTCTCAGTTTCCTGCGCTCGACCCAGAATCACTTGCTAGACTGTCCACTCGTGTGAAATCTGGATCCCCCAAGGACTGCTGCCCTCCTTTCGTGCTCCGTGACATTTGCCATACCTTTCCCCACTGTATCCTCCCCTTGCTCAACTCTTCTCTCAATTCAGGCACAGTTCCCAGCTCATTCAAAGAGGCCACACTGGTGCCCCTTTTAAAAAAGCCCGGCGCCGATCCAGCAGCCCTGGCCAATTATCGCCCCATCTCCCTTCTACCTTTCCTCTCCAAAATCCTTGAGGCTCATGTCACGACCTGCCTCTCGCACTTTATCGAGGAATACAACTACCTGGCACCTAACCAGGCCGGGTTCAGACCAGCTCACTCCACTGAGGCCGTGATCCTCGCTGTGCTGGATAATCTCAGACGCAGCGAGGATAGAGGACAACCTCAGGCATTAGTTTTACTCGATCTATCGGCGGCTTTCGACACGGTGGACCATAACATCTTAATCCACTGTGTCGAATCCTCCGGAATCGGTGGGGCTGCTCTGTCTTGGATTAAATCCTTCCTCGAGGAGAGGTCCCAGGCAGTAAGCATGGGTCCCTTCTGCGCCACCAGTGTTCCCTTGTCCTGCGGAGTCCCTCAAGGATCATCTTTGTCTCCCCTTCTTTTTAATTTGTACCTTCAACCCCTTCTTCACTCCTAAGCATGGGCGGAAAATCCGTTTCGCTCGCGGATTTTCGGTAAATTCGCAATCCGCGAGATTCGCGAATCTCCTGCAAAATCCGCGAGCAGCGGATTTTGCTCGCACTGCTCGCACTGTTCGCGTGAGTTCGCGGCTTCCCAGTACAACTTCGCGCCCCGCGAATAAGTGCAAAATTGCAGAAATACGATCTTAGCAAAACTGAAACTACTTACCAGGTTCAAAAGTTCAGGCTCATCATTAGTAGCCATTTCCTGTAGTGCTTCCTGAGGGGCCCCTCCAGAGTTCAGTTGCCAGTTGCAACTATTATGTGACCCTGCTCTGAACCTCAGAATAGTTACACATATGCCACAAAGGTCCTGAATTACAGCTAAGGGAGACAAGCAGGAGCCAGGCTGGCAGTTCAAATCCATCAATCAGCCCCTAATTCATTATTGTCAGTTGGGGCAGGGCAGGTGTTGTAACTAATTTTGCAACAATGAAAGCATTTAGCAAGTGCAAAAGATCACTAATCAGGAAGCACTAAGGAAGCAGGTGCCAGCTAAAAAAATATTCTGTGACACATTAATCAGCCCCAAATTAATTCAGGTCACTTGAGGCAGGGAAGGTGTGCTTGCGTTGCCACAATAATGTACACTGACTGGACAACCAGAGGGTGCTGTGATGAAACAGAGGGTGGCATGGGTGGGCCAGAGGGTGGCATGAGTAGTCGGAGAGTGGCAGTGGTGACAGAGAGTGGCAGTGATGAAGAATAGTGTCCCAAACAGGCTGGACACGTAGAAACAACAAGTTCGCGAAACTTGCGACCCGACAGGTAAGTTCGCAATTTGCGACATTGTACAAAACCCTCGCGAACTGGCAGAAACCCGCGCAAACACAAAAAAAAAAAATTTTGCGGATTGCGAGTTCGCAAATTTGCGAACGCAAGATTCGCAAAATTCGCCCATGCTTATTCACTCCCTGGGTAAATGGGATATCACCGTGTTTAATTACGCGGATGATTTACAAATTATTTTTCCCCTCACTTCCCCTCACTTCCCCCGATGCTGTCACTAATTTCCAGACTGCCATGACACATATCCAGCTATGGATGAACCAAAACCAACTCAAGCTCAATCCGGGCAAGACTGAGCTCCTCCTTCCGGGGAGAAGTGCCCATTTTTGGTGCCCTCAGTACTGGCCGATTGAGCTCGGAACACCACCTTCTCCTGCTGGATGTGTCAAGAGCCTCGGAGTCTTGATTGACTCCGGGCTCACCCTCAAGGCACAGGTGAGCGCAGTAACATCTTCCTGCATGTTCCAACTTTACAGGATTCGGAAAGTCGCTCACCTCCTTTCACCTGAAGCCTTGTTGCAAGTCCTAATAGCCCTGGTGATGTCCCGGCTGGACTTCTCAAACTCAATCTACTACGGTCTCCCTAAATCTTTGTTATCGAGGCTGCAGATCGTCCAAAACCAGGCCGCCCGGCTGGTCTTTAAAACCCCCAAATGGCAGTCGGCCCAACCTTTACTACGCCATCTTCATTGGTTACCAGTGAACGAAAGAATCACTTTCAAGGTTCACTGTCTGATCTTTAAAGCTCTCACTGGTCCCGCCCCTGCTTTCCTCAAGGCCCTTATCACTCCTTATCGCCCCCCTCGCACCCTGAGGTCTACTCACCTCTCTCTTCTTGCTGTCCCCCGTTTCAAACTCTCAAGATCAGGTGGCCGCAGCTTTTCTTGTTTAGCTCCTAGGCTGTGGAACTCCCTCCCTTTTGCACTTAAGTCATCTTGTTCCCTCCTCTCTTTCAGGAAATCCCTAAAAACAACACTCTTCCCCCACTAAATTCCCTTTGTTCCCCTGCTTCCTCCCCTTCTTTCCCAATCCAATCAGCGCCAGGAAACCTCTGGTGACAGAGCGCTTAAGAAATCTGTTATAACATAACCTAACATAAATACTCCTGCGACCGTAAAGTGGCGTCAAAAATAAACGTGACATCCTGGGATGACAAGGATGCAGCCCATTGAATCCACCGAGGGTGCAAAGCTTTGGAATTTGGTACACTGGCTTTCGTAACTGCCTCCAAGGCAGGACACGGGGTAACAACCAACATGCGTTTTCCTTGCGACAGGGCTCGTTCTTTAAGAATTGCCATCTGCACAGCCGTTAAAACTTTCTCCACAGTGGAAAAACGCAGTTCAGCCGAAGTGTACAAGTGTGACTTGTAAGCAATAGGTACTGTATCTCCTTCATTAAAAGTCAGGTATGTGAAACCCACCGCCCCAGGGATAATTCTTATCACCAGGTTGGTTTGGTTATCACGAGTCTGTAAATATTCAGAAGCGAGCAAATCAGCCTGCAAAGACTGCAGAATGGCTGAATGCTCAGGCAGCCAGCATGATTTGGAAAAAGATGGTTGTATCAAAGCATACAAAGGCTTGATACGCTGGGCATATTCCGGAATGTAAGTCCTCCCGAAATTCAAAAAACCCAGCAAAGACTGTAATTTTTTCAGTGTTGTCGGAGAGCGCAACAGTGCGCATTTCTCCAGGAAGTGAGGCGCCAACCCCTTTCCCTCGTTAAGTTCGTAGCCGAGAAACAACACTGTGTACTCTGCAATGTACGACTTTGCAAAGTTAAACTTGTAACCTATGTCCGCAAAGTTACAAATTATGCTATTCACTCGACACAGATCCTCCCAAAGATTGTCGTCTGTGAGATAAATGTCATCCACATACGAACAAGCAACTGGGTGGAAGCCCTCCAAAAGAGAGACTATGCGGGCGGAGAATACTCCAGGACTATTCTTATAGCCCATTGGGAGACGCCGAAACATTTTTTGCACACCGCTGCATGTGAAGCTGGTCCATTGGGAACTTAGACCGTCTAATCTATGGGCATAAAAACCATTGGAAATGTCAAGCGTGGTTTTGAACCGTTTACGCTCAAGACTATTCACTAAAGCAGAGCCATGAGTATTCTGTACTGCGCAGTTATGGCAATGCGAGTTTAAATGCCTATAATCCAAAACCAAACGATATGAGCCGTCCGGCTCGTTTACAGTAAAAAGGGGGTTATTCATCGGTGACACACACGTTTCAATTACACCTTGATATTCCAATTGTTCAAGGATAGCCGCGACTGAAGCTTTAGCTTCACGCCGTATGGGATATTGAGGTTGAGGCTGCGGCTGAGACCGTAACGGAATCTCGTGGCTTGGAGACAATTTATCCCAGCCACACTAATTGCGGTACACAGCCGGCGCAAGCGCCAGAGCCCACTCTTCTGCAAAATGCAGCGCCTCCACTCTCGATACAGTGTGCGCGAAACTGGGGAGGATTACCTCCTCCCCTCGCGGAGCTGCGAGAACAAAAGGTGGGGGCCAGTCAGCCTCCAAAAGCAAAATGTCACACGTAGACGAAAGATTTTCCCAAAATACCCCTTTTACAGTTCGCTGCATGTCACCTTCTATTAACAGGACAATTTCAAAAAGTCGTTCAGGGGGAGCAACATGCGTATCAGCAGTTTCAATTACAACATAAGTGTCAGTCGCTGCCACCTTCAACAGTGGACGGAGGGCCTCTCTCACTATGGTAATCTCTGCCGCGCTGTCCAGCAAGGTCAGAGCCCACGTCAGATTCCGAAGCCGCGTTCTCACTATCTGGGGCATATCGATGCGCTGTCAGGGCGGCGACTTTCTTCGTGGCAAACTGTGGTCTCTTGGGCGTAGCGCCTTCCTGCTGGTCTCCACCGTTACGCGGGCGGGGCTGACCACGTCCTTGCTGGCCACCCCGGCCCCTGCCGCCCCCTCCACCACCGGTTGACAGAGCCGATGAGTCCTGAAAGGAACGAGGAGAGCGTTGGTCAGAAGCCTGAAACCTTTCAGGTGACTTAATCATCGCGCGATCGCGCAAATCATAAACCCGATCCGACTGCGCAGGCAACGGAGACGCAGGAGCAGAAACCTGTGTTTGTTGTTGTTGTTGCTTACCCTGAGTCTGCTTTTTTGGCCAATTTTGTTTCTTGGACTTTTGTGGACCACTAGTTTCCGAAGACTGACCCTGGGGCTGCTTTTTCTCTTTATCAGGAAAAGCCTTAAGTCCCTTCGCATTGCGGCCAACCGTTTTATAAGCCGCCACAGTTATCCTTGCCAACTGACGGGGTTTTTCGGCCTTGGGAATTAACGCTAAAGCGTTAGCAACCTGAAAGTTCACTGCATCCCCCTTGACATTCGCAAGGATCAGATTGCAAACCACATCAAAGGTGCCACACAGGCGCATACCCAACTCAACCGCCGATTCGGGTCCGTGGTCATCTTGAACACGTTTAAGGACCGCACCCAGATTGGTCACAGACGGGGTGCCATAGCACCTCGAATAGACCGCTGCAAAAGTCTTACCCCAGGTCTCACAGTCAACAAGTTCAGGTGCCAAATCTTTCGATAAACTAAGTGTAAGAATCCGGTGCTTGTCACCAGGATTCGTATTAGGAAACACAGCTTCCAGCTGGCCGAATTTCTCTGCAAGCCAGAACGGAAAATCATCCTTGTCCTGGGGCTTTTTGCCCATCACGGAATTCACCATGACAGGATTGATTTTCAAACCAGCCTGTTCTGCACGAAGCTGCGCACCCCTAGGGGCTGCGTCCTGAACATTACGGCTAGTTTAATGAACAAGCGCTCTAATCACAGACACTGCGACCTCATGAAGTTGCCGCAGATCAGCCACACTACAAGTGGCGCGATTAGGGTGAGGAGTGGATCCAGCCAAAGCCGGCCAATTAGTGCCCAAAATGGACAAAGGACCCAACCTCGGAGCAGTTAAAGCGTGTGGTAGGGCGCCACCAAACCAAACTCCATGCTGCCAAGCATCAATAGGAACTTCCAGTGCCCTGTACGGAGCATACGCAACCGGTACAGCTGTAGCAGTGTATGAATGGAACACTCCAGAATTAGCGTTCACAGCCGGAAATGTCACCCACGAATAAAATAGTTCGTACGGGTAAGCATGTTCCGCACTCACCACCAGAACCACATCCAAGCCTTCCACAGGGACATTAAAATCCCGCAAGTGGTCACGCACCGCAATGCGACTATGCTGCGGGATGTCCACGGCTTGTGCCATGTTAGCACAGGAAGTCGAAAAAACAAAGACAACTTTGTAGCACAACTGGGTAGTAATTCAAAGAAACCGTTTTAGATTAATTCAAGCTTGAAAAGACCTATTTCAAAAACAGGTAGGTTTTTCCGACACCGCCGTTTTCTGGAAACGGGAATGAAGGTGTTTCGGTTTGAATGATATACTACTCGAGTGTCATGATATAAGGCCAACAACGTATGGGCGCCATGTAGCAGGGTTTCCGTTCTCCCACAGAACTGTGCACAGAGATCTAGAACCTGGGTGAGTTAGGGTGTCCCAAAAACTCACTTTGGTATCAGAAATCCCCTTACCAAGCTAGCTACAGTGTCTCATTGGTACTAACAACTTCCCAATGAATTAGACAATCCAGAACATGAACTTAGGGTACCTCAGGTATCGTGGAGCACATGAACACTCTTTTGCTATATAAGCATTTCAAACAAAAACTGGGAGTCAAAGAACACAGGTGCAAGTTTGAAATATTTATTTCTCAATGCAAGGTTCTCAAACGCAGTATCTTATATAATATCAACATACATATTATAAAAATCAGAGTTAGCAGCATAGTCACTAGTCCATAGTAAGCGAACGGTGAGAGCATATTATAATGCAAAATCTATATAAAGTTTGTATCACCTATATTTCGTGCACCCTATTTAGCATATTATTTTATATCTAAGAAGGTCTCATTTGGGTTTTTAGCAGGGCGGGCCCATACCTCTAATGGTCAGTAGGAGCAGATCACATCAACAGCTACCAGCTCTCTGCATGCGAAGCATCAAGTGTGTTGATTCATTCCCTGTAACTCTATCTTAAACCCGCTTAGAGCCCAATGTTGGCAGCAACATTATTTGTGTTATGTCTAATGTGGTGCGAGGATCAGGCTCTCAGCAACCTTGTGTTAGGTTATTCTTAGAGGGTGCAGTTCTCAGTGTGTAGACAGTTGTACCAAGCACGACTGATATCAGAGCAATAACATATTATTCTCAAATAAATCACATCTTTCGTCTAGGTTGAAAGCTAGAATAACAATTAGGTGTTGTGTGCAAACTGAAGCCGAAGGAAAATATGTTGTTTAAACATTTAATAAACTCATGCTAACTCAACACAATATATAGAAACGCAGTAACCATATGACAAAGGGATTTCAGGAGAGATTACCTCCACACCAAGAGTGGCCATGCTGTGCTACTTTTTCCTCCTCTCCAGGTACCCCAAGAACGTGAGTACCTCCAACGCTAAGCAGCCAGCCAGAACCTCTTCAACCGAGCTACACAGCCTGAGTACACTTCTGCCTGTGTCCCCTTAGCCTAGGAGTCCCTGCGAGTCCCACATTGGGTGCTGCTGGACTTGTCCCCAAGTCCCAGCTTGCAGAGACTGGTGTTTTGACAGGTCCGTTTAAACTTTACTGTGAAGCGCTCTAGGCTACCAAAGCGACAAGCACCACTGCACCCGGTCACCCCAGGGCAGTGCAACCTGAACTGCTGGTGGTTTCTTGGACCCTAGGCCCTAAGCACCTTAAGTCCTAAAAGACACCCTCCAAAAACATTTGCAAGTGTACCTACGTAGTGTATGTTTCACCCATAGGATAACATTACTGTGTTCAAGGCTCATACCTCAAAACCGTTCAACTGTATTTTCTATACCTACAAAAATCTATAACTGTAAAAGTACTTACCTGATTCCGATGATTTTGGTGTCCAAAATTATATAAAAGTCTGTTATTTTTCTAAATTGATCTCGAATTTCTTTAAGTGTGTGTCTCATTCGTTGACTCTGTGTGCAACAAATGTTTAACACTACCCTCTGATAAGCCTGAGCTGCTCGACCACATTTCCACAAATAGAGAATTTGGGATTATTCATTTTATCGCTGTAAAGCAAAAAGGGTAATCTGTACATTTTGCATGGTGTGCCCTTACATTGGCACTACCACATAAAAAACAGCTTCCTCCATTGATGGATCAGCGGTGGGGTCCAAAACGTCTTATTTGCTGATACCACTTGGTCAATAAGTGATTTCACAAAGAAATTCACAATTTACATTGGTCAAAAAGATTTTTGCTTATTTTTTGATTTTCAATTGTTTTCTAAATTTTCTAATTTGAACTGTTGGGGCCATGTGTTAAGTCCCCCAGTCCATTGTATTTGAGATTTAAAGAGTATACTAGCCAGTTAAAAAGCATTTTAGAATTATTTGTCGGTTTTCTAAAACGGTCCCAATTGCACTAAACATGTCTTCCACAGATGCTATAGTCCAGGAGCTCAACCTGACCCCTTATCTGGATCTTAGTATGAAGCAGTTAAGAAACCTCTGTATAGCCAGCAAAATCAAAACTGGCTCAATCCCTATGAAAATACAGCTCCAGGAGCTCCTTGCAGAGTTTCATGCCACCCACTTAACAGAAGAGCCTGACACCCCTCTAGATGAGGAGGTGGACTGTGAGCATGAGTCTGGAGACAGTACTTAAGGGGGGTAGTCACAATAACCTAACTAGAGAAGGAGATGAGGTACCCCCTCACATCTCCCCTAAAACTGTACCTGAACTACCTGCTCCATCAAGGGGTAGGTCAGGCTAGCCAGATACCGAGAAGAACAAGAGGACCAAGATATCTAGCTTGAGAGACATAACGGAAGAGCAGCCTAGAAGCCAAAATCCTGGCTGTAGAAAGAGAGAGGGCTGAGATAGGTACAACACCCATTGATGGTGGTAGCAATAGCCTAAATAAGGAGAAAGAGGACACTTTTGTTCCCAAAATCCCCAAATGGATTATCCCCTCATATTTTGAGGGTGATAACATCACAAAGAAGTTTACAGCTTTTGAAAGGGCTTGTAAAATGAGGAACTTATACCAGAGACACTGGGGTGCGTAACTCTGGGAGCTAGTCGCAGAAAAGTGCAGTGATAGACTCCTTACACTTAATGAGGAAGATGCTGAGTCGTATGACCTCATGAAGGATACCCCGACTGAGTGCTTTGGACTTACCACTGAAGAGTACAGGATTCAGTTCAAGGAGACTCACAAAACCTCGAGTCAGTCCTGGCTTGATTTTGTTGATTTCTCAGTCAAAACACTAGGTGGCTGGTTAAAAGGCAGCAAGGAGCAAGATTATGAAAGGCTCTATAATTTGATAATGAAAGATCATCTGTTGAATAATTGTGTATCAGAAAAACTGCAACAGTACTTAGTGGACTTAGGGTTAGTCTCTCCTCAGGAGTTGGGGAAGAAGGGTGACCAATGGGCTAAAACAAGGGTTTCTAGAAAGACCCATGGTGGAGGTGACCGAAAGAAAGGGTTATCTAATCCTCCCCAGGGGAAAGATGTGACACAATGGAAAAAACCTAAGGAGTCTACTCCAGGCCACCAAAAACCTGTTCAGGGAGGTGGGCCCCCTGAGACTCCTCCCAATCAAAGGGCGGTTACCAAGGTAAAAACTGGGATCCCAATAAGGCTTGGTGTCATCTCTGCAAGCAGAATTGTCATCGAACTAGGGACTCTTCCTGCCCCAAAAAGGTTTCCACTAGTCAAGCACCTTCAGGGGTTGTTAGTCTCCTTGGTGTGCCCTGACCAGGTCAGAGAGCACCTTTGAAAATACTTTAGTCTCTGAGTGGGTTGGATATAGCTTCCCTGGATGTCTGGCCTCATAATCTGAAGAAATACAGACAAAAGCCATATATAAATGGAGCTGAAGTAGAAGCACTGAGGGGTACAAGTGCAAGTGTCACCACGGTGACTGAAAAACTGATATCCCTAGAGCAGTATAGAACTGGACAAATGTATCCAGTTATCAATGCTGATAACTTTATCAAGGTTCATTCCAGGGCTATGGTGACTTTGGAATGGGGAGGGGTTACTGGCCAAAAGAAGGAAGTTGTGTCCTCTGCAATTCCTGTAGAATGTCTGCTAGGTAATGATCTGGAGACCTAAGCATGGGCCTCAGTAGAGATGAGAAGCCACGCTGGGAATACCTGAATAGTGTGTGTAAAAACAAAAGTACAAATCAAAGCCAAGGTTGAAAAACAGGATCTGGAGCCTGGAATAATGGCCAGACCCTCCAAGAGGAAAGGCAAGATGTCTGGGAACAAACCACAAGCTGAGGCCGCCTCTCCTCCGGGAGAAGACCCATCGGTCCTTGAGGGAACTGGGCCCCAGGAACTTGGGTCTTACACAACAGAGCTCCTGGGCCCAGAGGGACCCTCTAGGGATGGTCTTTGCCAGGGACAGAAGACATATCCCACTCTTGAGAGCCTGATGCAACAAGCTGCTGCCCAGGAGAAGGGAGATGTCAGTGGCTCCTACCAAACCTATTGGGAGGAGGGACTTCTGTATACTGAGGGCAGAGACTCCAAACCTGGTGCCACTAGGAGAGTGGTGCCTCAGCAATACAGAGAGTTCTTACTTTAGCACTTGACATCTCCCTAGCTGGGCATCTTGGCCAGAGCAAAATTTGGAGTAGGTTAGTCACCCACTTCTATTACCCAGGTATGCCCAAGAAAGTGAAGGAGGCTTTCAACCCCTGTTTAGCATGCCAGTGGCAAGATAAGTGGCAAACCAAAGCCCCCCTCAATTTCACTACCAGAGGTTGGGGTTCCCTATGAAATGGCAGGGATTGCCATTGTTGGTCCCCTTGACTCTCAAACATCACCAGGAAACAGATTTGTACTGTGGTAGTGGATCATGCCACCAGGTCTCCTGAAGTAATTCCGCCTAGGACTATCACTGCTTCTGCAGTTGCTAGAACCCTCTTATGTATTTTTACTACAGAGGGTTTTCTTAAGGAGGTGGTTTCAGACAGAGGTAGTAACTTGGTGTCTGTTTACCTAAAAGCCCTGTGGAATGAATGGTTATTTATTTATGTATTTAGCATTTGTATTGGGCAACAAATCATCCCCACAGGGATCTCTCGGCGCTTATGGCTACACAGTGCTGAGGCTAGAGCAAAATTACGGAATTAAAACAGCCAGGTTTTTAACTGCTTCTTGAACTGCCCCAAACTAGTGCAGGTGCGTAGGTGGTCCTGAAAGCAATTCCAATGGAATGGGGCTAGATGTGAGAATGCGCACCCTCCCATATTAACTTTCCTGATTTTACAGGGACGTAGTAAATTACGGTTGCTAGATCTCAGTAAGCGAGCAGGTGTACAGGGTACTAACTTCTTCCTTAAGTAGACCAGGCCAATCCCCTGCTGTGCTTCAACCAGCGCCGTCAAGAGCTTAAACACAGCTCTCTTCTTCATGGGCAGCCAGTGTAGTTGTTACAAAAGCGGTCGGGAGGGGGTGTGTACTGGTTTGTTGAGGACCAGTCTAGCTGCTGTGTTTTGCACCACCAGTAGTCTAGATGCCAGATCCTCCCTAATTCCTACTAGTAGTGCGTTCCCATAGTCCAGTCTACTAACTAGTAGTCATGGTTTTTTTTTATATAAAGATGTTTTAAAGTTTTTATATAAATGAGAAGGGGGGAAAAAGGCTCTTCCTCAGATTGGTGAGATGAAGGCACTATGTGCTTTTAAAATACCCCTCACACACTGAGAACCCCTCAGTGTCATGCTTCATCATGGGGGTCTTCCCGTCCCTCTACGGGGCGGGGCGTGCTGCGACCTACGAGCTACGCGGGAGCACTTTTTCTGTGAAGAAAGACTATGTGTTAGTGCATTGTGAATGGGAATTAGTGAGGTGTAGGGACCTAGTGATGTGAAATAAAAGACATTATTTAAAAATTCCCTGGCTAGTGGAAAAAATAATTTTATTCGCTTCCCTGGCTGGGAATGTTAAAGGGGTTGTGAGGCAGGGCTGTTGGCGCCTACCAGGTTGACATGTTTCACAGACAGTCCCCTACTGTCTGCTCCTCAGGACCTCTGATGGTCCCTACAATAAGGTACTCAGTTCTAATGTATGCCTGGAGTCCTACAAATTGGTAGCAAAAATAAGCTATCAATTTGTGCTTCGGGCGTGAGTTGGCCCAGGTTGAAGCCAAAAAACGTTTTCAAGATATTCTCAAAAAAAGACACAATGGTCTCTGTAAATAAATAGAGAAAAAACAAGAGAAAAAATAAACACACAGTGAATATATTCATTTCTCGCACATAGTTCTCAAAATTGCCCATTTCTTTGTTTTCTTTTTACTTTTAGCATGGAGTCTTGCATAATCATGCTGTATTAGCAATGCCATAGTTTTTACCCAAAATAATGTGCTACATCTTTTTGAGCCTGTTCATATCCGTGTAAACACACATATAGTCTTGACAAGGACACACACACACATATGACTCATACAATAAAGGTAGACACCCATATTCAAAGTTTCATGCAGGACAAACGTTTTTTGCAATCGGTTTACTCGTTATCTGAGTTTCGAATGCAAGCGGTTAAGGATTGAAGTATACATATATACAAAATGCCTCATCATGTTCTTGTTAATTTTTTCATGCTTGGCATTCGTTTTTGCAATCGGTTTACTCGTTTCTTGAGTTGTGAATGCAAACGAGATTATTGCACGTTAGGAGTGAGCATAAGTATATACATACTTTTTAAATTCTGATTATGTGCCTCATGAGCTGGCGGGCGAGGGTTCCTGGACGCGGTTAACTGAAAAAAGTAAATAAAACCGCGCCCTTTAGTTAGATCGCTTAGTTTTGTAAAGGAAGGTTCTGCCTCGTGAACTTTTAAAAGTTCCGCTTTTGTCCGACTGCAGATCACAGTCTTGTACTTACATGACCGCAATAGTCCGTGGCTTCATTCCTGCCCCCGTGCCGCTCTGAAGGAACACCGGCTCGGCCAGTGGCGGTGCGTCCATTAGGGGCGTTGGGGCGTTGCCCCACTTAGCCATGGACAACACGCTGCAATTAGGAAGTAAAATAGCTTAAAAAATAAATTATCCTGAGCGCACTTGCAGTTTGCGGCAGAGAGAGCCAGCTGTACTGGGACAAGCCCGACAGCATCGGAATCGCGGAAGGTGTGGGGGCGGGGCTTCGGCAATGAGTGACAGTGAGTGTGGCCATCTGAGCAGAAATAGGTAGCGCTGCGCGCAGCAGGCACTTGTGTGTGCGCATTTCGAACTAGTCATTTTCACGACTGGCCCACGCATGCGCACACCCAGTAGTACCTTTCCTCCTCCTTCTCCCTACAGCACTTAAACAGGCAGGGACTCGGGTCCCCCGGGTCTCACAATGGGCAGTATTAAGCCTGCACTTTAGCCAATCCTGGCGCAGTGGTGCTGGTAGCGCTGCACCAGGATTGGCTGAGACACCGCGGAGACTTCAGCACTGGTGTCGCGCTTGGGTGGTGGATGTTTTCTAAGTGTGGCCAATCACGTGTGGCTTATGTTAAGCCATTGAGTGGTGATTGGCCATTTCCCCATGCTGTATGTGCACGTCACCGCGCCTGGCGTGCCCTTACATCAACAGTCAGAGAGAGTCACGAGGAGAGTGTGTAGTAGACCCTCGTGACTCGTGCATGCCTGCAGCAGTCAGTGAGTGTCTCTTCATCGTGTCTGCAGTCAGTCGAGTGAGTCACACAATTCCACATAAAAGTAAACGTAAGTTTTTTGTGTACAACAATCACTATTATTCACTACAGAAGTGCGTCGGTGTGCGTGGGGTCTTTCTCTACATATGCGTGTGATTGCAATGCATGACCTGAGCACTAGTACAGTAGCACATTTCCTTGCGGTCAGAACTTGCACTAATGCAAATGCACTTTTTCTTAAACGTGCGGCTGCTGCGGGGAGTACTTGTGCAAGGGAACATATGCTTCGTTATAATTAAAACGGTCTTTCTTGTGGTTTGTACTTAGAGCGGGCCTCACTGGTGCAGAGGCACCGCACGGCACATTTCTGGTTTGGCGTGGCACTGGAAGAACTAGCACAGAAGTCCACACCAACCATTGTGTTTAGAATCTGATTCTAGGAGCACAGGGCGGGTGCGCACTTTCATGTGCGCAAATAACAGCTGGGTACACTTACACAGATGCTCAAATCCCTGCGGTCAGGACTGGCACTTAAAGAACGAGTCCACAAGCATGGTGTCATGTGCACTAGTGCCCACTCTCTTCCATGTGCTTGTACCTACCGCAGGAAGATCGGGGGCGGGGTACCCTTTCATTCACCTATGTGTATGTTGGTGAGATGGTGACTGCTTGAACCCATGTGCGTGTGCCATGATCGTAGAGGGTATTTAATTATATGCAAACCGTGCTTGCCGTAGGCCTCTGAAGTGGTATCAGTGCTAGGATCATAGGTGTCAAGAGCATGCTTATGAACCTTGAGCAGGCACAGACAAAGGCAACAGGGACCCTGGAAGGAAAGCAGCCTCGAAAAACAAGTGCTTATTTTACAATGCAGTTCTGCATGAGTTTGTTTGAATGTTCGCCTTAAGTGCAGGTGGAGGAGGAAACTAACTGTGTATATTTATCATGGCTTAGCACGCTCCCAGATCCAGTAGGTCTTTGTATGTGTGCGACAGCATGCGCCTATGCGGTGCTCTCTGACACCAATCGTAGCTGCGCTTTACTGTTTAATTGGTGACATGAGGTCTCATTTTTTGCTTGCTTCCACTGGGACCCATGGCACCCTTGGTACGCCGGGATTTACCCACCCCTGCCTCGCTTTCATTCGCAAAAAAGAGGCCTTGCATTCTTTCATTGTCAGCCTTAATTTTGTGCTGGGCAGCTGGTATAGTTATTAGGAGAGTTAACTAGTAGCTTTTCATAAGTGCCTTCGTTGCATTTATAGCAAACAGGTGGCATTTTATTGTCTTTGCGCTGTGCTTCAAAAACAGCTCCCAACATTAGGAGGGCCAGATCAGCTCAGCCTTCCATTTTCCCTGCCTCACGAATGTGTTTTAACAGTACACTCTCGTAGAAGGCTGTCAAGGCAGGTGCCGGTTTCATGCAGAGCCGGAAAGAAAGCCACATGGCCCCCTGATTCTTCAGGTCCGGAAAAATGTTCAAACGCCTCATCTAAAATAACAAAGAAAACCGTAAAATATTTTAAAGGGCCCACGGGCCATGTTTAGTAGTGGTCTCAGAAATGTCTTATTAATCCTGAAATTGTTGCAGTTCTCTCTGATCGTCTCAGAGTGCCCTGAAGCTGCTGCAAGTAAATGTGTTGACACTATAAGAGTGATTTGGATTGATATTTATTGACATCTTTTTTGTTTAAAAAAAGGATTAGAAATAGGAAAAGCACCGTTTTTATTTGTACTTTTTCTTTTCCTTCGTGACTTTTGTACCCTCGATCCCAGAAGCTCTAATTGTTCTAATCCAGCTCTTTTTAATCGTGTTTTTTATGTGACATGGTCTCTTCTTCTGCAGTTCACATGTCCACAGACCCAAACCCCTGGCAAGTTTAGCCTACAGATTCCCTGCTCCATCGCGTGTCCCTCTGTCTACGACCTCTTGAGGCCCCCAATAAATCTGAAGCGCTGAGAAGGCACTGAGGCAGAATTTCTGCGCTTTAGTAGGAGCCCCGTGGAGAAAAAGTGTCAGAAGTAATAATAGGAGCTGGGGGAGTGTTTGAGGGGGTGAGCCCTTGTTTACAGTTACCCACACCCTGTTTGGGCATGAAAGTGCCTGCAGCATTGTTGGCATTACACAAATGAGTCTATTTTGGTGCGCAGAGGCCGACTGGATGAAGGGGGCAGATATTCCTATTTTTGGACTCAGATTTTGGTACTTATTGATTTCTTTTTTTCTGGATGCATAGCTGAATCTGCCTTAAGGAGTCAGAGATTGCCGTGATCCAGGAGGATGGCTGCAGAGAGGGCGATATATTAGGTCTGTGTGCACTGCTGTTCCTGCAAACAGACATGGTGGGGGCCCCTCTGGGTACCACAGAGTTGCACAGGGCTTCGTTGATAGTTTAGGTGGAACTTGCGACTGCTTGAGTGGTTACTACGCTTATATTGAGCACTATGTGGGTTTACATCACTAGGTGTGACGTATGATCATTCTTCTACTAAGAACTGCCAGTATTTTGATTTTGTTTAATTCATGTCAGCGTATTGCACAGCAATGTAGATGAAACAACTTCAATGTTAATTTTTCTCAATGCACATCAGCTGGATATTTAATGTAATCATGGCATTTTACATCTTCATGCTTCCTCAACCAGCCCTTTAATTCACAGATGAATCCAGTTATCTTTTTCATCCCTCGATACATTTGTCTCTGCAGTCATGCTTCCGAATAACATTCATACACCCCTGCAGCATTGCTCTAATCCACTGCTTGCTCAAAGCCATTACGCAATTTACATTTGGCTGCCTCCTACCCCACCGGCCATGCAAGCGCCATGCCAAACGTCATTATTTCAATGAAGCCCTAGTAGCTGTTGCAGATATTCACTTAGTTGCCATGATGAAGAACAAATGACGACTAATCTCTGAACCCTGCCCACCTCAAACCATGCATGGCCTTTCGTTTTGTTTCCACCATGCCTCCCTCCATATACAAAAGAAACACACTCACACTTCTTTGTGTGTAGGGCTTTAAGTTGGATGAAAAAACTGGGAGGGGGGGGTTGCTCGTAGGGGAAGCCAATGTAATTATGAGCATGGCTTAAAACTGTCAAGCTAAAAATCTGTAATTAGCATAGTTTGCGCCTCACTGGTATTGTGCTTCTTCTGTCATTGCCTCCAGATATATAATACAAGTGACATTAAGCCCACAACCAACCAGGGCGACAGGCTTTGTCAATGGTTGTAAGTTGCATAAGATAAATAAGAATAAACTGCAGCATTTTCATTATTATATACAATGAAAACAGGTGGTTCAGAGATGTGTTACAGGTGGGAAACACTTAGAGGGCCTGTTTCCGTTGGTTGTATGTGCCTGGCTTGGGGGTCCTTTTGCAAGCAGACTAGTTTGAGGATTGGGCACATTTCTGATTTGATTATAATGTTTTCTTCACACTTGTGCTTCAAAATGCTATATTGGATCCCCATTTTCTCAACAATTTGCAGTAAATATGTGGTGTAAAACCCACCATTTGAATCCATTTTCTCAATTTTCTTGCGGGGTGAATCCCCCGCACCCTGCTTTTGCAGTTCAGGCTCGCTCGCTTCGCTCGTTCACTTATTACATTAGGATAAAACATTTTCGCCCCACCACTTTCAAAATCCACCAGCCGCCACTGGGCTCGGCGTTGTTGTAAGCATTTTATGGATGCCGGTGATGTGCTCCTTCTTCAACTGGATACAAAAAACTAGACCGCCGACCACAAAATGGCGGCGTGTTTTTGGAACACTTCCTGATTTGTGTGGGAACAGTATTTCTTCTATGTTTGTTGCCAGGTTATAAATTCATTCCTAATTTACTTTAAATTGTTTAGTTGTTCCATGAAGATATATTAAGATATATTGCAATATATTAGAAGAAGTAAAAGGACTGTTATTGACTAGGTCAAAAGGACAGCTGTCTGTTATTTGCTGTTATTTTGAAGGGCACTGATTAAATCTTGGAAAGGGGCGACCACTCGGTCCCCCCGAACGTATGGTCGGGGGCCCGGATCCTCCCGGGAAACCATTTTGTGCGGGGGGGGGCGTGTCACGGCTGGTATGCCCGAAGCGGCGTAGCCGGGGCGCGCTTTTTCCCGCCCAAGAGGGGTTGTCCTAGACACCTACACCGTTGGCCACGCCCCGTAGGCGTACCGGAGGAGGGTACACGCCCTCCCGAAGAGGAATAAAAGGAGCAGCAATCCGAAGAAGCATCCTCTTGTTCCTGTGCTAGGAAGCTGCACCCCTCGTTGCACGTGAGCCCTCGACGGAACAAAGAGCAATTTTGAGAACTTGTAATTTTGTGTTTCTCTTCCAGTGACTTTGAACCTTCGGATCCAGGACCGTGTTGAGCAACAAGGGTCGAACATCCGACAACAATGCCTGGCAGGAAGGCCGAAAGAAGCCAGGGACTGACCAGATGCTTCGCATGCTGATGAAAGATATGGCGAGTATGAAGAAGCAGATGGCAGCAATGAACAATACGGGCAGACCGAAGAAGGTCATAGGACCGGCGTTGCCCGAAGTCGTCCCCGCGGGGAGAGGTAAAAGGATCAGGGATAGGGCAGCAGGGGTTGGAGGTCCTGATTCCCGAGTTACCCCCGGCAAGCCCGGTCATTCCAGTTGAGGCCCCGGTACCGATCCCGGATGCGGGCCAACCGATTCCAGTCGTTGTTACGCCCGCCAGCGAGGAGGATATGCCTCCGGAGTTAGCCGCCCAGTTAGCCGCATGGCTCAGCAGGAACACAGGGGGTGCTACGGCACCGGGAGGCACGGCCGAAGAGGCCAAACAACTAATGCAGCAGTTGCGGCAGTCACGAGATGCCGCGAAGGCGAATGTCCCTCTTGTCCCCCCACAGGTGACCTCGGAAGGACCAGCAGCCGGCGTCGACAAAGCGGCGGGACCTGCAATGAAGCCGGGTAAGCAGGCATTGCCAATGGCAAGGGAGGGGTCTTTGCCCTCGAGAAGGGAAAAGGTGGTCCAACATATACCGCTGGCCACAAAAGAGATGATTTGGGCTGATAAATATGTGAATATGTTTTCTCTCCTGACCGACCATCACGAGATGGAGTATGTTAAGACTCAGAAGGATTTGTGGCATCCGAGTGTGTGGCGAGCAAAAATGGCTGGATTCAGGGTTGACGAAACGATCTCAAATTGGGCCAAGGCCTTTGCAATGTTTACGGCAATTATTGGGGAACGTCAGCCCGAGGTTTTGACTTAATTGGCCTGTTATCAGGCACGCATAATGGATTTTTATGAATCTTATGAGGGAGATGAATGGATGGGCTATGATATGAAGTTTCGCAAAGCCAAGGAGCACGATTCATCTCTGACGTGGGATTGTCTCGACTCCATCTCTTGGCAGAAGCAGCTCCTGCCGGGCGCAACGAAGTCGTCCTCGCTTGGCGGGAATGGGTCGGGCCGTCCCGCCACCGGCCGGCGGCGCCCTTTCGAGCGGGCCCCGCTGTTGACCACCAGCCAAAGAGTGGTGGGAACGGGGGTAGAAAAGGGGTCTGTTGGAATTTTAACAGGGGCAAGTGCACTAGGCCACAAGGGACGTGTAAGTTCAGACATGAGTGTGCAAGTTGCGGAAATTCTTCTCACCCCGAGAGTGCGTGCAGAGCCAAGAATGGTGATACGGGGGGTAGAGGAGGGGCCAAACAGGTCTGAGGTGGACCAAGGAGTTCCGCTACCAACCCCTGTAGATATCATGGCAATGATCCCCTGGCTAAATGAATACCCTGATCATGTCTCCGCTGGGGTGTTGAGGAACGGCTTCTCGTACGGTTTCCTCATCCCAGCGGGGGATTTTCGGGTGGAATCATTGTGTAGAAACCAACTGTCGTCACAGCATAATCCAGCAGTGGTGGAAAGAAAGATTGCAAAAGAGGTTGCCCTTGGCCGAGTCGCTGGGCCATATAGGCACCCGCCAGTCACTAATTTCATCTGTTCTCCGTTGGGAGTAGTCCCCAAGAGGGACCCGGGTGAGTTTAGGTTGATCCACAACTTGTCAGCTCCTAGGGGTCTTTCGGTGAACGATGCGATTGACCCGGGAGTTTGTTCGGTGCGGTACGCATCCTTCGATGATGCCGTCGCCATGTTGAATCGCCTGGGGCCCGGAGCGCTGATGGCGAAGTCAGATATCGAGTCAGCGTTCCGGTTGCTCCCGGTACACCCACAGGATCAGCGTCTGTTAGGCTTTGTTTTTCAAGGACGTTACTACATGGATAGATGTATGCCAATGGGTTGCTCCATTTCTTGTGCTTATTTTGAAAAGTTCCGTTCTTTTCTGCAATGGGCGTTTACCAGGGCCACGGGCCATACCCAGGTTATGCATTACCTAGACGATTTCTTGTTCTTGGGGGCAGCCGGCGACACTCAGTGTGCGCAGGCGTTACGATAATTTTGAAACTCTCATGGAGCAATTTGGGGTGCCATTGGCACCAGGTAAGACGGTTGGACCATCGACTTCACTCGAGTTTCTAGGCATTGAGCTCGATTCTGTGGAGGGATGTTTCCGTTTGCCGGTGGGGAAGGTAGCGAAGTTCAGGGCTTCCTTGGAATTGTGCATCAGCAAAGAAAAAGGCACGCTTCATCAGCTACAACAAGCGGTGGGCCAGCTTAACTTTGCCCTCCGAGTGATACCAATGGCCCGCCCCTTTTCCCGCTCTATTGCACAAACCATGGTCGGTCTCAAGGAAGGACACCATCGCACTAGACTGTCTGCAGAAGTTCGCCAGGACATGCGCATATGGTTGGCATTCCTGGCGGATTTCAACGGTCGAGTGTTGTGGACCAAACCACCAGCGTCCTCGGACGAGCTGGATTTGTGGACCGACTCGGCGGGGAGCGTGGGTTTTGGCGCCATCTTTGGTAATCGCTGGTCGGCACAAACATGGCCGACGTGGTGGCACGCCAGCGGTCTCACAGGTAACATTGGGTTTCTCGAGTTGTTCCCCATTTTGGTGGCTCTGATGGCATGGCCGGATGAGTTCAGAGATCGCTCTGTGGTGTTTTGGTCCGACAATATGACTGTTGTTGAATGTATAAATAGTCAGGCAGCGCGCTGCAAGTGGATATTGAGATTACTGAAGGAAATTGTACTAATTTGCATGAGACTGAACGTTCAATTCAGGGCGAAGCATGTGCCAGGAGTACTGAACCAGGCGGCTGATGCACTCTCTCGTTCACACATGCAGGCTTTCAGGGGTTATCTACCTTCCGCGGACCTAGCGGCGGCCCCATTTCCCGAAGCACTCTGGTTACTCGGTGCCCCGGATTACAAGACCTCGTGGCAGCAAGCCTAACCCCCAGGACATGGAAGGCATACGAAGGAGCGTTTCGTTCCTATTGTGCATTTTTGGGTCCGGCAGGGGGGGTCAATTGGGGTCAGGAGGAGTATGTCCTGAAGTTTCTTGTAGCACTACACAGTGCAGGCCGATCAGCGGCAACGGCCAATAGGCACCGGGCCGCCATTTCATTCATGGTGCAGGCGCATGGCATCGTGGACCCCACATCGTCTTTTTTGGTAAAGAAGGCCCTTCATGGTTGGCCACGCCTTGAGGGTCGTAGAGTAGACGAAAGGCGCCCGATTGGGTTAGAGAGGTTGTCCCTGCTGATGTCGATACTCCCCACGACATGTTCCTCCCAGTTCGAGGCAGTGCTGTTCCGGGCCGCTTTCGCATTAGCGTTCCATGGGGCTATGTGGGTGAGCGAGCTGGTAGCAAGAAATAAGAAAGATGTAGAGGGAGGCCTGTGTCGGGATCACATTCTGATCAAGGGTGATTCAATGGTGATCACAATAGCCAGGTCCAAGACCGACCAGGGTGCTATGGGAGACAGTATTATCGTCCAGCGCATGCGAGGGTCCCCCATGTGCCCGGTGAAGTGCGTTGAGGAATATTTGGCGCGAAGGGTGGATGCATGGGGGGGAAGCTTGCTGAGACACATCAACGCCACCCCACTGACGAGGTTCCAGTTTCAGCGGGTGCTAACGATGGCAATCGCAGCGGCGGGCTTGGACCCGGGCGATTTCGGGACCCATTCCTTTAGAATAGGGGCTGCTACAGAGGCTACAGCCAGGGGTCAGAGTGTTGAGAAGGTGAAACAACTGGGACGATGGTCCTCGAACTGTTATAAAAGGTATGTGCGGTTGCACATGTTGTGAAGCCAATGTCATGCACTCATGCTTCTTGTTTTGTGTTTGGTTTACAGTTTCGCGAGCATACGATGCGGTGCGGACTGTGCAGTCGACCCGGCACCTGGGGACCAGCGGTCAGAGATCACCGGCTGAGGAAAGAGTGGTGTGGGTCGTGGGCCACTCATACGTGAGGCGGGCCGGGGACGTATTCAAAGCAGGTGACGTGATTCACGCAGCTGGGGAATACGGGTACAGGGTGACCTTCCACGGAAGGGGCGGGCTCTGTATTGACCGGTTTCAATGTTTTATTGAGGAACTGTTAGGGCGGACAAGGTCACCGCCGTCTGTAATCATAGTTCACCTGGGAGGCAATGACTTAGTGACACTCGGTCGGCGAGTACTACTCGAGCGAGTCCTATCTACTGTTAGCTGGCTGGCGAGAAGGATCCCTGGGTGCACGATAGCATGGTCCCACATGATTCCCAGGAAGGTGTGGCGGGGGGCCTCTCTGTGTCAGCACTGAACCATTCAGTGAAGAAGGTCAATAACAAACTTGGTAGGTTGTTTCGCTCGGCGCAGTTGCACTGTATTCCGCATGGATGTATTCGGGGGGATCACATGTATCTCGAGGATGGGGTCCATTTGTCCCGGGAGGGGAATGTCTTACTCATAGGAGACTTCGTAGCTTGGTTAACCACATGGCTGCTGCAGGGATTTTTGCGCTGTGCTGCAAATTGCTCTTTTGCTGCAGATATGACGAGCTCAGCTCGTCATCAGCATCGAAAGGGTTAAAGGGTTTGTAAAAGCATGACCTTTAGTAGGAGTTTGTGGGGGGGCCGGATAGCCGGTCAACTATCCGGCCTGTGGCGGTAAGTTCATGATCGGTGAGCAGTAATTTCAAGATCCCTAGAGGGGGGGCGCCACCCATTATGGATGGGAGCGCCCGGGGGGGGGCGGCCATTGGCCCCTCAAACGGGGAGGCAGCACCCACTAAGTATGGGGTCACCTAAGGGAAGGTGGTCATAGGCCCCTTCCAGGGGAGGAGGTGGCTCGATGCCCCTCCTATGAATTTCCCGGGGCCAGGATATCCGCGACGGCGGATATGAGAAGCAGTGTGGGGTGGGAGGGGGGTCCACGCTACCTTCTAGACACCTCACACGAGTCCTCGGACGACCATTAAGATGGCGTCGAGTTAAATAGAGGGCCCCCGCGAAGACAAGGGAAATTGGAGTTGGCACAGAGGTACAGTCCTCTGTGCGCCCGCCCCTCACACCGTGAGGGGGGAGTTCTGGTAGTTGGGAACTGACACCGGTTGCGACCTTGCCGTTGGCCTGTAATGCTAGGATGTACAATTTTAATTTAGAAAAGTATGCATTGGCAGGATGTTAGACTCGGCTAGGAAAACCTTTGTACTAGAGATTTGTTAAGGTTAGCCAATCAACGTGTCTTCATCATAAAATAATAAATGAAAATTGTACATGATATGAAACTGTTATTTTAATGTTTTAATTTTGTTTCATATTTTAATAAATACGGCCGGGAGGGTAACTCCCTCCCGCCTTCCAAAAGTTCAGAACTGCGTCCGTCTTCCCATCCTTGGGGATTGTGTTGGGAGGGGGTGACAGGCATCCCGGCCATATGGAAAGGGGCGACCACTCGGTCCCCCCGAACGTATGGTCGGGGGCCAGGATCCTCCCGGGAAACCATTTTGTGCGGGGGGGGGGCGTGTCACGGCTGGTATGCCCGAAGCGGCGTAGCCGGGGCGCGCCTTTTCCCGCGCAAGAGGGGTTGTCCTAGACACCTACACCGTTGGCCACGCCCCGTAGGCGTACCGGAGGAGGGTACACGCCCTCCCGAAGAGGAATAAAAGGAGCAGCAATCCGAAGAAGCATCCTCTTGTTCCTGTGCTAGGAAGCTGCACCCCTCGTTGCACGTGAGCCCTCAACGGAACAAAGAGCAATTTTGAGACCCACCCACCAGCCCCTTATGGCAAAGTTAGTACTGCAATAAAATGTTGTGCTTTGATAAGCATCTCTTTTCTCCTGGTTTAGTCGTTAATAAAAATTTCGATGTTGGTACTGCAATAAGTGATTGGTTCATAACAATTTTTCCTTCCTTGGTAGAGCGGAGTATAACAGTCTAGTTGAAGGAAGTGTCGAATGTATGAGTAATAAAGGATTGCAGTTAGAGGTTAATTTTTTCTTTCTTAGTAGGTAAACAAACGTCGTATTTATTTTGGTCGGGCGGTAAGGTCATGATCGGTGAGCAGTAATTTCAAGATCCCTAGAGGGGGGGCGCCACCCATTATGGATGGGAGCGCCCGGGGGGAGGCGGCCATTGGCCCCTCAAACGGGGAGGCGGCACCCACTAAGTATGGGGTCGCCTAAGGGAAGGTGGTCATAGGCCCCTTCCAGGGGAGGAGGTGGCTCGATGCCCCTCCTATGAATTTCCCGGGGCCAGGATATCAGCGACGGCGGATATGAGAAGCAGTGTGGGGTGGGAGGGGGGTCCACGCTACCTTCTAGACACCTCACACGAGTCCTCGGACGACCATTAAGATGGCATCGAGTTAAATAGAGGGCCCCCGCGAAGACAAGGGAAATTGGAGTTGGCACAGAGGTACAGTCCTCTGTGCGCCCGCCCCTCACACCGTGAGGGGGGAGTTCTGGTAGTTGGGATCTGACACCGGTTGCGACCTTGCCGTTGGCCCGTAATGCTAGGATGTACAATTTTAATTTAGAAAAGTATGCATTGGCAGGATGTTAGACTCGGCTAGGAAAACCTTTGTACTAGAGATTTGTTAAGGTTAGCCAATCAACGTGTCTTCATCATAATGTAATAAATGAAAATTGTACATGATATGAAACTGTTATTTTAATGTTTTAATTTTGTTTCATATTTTAATAAATACGGCCGGGAGGGTAACTCCCTCCTGCCTTCCAAAAGTTCAGAACTGCGTCCGTCTTCCCATCCTTGGGGATTGTGTTGGGAGGGGGTGACAGGCATCCCGGCCATATACATGGAGTTCAAGGGCACTGATTTAATTTTTATAATAATTATAATTTCTCTGGACCACGATGCATCGCTCTTAAGAGTGTCCCTTCACAAGATATCAGTTTGAATAAAATACTGGGTATCAAGAGGGTTATCACCCTGTAAAGGAAATGGGGCAGCTTCTCAGACAAAGGGATATACATATTTGTAAATTTACAATCGGCCCCACGGAATGTCATCATTCATACCATATTTATTGGATTCGATTCTGAACACCCACCTTTGTTCTTTTTCTAGGATTTGTTCCTCTCTTACCACCAATTCAATTATTGTCCAGCGCATTTCTTCTGCTTTGTGACCCATTTCTAAGAAAAGGTTTGTCAGTTTTGTGCTGGATTTTTTACATTTCACAGTACTTTTGTGCTCTCCTATCCTTAACTTGATGGCTCGGCTGGTCATACCCACATATTCCAAATTACATGGGCATTTTATTAGGTACACAGCGTTTGAGCTGTTGCAGTTACTGAAGTTTCTCTGCTCCCACCATTGAAGGTGATCGTGGTACTTTTCTTGGTCAAGCTGCAAACCTTGCAATTTCCGCAGGGATGGTGACCTTGTACAAAGTTCGCACTCCTCGTGGAATTGTTACGATCAATTTTTGGTCTGGTATGGACCAACATGTCACGAATACTCTGTGCTTTTTTATGGGAAAAGATTGGTTTAGGCAGTTGGAGGTTACCACTATTTAAGATTTTCCAATTTTTGTTGATGATCTTAGTCACCTGATTTGAGCTGGTGTTAAAAGTGGTGACGCAGATTGGTCTATGCTCTTCCTCTTTTTGAATCTTTTCTTCAAGAAGACTTTCTCTGCAGTTATTCCTTGCTCGCTTATAGGCTTGGTCAATGATTTTCTTCGGGTACTGTCGTTCTTCTAATTTTTTCATGAGATCTTTTGATTGATGTTTGAAATTGCTGACCTCTGTGCAGTTCCTTCGAAGTCGCAGGAACTGCCCGTAGGGTAAGTTATCCCGCAGATGTTTCGGGTGAAAACTCTGGTACATCAACAGACAGTTTTTTGATGTACTTTTGAAGTGAGTTGTGGTCATCAATTTCCCTTCTTTTGGAAAGATGTTCAAATCTAGAAAGACCAAATTCGTGTTTGAGGTAGTGCTTGTGAATTTCAAGAATTCATCCTGTAGGTTTAGCCATGTTAGGAACTGTTTCGAGGTTTTTTCATCTCCTTTCCAGATGATAAGGATATCATCGATGTATCTCTTCCAGGTTCTTATGTTATTCCTGAAAGGGTTCCTGGGGTTCAAGATCTTGGTGACCTCTAGATGGTGGACATAGAGACCAGCTATGCTGGGAGCAAATGTGCTCCCCGTGCTGGTCCCATGCTTTTGGAGGTATAGAGTGCCCTCATATTCAAAAAAGTTTTCTTTTAATGCCAAAGAGCAGCACTCCATGATGACATTACGTGGAGTCTGGTAGTCCCATTCTTCCTCGAAGAGCACGTCTTCAATAATTGTCAGGGTCTCGTGATGTGGTAGACTCGTGTAGAGAGACTCTACGTCACAGCTAATCAATAGCTGGGTTTCAGGGTTGAAAGTTTGGTCGTCCAGGAGGTTCAGTACATCCTTGGTATCTTTAAGATAAGTGGATGTTCGTTGGACCATTGGTCTAAGGAAGGCATCTGCGAATTTAGATATTGGTTCCAAAATAGAACCTATCCCGGAGACAATTGGGCGTCCTGGGGGATTTTGTAGGCTTTTGTGGATCTTGGGTAAAGTATATAAGTAGGGTATCTTTGGATTTTTTTGACATAGAAATTCCCCTTCTTTTTTTGTGATCCAGTCATGGGCCAGGGCTTCCTCGACCATTGTGGCAATTTTGGTTTTTATTCTTCCAGTGGGGTCTTCACGAAGGATTTCATAGTTTCGTTGGTCTCTCAAAAGTCGCATACATACGTTGTCATATTGCTCTTTGCTTTGAATTACTGTGGCACCCCCTTTATCCGCTGGTTTTATTACCATTTCTTTGTTGTTACTTAGTTCACGTAGGGCCATTCGTTCCTCTCTGGAGATATTTTGATACACTCGTTTGTTTGTAGGGTTCAATTCCTCAAGTTCCTTCATGACCGCATTCTCGAATGCAAGTAGTTCTACAGGTAGAGTGTTATCCATTGGGGTGAAATTAGATTTTGGTTTAAGTCCTGTGTCTCCCTTGTCTTGGTGGTCTTCTTTGTCTTTAAAGAAGACTTGAAGTTTTAAGCGTCTCATGAACTCCTGTATCTCTTTACATAGATGAAACTTATCCAGGTTAGCTGTGGGGACATATCCAAGTCCCTTTTCTAGTACTTGTTTTTGTGGTTCAGATAATTCAATGTCTGTAAGATTCACAACTAGGCTCATTTCTTTGATGCCCCTGTCATACTCCTTGTGGATACTCTCGGTTGGTCCTCTGTTGTAGTGTCCCAGTGCACATTTGTTCCTCGTCTGTTCCTCCCTTTGTTGCGTCCTTGGCGTGCCCCTAAAAAAGATGTATGGTCAAAACACCTCCTCACTATCCAACCCAAGAAATCGATGTCCAGGATCCCTTTCGTCTCGAAATTCAGCCCCCACAGCAACAAAATAAACAAAATCATCCGAAAAAATTGGTCCCTGTTACGCTTGCATAAACAATTCAAAGATGAACCCCTTTTTTCATATCAACGTGGCAGTAATCTTGCCAACCATCTAGTACATGCTATCACGTGGCCTCAAACCAAACGTGAAAGGAATACTATTACAGCTGCCTGGGGCCTTGACCCAATTGTAGGTCACTACAAATGTCAGAATTGCAGCGTCTGCAGTTTAACCACCGACACAAAAGAATTTGTTGCCAATGGTCGCTCACACAAACTTACAAAGCATACAAATTGCAGATCACAAAATGTAATGTATGCAATTAAATGCCCGTGCGACCTGATTTACATCGGACAGACAACACAAATGATTAAGCAACGGATCATTCAGCACAAGAGCCGAATTAATTGCAAAACCATGACAGCCCCTCTGGTATCACACTACCTACAGCACGACCACCTTGATACGGACATGCAATGGCAAGTGATAGAAAAACCCACTTTGCCCATTCGAGGAGGAGATATCCGAACTCTCCTCAACAAGGCTGAATGCAAATGGATGACAATTTGTGACTCTATCAATAAAGGATTAAACACGATTGATGAATGGAATGGCACTGTGACTACCTGAACTTGCCTCAATCACTCTGAACCCTGAACCATTATAGATCTGTGTTTTCCATACTGCCATTGGCTCATTGAACTCGGCACCATCTAGCCACTGACCGCTGAATCTTGTCCCCTTGCCTAACGAAGACCCAACCACTCCAGCCCCCCCCCCACTCCATTCCCCCCCCCCTCCACCCCCGTCCCTCCCTCCTCACTCTCACCCCTTCCAAAGCAGTTTACTGAAAAACAGACCTGGCAGACACCATCAAAGTTATGTTTAATGTTATGGTTTATAAAGTTGTGTTGATGATGAAAATGATAAGAAATGCTTCTCCCTACAAGTCTCCCAATTGATCATTCCTTCCATAAACTGCATTTGTCTATCGCTACTTTATTGTCCACTATGCAACGAATGTTCTAAATTCTATTCATGAACTGTTGTCACTTGTATGCCAAATGTTTTTAATCACTTCGTGACTCTAGTTCCCCTATAACTAGACCCTCCCCTTTCTTTCCAGTGCACGCGGAGCACAGCCGACTCCTACGGCCTGCAAGAGCGCTGAGGCTCGATACTCTCAACCCACCATGGTGTAAATCTCCCACGCCAGACGATATGTTTATCACGCTCTCCATCCGCCCACCTAGCCATGCCCTTTCCTCCTCTCTCCTTAGCTCCTTCCCGCAGCCCAGGATCGAGCCACTCTGTGGCTCTCGAAATCGCCCTGAGATCTTTTCTCATTGTTGTTTTCAAGGATTCTACTCAACCAGGATCCTCCAAGGTAACCTGAACACCCCCTTTCCCTGCACCTCATTAGTGCACTCAGGGCCCCCTTCCTAACATCTCCTCCCTTCTTTCACAGCACTCCTTCATTCAGACAACCAGTCCTGATGATGATCCGAACTAATCCGGATAGAAACGCCGTCGACCTAACAGCCTGATCAATAGGCGCACCTCTTCTTTGTGGCTCTACTTTCACATTTAATCAACTGTGCCCACTGTGATATCACAATGTCATATGCGCCGTTAAGCCACTCACTGTAAATAGTTTGCACCTTATGCACAGTGCGCCGCCAATGCTGTCCACCTTTCACTTGCGTCGCCACTTTCACTTTTGTACACGTTTTTTGCACCAAGTTCCATGTGGTTGTCATTACTACAAACTATGCAGTGCTGTTCTTAACTGTATACGTCCGACCTTGTAACTAATGTAACCATATAAAGATGAATAACTATCTTTTGACTAAAAAACGAGTATTCTCCTTCTTGCCCACCCACGTAATGCTATGTGCATGCTATTTATAATTTTCTATCGACTCCCACCTTTTCAGGACACTGTGTTCTAGTTGCATCTTACCTACCCAGTCCTGACTTGGTCTATGGGTTATACTCCTGTTACTCTTACAAAATCCCCTATTTCTAAGGCATTATCACTTCCCTCTTCTTTGTCGATGGAGGGGTGTCTGAAGGCCTGATTAAATGCCATAGGGGTGACCTTCCTCCACGCTCTATATGGACTCTATGTGGTGTGACTTATAAGTTCACCACCACATATCACCCACAAACGAATGGTCTGGTTGAAGGATTCAACAAGACCATGAAAGGTATAATCATGGGACTTCATGAAAAACTCAGGAGATGGGGTGTTCTTTTGCCATGCCTGCTTTTTTCCTACAGAGAAGTGCCACAGAAGGGGTGGGCTTTAGTCCCTTAGAACATTTGTTTGGCCATCCTGTTAGAGGCCCACAAAGCCTCTCAAAGAGTCCAAACTTGACATTATGGATTATGTGCTTGGTCTTCATTCCAGGATAGAGAAAGCAAATAAGACCCTTGAGGCAAGCCAAGAGTTCCAGAAGCAATGGTTTGACCAAAAGGCTGTGCTGGTTTAGTTTCAGCCAGGGCAAAAGGTATGGGTTTAGGAGCATTTGGCACCTAGTGCCCCCCAGGACAAATGGAGTGTGCCCTACCCTATGCTTGAGAGAAAATGAGAAGTCACCTACCTGGTCTACTTAGGCACTTGCAGGAGCCCCCACAGGGTTAGCCATGTAAATCGCCTAAAACTTTTTTATGACAGGGCTGATGTGACCATGCTGATGGTAACTGATGAGGATCAGGAAGAAGAGAGTGAACCTCTCCCTGACCTCCTCTCAAACAACCCTAAAGATGGGTCTATGGAGGGAGTTGCCTTGTCAGACACACCACCAGACCAACAGCAAGTGAACTGTAGGCTAGTCCTGTGGCCGTAGGTTGAGCTCTTTTCTTTAACCCCTGGTAAGTCAACCTGGTGTACATATGATGTGGACACTGGGGACAGTCTACATGTCAAAAATAATAATCACAGGCAGTCTGACCAAGTCAAAGAAAGTATCAGAGCTAAAGTCAGCAAGATGCTGGAGTGAGGGGTGATTGAGCCATCTGAAAGTCCCTGGGCCAGCCCAGTGGTCTTAGTCCCCAAGCCACACTACAAGGGAAGTACACCAGAGCTGAGATTTTGTGTGGGCTATAGAGTTCTCAATGCAGTCACAGACTGGTGCTCATCCTATTCCAGGGGCATATGAGCTAATTTACAGGTTGGGTGCAGCTACATTTCTTAGTACTTTTGATTTGACACCAGGGTACTGGCAGATTAGTCTCACCCCAGGAGCAAAAGAAAGGTCATCATTCTCGACCCAAGATGGACATTACCAGTTTACTCTAATATCATTTGGACTAAGGAATGCCCTAGTAACTTTCTAGAGGCTGGTAAAAAAAAAGTCCTGACTCGGCTGGAGGCTTTTAGTGAAGCATATCTTGAGGATATTGCTGTCTATAGCTCAACTTGGCACCTGATCCACCCCGGGAAGGTCCTTAAGGCCCTGCAGAAATCAGGACTACTATCAAAGCAAGCAAGCACTAGATAGGGGCAGGGATTTGTGTATACTTGCGCTACCTTGTAGGTGGAGGCCAAGTTCAACCCTTACAGCCCAAGATGAAAACTATTTTGGGCTGGGAAGCTCCAACAGTCCAGACTCAAGTCTGGGCATTTCTTGGCTTGACTGTTTACTATACGAGGTTTTGTGAAATGGTATGTTACCATTCTGGCACCCCTCACAGAACTGACCTCCCAGAAACAAACCCAAAAAAGAACCTGGACAATGAGCTGTCAAAATACTTCTGACACTTTGAATGAAGCAATGTATTCAGCACCCATTCCAAAAGCTCCAGATTATACAAAGCAGTTCATTGTGCAGACAGGTGCCTCTGAACAGCATGGGCTACGAGCAGTCCTATCACAGACCAATGATGATGGCCAGAACCAGCCTATTGCTTTTATCAGCAGGAGGTTACTCCTCAGAGAAAAGTGTTGGAGTGCCATTGAGAGGGAAGCCTTTGCTGTGGTCCCTGAAGAAGCTGAGATGATACCTGTTTGGTACTCACTTCCTTGTACAAACTGACCACAAGCCTCTCAGATGGCTGATGCAAATGAAAGGTGAAAACACCAAAATGTTGAGGTGGTCCATATCCCTACTTTAACAAATTAAAGAGGATTATTCATAGGGCCTGTTTGTGCATGACGATTGGCTAATGTACAGATGTGAAGCTGTTGACTTAAAAGTTTGTCAGATGTATTTAATAAGTTAAGTCTTATAGAAGGTGCAAGTGGATTAAGCACAACTGATCCTCATTTTTCCCACGAAATGGCAAGGTGGATATGGGATGTCAGTCTGTTGGAATTCAACGCTTGGCTCCTCTTCATCTCCCACAAATGGTCAACTCTGGTAGCAGGAAGGTCTGGTCCTCCAACCCAGTCCTCTGAACCGGTGGCTATAGATGTGGAGATTGAGTGGTGCTAACTAGAGAACTTCTGCAACCACCAGCGATAACAGACGTGATCTTGGCTGCCAGGAAACCCTGCACAAAACAGATTTATGTCTTGCTGCTGAAATAAACTTGTTCAGTGAGTTGAGTGGACGGTGCAGAACCCCTTACTGCCCCAGTGTTTCAAGGTTCAGTGCTTTGCACAATCTCATGCCCAGTAGGGTCTGCCGGTGGCTTCTGTATCTCCCTGAAAAGACTTATTTTTTAGGTCTCGGGTAGACCACTCATGCCTGATCTTTTCAAAACTATTGTGTACAACAAGGGGCTTGCAGCCTGCCAATTGCCTACCATTTGTTTTCTTTATTGTCACTCTGCTGCTTCGTAGTTGGCCAGGATGCAGCAGTCGTCATTTCCTTTGTTTGTGTGGCGCTTGGACCAAGCACCGATTGATTCATTTTAATGTGAGTTCATCCGGCACTCGTGCTGTTATTCAGGTACTATTTCTTCTCCCTCCTCCCACCCAGTACATTTCCGTGTTCCTGCACCCTGTCCCTCCACCATACCACTCCCCATCTTTACTTTAAACATTAGAGCGAACACTTTCAACTACCCGTGAGACTTATATCTCCAGCTATGGTCCAATTGTACAAAATGTACTTGCACGACCAAGCTGACTTAAGATACATGTTATCATCTTAAAAACCATGTACTTTCATGGCTATTTACAGTGTATCTATTTTGAAAGCATAAACATTACTAAATTCCTCTCCCCATTTGTAATTGCCACGATACCTTTATTTAAACCCACGCCTTGTTTCATTTACTTAACACACAAACATATTTCTCACAACACGTGCCACTGCCTTTGTTTCCAAGATGTCGAAGCCACATTCTATTCCTCCAGTCACTGTTAAAAAACGTCAGACTTCCTTTGTCCATGATGCAAGTCTGCACAAGTTTCCACATACACGTTTTCTTTATAAGCAAACTCTTCTTTTCACCATGTGCTTTTTAGGTCTCGCCTGTCAATGCGCATGCGCATTGAGCTTGCGAGACTATAGGGGCTTAACCACATCATTGCTACTGTATATTCCCGTGTTGTGCTGCAATTTTCAAAATCCCTTGTTATGTGACAAGCTCAACTCGTCATAAGCACAGCGCAGGTAACACCCATGACGAGTTGACCTTGTCACAAGCATCGAAAGGGGTTAAACAGAGTTTAACTACACTGGCGATTTGATGCTGTGCCCGTGCGCTTTTAGGTCAATGCGCAAGCGCATTGAGCTAAAATGCGCGTGCACATCATCAAATCGCCAGCCATCTGTTCCCCAGCCGTGCTTTCACTTTCACGGCCGGCAGGCTGTGTCTCGTTTTATTATTTTTTTTCTCAGTTTGTTTGCTTTGCCAACATTGTAGACTGACTCGCGCTGCCTCCTGAAGCCCTTGAACGCCAGCTGCCCTTTCTTAGTGCTAAGGACGTACACGCTCTCACCCATGCATGCGGCCTGCCCTGTTGACACAGCTGCTGCAGTAGCATGCCCTTCTGGAGGCAAGTAACCTTACGCTGGGACGGCACTGATCGGGCCGACACATTGGGTGGGGGGGTGGCTTTTCTCCCTTGTTACACTACTGCTTTGTGGGCATGATGGGCCTGGGCTCATCGCACCCGAATCAGTGTGTTATTTGTTCTTTCGTCTAACGTCTGAGCCCTATAATGTGCCTTTGTTGAAGCTGCTGCTTCTCTGTGTTCCGACGGCCCTGCACTTGATTACACGTTTCTGAAGTGCAGAAGACTACACGTCTTACTGTACCTGCCGGGTTGTTCATCGTCCCTTACGGGAGGAAAAGCGTTATTCACCTAAATTTCGCTTCTTCGGTACATCTGGCCTTTAACCAACGCTCACATCCTCGCCCCTTGTTCCCTTAATTGTCACAGAACTGTTTGTATGACTTTAAATAGTTTCACTCTCGATTTGCTTTTTATTTGTGTATTTGGAAACAAGATTTGCTCGTAGGTTACTCCGGATAATGTGGCTTTTTGTAAGAATGTATTTTGATCTTTCTACAGAACTATCAATTGAGGAATTTGGGTGTGTGAAAGAGTGTAATTAACTCTGCCACACACACACACACACACAACTAAACACACACACACAAACACAAACACACAACCCCCATTCCCAACCCCCCCACACACACAAACCCCCCACACACACAACCCCACACACACACAACCCCAGAAACACACACAATCCCACACATCTCCACACACACACAACCCCCAACACAGAACCCCCCAACACAGAACCCCCCAACACAGAACCCCCCAAACACACAACCCCCCCCACACACAACCCCACACACACAACCCCCCCCCACACACAACCCCCCCACACACAATGCCCCCCACACACAATGCCCCCCCACACACAATGCCCCCCCACACACAAACCCCCCACACACACACAACCCCCCACACACACAACCCCCCCACACACACAACCCCCCACACACACAACCCCCCCACACACACAACCCCCCCACACACAACCCCCCACACACACAACCCCCCCACACACACACAACCCCCCCACACACACAACCCCCCCACACACACAATCCCCCCACACACACAACCCCCCCCCCACACACACACAACCCCACACACACACACAACCCCCCACACACACACAACCCCCCACACACACACAACCCCCCACACACACACAACCCCCCCCACACACACAGCCCCACACACACACACAACCCCCCACACACAACCCCACACACACAACCACAAGCACACAACCACAAGCACACACAACCACACTCTACCACACAACCACACACACAACCCCAAACACTACACACACACAACCCCAAACACAACACACACCACCACACACACAACCCCACACATATCTATCTATCACCCTCACTCTGTCTATCGCCCTCGCTCTATCTATCTTGCTATCTATCTATCGCCCTCACTCTATCTCTCTATCTATCGCACTCACTCTATCTGTCTATTGCCCTCACTCTATCTATTGCACTTACTCTATCTATCGCCCTCACTCTATCTCTCTATCTATCTATAGCTATCGATCTATCTATCTATCGCCCTCACTCTATCTATCTAGCTATCACCCTCACTCTATCTATCTATATCTATCTATCTATCGCCCTCACTCTATCTACCGTTCCCACTCTATCTGTCTATCACCCTCACTTTATCTATCACACTTACTCTATCTATCTATCTATCTATCTATCGATCGCTCGCCCTCCCTCACTCTATCTATCGCACTCACTCTATCTATCTATCGCCCTCACTCTATCTATCTATCTAGCTCCCTCATTTTGTCTTTCTTTCTATCTGTCTATCTATCTATCGCTCTCATGCTATCTATCACCCTCACTCTATCTATCGCCCTTGTACATCTCTCTAGAGATGTGGCCTAATGACCAGAGCTGCCATCTAAGTCACGTAAATACAAAACAGGTTGCATTACAAATGCTATAGGTGTCACATTCGGGAAAGTTATAACTATTGGCATTGTAAATGGCAAAGCTATCAATTTAGCTATTTTATAAACCAACACATAAATAAAATATTTGTCATTTACAAGACCAATAGCTCCAACTTTTCTAATGCAAGACCTATTGCATTTCCAATGCTTGTTTAAATTTGACTACTTATATTTATTGCATTGCTTGTCTTGTTTTCCCATTGTTTCCAAAACCATTCCTGTGTTTTATTTTCTGTCATTCGATCTGCACACAATTCTATTCCAAATCCCAGAATTCCACAGTACGTCTCTCAATTCCACTCCTCTCAATTGCACTCCATGCCACACAATTGCACTCCATGCCACATAATGCCACTCCATTAAACATAAGTCTACTTCGCATCACAAAATGTTATTCCATGCCACATAATTCCACTCCATACAATTTCATGCCACATAATTCCGTACCACACCACACTATTCTACACCACACCGTGGCATTTATGTTGCACAATTGCCATATACGTCACACAACTGCATTCCATGCCACACAGTTCCACCCCCCATAATTCAGCTACTCACCACATAATTCCACTTCACTCAATGCCACCCAATTCCATGTCACAATTCTATGCCACATAATTCCACTCCACACCATGCCAAATAATTCCACACCACATACTTCCACTCTGTGCTACATAATTCCACTATATTCATTGCCACATAATTCCACTCCACATAATTCCACTCAACCAATACAGTGCCATACGATTTCACACTGCTTAATCACACGCCACATATTTTTTCTCCACACTTTATAATTCTACTTCAAGCCATGCCACAGAACTCCATAGCACACCACATAGTTCCACACAATATAATTCCAGTCCACACAATTCTGTGCCTTGCCACATAATTCCATTGCACTCCATGCCATATGATTCTACTCCACATAATTCCACTATACTCAACCCAACACAATTCCCTACCATGGATTTCCACTCTACATAATTCTACTACACAACACACAATTCCGCTCCAAGTCCATGCCACAGCACATAATTCCACACATCACATAGTCACATAATTGCACTTCATGCCACATAATTCCACTCCACACCACATAATTCCACTCCACACCACATAATTCCACTCCACACAATTGCAGTCCAGGGCACACAATTCCATGTCCCACAATTCCACATCACACAATTCCACATCACACAATTATATGCCAAATAATGCTAAGCCACACAATTCCACTCCACAGCGTGTAATTCCATGACACATAATCCCACTCCACTATACATAAATCCACTCCACTTTACCTAAATACACTCCATGACACACAATTTAAGTCCATGAACCATAATTCCACTGCACTCTACTCAACACAACACAATTCCACTCAACATAAACACAATAACACTTCACCCGATTCCATTCCACTGCACTCAATTCCGCACCATGACACACAATTCATCTCCACAAATTGCAGTCCACGCAATTGCGCACAGCACCACAATTGCATTCCGTACTACACAATTAGCGACTTCATGACACACAATTCCACACAATATAATTCCACTCTTAGCTACATAATTTCACTCCCCAGCACATATTTCCACTCCACATATTTCCACTTCAAACCACATAATTTCACTTCATGCCTCATATTTCCACCCCACGCCTCATATTTCCACTCAACACCACACCCCCTAATTCCACGCCACCTAATTGTACACACACCACTTAATTCCACGCCACTCCACATAATTCAACACCACATAATTCAACTCCACACAGTTGCCCAACTATCATAACAAAACAAAGTGCTATGCTCTGACGCAAACTCTGCTGGACACGTCAAAGCTCTTTTTTACATTCTCATACCCCCTCCCGTGTTGTTATCCCTCCCCTCCTGCTAAACAAAAAAGTGATATGCAACCAGCACTGGTCGCGTCATAGCCCTTTGTTCCATTACTTCCAACAATGCGCAACAGCCGCCGTGCCACACAAAATGGCTAAAAGACATTGACAAAGTCAATTGCTTTTGCATTGCTGTGACCTATTTGCTTTGCCAGTGCTGGTTATGTTGAAGTTGCTACATGTTTGGGTTTTGTAATACTCTGATTATTCCATTCCACTCCATTTATAGGTCCACGGTGGGCACTGAATCTTGTAATAACATTCCTTAGAGCATCCACCTGAACTGTTTTCCTCCTGGGAAAAACTTTGGCCACAGGAGTGGTGAACTCAGGCCCTGTTCATCCTGCTATCCTTCACTGTAATCTACCCCGATAAACTGATTGTGTGCTTGCGCTTCATGCCTGTAGAAAGTTGTATCCGCCTCTCACGTGGGCCAATTCATCCTTTTTGCATCCCTTTACCCTCCTCCATATCCCAGCAGTAGTGCATTACTGGATCGCAGGCATGAGATGCCTTATTACCACAATGTGTCAAGAAAGAGGAGGTTCTTTGTAGGCCTTGCTGGATTAAAGAAAAACAAGGGGCCAACCGAGTAGACAATTTTGCATCTGATTGTGCTCTGTATAAAGACAAGACCCTCCAACTGCCACTCATGACCGCTTCTAGAGGGCAATGGCAGTTGACCCGCTTTTACCAGAGGCATTCCTCTGGCTGACATCTGCCGGACGGCCACTTGGTCTTCCGTACTTTTGGGAAGCATTGTTGCCCTCATCCCAGGCATGCAAGCAGATACGGGCACTTTGCATGGGTTGTGTTACATAAGTTCTATGTTTAGACGGAACTATTCCATTCTCTGAAATATTGTGGTGAGATTCTGAAAGACAATCAACAAAGAGATGCCAGTACTGCACGGAAGTGGAAGTGGGGACCTTGATTGTCCGATAAGAAGCGTCTCGCTTCTGGGCGAGAGTAAAAATCCTGTTGCAAATAAGGATAGGTCTTTTCAAAAGAAAAATTCAGTTTGTCTCTGTCGAAGTTGTTTTCTTTCTGTTGCACCGTGTAATCCTTGAAGTGTTCTCTTTAAATTAGTTACCCACTTCCATACGCTTCCATTTAAACTTATTTCACCCACTCCCCCTCCGTGACACGATCCCGGCACGCAATTAATAAACGCTCACCACCGAGCACCTTAAACGCATAAAATGCCCACACGTGCATTTAAAATGCCCATATGTGCATTCACAGTGCCAAAGCTAAACTCGGAATTAAAAGCTCTGCATGCCGCCATTGTACGCGGATTACGGTAGTGTTTTCTTTAAATTAGTTACCCACTTCCACTCGTTTCCATTTAAACTGAAATCTCATTCACCAATCATTTCACCCACCCTCCCTCCGTGACACGACCCCGGCACGCAATTAATAAACGCTCACCACCGAGCACCCTAATGCCCACACGTGCAACTAAAATGCCCACATGCGCATTTGCAGTGCCAAAGCTAAAAAATACTTTGTCCTTCTTTTTAGAATCTTTAGAAGAAAGGTGAATATAATCTGACCACGCGGCCAAATTGCCGACCTATGTAAGTACACAGATTGGTGTCCTCCATCAATTTGATTTACTTCTTTGGCATATTGACCCTAACCATGCTCATTTACATTACAGCTATATGAGCATTTCACCTCTTGGGAGACCGACCACTGTAATCTAATACACAGGTATGATCTGAGAGAATGTATGACTGTTTGAAGTTGAGTGTCACCCAGTACGACTGACAGAATGTTTATTGATTTATTTTTTAGATTGAGTCCACATGGTCCTGATGAGAATCCCTGCCACATAAGGGATTCGAAACGCGTCGACCTCTGTCCCTTTGAAAAATCATCGTCCTTTCATTAGACCAATCTTTCCATGACTAAAACTGATAAAATTGAATTATTGGATGGTCTATTGTATAAAACAAGTTTAAACAGATTTTGTACTAAACACCAGTATCCGCACCTGTTTTAACGGAAACTTTATTGAAAACAGGGCGTTTACATTTTTCTTTAGGAACGGTGAATCCTTGTCATACCATTGTCAAATTGTCTTGTCTTGTGTGTCTATGTCTCTAAGTGCACTAAGTGGAGTCCTTTTGAATGTTTAATGTGTCCTCTAAACGCGTTGTAAAACAATACATAATTGTTTTTGTTGGTTTTGTATATAACTGATGTTTTTGTATACACTTTACAAGTCTCTTCTTTTGTAAAAAATTATTCGTTTAAAAGCACTTTGCTCAAACTTAAGAAAACAAAACATATAAAAGAAATTCAAAATAAAAAGAAATACTCATAAGATTATAGACTGATTCATTGGTCTTATTGAATTGAGGATTGTTACTCAATTTATCAAAATATTGAATTCAAGTGCAGTACTGGCATCTCTTTGTTGATTGTTATATTGGCGCAGCCTTACTGCTTCAGCCAGAACCCTTATTGTTGCCAGAGATTCTGAAAGAAGCATTAATCATAGAAAAAAATGAATTACCTTGAGTAATAAGAAGATTTTGGGTGCACACTGTTCCTGCAGATTACTCACAACTCTAAATCCACACCTGATGAGTTAAAATTATTAAGAAGATCCTAGGACCTGCAAATGTTTCATATACTCTGTATTTGTCTCCTTGATGCTTTCCTATTTTTCTGCATACACCTCAATGGGGTGCAGAAAAAGTACCAGGAACTGCCACCAGCATACTGGTTTGCACCTTGTACTGGTGTTGTCACTTCCTGGGTGGGCAAAGTCGTGGTTGAACCCGCATTGCACCACCTGCCAATGCTGGATTGCTAGTATTGCGAAAAAGATTCCAGACTGACTCTGGTGCCTGGACGATATTCATAAGGTACGGAATATGTGGGAAGATATAGAATCAACCACAAATATTATTGAAAGTCAGTTACTTTTGATATCAAAACCTATCTAATATACAATCAATCAGAATGTATAATGAACTGCTAATCACCTGAAAGGGTAGCCAGGTGTTTGCAGGTCCCAGAAGGCTAAATCGAAAAGCCAGGTCTTGAGTAGCCCTTCAGAATTCTGAAAGTGATGTGCGGGTCCGGAGCTGTGTTGGGAGGCTGTTCCAGGTCTTTGCTGTGATGTAGGAGAAGGAGCATCCTCCACTTCTGTTTCGGTAGATGTGGGGGTTGTGGGCAAGTGATAGGGAGGCAAAGCGTAGTCTTCTTGATGGTTGGTATAAGGTCAGGCAGTAATTAATGTAGGCGGGTCCTTGGTTGTGTTGAGCCCTGAGTGTGTCGGTCAGTAGCTTGAACTGGCATCTCTTCTGTACGGGGAGCCAGTGGAAATGCCTCAGGTGGGGTGTGATGTGGGTTCGTTAGGGGAGGTTGAGGATGAGTCTGGCTGTGGCGTTCTGTATGGTTTGAAGACTCTGTAGGAAGTGTGCGGCGGTTCCTATGTACAGTCGGCCGGTGATGAGGGCCTGTGTCAGGGTAGCCACCTGAAGATCTTATGTAGCATGCGCAGAGTGAGGAAGCAGGCGGTGGAGATGGCATTGATCTTTGATTTCATGTTGAGCTTGTTATCAATTCCAAGGTCTGGCATGGCGGGCGGGTGTGGTTCCTAAATCTGATGGCCACCAGGATTCATTCTATGGGTAGTTGTTGTTGTCAAAGATGAGAACTTCCATCTTGTTTGTGTTCAGCTTCAGGCAGTTGTTTACATCCAGTCAGCGATGCTTGTCATACATCTGTGAAAGTTGATCCTGGTGACGGTAGGATCATTGGTGAGTGAGAGGATAAGTTGGGTGTTGTCTGCGCAGGATATTATGTTGTGACCCTGTGATCTGACAATGTTAGCTAGCAGGGTAGTATATGCGTTAAAGAGCGTGGACCTGAGAGATGAACCCTGTGGGACACCGCTGGCGATGTCCTTGGGTTCAGACGTGAACGGTAGTTGGCGGACCATCTGTGTTCTACTGGTGAGGAATGAGGTGATCCATCAGAGTGTTTCCCCTTGGATGCCGATGTGGTGGAATCTTTTGATCAGCGTGTGGTGGGATACGGTGTAGAAGACTGGTGAGAGGTCAAGGAGAATCAGAGCTGCTGTTTCTCCTCCATCGAAGAGGATTCGAATGTCATCAGTGACTGCGATCAGGGTGGTTTTGATGCCGTGGAAGCCGGATTGGGAGACGTGGAGTAGCTGGTTCTGCTCCAGGTGTGTCGCGAGTTGCTTGTTGATGGTCATTTCCAGTACCTTGGCTGGGAATGGGAGCAAGGAGATTGGCCGGTAGTTTTTGAGTTTGCTGGGGTTGGCAGAGGGTTTTTGAGTAGTGGTCTGACCATGGCATGTTTCCAGGCATCGGGAAATGTTGCAGTGGTGATTGAGGTGTTGAGCGGTGTGCTGAGTTCCTGGTCGATCCTTTGATTTCTGCAGTTGAAGATGTGGTGTGGGCATGGGTGTGTGGGAGCTCCCAAGTGGATGGATTTCATGATGAAGGTGGTATCCTGGGTGGAGAGGTGGTTTCAGGTGTTCCGTCTGTGGTTTGTGTCAATTGCAGTGGAGACAGATCTGTTGAGGAAGTCAGTAGGTGTAGGTTGGAGGGGCGGAGATGCTGAAGTGGACGATGGAGTGATCAGTCCATGTGAGTTTTGTGATGTGGCTGTATTTGAAATAGTTGTTGGAGGTGAACAGGGGGTCCAGTGTATGTCCTATTTAGTGCGGGGGCTCTTGGGCGATCTGTGTCAGTATTATGCTGCTCCAACTGTCGAGGACGTGTGCGGTGTTGTCGTCGATGTGGAAGTTTAGGTTGCTTAGGACGTCCTTGCAAACCAGGGCTAGGTGCAATGAAGATTGCGATGGTGTTGCAGATGCTGGAGCACAGGCCCGGGGGTCGGTATGTGAGGGTGCCTCTGATGGTTGTCTTGTCGTCAGTGTGCAGCTTGAAGTTGAGGTGTTCCATGAGGGTGATGATATTGTCAGTGATGGTGGTGCACTGTATGGTTTCTTTGTGGATGATGGCAGCTCCTCCTCACGGCTTGTTGGTGCGGTCCTGGTGGCCGATTTTATATCCATGCAGGATTGCTGTGGCGATATCTGGGGCGGATGCGGGGTTGAGCCAGGTATTGGTGAGGAAGACCATGTCAGGTGCAAGGGTGTTGATTGTAAAATCAGTTAAATAAGTAATAAACAGAACGAGAGTAAGAACATAGAGAATTAAAGGGGAAGTATGTAGAACATCACACATCTCCCTCTTATACAGATAAGAAAGAAAACACTAAAGAAAAACTACAAAAGAATAAAGACTAGGTAAAACTCTAACTTAAACATAGTCCTTAAGATAAGGAGGAGCTTTCCTTGCTCTCAGACTTTTCCTGGAAGGAACAGAGGACCTGTGGGAAGAAAGGTTAGTTCTGAAACGAGCTCCAGTTCATAGATTATCATTATGAGCAGGAACTTGAGAAGAAGCCAAATCAGCACTAACAACTACAATTCGACTCTTATTCCAGATTCTACCATCATCAGTTTTAACAGCATTTTTAAAAATCTTGACAACAGATCTAACGTCAGTGTACTTGGACCAAGGTTTACATCCTACAGGAGTCTTTATTCTTACAAGGTCACCCACCTTGACCTCACATGGAAATGCACGTTTCCTGAGATCAAAGTTTGTCTTGCGAGCATCTTGTTTGAGGACCTCCTTGGTTCTCCAGTCACCAACATCATTATTAACAAGACCTTTGTTAAGACACATCCACCCAGGACACAACAATGTATTGGGAGCCCTTCCTTTGAACAGCTCAAAAGGTGACCTACCAGTAGTGGAATGGGGGGCAAAACGATAAACATTTATTCTGTCCTGTAAAGTGGACTTCCAATCTAAACCAGAAGAGCGAGCAAGTTGTATGGACTCTTTCAGAGTCCTGTTAACCCTCTCCACTGCACCATTTGTTTCCGGATGATAAAGTGAACATCTTTTATGGTTAATACCACATTTTCTCAGATAGTCAGTGAACAGGGAGGAACAAAATTGGGGACCATTGTCAGACAAAAGACTGTTGGGAAAACTCTCCTTATTAAATATAGGCTCTAAGAATTTGATGACAGAATAGGAAGTAATTTCTCTGACAGCAGAAACCTCAATCCATCTCGAGTATAAGTCAATTAAGACAAAAAGATAAGGAGTATCTGAAACCCCAGAGAGAGGACCAAGAATGTCAATTGCTACCTCATCCCATGGATGATCAGGTAAGGCTCTTTTCACCATAGGCATTTGTCTTGTCTTTAAAATTTTGTCACTAGAGCAACATTCTGGACATTCACGGACCATTCTCTCAATCTCCAAGTCCATGCCAGGCCACCAAAATTGCATGCAAAGAAACCCTTTAGTCTTGACTATGCCAAGATGACCACAATGAGCATGAGACAGTAATTTATTCCTTAGTGAGTAAGGAGGAACAAGCTTAGTTCCACGGGTTAAAAGACCATCATTTACCGACAGTTCATCAGCAACCAACAACCATGGTTTATCCAAACGAGAGTTATTCTTCAATGAAAGAATAACCCTTGACATTTCCTCATCTTTCTCCAATTCAGATCTCCATTCAGATTCAATAATGGCACCATCAGTTACGTCACACACATTTACAAACTCCTCAGAATCACACACATCATCTTGCTCAGAGTTCTCATTGTCAACCAACCTGGATAAACAATCTGCAGATCTGTTCGCAACCCCAGGAATATATTCAACATCAAATTCAAATTCCTGTAAGGAAACAATCCATCGTCTTATTCTAGATGAGATTGCATCTAAACCTTTTTTTGAAAAGACTTCTTTTAAAGGTTTGTGATCTGACAAAACACAGATTTTGGTACCCCAAATCAAATTCTTTAACTTCCTTAGTGCCCAAAAAATCGCTAACGACTCCTTTTCTATTACAGAGTAATTCAACTCCGATCCCCTGAGACAACGAGAAGAACAACAAATCAAGGAATCATTTCTATCTTTCTTTTGAATTAGAACCGCGCCAAGTCCCTTATCACTTGCGTCAGTGAACAAAATAGTTGGTAAACCAGGGACAAATGCATGGAGTGAAGGTGCCTTATTCAAATCCTTCTTTAAGTTCAAGAATTCAGATTTGCAATCAGACGACCAGTTAAAAACTGAATTTTTTACAGTCAATTTTCTCAAGTTGTGTGTCTTTTCTGCAAAATTAAAAATGAATTTTCCATAAAATTCTACCATGCCCAAAAAAGAAAGAAGTTCATCTTTGCAAGTGGGTTCCTTCACCTTGTCAATGGTATCTACTAGCTCCTTTTTTGGAAAAACCCCATTACACGTGATGCGATGACCCAGATAATTAACCTCTTGTACCCCAAATTTACACTTTGCCCTTTTTAAAGTCATGCCTGCACCTTCTAACCGCTTCAAAACCATTGAGACACGAGTATCATGTTCATGAGCACTGCCACCATAAATTAACAAATCGTCTTGGTAGCACTTTACACCAATTAAACCTTTCAAAATTCTTGCCATAATTCTCTGAGAAACAGAGGCCGCAGAAACTAAGCCAAACGGCATTCTTTTGAACTTAAACGTACCCATCGGTGTAATAAAAGCAGTTAAGTCTTGGCATGAATCATCTAATTCTACCTGGTGGTAGGCAGAGGCAAGATCAAGAGTGGTAAAGTATCTTGCTCCTTCTAAAGTACAAATCATTTCGTCAATATTAGGAAGTGGGAACCTGTCAACTACTACCTCCTTGTTTAGTGACCTTAAATCAATGCAAAGACGAATTTCGCCTGTGGGTTTCTTCGCTATGACAACAGGAGCAAGCCATTCCGTAGCTTCAACTGGAACAATTATATTGTTCTTGACAAGTTTATCCAACTCATCTTGTACTTTAGCCTGTTCTGAAAGGGGAATTCTCCTAACTTTGGCTACTACAGGGAGAGCATTATCTTTTAATTTGATCAAATGTTTATATCCACGCAAACACCCTAATTCATCTCTAAAGACATTGGGAAACTTTTTCGCTAAGGTCAGAGATAAATCTGCATCACTTGTTGTACTAGGTGTATCAGATATTTCCTGAATTTGAACTTGAGGAGAAGCATTGGGATCAAGAGTGACTCCCAACTGTCGTTGATGTAACCAACTTAACAATGCATCTCCTTTTTTTGAAATGTATACTTTTCCCACAATTATACGAGAGCCCAATTCAATTTCTGCAAAAAAATATCCTAACATAGAGATTGGTTTTTCGCTATAACCTAAAGGAACAATATCACATTTAAACATTTTTACTTTTTTTGCAAATAATTCATTAAACATTGCCTCATTTATAATAGTTATCTTCGAGCATGAATCAAATTTTAAGTTTATCATGTTATTTTCTACCTTGACTAAAGAAGGATGATCATCAGATTCCTCATCATTTACCTCAAAACAAATGGATCTTACTTGAGGCTGTGGCCACCTTCTCCTAGGATTATCGCTGTTTTGTGGTTTCGACCTGCAAAATTTAGCATAGTGACCCTTTCTATTGCATAAATTACAAGTTGTTTTCAGAGCAGGACACATAGGAGAATTAGCTAAATGGTTAATTTGACCACATCTAAAACAAGAAAATCTAGTATTAGCAGAATTCATTTGTCTATGTGTTCTCTCTTCAAAATTTGCTCCATCTGTTTTTTTAACCTGACAAATCGTTTCATCAACTTTTACTTCCTCTTTTGAATCAGCAACAGAAGGTTTATCCTTCTCCTTTTTAAGCTCTCCAACACATTTCATCATATGTTCAACTTGTTTGGCAATCTCTAGTACTTCTTCGAGAGGTGGTTCATCTTTCAACCAAAGTTCTTTCCTTATGTCATCATGGACACATCTCAACACAAATTGATCCCGAATTCTCTCGTCAAGGGATTGACCAAAATTGCAGGAGGAAGCAAGTTTCCTTAAGGATGAAACATAGTCTTCCACGGACTCATCTCTCTTTTGTTCTCTTAGCCCAAAGTGATAACGTTCCATTATAGTGCTGAGTCTAGGTAAATAATGTCTGTCTAGTTGTAGGATCGCTATCTCATATTCATTTAAATTTCTTTGTTCTGCAGGTGAAAGATCAGGTAAGTGTTCCAGAACGTCCTGACCCTCTCCTCCTAAGCAATGTAATAAAAGTGAATGTTTTCTTTCAGCACTGAGATTCGTTCCACATACTCTCGCATAGTTTGCAAAAATCTTTTTCCACTACTTCCATTTTATATTTGGTTCACCAGGACTGACCAGAAAAAATGCTGGCTGCGTTACGTTTTGCATCTTTGTATAGGAGAGTGTACTTCAATATTCAGATAAGTGATAAATAATTTATTTAAAACGATAAAATAATCCTCTGTTTCTTTTCTCTATAAGTATTTAATTTATTATCTACCTTTATTAAATACTGCAGTTTTTTTTTTTTAAATTGATTTCTCTCATAGAATTATCTTAATAACACAGGATTCAGTCTCTTTAGTTTACTAATTGAGTGTTCAATCGAGTAATATCCACACATGTGACTATGAGGTCATAGTAGTCAATGTCTTCAGGGAGTGGAATACATTAACAAAAGGTGAGACCACTCATGTGACTATGAGGTCATAGTAGTCAATGTCTTCAGGGAGTGGAATACATTAACAAAAGGTGAGACCTAATTTAGAATTTCCTTTTGTTTAACGTTCTTTACACTGTTGCTGGTAATCTAAAAGAAAGAGGAATTTTGGTTTGTGTTGCTCAGAATCCAGATCTATAAAGTGTTCTGATGCAAAGGTTCTAATGCGCTGAGACAACACGCTGAAACGCAGCGTAGACGAGTGCGCTGAGACAACACGCTGAAACGCAGCGTAGACGAGGGATTGAAACGCAGCCCACAGTTTCCTAAAAGAGCAGCGTCTGACGTCTGACGTATAAGCGCGTAGCTCTCTCTTGCGCGAGCAAAATAGAACGTTGAGCTCGCGCCTCAGCTGAAATCCCTTTCCTTTAATTTATTTGCTCAAATAAATCTCCCTGGATAATTTAATTTAATAATATTCCTCCCGCTCTCCTCACCGAGCAATTGACGTCAAAATCAGCCGCTGGGAAGTCGTCGCTTCGCTTCTTGATTTATCGTTCAGCCGCTGGAGGAGAAAGCGAGGTAATCTTCTTCATTTAAGTTGTTCTGGTTGAGGTGTCCAATCGTCGCCAGTGTAAAATCAGTTAAATAAGTAATAAATCCAAGAGTCAAGTAGTAAGAAGGTTAGGTGGGTTTATTAAAACCTCATCCCAGCAACAGCCATCAGTAACTGACATCGTCAGAACATAGAAGCAGGTACATTCTTAGAGTACAGAACGAGAGTAAGAACATAGAGAATTAAAGGGGAAGTATGTAGAACATCACATTGATGAGGTCCCAAAGTTCGGTGGTGTGCTTACACATGTTGTGGAGTAGGCAGTGTAGTCGGGGGCAGGGCCGGACTGGCTACCAGGCTTTCCTTAATAAAGAATGCAAAACAAATGTTTTAAAAAGTACGCTTTAAAGCTATTTCTTTCGAACTGTTCATTTAGAAGCGCCTGCAGCCACCAGCAACAAAACCGCCCCCTCTGCAGTGACCCTGGACCCCACCCTGCCACCCCAGCAAAAATAGCCTGGTAGCCAGTCCGGCCCTGGTCGGGGGTCACTTCTGGTGTGGAGAAAGGTCGGCGTGGTGCTCTGCAGTGTGACAGTGGTTGTGCTGGTACAGAAGGTGCATCTGGCACAGGAGAATGGTCCTACCGTAGAGTTTGGTGGGGTGTGTTAGCAGTGTTTGCTGGGTTGTCCAGTGTTGAGTGCACAGAGGATGGCGGCATTGTACCTGTGGGTTTCCCTGGAGCCAGGGGTCCTGGCTCTGGGCGCGGTACAGGCTCAAACAGGCTTTCCATTGGGGCGCGGCGTGCCCAGCCTCCATTAAGTAGGTCCTGTGAGGAGGGCGCTGGGAGGCAGAGGGAGGGGAAGCTATGCAGGCAGGTGGGAAAACAGCGGCAGGAAGCGGGGAAAAAACACAAAAATTAAGCCGCGGAGATGGCAAAAGCAAATGGGCAAATAAATTAAGCAAAGAGAAAGAAAAGCACAAGAAATAGGCAAAGAGACAAGCTCAAGAAGTAGGCAAAGGAGTTAAGCAACCAGAAAGAAAAGCACAAGAAACAGGTAAAGGAGTTAAGCAAAGAGAAATCGAGCAGCGCAGTCAGACAAGATCACGAGAGTTGAACAGCAGAGTAAGCGAGGCAGCGGCGGGGGTGGGGCAGCACAAGGGAGAGCTGACTCTGGGCCCAGAGAAAAGTCACATGTGTGTATCGCACCCTCTCCCCATTGTTCATGCATTTAGTGCCTGGTGGTTCAACAGAACACTTTCTTTTGTGACAAGTGATCAGATGCACCCAAAACAATCCGAGATGAGGTAAAAAGATGTTACAGCAGAAAGGCTCTAAATCATTCTCCCGGTTTATGAGGCTGGCTGGAATGTCAAACACTGCTCCTCCTCGTCTTACGAAAGAAAGCAAAAAATAGAGCAATAAACCTCACAGAAAATAAATCGGTCTGAAACGGAGATTTCACAGGAGCACATTTCCCCAGAATAAATGTATATCGTTCTATGATTCGGTTTCATTACTGAAAAATGTACAACCCAAAATAATACTCCCACTTTCTCTGCACACCCATCGTTAATTGAAGCTTTTTAAAAGGTAATTATCTAATGGATATTGACTCTGTAAGTTCCTTATTTGACCCCTTCCCTTAGCACCATTTAGGATCAAGAATTGTAGATGAGCTGTTGACAGACCAATATCTGCCCACTGTCTCTTAGCACAGGCAGTGAGATGTCACACCCCATGCTTGTTGCCTATTGTAGCTGATGAAGTGCTTGCCATCCTCTCAGGCCATAACGGAAGGTTGTGAAGCAGCCACATTCACCATCTGCTGTGGGCTGGATACCATTGTGTGCACTCCCTGGTACTCTCTGCCGGGGCTTTAAGTGGGATGAAAAAACTGGGGAGTCTCTCAAAGGGGCGTGACCAGTGTAATTAGGGGCGTGGCTTTAAAACACTTATGCTAAAAATCTGTGTTTAGCATTGTGTGCCGCCCGACTTGTATTTTGCTGTTTCTGTCATTGCATCCAGATATGTGATACAACAAGTAACATCATACCTACAAAAAATAAGGACTATTGGCTTTGTCAATGGTTGTTAGTTGCATAAGATAAATAAGCTGCAACTATGGCTTGTTACATATAATATTGAAAAAGCTTCCAATTAAAGCCCTGGTGACCCCACCACAATGTTGCTGCTCCTGAGTTTCAGAAAGAGAAGGGAAATCCAGAAAGAAAATGAGACTCTAAAGGATTTCCATTCCTCTGCAACGCTCACCTGGCATGACGTCATGCCATAACTTTCCACTTGTGAGCAGGGTACGTCGATGTGCCTGCTGTCTCGAAACGGGTCTCAATCGGGCTGTTTTGCACCCTGGCACTTTTTTTTCCAGACTACGGTGACAGCAAACTGCAGTCCAGAAAAAAATCAGACCTCCTGTGCCAGGGCTCAAAACAGAGCCCGATAGAGACCCGTTTCGAGGCCCCTTTTAAAAAACTTCTGGTGCTCAGACCCTTGGAGAGCCGGCCCACTTAAAGCCCTGCTCTCTGCTCCTCCACGTCAGCTGCATCTCTAGTTTCACCCCCTTCATGGCTTTCATTACCACCAGCAGATCCAATCAGTACAGCAATCGCCCCAGCCCTTGCTCAGCTGCAGTACCCACAGACCACGTGGACAACAGGGGCTAAACGCAGCCCAGCCTTCCACCCCTCCAGCTCCCGCAGCCCCAAAACCTCCTCAGAGTGCCTGTGAAGGTACAAAGCCACTCTGTCAGAGGCAACGCCTGATGCTTTCGGCCAGGGTGGCTGACGATAATTTCGAACAATGGATCCTGGAAATTATTCAACAGGGTTGCTTCTTACTATTCCTCGCAACCTGGCCGCACCTTCCACCATCCTCAGTCCATCTGACAGAGGATCATCCATCCCTATGGCAGCAAGAAGTGCAGGCTCTTTTGTCCAAAGGATCCATAGGGAGGGTGCCGGGCCAGTCGTTGGCCATGTTGTTGCACCCGCTACTACTTGGTGGGGAAAAAAGACCGAGTCCACAGTCACAACTTAGATCTTCATCCTCTCTGCGCCTTCCTGCGGAAGGAAAAGTTCAAAATGCTCACCTTGACCCAAGTCTTTGGGCTACATTCCCGGGCTAGGATTCCTATGTTTTAGCCTCAGTCCTAGGTTTATGGGAGGATGACTCTGTGGTTGCTTGGGCTGATTGTCTCCTGCATGTCAAGCACACCAGAAGGAATATGTGGGCTCTGCAGAGGCATCTTAAGTCCCAGTGAGCACCGCACTAGGGGAGTCTCTCAAATCAGGTCCAGATTTCGGAAGAGACTGCAAAACCTGCAGTGGTAACTGCTGATCGCAATTGGGTCAGCGGCAGACCTCTCTCCCTACCAGACCCACGGCTAACAGTGGTAACTGATGCATCTCTTCTAGGTTGGGGTGGCCACCTGCAAGAGACGGAGATCAGAGGTCTCTGGCAGAGGCTCCTCTTCACATTTGTTAGATATCCGAGTCATCCCCTTGGTTTTGAAAACCTTTTGGTACAGGTATTCACTGACAATACCACTGCCAAGTAGTACTGCAACAAGCAGGGCAAGGTGGGGTCATGGACCCTGTGCCTGGAGGCCCTGAGATTCTGGACATAGATGAAATGCCAGGAGAGTTTCCTGGTAGTGTGCCACCTGATGGGATCTCTGAAATACTGGGAAGGCAAACTCGGCCATCAACACTTTGCGGATCACAGATGGTAATTACATCCTGATTCTAATGCAAGGACTCTTCCACAATTTTTGGGGAAAACTAACTACAAACTAAAAAGAGCACCGGGAAGACCATTAAATAATGTTTTATGGAGAACATTATCTGACCCAGGCAATACTCGAGCGCATGAATATATGAAATGGGCTATTAAAAAGCTGCAGATTGAGTCATTAAGGGAACTAACTTTTAGCCAGGCGGTGTTTAATAAAGTAGCCAACTCTGTAGTTAAGAAGCTTTCTACTACTGACAATTAAGGCCTTCTTGGCAAAGAGATCACATGCATGGATGACAAATGTCTCTTACGGCTTCTTGAAGCCACAAATATATGTGGGAGAACTTTTAGGTCCGAAGGCAAAGCTCCAACTATTAAGCTATCGATTGGGAGGTTTTCACACCTTAAGCAACTCGCCAGCATGGCTAAGACCAACCTACATGTTGACTGTGCCAATATGTTAAGGAGGACATAAGTCATATCGTTTGCAGATGTCTGCCATTGGTGGGAGAGAGAAAAGGGTTACTGAAGCACCATTTAATAATAAAAATAAGAAAAGGAATACACACTTGTAAACAGGCAGTAGTAATTTGCCTCCAAGGAGAGGATCTAGTGCTTAGCAGGAAATTCTTGATGTTTATGGCACTAGCAGAAAAAAAACTGTCAATGCAAAATCTGCAGGATACTAGCAGTAGGCCTGATGAGGCAGCATTTGACGAATAGACTAACTTTACTGTGGTCTACTCTTAACTGATGAGGTGGTTAAATCTGTTTTTGCACCCAGCATACTGTTTGTGCACCAATAACTTTAGTTCTATGAGCCTTATAGTCTATGGATTAAATGACTTATTTGCATACAACATGTTTACAACTTGATGCACTAGCACTTTAACTTGATTCACAGTATCATCTTTTTGCCTCTTCCAATGCTAAACCAAGATGGGGGAAAGGAGGGGGTGTATCTATCAATGCTTGAGGTAGCAACAGTAAGAAATGACTTGTGTGGACTACTGCGGATATGGACAATGGGCTTGACGATGCAGAAGAAAGATCCATTTTACTATGATTTTAATTGATGAGGTGGTTACTTCTTTTTCATTGTACGTTTTAACTAACTGATCAATAAACCAGTCATTCATTCATACTTCTGTAAATGGGGAGAACATTTGCTCGACATTTTCACAACCACCAAGGTCTCGCAGTGTCAGCACTTTTGCATATTGGAGTTTCCAAGGCATCTCTTATTTGAGGCGTGTTGTGAGAAGTGGAAATAGAAATCATGTACACCTTTCCATGGATACCTCGCCTGCCTGTAGTTCTGAAGATTAGGACCGACAAAGTCATCTTAGTGGCCCCGGATTGGGTGAGAAGAGTGTGGTATCCTGAAATCCTATAAAACACAAGGTGGGGGCATCAGTTCCTCAAGGGGAGTCAACCAGAATCTGGTTCGCTCTGTTATGTGGAGGAAGAGGAAGATACTATCAGGAGTAGTGGAAGGTAAAGGTTTGCTCTGTGATTATCCTAACAGGTATGGAATGAAAAAATGTATAATGTATGAGGTGGATAGACTCTCCTCGATAACCTAGTGCCCTCAGAAAACCGTCCGAGAGCTCCTAAGTCATCATTGGGCGTTGCTCCTCGTGTGGGTGGCGCTGCAGTCCCTCACGGGCCCCACAAGGGGACTCTTTTGCGGAGTTCTTTTGGTGGAGATGCCGCAGTTGTGCATGCAGGTCTGAGGGCCTGGTAAAGAAATGCTGTGTTTATAGTGAGTGAGTGCTAATTAAAAAGACCAAGCTAGACCCATAAATCAATTTATTCGGGGATCTGGATGGTCAATTAAAAAGGGGGTGGACCCTGGAGTATCGCTCTATTGAACCAAATAATAGGGTGGCGCCTGTGAAACTAGACGCTCCTCTCAGAGTAAGTGAAATAAGGTGCAATTTGGAAAACAGTTGTTATCGGATCAACATGGTTCGCGCAGCAGAAGGTCCCTAAGGGATCCAGTTGCGCTTCTTCAGGACCAAACAATATCAATTCAAACCAAAAGTTGGGTTTACAAAGGCAGGTCCCAGGCCTATTGCCCGTGAACCTACTCTACCTTTCTTCTTTAAGGTTTCGGAGCGTCTTATCGCTATGTGGTAAGATCCTTGTTCGTACCTCAACCCAACCCCAAAGATACCAGACGCTGCGCAGCATCTGGTAGAGGGTAGGAGCGACGGCCGATCAGAAAGGGAGAAAACTTGCTTCCTGGTAAATTTCGCCATGACGCTGCCGATGGGGCCCTAACCTAGGATCTTTGGGGTTGGCGCGTCTTATCGCTATGTGGTACGATCCTTGTTCGTACCTCAACCTAACCCCAAAGATCCTAGGTTAGGGCCCCATCGGCAGCGTCATGGCGAAATTTACCAGGAAGCAAGTTTTCTCCCTTTCTGATCGGCCGTCGCTCCTGCCCTCTACCAGACGCTGCGCAGCGTCTGGTATCTTTGGGGTTGGGTTGAGGTACGAACAAGGATCGTACCACATAGCGATAAGACGCTCCGAAACCTTAAAGAAGAAAGGTAGAGTAGGTTCACGGGCAATAGGCCTGGGACCTGCCTTTGTAAACCCAACTTTTGGTTTGAATTGATATTGTTTGGTCCTGAAGAAGCGCGACTGGATCCCTTAGGGACCTTCTGCTGCGCGAAACATGTCGATCCGATAACAACTGTTTTCCAAATTGCACCTTATTTCACTTACCCTGAGAGGAGTGTCTAGTTTCACAGGCGCCACCCTATTATTTGGTTCAATAGAGGGATACTCCAGGGTCCACCCCCTTTTTAATTGACCATCCAGATCCCCGAATAAATTGATTTATGTGTCTAGCTTGGTCTTTTTAATTAGCACTCACTCACTATAAACACAGCATTTTTTTTACCAGGCCCTCAGACCCGCATGCACAACTGCAGCATCTCCACCAAAAGAACTCCGCAAAAGAGTCCCCTTGTGGGGCCCGTGAGGGACTGCAGCGCCACCCACACGAGGAGCAACGCCCAATGATGACTTAGGGCGCTCGGACGGTTTTCTGAGGGCACTAGGTTATCTAGGAGAGTCTATCCACCTCATACATTATACATTTTTTCATTCCATACCTGTTGGGATAATCACAGAGAAAACCTTTACCTTCCACTACTCCTGATAGTATCTTCCTCTTCCTCCACATAACAGAGCGAACCAGATTCTGGTTGACTCCCCTTGAAGAACTGATGCCCCCACCTTGTGTTTTATTGTTAGTCTTGGGAGCAAGGGCACTGGACCTCATTTCTTTTCTTAATTGAGCTCCCCGTCCCCCTTCTTTTTGTGTGTTTACATCCTGAAATCCTAGGCATGAGCATTTTAACCTAGGCTCAGGCTCCCTCTTTGTGAGGCTCGCCTTTTGCAGCACCAGGAAAGTATCCATGCTCATCAGCCTTCATTCTTAGAGATTGAGCGGCGGCAGTTTAAGACTATCGAACATGTTTTAGGATGATGATGTGATCTTGGCATCGAGGCATCCTTCAACCGAATCTGTGTATGTGCCTGCTTTGGGATAAGTTTGTGGTTTGGTGTACTACCAGGCTGATTGATTAACTTCATGGCAAGCTTTTTGAAGTGTTGTTGTTTGTGTTGTCTGTAGCCCAGCAGGGATTTGCTAATAATGGGCATCTGTTAGCTCTTTTCTGCCTTTTTACGGTTGCCAGACTAGCCCTCATAGTTTAAATCACTTGTTATGATGGGCTTCTTCAAGGGTTTACAGTATGCTTCCTCCTTCTCAGGTCATTATGCCCCACTGGGATTTGACTTTGGTCCTTACATTCCTCATATGTGCTTCCTTCAAACCTCTTTACAGCTGTCCTCTCCGGCTGCTTACTCTCAATACTGTCTTTCTGGTTGCCAAACAGCAGCATGACGGTTGAGCCAGCTTCAAGCCCTCTCCGACATCCTACCCTACACTACTTTACCCAGACAAACTGGTTCTACATACTCAAGCCTCCTTTTTTCTGAAGGCTGAAGGCAGTGACGCCATTTCATGTTGGCCAGAACATCACCCTTCTAGCATTCGTTGCTTCGCCTCACCCCTCCAAGGACTAGTAGAGACTTCATGGGTTGGATCCAAAAAGGGCTCTTAGTTTCTATATTGATCGTATTTGAGAACATCTGGCGGTCAATCATTTCTTTATAACATTCACCGGAGTGAAGAAAGGCCAAGTCAGTGCAGAAAAGGTACATCTCTCACTGGATCATGTTCTGCATTAAGATCTGCTTTGCATTACCCAAGAAGCAGCCTCTATGCACTTTGCTGGGTTGATCCTGCAGGACTTTTTGGTTTGAGCCAGCTCAAAGACCCACCAACTAGGAGGTACTGGTTTAGTATCTATTCATAAGGTGAGGAATCTGTGGTTGGAGGACTCTAACAGAAGAGCAAGATACTTACCTTTGTTAACACTTTTTCTGGTAAAGACTAGATCTAATCACAGATTCCTCATCAACCATCCCATCTTCACTGATCTGTGATCTGGACTCTTTTAATTTACAAAGCAGAGTTCTGCACACTGGTCACTACCAATCTGGTGACCGGATTCTGCATCTGTGGGCATGGACAGTTCAGAAAACAACTGATGTCTAAGTGCATGAATAGTGCATCAATAGGGCCTGTGTCTCTCTACTGAAGCAGAACATTGTTGGCATGGACCTGCATGGCACCACCTATCTGCGCGCAGGAGTGCACAATGGAAGACAAAAGGCTGAAAGACCACACTCTGCACCGAAAATGTTGACGTTCCACAGTAAACAAAGAATTGTCTGTGAGGTCGTTTGAGATTTAAAACCAAGTGAGTGAATTAGTAGTTTTGGTCGTTTTACAAAAGCATCTTGGTGTCTGTCTTTTGAAAACCAAAATGGACCTTCCCCCCATACAAAAAAAAGCTAAGTGAGGATCTTCCCTCAGAGGTATTTGCTATGGGGTAATATCAGCCAAATCTACCAACTCTTGGCTTTTTGACCTGGACTTTGAATAGTTGACCATTTGCTCTTATAGATAAAATAGCTGGAGCGGTATTTACATCTAGAAAGCTATCTGCAAAATGATTATACACATGATGTTGAAACAAAATTCAGTACTCGTGTTTCTGTAATGATTTTGAAATGAAAAGAAAAGTCTATACAACCCTTTAGCTTGTCCTTTCTTTGGCAAATGTTTAGTTTAATATAGGCACTTTTAAGAGTAAGTTGAAAGTGAATTCTGCTTTTTCACCCCACTCTAGCTTTATTTTCAGGATTTGTACGGTTTGCATTTTTTTCAAGAGTTTAATAACCATTTAGCCACACGGGCCGTATCTTATGCCTGTTTACACCTTCACTTTCAAGCTCTCTTTCTAGATGGAACTGCTGTTTGAATTATTGCTTTCCTGTACCATACAGTTACTGGCTTTGAAAACTGATTTTGTCTTGGCTGTAACTTCAATTAGAAAGGTTGGAGCCTTTACATGCCTTCATGCTTCCCCGTACAATTTGTTGGGTTATGTTATGTTCGGTGTTGCTGAGATTTTTCACTAGGTGGGAGCTTCTCAAAAACGAAGAGTCTGTGGCAGACGTATCCATTAGTAGAAGTTGCTCATCTGCCGCAACCCTTTTTCTGATGGATACTCATCTGCTTTTCAATTCTTCATTGCATTTCCATGTTGCTACTTCTATTTAAGTGATTGCTTCTGTGGTAATGTTGTGCTGATTTTATTCTTGGCTGTGTCTTCGTGCCATACCCACCGAGCATTGGGAAAATTAGACTTGAGTCAACATCACTGATTTGGGTCGCACCATATACAATGTCTGATCTCAAGTTCAGGGATGCTGCGTTACAGGCTGTGACAAATGCAAAAACAACAGGTGATGGACAGAATGCAGAACAATGTCATACATTCACCCCAGTACAAAGCTCTGGGCCTAAATCGATCGTTTTTTTGCTCACCATGCCATTTCAGTTTGAACCCAGCCATATGCAAATCAGTCTTGACCCTGTGCCCCATGGGAACAGTCCAGCCCGAACTGCCAAGCAAGGTCCTCCCTGGACTGGAAACAAGCATCCAAGGGCCGGTTTCGGGCTTTCAGCCCTCATCAGCCTGGATAGCTTGATTCCAGTGGCATGGAGAGCACAGGACTCACGTCTGAGCATACCCGTCTCACTCAGAGTGACAAATGCAAAAACAACAGGTGATGGACAGAATGCAGAACAATGTCATACATTCACCCCAGTACAGAGATCTGGGCCTAAATCCATCCAGCATGCAAGATGACCGCGGAGTAGGAGCTCGAAATTCGAGCTCCCGGCTGGGGACCACAAACAATCTGAAAATCCCACCCGACCCCCCCCCCCCCTACACACTACCATATAGAATCAGGACTCACCGAACTGATCAGAAGAAGAACCAGGGTGACGGCGAGCATGTATTCAGAGTGAGTTCAGCGTCCCGCGCTCGATGCCTCTTGGACGGTTCTCGCTCCTATCTGCGGTGATTATTTTCAAGACGATGCCCGCCAAACGACCCCTGGACAGCCCTGATCTGGACCCGCGTGTGTTGCGAGGCCGACGGTGGACTACACCTGGGCACAGGCTGCTGGGAGCCTGGATCGGAGTGCATTTCTCCGCCGGTTCTGCCTAGAATGCCGTCCCGATAGAGAGTCAGATTGACTGACCCCAAAATGGCCGCTCCCGCTTCACTCGCAGTTTCTCCCCACAGCTCCTAATATGCCACGCCAAGCACCGGATCACCTAGCGGAACAAATCCTGACTTCCTCCCACTATGCCAAGACCATAGGAGTCCAGTGACTGAAGGCACCGGCTATTGGAGCTACGAGTTGAGACTGCCTGACCCCAAGATGGCCAACTCGGTGACTCCACCCCTCCATCCACCCCGAAGTTTTTTTCTCCTGTGAACTCTCTCTTAACCAGACTATATTTAACGCGGATTGCTGCTTTCTCTCAATGTCTTCTGGGATGAACAAATCACCCTCATCTCACGGCCAGTTCACCACTTTATTACTTGTTTGGCCTGGCCCAGTGATGGCCGCAACCCGGTAACTTATGACCACTCGAAGTTACGTGAGTAACCCAGTCCATCCATGAAGCGGGCCTCCTCTCAGACCACGGACACCCCCTCACTTGCACAAAGGGGCTTTACTCATCTGAAGAAAGTCAACCTGGCTCAAAAATCTCTGCCCCAAAGTTTAGACCTGATCTCACGATGGCCGGCCTCCAACTTCCTCTGGGCTATAGAGAATCATGGGGACTGAATTATTTAACTCTCAAGGACTCAACCCTTGCCGGATTTCAAGTTGGCCACCTCAGTGAGACCCTCTTTGATATTCTTTCCTCCCCATGTCTAAAATCATTGGCCTTTGTTCGGACCTCGACCAGCCCTCACTCGACCCTACTCTCGCTCGACCCTACTCTCGCTCACCCACTAGGATCTTTACTCTGAGAACTTTCCATTGACAGCTGAGACCTAGCCATTTTAACTGATGCCCAGTGGAGCTACCTCGCGAGCTAAAGGGGAGATGGGTTATGGATTCCCTCCTTCACCATCACCTACCCAGCCGTTCTTTGGGCAAACCCTCCTGCGTCTCTCCTGACCTTATCTCCCTCCTCCCCCTTTCCGCTCTACTCTTCTCCACTATCCTGCTACTGACCTTTGCCCCCACCTGTCCTGGCCCTTAGTCCCCATCGTTTATCTGTGAATTTTCCCTCATCAATTGAGATCTAGCTATTTTGTCTGATCCCCGATGGAGCTACCTGGTTTAGCTATAGAGGAGACATCCCGGGGATTCCCTCCTTGGACGTCACCTACCCAGTCAGTCCTTAGACAGACTTACTTTTGTCTCTTCTGTCATCTCTTCCCGCATCCTCCCTCTATTCATGTCTCTCCTTCTCTCAATGTATAGCTTATTGTTTCACATAATATGTAATTGTTATCATTTTCTGTTACATTGTAGAACCTAATGTAAAGGGCTCTGATACCTTCGGGTCTAGCCAGCGATATATAAAACTCTTTAAATAAATAAATAAATGGACGACTTGCCAGAACATTTTTCCAGAGCCATTCTGATCCCGGGGAATCTTTCTGAGATGGGAGGTCTGTGGGACGATAAAGTATTGATCGAAACATATTAGTGAGGGTATTCATTGGTTCAGTAATACACCCTAGTTACTTTGATTAAGGTTTAATTGCTACATGCCTTTGTTTTCCATTGTAATGGACTATATTTGAGACTCTATTAGCTGGCCTTAATGGATATGAATGACTGGTAGCATTTTAAAGACATTCTTTCCAAATTCATTCTTTCTTATCGTTCATGATGCCAAAATTGGGATAAGGTTGAACTTGAAAGAAAATGATACCTAGCCCTATGTTGTCTTGTGGCAGCTAACAATCTGTGAGTTCCTCCTTCCTTCCTCCCTCCCGCTGACAGGAAGATAGGACTGCGACACGCCAAAACCCTGTTGTTTAATTATTTTGTCCACCATAAGCGTGGAAGGGTATACTCAGACATGAGTCCCTTGCTCATTGCACCATCAGGATTCAAGCAAGCCGGGCCGAAGACGGCTGAAATGCCAGAAACTTGTCCCCGGTAGCTTGTTTCCTTCCCAGTGAAAGAATTGGCTTGGTAGTTTGGTTTGCCCTGTTCCCATGATTCACTGGGCCAGGGACAGACTAATTTGCATATAGCCAGGTTCTGAGCTGGGATGGTGCAGTGAGCTAAAAAACGGTGTTGGATTAAGCCCTGATCTCTTGACTGGGTGAGAGTATTCTGCTTAATTCAGAAACTCTGTCCATCACCACCCCCTGTTGTTTAATTATTTAAAACCCTTTCATTCCAGGTCCACTGTCACACTGTTATCAGGGCACTTAACCCCGAGTCTGCCGATCAATGTAACGTTATCCTGGATGAGTCAAAGCATTGGTCGCGCCTTCCTAATCAGTGTCCTCACCAGCCCCTCCCCCACCCCTTCAAAAGAGCTGCGCAATCATTTAATTGCCCGTGTCCCAGACCCAAAGCATACAAACGCGCAGATTACAGCGGCAGAAGGAGTTAAAAGGTGTTAAAGAGTTAAGTGCCAGAGCCAGGTACTAGTCCAGCAACCGGAAGTAAAGCGGGTGGCAGAAGAAGTCTTGGGGAGATGATTCGGCAATCTGCGACTCTCCCCTCTCGCTCCTTGGTAGTAAGTAAACAGAAAGCTGTTGAGACTGGTTTGTGTGCGAGAGGTCAATCCTGAGGTCTATTAACGTCCGCACAGCGCATGACGTCAATTCTGCTACGCAGCCACAGTATTTTAGTGACTCAAAGTTTATTGCTCTGAGAGGCCAAAATGGCAGTGGCTTCTTGTTGGCAAGCTTTTCCACATAGGCATGTCTCCGCCTCAGGTTCTATGCCTGGCACCTGGCGTCTGTTTATACAGCAGGCGTGGGGTTTCAGGTAGGATGTGGCAACGGATCACATCACTTAATTCAATGATTGGCCGGAAAGAATTTTCACACCTGCATCTGCCCTTCACTGACCCCCATCATTTCCCTGTCACTTCATTGTGTGCCTTGAGAGAATGCACACATCTGGATAAAAAATGTTGAAAGTGTTTTTACAAGCTGCTGCCGTGCCCCATATTGTTCGTTATAAGGCTATTATTTCCATAGGTGGAATTCCAAGCAGCATCCCAAACGTGTCAACTCCCAAAAAGAGAATGCATGCACTCACATCCTGCTGAGGCGAGAGGGGGCGTGGCCCTGCAGAAAACGGATGCTCTCTTGGGAGGATAATGATTCAATGACTCCGGCAGCACTTGGGGCACTTAAGGGAGGTGTAGATCACTGTAGCCCCCACCCCCAAAACTCTGTTCCACAAGTAATAATTCCATCAGGAAAGGAGATTGGGGTAACTTCTGCGGTGCCACATTTGATTGTAATTCTTCTGAACGCTTGGCTGTCTCCCGTGATACACTGATTTTTGTTAGATTATAAAGAATTACGATTGCTCTGTGGAAGGAAGAATTTTTAATATATTACGTTTTTCCACTTCTTAATGTTAACCCTGCTTCTACTTGCCGAAAAGCGCGTCGACGCCTCGCCTGGGTTAGTAAGCGCTATAAATGCAATTACAATTACTTTCTACTCCAGCACTTACCTGGTCACTGACATTGATTGGTAAAATAGGGCGCATATTACATTTGTCCTGGAAGCTGTTCTTTTACTCCCTACCTCAATACTTTCCATGCCAGTTATTACCCTGTATGACCTAGTGGTAGATCCCTTGCAAACATCGAGTGAGATCAGATGGAGCGCATCTCCCCAGGGCTCGTGCTTAAAAGGTACTCGAATTGCCCGTGCGCATATTTTGGCATTAGAGTTCGGTTCCAAATGACCCCACTAGTGGCAGGAGCCGATATTATACTGTAACATTCAAGTAAATGGGCAAGGACGCAGTACTTATCCTTGCGTCCCACGTCCACTGCCCAGATCACCCCCAGTTCTGGTCTTCTTGCGCACTGGGGTAGAATAGGGGCTGTGCCGCAGGCCTTTTATGTTGGTCACACTGGTGTCATTTATACCCAGACGCAATGTTCGTAACCAGAGTACTTTCGGAATGCCTTTTTTATTAATCCACTGTACCGCCCTGCTGGGGCTGTTGGACTTGTGCAACTAGCAATTTTAAAATCAACATTTACAGATGGCACCAGTTTCACCTTGTTAAAAACCCGGGCATTGGCAAAGACAGTGACCTATATTTTTTAGACAGGGTCAGCTAAGCTGGAACTCTTGGGTACACATTGCATGTATCACTTGCTCGGGTTCTTTTCTGAGCCTGTTTGAACTTGACATATTCAATTTATTTACACTTATGCCCGTGGACCATCATACTATGGTTGCTCATAAATGCCATGCATTGCCACCACTAAGCGACGAGCACCAATATGGTAGGTTGGGAACCATCATGCCAAGCATGCCTATGAAAGGACCTTAGGAAACTTGCTGGCAATTGGATGCTTAGAGACAGGTTACACCAGGTTGCCTAAATAAGCACTCAATCCTAACTAAGCAGGCCGCATGAGACCAAGGATACATAAACCACCTTGTCGGTCTCAAACAGTCACATAACCTGAGCACTGACATCCTATAATGACAAAAATATGATAAAACGTTCCATCTTGGCAAATCTCTTCAGTTGACACTTACAATGGCACTGATATAAAGGAGAATTCTGACAGAATCTATTGGTCAGATCTGAAATCCCCCTCACTGTTTATCAACACCTTCTACTTCTCTCAGATCCATAAGCTCAGAGTGGACAACCTCTTGCCACAGACAACAAATGAAACAGGATCGAGAACATAAGAGAGAAACTCCCCACACAATAAATTACCAGTAAAGCTAATCAGATCTGCCAGGATAAGACCTATTATAACAATGAGTGTCTACCTCTCAGACTTCCACGTGCACCACACTGCTAGGCTCTGCATCCCATAAACTAAAGATGGCACCTTGCATGGCACAAACACTCCCCACGTAAATTTAAAGCAAAGACCATTTTCTTACAACCACACACTAGCACGGTGCTCCATGCTACCTGGGTAGACCGGCAATTCAGTGCCAGACAAAGGGGTAGTAAGTGGAATATAAATACCATAATACAAATCACAGTATGGTATGAATTCACATAATGCCTTTCACAGCGTTACAGTAGGTTTGAATGTTATGGATGACAACAATACGGCAATAATTGACAGCTGTGTGCAATTAATGCCCATAATGTGGGGCCAATTTCCCTTCTACCTGCCCCTGCAAAAATTCTTGAAGCACACCTCAACCGCCACCTCTGCTCCTTTTTGGATGACTCCACCCTCCTAGATGCATCACAACACGGCTTTAGAAGATCACATAGCACCGAATCTGCCCTCACAGTGGTCATCAATAACATCTGCGTGAAGGTCGACCAGGGCTATACTACCCTTTTGGTCCTGCTTGACCTCACGGCGGCCTTCAATACCCTGTCTCCCTCTATCCTGGTCACTCGTCCTAGGGAGATAGGAGTCAGAGGTCAAGCCTTGAGCCATTTGGCCTCCTTTCTCAACCAAAGAGAAAAAAGGGTGAAGTTGGGTGAGTTCCTTTCTCCACCAAAACCTGCGCAGTGTGGGGTCCCCCAGGGCTCTGCATTAAGTCCCACACTCTTTAACATCTATGTGGTCCCACTTGCCAGGGTAGTGAGATCTTTTGGGCTTGAGGTGTTGTTGTATGCCGACGACACCCAAATTATGGTCTCTCTCACCCAGTCTGTGAAGGACTCTGCCCTGAACTTCAGGAACTGTATGGAGGCGGTATCACAAGGATGATCCAGAACTTCCTGAAGTTAAATGGGGAGAAGACGGAGGTTTTGATCTTCGGGGGTAATCAGGACATCCGGTCAAATGACTCGTGGCCAGCTTCCCTCGGGGACTGCCCCCTTCCCTGTCAATTTGCCAGAAATCTAGGGGTTCAAATAGATACCTCGCTCTCATTCAACCGTCAGGTTAGCAGGACTGTTTCCACCTGCTGTGGTATCATCCGGGTCCTTAGAAAGATCGCTCACTATCTCCCCCCCGATGCTCGGAAGCAAGCCGCCGTGGCACTTGTCTCCTCAAGACTGGACTACTGCAATGCATTGTATGTTGGTATTAACAAGAGTCTTATCCATCACTTGCAGATAGTCCAGAATGAGGCGGCTAAGATGGTCCTCAATCTTCCCAGGTTCTCTTCAGCATCTTTGGCTAGAAGAAACCTGCATTGGCTGCCTATCCAGTCTAGGATCTCTTTTAAGATCCTATGTCTCGCGCATGGGGCTTTGTACGGTACTGGCCCAGAGGATATCAGGTCCCTCCTCCATTCTTATTCCCCCACTAGAGTTCTCCGCTCATCTAATAAAAATCTCCTCCTGATTCCCAGATTTACAAAAGCAACATGGGGAGGTAGAGCTTTCTCTACCTTAGCTCCCAGGTTATGGAACTCGCTTCCCCCTGAACTTGCAGGGTAACCCTCCCTTGTGCTTTTTCGTAAAGCTTTGAAGACTTGTTTTTTTACTGAGGCATACCCGTGATGGTGCACTAGGGGAATTACAATCTGGATGACCTGCTTGGCGCCTTGATGCCCTTGGGCTAAGTTGTGCGGTATACGTTTCCTTTCATTCATTCATTCAATGTGGGAAGAGTTACCACAATACTGACTAAATCATCACTCTATCTTAGATGCACACAAAATGCTAGGGATTACCAGCATTGTGGCAGGATGAGGAGCATTCTAGGCACTGGCACCAATGTGCTATGGATGCGCACACTAGATTAAGAATTATCCCTATACTGGTAACATGGCTATTCTGCCATTCTGCCATTGGTGGTAACCGTTATGCCATGAATGCACACATAATACCTAGAATTCCCCCCCCCACTTTATGCCAAGGGCAGCAATTTTACCAAGGGTGGGCAAAATGCCATGGAGGCCCACAGGTTGTCAAGACTTACTACTAGTGTATCAGGATCAGCATTTTACCAGGGGTTGGCATCATACCATGAATGTCCCACAAGTTGTCAAGAAATACCACCATTATGTGAGGACCAGCATTTTCAACAACATCTCACTGAAGCACAGAATTTACCAAAAATGACCACCATTGTACAAAGGCCAGTATTGTTCTAGGCAAGGCAATGGGCATCATCCCATGGATACCCACAGATTGCCAAGAGTAACTACCAATATGCAAGAGCCAGCATTCATTTCACCCCGTACACACTCACAAACTGACACACACCAGCACCATCTGAACATGACCTAATCCTGGAGGGATGTATTTTATACTGCCTGAGCCTAACACATTTTGACCAGATCTGACTACTGAACTAGTAAATTGTGAGGGGACCCCTGTCATCACTGTGAGAAGGTGGCCTGATATGCAGTGGTCACTATTCTAGTGAACACTATGTATCAGTCCAGCAACCCTTATTGATGATTGGTTGTAAGTCAACCTTATAGACCAGCTATCCTAGTAGCGTGGATACGAGCAGTCTAAGGCTAAAGACTCGAGAGGGCGTGTTAAGCCAGCTGTTATACCACATATACCCCTTGAACACCAAGTGAAAGGACACCACACAAGTGTTATGAAAATAAACAGTTATTTATTAAAGATCACAACAGCCCTGTACTCTTTATGAGGACAGGGTACTAAGCACAAACCAAAACTCTTACAAAAACACTTAAGTTAGCACAGTATATATAAATGCCCGAGGGGCACGGAAAACCATATACTAGAAAAGTGGAATGCGAAATTACTAGCAGGTAAGTACAATACTAATATGCTTTGGAATCGCTAGGACTTGACTATAGAATCGTTAGATTACTTCTAGGAGACCCAGGGGACTCGGGTGCAGTGTGTGCACTCTCACGCGAGATGCGGGACAAAGTCTATGGTAGCTAGAATTTGCAAAGTTAGTGTTCTCGGGCGAACCCGACCTGGTAGGGAGAAAACGAAAGTAGATTCTGACCCTTGGATAGTGAGGCTATGCTGGGGCACCGAAATGCCGAAGTTACCTAGCCCAGGGGCTGCAGCTGCATAGGACTCAAAGGACGTCGGGAATCCTCGTTGACGGACCAGGAGCCTGGAAGAAAGAAGTTGTGGCAGGCGACCAGTGAAGAAAGTTCGGTGGATCCAAGCCTGGCTCGATGGAAGATGACACCTGAAAGCAGAGGGGACCAAGTTCGAGACTACTAGCCAGTAGTCAGTGGGCACCAGGAGGGCACCGGATGGTAGCCACCTCGACAAGGCGTGTGGGTGACGCTGGGCTCGGTGATCTCACGGACCAGGAGGCGTTGTCGGCGACCAGGAAGGAGGATCGAGCTGTCCCACGAAGATAGAAGCTGTCGGCGTCGCTGGACCCAGGATTGGGCAACAAAGCCTTGGCAAATTCAAGCCCACGCGGTGGACCTAAAATGGCGTCTGGAGTGGACCAGGAGGGTCCGGGGTGCCTCTCTTCAAGAAGGAAGCAAGGGCCAGTCTGGAGCAACCAGACCAGCAGCAGTGATGTCGTCGGGCGTCGTTCAGAAGGCCACAAGCCAGCCGGCTAGTAGCCAAACAACGCGGTGCACAGCAAACAGCAGAAGGGCCCCACGCAGATCGTGGAGATGCAGGGAGGCTGATCTTGAGTGCTGGAGCTGCGCAGGGTCGGGGCTTCTCGGACCCCAAAGCACTCACCCGTGGAGGACACAGTGGGCTTGCAGTAAAGATGTCGTGCAGTCTTGGCGATCGTCGGTCCCTCGAGGTCTCGTCGCACTCACGGTTCTCAGCTTTGCTGTAGAGGTGAGTAGAGGTCAGAGGTGCCAGGGAAGCCGGGTCTCGTCGAGCTGGGTCGTCGGATTCGTGATGAAGGACTTGCAGCAGACCGCAGTGTTCTTTAGGATGGTGCCTGCGGATGCAGGGTGACTACTCCTTAGCCACAAGGGAGAATCTTGATGAAGAAATCGTGAAGTCCTTTCGCAGAAAGTCGTGTCTTGATTCCAAAGATGATCTAATTTGAACAGGGGGCCCGCTCCCATCTTTATACTAAAAAAGGGGGCTGACCCGGTGACTAGGTCCTGCCTATGGGTGGGACTAGGAGGGTGTGGTTACACCCCTCTGCCATGCCGGACTTCCCCAGGCCAGGGGCTGGTGTGCCCCTGGAACTGGTTCAGACCGGCCTATGCGTAGTGAGCACCGGGGTGCCACTCAGCAGTCACCTTCCTGTAAAGCCCTGCCTACCCAGGATACACAAAACCATGTCTGGGACGGTGCTAGCACCGCCCCTGACAGGAAACCCTTTGTCCAGGCTCCCCTCGCTGGAAGGACTCCCAGCTGCAGGGGGTCAGACTCGTGTCTGTGGTGGCAGCATCCATTTTGTGGAGCTGAGGCTTCAGTTAACTTTAACCGGGGTTCACAGTTACATACATGTCGTGTCCCTCTAGAAGGGTGGAATGCTAACCCCGTCGCCAGAATTGGCGAGGGGTTAGTATTCCAATTCGTATGACACCTTACTCGACATGTTTTGATAAAGCAATACCAAAGTTAGCATTTAACCGCGAGGATTATAATGCACTTAAGAGTATATGGTATGCAATATCATGGAACAGCTATTAGGACTTGGTTCCGCAAGCTGCAGACAGGCTCAGCTCATGCCAGAGCACCATCTCACACGATTCCAAGCACTCTGCCTTCAGGATTGTCAAGGCCTGCCATAGGAGTGACTGATAGGAATCTGTGTGTCCATTTTAGGGTTAGGTATAGGTATACTACACCTACAGCAAAGGGTGATTACACGACTTTGCCCCAGCTGTCATGCAGCCAGTTGTGTCAAATTTAGGAGGCCAGCCAGGGGTGGCATAATACATGCTGCAGCCCCTGGCAGCCCTGGGTACACCCATGCCCTGAGTTACAGGGTCTGATAGGGTGGCCCAGTACCAATTGGAAATGTACCTAGGGTACATGGAATCCATTTTAAAGAGAGAGCAGTAGGCCTGGGGTCCTGATTGGCAGGATCCCAGGTCGACTATGTCCAAAACCAGCTAAAACACAGGGCAAAAAGTTGGGGGCAACCATAGTCAGGATGTACCTTCCTACACAACCCCCCCCCCCCAAACGAAAGGAGATAAGGCTATCCTTGTCCAGGTAAGCCTCTATGACCTAAGTGGCCATATAAGGAAGGACCAGCTCTGGCTTGGTTTCCCCCTGTGTCATGGTCCACTAGGCAACCCCTCACCCTAAGGGTATCTGAGGGTCTCCACCATAGGGAATCTCTGCCTTTGGTGTGTCTTGGGAAAGAAGAAGGCTGATGCTGGGATGGAGTACTGAAGTGAGGCTCCTCTACCTTTGGGCTCAACTTCCTCCAATCACCATTCATCATGTGTGCCTTTCCTTCTTTAGCTGAGATGCACTGAGCTCTCAGGGTCAGCCTCTGGCTACCTAAAGCTGGAGGCTGAGTCCCTCTGTTTGGCTCACTGGAGGGACAGGTCAGGTCTGGGGTTTTTAGGCCCCATGTTTGGCTGTGCCCAACAGTGTCCAGCTGTGGGAGTTCCCCAACTACTTTTAAGGGGGATCCCTCAGGAGTCTGACTTATTTTCACTTGGCTAGGTTTACCAGCTTCAGTGATCCTAAGCTGCTGATTAAGGGGTTCTTTTGGACAGGGGGCCCTTTGGGGTCCACCACTGGCCTCCCTGATCTCTTCAGCCCTGGGCTGACTGAGACAGGGTAGAGAGGTGCAGGTTACCTGCTCCAGACTGGGTCCCACCTGGGAAGGGTCCACTGCCATCAGGGGCTCTGCCAGGCTAGGCCTGACTACCTCTGGGGCAGTTCCTTCAACAGGGGTAGAGTCCGTTCCCTGAGGAGGCTGGCTCTCACCTAGTGTCTGGGAGGGGGAAGACTCTTCTTCCTCCTCAATGCTCTCTGTTTGAGTGGAGTGATCCATTGTTTCAGGCTTCACAACCTCACTATCTGTTTGAGTAGAGGCTGAGACCATTTCAACCTTGCCAACTTTTTCAGGAGGGCACTCAGTTTGTGTTTGGGCTGTGACTGTCACAGCCCTCCTATCCTGTTCTGGAAAGTCTGTCTGAGCCTGGGCAGTGGCTACCACTGCCCTTCCAACCTTTTCAGGGAGGAATGGTGCTTGGACTGGGGCTGCAGCTATTACTGCCCCACTAACCTGTCTGGATAGGCCTATCATTCTGGAGTGAGTTTCTTGCTCCACCTCAGCCCATGCTGAGAGTTCCAGGTCATTCCCCAGTAAGCAATCTACAGGTAGGGTATCTGTCACTGCCACTCTCATGGGCCCTGTGACATTACCCCAACTGAGCTTGACTACTGCCATGGGATGCCTTCTCTTCACTCCATGAATGTCTGTCACCTGATAAGTAAAACCAGGGGTCAGTTGAGCAGAGGGGACCAGATGGTCACTCACCATGGTGAGGCTGCCCCCCGTGTCTCTGAATGCCTCAACTTTCTGACCATTCATTAAAACTTCTTGTCTATACTTTCCCAAAATGTGGGGTCCAGTAGTGAAGTTGGCAAACCCCATGCCAGTCTCACAGACAAGAGTGTGGCCAGGGGACCTGGCTAGGCCATAGTCCACCTGATTGCCCAAAGTAATGCCCACCACATTCTTGGGGGCACTCCCACCACCTGGGGGATTACCACTAGTGGTAACAGGAGGTCTGGGAGTGTTACTTGGGGGTATGTTTTCCTTATTGCTATTTTTAGGGCACTTGGCATCACTTTTGTAATGGCCCACCTGTTTACAGGTATGGCAATAAGGTTTCTTCTGTTCTGAAGGAGTGTTCTGGGACCCACCACCCTTGTTGGAGTTTTGGGGCCCTTGGGAAGTCTTCTCTGTGGATTTATCCCCACCCTTCTCTTGAGGCTTGGTTGATTCCTTTTTCTGGTCACCACCCTGGTTTTTAGGCCTGACCCTGGTTCTGACCCATTTGTCTGCCCTCTTACCCAATTCCTGTGGAGAGGTCAGATCAGAGTCTACCAGGTGCTGGCGTAATAACTGGTTCTGACAATTATTTAAGATTTGCTCCCTCATAATTAGATTGTACGATCCTTTAAAATCAGTAACCTTACTACCCAGTAGCCAGCCTTCAAAAGCCTTAGTGGCACAATCAACAAAGTCAGTCCAATCTTGAGACTGAGTTTTCTGGGTGTCTCTGAACAGCATCCTGTATTGTTCAGTGGTTAAACCAAACCCATCAACCAGTGTACTCTTCAAGATTTGGTAATTGTTAGCATCCTCAACTCTAGTAGTGAGGAGCTTATCTCTACCTTTACCATCAAAGGAGAGCCACAAGATAGCTGCCCACTGACTTTGGGGAACACCCTGCACAGTGCAGGCTCTCTCCAAAGCAGTAATCCATTTGTGGATGTCATCCCCTTCTTTAAAGGGGGGCACTATCTTATTCAGGTGCTTTGTATCAAAACTCCTTTCCCTATTGCTAGGTTTATTGCTGCCACCAGTGGGCTGTAGCCCACATAATTCTTGCTCTCTAGCAAGGGCAAGTCTCTCTTTGGCCAGGGCAAGTTCTTCCCTTTCAATCCTCAGTTTGATTGCCCTTTCTTCAGCTTCATACACTCTCCTCTTAGGGGAAGACAACCCTCTGTGAGTAGAGTTGAGAGAGCCATTGGTTCGAAGGGATCTGTTAGAGCCTCTTGATAGAGACCTAGCTCGTCCATTCCCAATGTTAAGCTGACCTGAGAGTGGGCCCAGGAGTCCCCTAGTACCAATCTCATGTCTGCTTAAGTTGGACCTGGTTAGTCTGCTGACTTCTACCTGTCCCTTATCTGCCTCATCCCCTGACAACTGGTCCTCATCCTCATCCTCAGCATCATCTGCTTCCTGGAGGGGATGGTCCTGGCTATCAAAGGGTCCCTGTAAGGAGGGCAAACTTCCTTCTGGATTAGAAGGGTCTGGGTTACCAGCCCTACTGGCATCATAAGCCTCTAGGAGACCAATCAGAAAGGAGGTGGTGGGGTTAGACCCCTGTTTTAGCTTCCTGAGGGTACACACTTGTCTCATCTCATGGAAGCTAAGAGCAGCATATTTTGAAGTAAGGACCTGTGGAGGGTCCACTGACACAAGGGGATACTCAGAGTTTCCTCCTTTGTCTGACATGCTGATTCTAGTGTGGTGTAAGTGATGCACCTACCTACACTATGTGTTTACCTACTGATCCCTTGCTAAGAGTTGCAGCCAAGGTGTGCTAAGCCTTGAGGAGCTACAACAGCTGGTTCAGTAGAACTCAGAGTATTCTAAGCTTTAGTTATATGTACCTAACAGTACTTATGTGATCTTTCAACAAGATATTCTTAGGATACGTGTGGTAAAACAACAGCAAGCTCAAATCCCAACCGCTGCTCACCAATGTGAGAAGGTGGCCTGATATGCAGTGGTCACTATTCTAGTGAACACTATGTATCAGTCCAGCAACCCTTATTGATGATTGGTTGTAAGTCAACCTTATAGACCAGCTATCCTAGTAGCGTGGATACGAGCAGTCTAAGGCTAAAGACTCGAGAGGGCGTGTTAAGCCAGCTGTTATACCACATATACCCCTTGAACACCAAGTGAAAGGACACCACACAAGTGTTATGAAAATAAACAGTTATTCATTAAAGATCACAACAGCCCTGTACTCTTTATGAGGACAGGGTACTAAGCACAAACCAAAACTCTTACAAAAATACTTAAGTTAGCACAGTATATACAAATGCCCGAGGGGCACGGAAAACCATATACTAGAAAAGTGGAATGCGAAATTACTAGCAGGTAAGTACAATACTAATATGCTTTGGAATCGCTAGGACTTGACTATAGAATCGTTAGATTACTTCTAGGAGACCCAGGGGACTCGGGTGCAGTGTGTGCACTCTCACGCGAGATGCGGGACAAAGTCTATGGTAGCTAGAATTTGCAAAGTTAGTGTTCTCGGGCGAACCCGACCTGGTAGGGAGAAAACGAAAGTAGATTCTGACCCTTGGATAGTGAGGCTATGCTGGGGCACCGAAATGCCGAAGTTACCTAGCCCAGGGGCTGCAGCTGCATAGGACTCAAAGGACGTCGGGAATCCTCGTTGACGGACCAGGAGCCTGCAAGAAAGAAGTTGCTGGCAGGCGACCAGTGAAGAAAGTTCGGTGGATCCAAGCCTGGCTCGATGGAAGATGACACCTGAAAGCAGAGGGGACCAAGTTCGAGACTACTAGCCAGTAGTCAGTGGGCACCAGGAGGGCACCGGATGGTAGCCACCTCGACAAGGCGTGTGGGTGACGCTGGGCTCGGTGATCTCACGGACCAGGAGGCGTTGTCGGCGACCAGGAAGGAGGATCGAGCTGTCCCACGAAGATAGAAGCTGTCGGCGTCGCTGGACCCAGGATTGGGCAACAAAGCCTTGGCAAATTCAAGCCCACGCGGTGGACCTAAAATGGCGTCTGGAGTGGACCAGGAGGGTCCGGGGTGCCTCTCTTCAAGAAGGAAGCAAGGGCCAGTCTGGAGCAACCAGACCAGCAGCAGTGATGTCGTCGGGCGTCGTTCAGAAGGCCACAAGCCAGCCGGCTAGTAGCCAAACAACGCGGTGCACAGCAAACAGCAGAAGGGCCCCACGCAGATCGTGGAGATGCAGGGAGGCTGATCTTGGGTGCTGGAGCTGCGCAGGGTCGGGGCTTCTCGGACCCCAAAGCACTCACCCGTGGAGGACACGGTGGGCTTGCAGTAAAGATGTCGTGCAGTCTTGGCGATCGTCGGTCCCTCGAGGTCTTGTCGCACTCACGGTTCTCAGCTTTGCTGTAGAGGTGAGTAGAGGTCAGAGGTGCCAGGGAAGCCGGGTCTCGTCGAGCTGGGTCGTCGGATTCGTGATGAAGGACTTGCAGCAGACCGCAGTGTTCTTTAGGATGGTGCCTGCGGATGCAGGGTGACTACTCCTTAGCCACAAGGGAGAATCTTGATGAAGAAATCGTGAAGTCCTTTCGCAGAAAGTCGTGTCTTGATTCCAAAGATGATCTAATTTGAACAGGGGGCCCGCTCCCATCTTTATACTAAAAAAGGGGGCTGACCCGGTGACTAGGTCCTGCCTATGGATGGGACTAGGAGGGGGTGGTTACACCCCTCTGCCATGCCGGACTTCCCCAGGCCAGGGGCTGGTGTGCCCCTGGAACTGGTTCAGACCGGCCTATGCGTAGTGAGCACCGGGGTGCCACTCAGCAGTCACCTTCCTGTAAAGCCCTGCCTACCCAGGATACACAAAACAATGTCTGGGACGGTGCTAGCACCGCCCCTGACAGGAAACCCTTTGTCCAGGCACCCCTCGCTGGAAGGACTCCCAGCTGCAGGGGGTCAGACTCGTGTCTGTGGTGGCAGCATCCATTTTGTGGAGCTGAGGCTTCAGTTAACTTTAACCGGTGTTCACAGTTACATACATGTCGTGTCCCTCTAGAAGGGTGGAATGCTAACCCCGTCGCCAGAATTGGCGAGGGGTTAGTATTCCAATTCGTATGACACCTTACTCGACATGTTTTGATAAAGCAATACCAAAGTTAGCATTTAACCGCGAGGATTATAATGCACTTAAGAGTATATGGTATGCGATATCATGGAACAGCTATTAGGACTTGGTTCCGCAAGCTGCAGACAGGCTCAGCTCATGCCAGAGCACCATCTCACACGATTCCAAGCACTCTGCCTTCAGGATTGTCAAGGCCTGCCATAGGAGTGACTGACATTTTAGGGTTAGGTATAGGTATACTACACCTACAGCAAAGGGTGATTACACGACTTTGCCCCAGCTGTCATGCAGCCAGTTGTGTCAAATTTAGGAGGCCAGCCAGGGGTGGCATAATACATGCTGCAGCCCCTGGCAGCCCTGGGTACACCCATGCCCTGAGTTACAGGGTCTGATAGGGTGGCCCAGTACCAATTGGAAATGTACCTAGGGTACATGGAATCCATTTTAAAGAGAGAGCAGTAGGCCTGGGGTCCTGATTGGCAGGATCCCAGGTCGACTATGTCCAAAACCAGCTAAAACACAGGGCAAAAAGTTGGGGGCAACCATAGTCAGGATGTACCTTCCTACACAATGTAATTGCACCCACCTACAACTAGGCACCGGAAAATCTTAGTCTTAGCCTCCAACACCACTCATTCACCCCTACCCAATCTCTGACCTTGGCATTTCGCACTGAATTCTACCTTCCTCCACCCAGCAATATTTGAGCTAGACAGAGCTACTATAATTCTACTTCTTCCAGTCACTGGCAACTTGCTGACCCTCGGAGTCCTGTAGAAGAAGAGGAGGTATATGCATGGGCACAGCTTTTACTCCACTAAGGAGATACACACATGCAGCGGTGGCTCCGTCACCCCACTTGCTCAGAGCCAGCAGCTGAAAAATAAAACAAAGTTTTACTAATGTCTGATTTGTTAGCTGCTGACTCTGAGCCAGCCTGTGTAGGGAGAAGCGGACTGGGCTGGGACATGGGAGGGGGGAGGTGGAGGGGTAAATGTGCTCTTTTAAGTTCACATGTCAGTTTGGCTGGCCGTCTCAGGCCGGCCAAACTGACATGCACACTTAGGTTTCTCCAACCCGGCTGTATTGTACAGTGAGATTGGAGAAACAGCACAAACTCCCTGTGCCGGAGCGAGTGTTAATCCAGCCCCGCTCAAGCCACTCCCCACGCTGCTCTCATGCTTCAATCAATCAATAAATCAATCCGGGAATTGTAAGAGCGCTACTCACCCGTAAGGGTCTGAAAGCGCTGAGGGGGGAGAGGGGCGTGCAGATCAGTTCAGCTGAAGAGCCAGGTCTTGAGGGTCTTCCTGAAGGTGTTCAGGTTGGGGGTGAGTCGGATTTCTGCTGGTAGTTCATTCCAGGTTCTGGCTGCGATGTGGGAGAACAATCGTCTGCCTGCTCTGGCTCTGTGGTTGCGAGGGGTTTCGGCCAGTTCGAGGTTGGCAGACCAGATGTTCCTTTTTGCTTGAGAGCAACGTGGGAATTTGTTGGGGAGTCCAATGCTGTCCCAGGGACACCTGGGACCAAGCACAGAGGAGCTCAATGAGGCCGGCAGCACCAGGTAAGTATTGTTTTTTGTTGATTTATTATTAACCTCCAACCCCACCACCCTCTCCCCCTGCGTGCTTCCCACTGACGATCTCTCCTTCCCCCGCACCCTCTCCACCCGCCCCACTGGTCTTTATCTCTGTCAGCCGCCACTGCACACATGACATATTGCCTTAATTATTCGTTACAGCACAGGCACTGGGATAAACCTTGTTGGGCCTTTCCCTTCCGGTCCTCTGTTGCAAAGGATGCCAGCCTTCCTGCTGCATATATATTTTAGCCTTGCCCCTTTCAAAGGTCCTTCTCAGAGACGACACAGTAGCATCCTCTGGCAAACACTGAAGCCCCCATCCCTCTGGCCATGTTTCAATCTGGGAAGGCCACCTCTCCATGTCACTTCAAACAGTGTCTTTAGACGAGCACTTTTCACCCACAAATCATTCTTACCAGACATGTCACTTTATTTAATTAATCACAAGTAAATCAATACTACAATGCCCAAAATGCATTTGTCCGACATGTAAAATCTCAGGACTCGAAACGGAGTCTAGAATGGTATGGAGTGAGGTGGCCAGCGTATATCAGTTCCTTCACAAGGTTTAGTTCCAAACACTACAAAGTAGGATCCCCATAGTATGGAAGCAGATGGACATGTGCCTGTTCAGTGCCTGTACTATAAAGCAGCTATATGAAAACAAAATTATGTTGTGGTTACACCACCCTTTCACCCTACATTTTTACTTCTGTGAAAATGGACTTGGGATCAAGCATACTGATATATAGTGATCTGAGACCTCTCTGTGTTCTCCACCTTTGGCACCACACTGCACACTAGCTACTCTAGTATTACCAAGAAACCAATGCCACCAGTGGATTTTGTTTATCATTTCATGACACAAATGCTTTTTTCCTCACCTTTCCACAAAGGTGCTCGCCTTTTCATTGACATCTGACTGACTGATCTTACTCAAAAAATCATCTTGCTCTTCGGCTCTGCCTGGTACTTTTTGCAGGCTTTGTGATATGAGACTTAAAAGCAGGCCGCTTCAGTTATGCAATTTTAAAACTACTTCAAATTCTGCTTCACATTGGACTTATCACACTTGAAACAAAATCAACCATGTGCTGCATATTTTTCAGATATCTTCCCCAAAGATTTTTCTGGCTGAAACAGATTTAAAACATACTGAAAAAAGTGCCAGAGGTGGTGCTGCACAGTGGCAGACCCTGTATAAGGGACTGCAACCTGGGCTAAGACTGAGAGACTCTTCTGAAAGGTGGAGGCAGGGGCAGCATCTCCACTAAGTATGGGCGGAGTGGGATGGATTGCCTACCGAAGAGAGGGAGGAGTGGTGGGCACTCTCTAAGTGCACATGGTGGTTTGGCCGGGCACTGCCTGGGTGGAGAACATGTCCAGGCGCCAAGTCCCCATGTAACCACCGAACTACGGCGCTCAGACCAATCACAACACTGCTATCAGTAGAGTTATGATTGGCTAGGGGAGTCTGGAAACCTGGGTGTTTCCTATTCCTGCTTCGATGGAATAAGAGGACCGAAGAGAAGCGGCGGCCAGCAGGAAAGTTTCTTTTTTTTTTTTTACGTAAAATTTCTTTTTTTTTTTAACCAGCTCCTACCCCCCACCACTACTGCCCCGTAGCAGCTGTTACTGGGAGGAGGATTCACCTCTTGCAGCCAGTCCGGCTACCTCTGAGCTCAGTGCCTAATCAGAGTATCATTTCTCTTCCCAGAGAGCCTCCCCAGTGAACCCACTGGGGTCCACGCCATACTCCGCTACACTCCATACCCTTCCGGAGGAGGTAAGGGGGAGGAGAAGCTGTGTTGTGAGTGACATTCGGTGTGGCTGCAGCACAAGTCCTGCTACTCGAGGGGAGCAGTGGCAGCCAGGCTAGGTTACTGTTGGAGCATGCCCCCGTGTGCTCCCCACCCTACGTCATCCTGCCAGATAGCGCCTGGGTTGTGCCACATACATGTGCACCGGACACGCCACATTGGCTGTGAGTAAGCAGCCAGAAGAGCTTCCGCCAGTAGGAGCCTGCTCCAACCCCGTGTACTGCCCACTGAGGCTGCAGGGGTGTTGCCAACATAGTGGAGCAGAGTGGAGGTCAGTGTTGTATCTTATATCTTCCTGCTGCTCAGATACAACAGTCAGCATGGAGGAGCAGTGAACCAAAAGTACAGGTACGTGCCACAGAAGGTCGGAGCATTGAGCATTGACTTCTGAACTCCAAAAACCCAGATTTTTGTGCATCTGGTGCTGTGCAGGGTGCTGGGCTACAGCAGTGGTCACCCTCTCCTGGTCCAATTACCATTTGAAGTTACAAACCCAGAAGAACTGGACGTTGAAACCCCAGCAACCTCCCAACAGTCGGGATAAAGGTCCTGAATGCCAAGGAATATGTAAGGAACAAGTAAGCAGGCAAGTGGGCCATAGAAGGGAAAAGACAGGGACCTGCCATGAAGGAAGAAGCTGGAATCTAACTAACCCTGCCGATAAACTAATTAGTAAAGAGGCAACGTGACAGCATAATTACTAGCTGGGCCACCTTTTTTTTACCACAGCAGACCCACATGTCTCAGTTGGCACACAGGATTAAAGGAGTGCCGCCCTAGAAACTAAGAAACAGCCATGCCATCTGACATAGTTCGGGCCAACCTATTAATAAGCGGACATAATCCACAAAGCAACATAAAAAGAAAGGAAAACTATTGAAAGGAGAGCACATTAACTCCAAGTTCACCCAAGATATTTACTTTCTTTCAATCACTGTCATCCCACACATCCATGACAGGAAAGTAAGTAAACGAAAGTGATCAGTCTGCGACTCCAGATATCGGGACCCCAGGGAACTTGGCTCCTAAGGTGAGCAGTCCAATAAGTGAGACCACTCAGTCTAGGACTTTCGATACAAGAGTTACAGAAAACTGCTCATCCCAACTCTTTATATGACCGGTAAATCCCAAGAGTAATCCAGGACTGGGTTGCTCAAGGACTCAAGCAGTGGAGAACCCCAAGTTGATGCTAAGCCAGGCAAGGCAGAGTCAGTGGCTTCTAACGTTGCACGAGCAATGTTGCCTCCCTCTCCATTTCACAGGCCACTATCTTCAATGCCATCACAAGAGACTCAATGGAGAAATCGCCGATCCCCTCCCCTCAAAGAGCGATTGACCTACTTAGTATCCTCCTGCCAAACATAGATGAAGGCCATTTTTCAGAGAGTCCATCGCAGCCAAGAAAAGGTTATTCTACCGACAGGAAGATGATCCCTCTGAGGACTTCCCTCGAGGAAAGTCCAGATAAGAATGATGAATTGACTGGATATCTTTTGGAATCAGGGCCTTTTGTACAAACATGCTTGGAACCACCTGGCCTGTCTCCAGTACAGGGAGAATACCTAAAAATAGCCGAGACCTCTGGTAGGTCTACGTGGCAAACTCTCCTGAACATGATGCAAGCAATAGTGTTAGCTATGAACCATCATTCGGATAAAATGGATATTCAAATTAACCAGTTTAACACCCTGGCTGTCTTTGTTGTGGGAATAGATAACAAGCTGAAACAACTTAAACCACTCATAGTAAGCGCTCAGGCCATACACAAGGTAGTAGAAGCAACCTCCTGCTCCCCTAGACTAGATAAGCTAATTACATTACCCAGTATAAGAAGCACCCTCACTGAAGAAGTAAAATTGAGCTAGCTCAAATTGAAGCCAATTAAGTCTCATGACTTGCTGCAAGATCTCACAATGACCCACAAAGAAGCAAACATTGGTGGGAAAACAGCAATGAAATATGCATCAATGCTGAAGTTCGCAAATCAGAGATTCAAATAGAACCCCAATTTATTAGTAATTCTTCAACACGCCCAGTGCCTTCCAAGCAGCAAGAAATACCACATAAGAAAGAGAACAAAAGGTCTCACACCCCTGCGGCCAAACAAAAAACAGCGGAGGAACTTTTCCTAGAGGCCCACTTGTCAACAGCCCCAAGTAAAGCAAGCCGGAGCAAAAGAGACTCCACAAGGGCAGAAACTGATCCATGACATTAGCATCAGCACAGAATGCAAGGAAGCTATATCCATTTTTTTACTAAAGAGAACACAAAGGAACTGACCCCCTAGAAATGAGGAGAAGGTATATACGAAGGATCCTAAGGTGGAACTTCCAAGTAATAATTGCCAGCCCTACGTACAATAGAAGGCAGATTTCAATCTACACATATAGGGGGGCTCAAATGAGCCATCATCAGAGATACCATTTACTTCAGCGACTAAATCAACTAAGTATGTGGGCTTAAGTGAGAAACCATTACAGATGATCATCAACACTGTGACCACTGAATACCAAACTGAGTGGGCAATCTCCAACCTATCCTTGATACCAATGAGTTTACCTCCTAGAGAGAGTTATGATCCAACTACTCTGACAGACAGTGACCACATTTTGCATTCCAAGAGAGAGCCTGATAAAGCAACTGCAGGTGGGTCCACCAATCCAACAAGATGGGTGTCCAGTGCCATCCCTTAATCCCTTGAATGTGGTCTGCCTCATAAAGATGTTGATTCAATTGACTTCCATGGGCCACATTACGTCCAGGCATATACCTTTCGATAAAATAAAATATTATGGCATCCAGGATATAAAATAAGGGGTAACCTGGATGTGTTAAAGTGCATCAGCTTTTTAAGGCTGCTGGCTGATAATCCAGAGCAAGCAGATATTTAGTCTGGAGACATAGCAGCCATGGAGCTTATTTCACCCCGCGGCCTGCACCAAACTTAGCGGCCTGCACCAAACTTAGTTAACTGTGGTAACGTTTCCCATGCATAATCATGCAAAGTTGGTCTGTCAGCGCAAAGCTGGTCTATCAGCACAAAGCTACCCTCAGGAATTGGGGCATGAAAATCAGCTGGTCTGTTGGGACTGCATACGTGCCATAATTTATAAAACACAGGCTTTTGTGGCCGGAAACTCCAACAACGGTCTCCATTCTGACAAGTGCTGTGGGGTAGTCGCATCAAATTTCCTTCCCCCCAAACAAGGCATCTCCAGTCTGCAAAAAGCATATATCTCTCCCAAAGCTGGCTCACCATTGCAGACCTCGGGTGCTTGCTTAATCGGTGCAAATTCCACGGTAGAGCCTCGCCGCCTCTACATTTTTCGCAAGATTCCCGTTTGGAAATCACAATGAAAACGCACTCACAGGTTAAAGTTTCTCCTTTCTTCCATTTAATCCATTTCAGCACACGAGGATTAACAGGGACAACCAACGCGTTTTGCTATCTCAATAGCTTGATCACGGTTAGTTGTTGCTTTCAAAATTAACCAATAAAAACATTTTCACCACGTCATGTGATAACAAAGATGCAACAAATACTTGAGAGATGCATTATGGTATTTGTAGTATTAACATACCCAGGTTGTCACGTGTTTTGGTAGAAACCTGTTTGCTAACAGTCTGTTGTTATCCTAATACTCTGTTTAATTTCTGTTTATCTGTAGGCATTTTCCGATGTTATTTATTTCTTATATAATTACATTTTTACATGTTCCTATATGTGGCGCCATAAGGATGTTTTAAGAGTTCTTTATTTTCTTTATTATTTTTCTTAAGCAATTTAATTTCTAAATAAAAACAGTGCACACTGTCAATTATTTCAAACAAGCTCCTATCATTATAGGTTTTCAAGCTTGCCCAATCAATTTTTGCTTTTTCATTTAATTATTTTTGCTATCATTCCCTCCGGTGGGCTTTATCACTACCCCAGTTTGTTGGGTTTGTTTTAAGTCCTGACATCCTTTCTCTCTTTTTTTATGGCTCCCATCTGTTTCTATGATCCCCATATCAATGCCTCATTTGGTCATAAATCTTTTAGATCTTATTTGTTCCCCCTTATTTTTCTGAACATTGTTTCACAGTATACAAATCATTACAGTCATAGATGTACATAAAGTTCCTCACTCTGTTTGAGTCCAAACGAAGTCAGAGTCCTGAAATTGAGAATTTGCCTGGATTCCCTTTGTCTCAGTCTTTTTTCACGGTTTCCCCCTCTCTCACTGGGAGATACCGATTCGAGAGCCCAAAAGGAAAGCAGTTTCCAATCATCACCATGGTCCAATTCCATATGCTTTGCGACAGCATTACTGCGATCCTTGTTGACTGTCGCACGCACACAGCTCACAGATCGTACTTCCTATGTACTTCATTGAGCATGGACATTCAATCATGTAGATAACAAATTGGCTTTTGCACGTGATAAGTTCCCTGATATACCAAATTCTTTTATTTGGTAATTCGACCTGGTTGGTATTCTTTGCAATTAGACATACCTTACAGTTCGTACATTTTCTAAAACCCTTTGTTTTTAACCAGGATGTTCCGATGGATTTATTTGTCATTTGGTGGTGACTGTGGACCAATTTGTTTCTCACGTTCGGAGCTCTGCGGTATGTCACATGAGGGTGGTTTCCCATTACTTCCCCAATCGTGGGGTCCATCTGTAATAGTTTCCAGTTCTTCCTTAAGATCTGATTGATTGCTTTATTTTCACCACAATAATCCATTATTAATCTCACAGGTTCAGTTGTTTCAGTATTGTCTGATTGGCTTTTGTTTTTGATTTTCAGGGTTTCTGATCTCATTTTTTGATGTGCTTTTGTCCACCCTCTGTTGATATCATGATCTTTGTAGCCTCTTTGTTTGAAGCGTATGGCAGTTGCTTTTCTATTGCCATTCCGTCTCCTCCAAACATATTCTTCAAATTCATAAGAATTTTCCGTATGGTATGTTCTCAATCACAGAGGTTTTGTGGAAGCTTGTAGCATGGAGTGTTGCATTTGTAGAAGTTGCCTTTTTATGTAACGTTGTTTGAACTTCGTTGTTACGTATGTAGATCTCTGTGTCTAGGAACGTCACGCGTTCGTAATTGACCTCATATGTGAATTTGCTGTTGGCCTCAGTTGAATTAAGGATTGCAAAATATTCTTGAAATTCTTCAGCTGTGCCATCCCAAACAATTAAGAGATCGTCAATGAACCGTACCCATTTTATGATCTTATTTACGTGCTTGTCATTTTTGGGGTGCCATGCTATTTGTTGCTCCCACCACCCCATAACAAGACATGCATGTGCTGGACTAAATGCAAACCCTATAGCGCATCCTTTTGTTTGTTGGTAGATTTCATTACCAAAGAGGAATACGTATTGTTTTAGGCATATCTCAATCATATCAGTGAGCATCTGGTTATGCTGGGTGTATTGGATGTTTCTCTCCCTTAAAAAGAAGCTGCATGCTAACAGCCCGATGGTATTATCAATGTTAGTACAAAGGGATATCACATCCATAGAAATTAGCATATAGGTCGGTTGCCATGTTAGTGCTTGAAGATGTCTCAATAAGTCAGTTGTGACAACAAATCGCCAAGCCCAGTTTCAAACAGCATAAGTTTATTCCTCAAATTGCTTTGTAGCACGCTGAAGTCCTTACACGTTTCGGCTTCTAAATAAGCCTTGTTTTTAAACCTGGTGCTGTCACGTGAGTCAGGTTTCCAATGTCCTACTAATACCAGAATGCACTTCTTTGGTGTTGCCAAAGTGTTTTTTATTGTTTGCAGCACAACTTGACAATGCAGCCCAATGGCGTTCACATTACTGCATATAATTCCCAAATATGTCATCAATGCGAAGTGCAGAATGCAACAGCAACCACAAGTGTCTCTTTAAGTTCTTAAATGCCAACCCAATTTCAAATAATGTACTGACATGGTAAAACAATGTCTTTGTATCGCCGGGTGTCCGAAAAAGTCGAGAGTGTAATCCTCTCGTCCCTTTCTCACCTTCCACTCAGGCATTTTAGGATAATCCTCTTACTGGTGGATAGGTAAGTGGGTCCTGTTCCCTAATCATATCCAAAAATAAATCTCCAAAAGACGGGAGCCCCCAACCCTGCGAGAGCGTGTTGCCAAGCAATTAGAGGAATAAACGCATGCTGTTTGAAACTGGGCTCGCGATTTGCTGTTTTGTTGGAATGAAATTACGGGTTGCTCCATACCCGTTTGCCGATAACGCCCTTCAGGCCGGGTTGGGGGTCCCGATTTTTGGAGACTTGTTTTTGGATATATGTATGTTGCCCATGAAGAAGGGATTGGTATTCTGAAACGCGTCTGCATGAAATAATTAAAGATGAACAAAGCAAGCAGGCTGCATCTTACTAAAGGCAATGTGGAGTGACCTCCTATGCGCAAGGCACATTGGTTAAAAGATTTTACACGGCAGAAAGCCGTGGGGAGGAGCACCATCGCAGGCTGGGGAGAGAGAAAGCCAGCCTGTGAGACTGCAGTTTGGAACTTTCTGAACTTGAAAAGCACAGCGCCATACTAATTATGCCAGCTGCCTTGGATTTCATTACCTACGAAGGTGAATAATGATTTTTAAAGACAAGCAAGATTAATGACCTTACTAAAAGGAAGAATCATATCGCACCACAAGACTCAATCTCCCACAAGGCAATTGTACACACCCACTGGGGGTGTGCATACTAATGAGTGATTAGAAATCGAGTAAAGAAAAAGGTGGTGCACTTTTCATTACTTGCCTGTTGCCTATGAAGAAGGGTTTGGTATCCTGAATCGCGTCAACATGAAAAAGTTAAAGATGAACAAATCAAGCAGGCTGCATCTTACTAAAGGCAATGTGGAGTGACCTCCTATGTGCAAGGCACATTGGTTAACAATATATATATATATATATATATATATATATATATATATATATATACACCCGGGACACTGCTGTTTGCTATGGTTTTTGAAAGAGAGAGCAGGAAACCTGCTCTCGCTTTCAAAAAGCAAAGCGGATTGCTTTTCTGCATGGGGAGCAATGCCGGCTCCCGCAGGACGCAGACCCCACGGTCCCCAATGGTGTGGGCCAGCCCCGGGGGATGGTGTCCCCGGGGCTACAAGTGGCCCGGGAGGGGGGCCACGCAGCCCCCCTCCAAAAAGATAAATGAATAAAATGGCCGACCCCCGGGGATGGGGTCCCCGGGGCCAAAAGTGCCCACAGGAAGGGGGCAGACTATGGCTTTGGGAGGGGGGCCACGCGACCCCTTCCCCTTTTTTTTTAAAATTAAAATTGGGGGCAGGCCCTGGGGATGGGATCCCCAGGGCCAAAAAAAAAGAAAAAGAAAGGGGGCTAAAAGTAATTTTTTTAAAAATGGGATCCGGAGGAGGCCACGCCCCCTCATTGCACCTCTCTGCAAACGTGCCCCCTGGCGCATTTGCAGAGGGGGAACTAATTCCCCTTGCATACTGGGGGTCCCTGGGGGGCAACTAGCCCACCAGGAGCCTCCAGTATACACCAGGGGGCTGTGTTGCAGAGAGGTGTAAAAAGGGGCGTGGCCTCAGAACACCTCTCTGCAACGCAGCCCCCTGGCGCATACTGGAGGTTTCTGGTGCCTCGAAACTTGTTATGGAAAAAAACTGTCAGATTTGGGAATTCCAATGAAATTGTTAAAAGCTATTATGCTTCTGTATGCTAACACTTGGGTTCAAGTTAAGATTGGGGAGGGTAATTGCCTATCAAGCAGGATCAGAACATATAATGGCCTAAAGCAGGGCTGTGTCCTTGCCCCCTGCTTATTTAATTTATTTCTATCAGACCTTTCACAGCACTTGGATGTTGTCAATGGGCATGTTCCTAGGATTGGGGGAATGCAAATTAGCTACCTCCAGTATGCTGATGATACGATTCTTGTGAGCCATACCCCCATCGGCCTACAAAGACTTATTACTGCCTTTGATGATTATATACAGCAGAATAGCCTTGAACTAAACGTTAAAAAAAGAAAGTGATGAAAATTGGTGTAATTAAACAGAGGTTTAATTCCTGGAAAGCCAGAGCAGGCACAATTGATATAGTTAAGACGTAGAGATACCTAGGGGTAATATTTGATAATCATATGTCTTTTAAATTTCATCTTAAAGATTTATTTTAGGGCCAAGACTGTGACGTTGATCCATGCTTTTAAATGTTTAAAGAAATCACTGAACTGTCAATCATATGAGTTTATTCTAAAAGTAATTAAAGCCAAGTTACAACCTAGCCTCATTTATGGTTCTCCGATTACTAGAGGAAAAGATGTGAAGTTGCTTGACTTACTGATTGTTATGGTTTTTAAAGCAACCTTTGGAATTGACAGGTCAGTGTGTCAAGCAGCAATTAGATTGGCTCTTCATGGTGCGGAAGCTGAAGGCATCAGGACCCTAGTGTCGACCTATGTCCCCGGCAGAGCCCTGCGCTCTGCCGGCCAGAACTTGTTGACCGTCCCCCGAGTCGCTAAGGCGAGATGGGGAGGTAAGGCCTTCTCCTCTCTAGCCCCTAGACTTTGGAACGAGCTCCCTCCAGAACTCAGGGGCCAGGAATCTCTTCTGCTCTTCCGAAAGGGCCTTAAAACTCTACTCTTTACTGAAGCTTACCCCTAGGCCTCTACACCTTGTGTCTTTTTATCTGTACCTGGCTTTATTCCATCATTTGCGCCTTGACGCCTTCGGGCAAAGTAGCGCTTTTACAAATCTCTACTCACTCACTCACTCACTCACTCACTCACTCACTCACTCACTCATTGGAAATCGGTCTCCAAAGACAGTGCATGGTATCAAAAGGATCTTTTCTAAAATGTATGGCTGTCTTCTCAACATCAGCCCCGGCATCTTTAGGGAATATTTGTTGGCAAGAAATTGATAAATCTGCTTACACTGCAAAATGGAGAGATTAAATTTTAGCATCCTTACAAGATATGTCCTGGAAATTGAACTGTCAGCTTTGAAAATGCCTAACTATAAATTAACTTTAAAAAAGCATATCAAAGCGGTATCATTTAAATTTGATAAAATTGCTTTAGCTGAAAAAAACTATGCATGGTACGTGATCAATTCATATCAATCCCCGCGTGTTCAGCCATATTTAAATGTCTTCTTTTCTGTAAAGTTTTAAAAACATGTTTCTAAGGCTACATATGGGTATACACCCAACAAAGGAGTGCACTCGTTCTTGGAGTAAACAGTGGCTGGACTCTAATTGTGGATTCTGCGGATGGCCACAGGAAACTCTTGTACAAATAGTATGTGTATGCCCGAAGTTGACTAATCTCAGACGTTTTTTTCTGAGACCTATATTTTCTGATGAGTGGTGTGAGATCTGCACGACAGGCATTAATCATGTCATTGTCTGGTGAATCGGTTCCACTACTATGTCAATTGGTAACATTTTTAATAGCAGTTGATAAGTATTTAATATAGGGTAGAGCCCCCTATTTTATTGACCTTGGTGCTATTAGATGTCAACAAGTTATAATTTCGATGAATTTAATTTTTTTTGTTACGATGGTATTCATTTGAAATGTAATATCAGCAAGGTTACCATCGCAGCAAACTGATGAACGCTTGAAAGGATGGGAAATTAATGTTTATATTGCGATATTTATGGAAAAGTATGTAAAGCACACCGTCACTTTAAACTGTAATATGTAATTCAAGAAGTAAGGTGGCTAGATTTGGGCTTATTAACAAGGTTTTAAACTGTATTCATGGGATTGTTTTTTTTGTGTCATGTGAAGAGAAGATCTCTTGTTTTAAAATGTAAATGTGTTTTTCTTGGTGAATTATGATGCTGCGATTGCAATGATTTTAAGTAATCAAGCAATAAAGATTATATATTTCAACACTCATAGGTTTCACACATGTTATAGTTAGCTGGACATTTCACTCATACAAAACCATTGAAATTCCACCGTTATAGTTAGTTTATTTATTTATTTATACGGCTAACTATAACTCGCGCGCCCACAATGCACTGCTGATGACGTCACATATTACATCACTCATGACATGGCCAGTGACATCACTCATGACATCACTGATGACATCTCAAATGACATCACTGATGACATCATCCTTGTCAAAGAGTGGCAGACCTCCTCTCACAGTAATATAACCTTTGATACACACATTCAAAAATAGAAACAAACATTTTCAAACAAATTGAGATACCAATACCAGTTACAACAACCTATTCAGTAATTCCAACATCTACATACACATCCACTCATTCACCAACAGTTCTATATAGTCACTCATACATGTACTCACTCATCATATGTACTCATAAACCTATACATCCTGTTACACACCAACACTCATCCATAGAGTTACTAACACACATACTCACACATGCAAATAAACATCAATTTACTTGCATATACAACTGTACACACAACACTTACTTCTACAGAAACGTACACATACTTACTCTCTTAAATAATCACTTATAGAAACACATACTTTTTTATACAGGAACTCTTCCAATCTCTCACTCTCACATATATTCACTTATATACATCAATACTCACACATATTAGTTTAAAACATATGTTGTTACTCATACTATTGAGACAGTCATTCATTCACTAACACACCCATACACACACTCATCCACCCATACAGTCCTGCATACATGCTGTCTTCAAAACACATACAAACAGTGAGTCACTCATTCATGCATCTATGCAGTAAGTAATACCCCCACCAAACCATACAACACTCATACTGATACTTTAAAAAACAACTAATAACCCATATAGACACTCATGTAGCTACTCACCAATCCATGCAGCCACTTATAGACAGTGAGACACTGATACAGATATTTTCATATTTAAACATTACTCGCTAATACATGTATTTACTAAGATACACTTAATAAGTCAGTTATGCAATCATTTAAAAAAAATCCATTTAGACACTTATTTACCCATTTATTCTTCCATTGACCTTTAGATATACATATATAAAAAATATTTATTTTTCAGAAAGACACACATTCACTGGATGATGTCATCAGTGATGTCATTTAAGATGCCATCAGTGATGTCATGAGTGATGTCACTGACCATGTCATGAGTGATGTAATATGTGACGTCATCAGCAGTGCATTGCGGGCTCACGAGTTATAGTTAGTTGAACTAACTATAACGGAGGAATTTCAATTGTTTTGTATGAGTGAAATGTCCAGCTAACTATACAATGTGTGAAACCTATGTTTTTTTCAGTGAATTTCTAAGGTTTTTTAAATGCTAATTCCTATATATAACATGGCTGAAACCTATGTTTTTTTTCAGTGAATTTCTAAGGTTTTTTTAAATGCTAATTCCTAACTATAACGTGGCTGAAACCCATGTTTTTTTCAGTGAATTTATATATATATATATATATATATATATATATATATATATATATATATATATATATATATATCCAAGCAAACCCCTACTCCCAAATGGTAGAAGGCACACAAACAAGAGTGCTGGGTATTGGGGCATTTATTATTTCATAAGGTCTCCTCTGACCCGGCAAACATAAGAGACGTGTTTCGGCTGTCACAGCAGCCTTCCTCAATCTAGTGAGTGCCATTTTACTTACAGCATTTATACTAAGTTGGAGTCATAGACATAGAAAAATTTTTAGGTTCCAATTCCAACAGACACAAACCATGAAAAGGTGTATGCAAATACGTTCCTGTGAGATACATTAGATGACAAAAGTGGTCCAACTTAATAATAATATACCTTAATACTGCAAATGCATAATCCATTGTAATATGCCCTTTGCCTGCATAATGCATCATCGGGCCACTGCAATATATGTATAATGTATGTACTTCACCTTTTTACCCAAGATGTATCTTCTATAAATGCGTTGGAACATCTATAAAATTGTTGCATATTATAAAACAGCGCTTACTGTGATTCTTTGAAACATAAGGAAGCATGCTGGGGAAACAAAAAATGCGACAGGGAGATACAATTATATACAGCTGGATTCATTGGTTACCATGGAGACGTATTGAAGCTGAGCCAGTAAGATTTACTCGTAGTTGCGATATACACAAACATAACCCTTTTATCCTGATGGCGAGTTAAATTGCAGGCATAAAGACAATGGGAATAGGAAATCTATCGCGCTTCTGCCCAAAACGTTGAAATAAAACACTTTGTCTGTATACATGCACTCTAATGGCGACATGTGAACAGCTTTTGAAAATAAACGGAACTACTGATCCCATACTGCCCCATCGTGATCACAGGGAAACGGAAAAACAGACCCAAATGTCCATAGGCATCAAGGCATATGTAAGAGTCTAGGGAACAACTACCGCATAGCCTGCACCTGCACAGTACAGCTGGCGCTTGGAAGGATTACATGTCTGGCGACGGAGTAATGATCCATATGCCGCTTCACCATTAAACTTCGAATATAGGCTCCAAGAACATGCTCTGAGTGGAATCCATAAGTGGAAAAACAAGGAAATGAACCACACCACTGAGGTAATTGAAATTTTTATGGTCAATTGTGTCCCCTAACGTGTACCCCAACGGCTCCATGTACGTACTTCAAGTACATGTAATTTCCCTCCACAACCGAATCTGAAGACGCAAATACATTTGCGTCCAACGTTAACATGTCCTCTATCAGATCCACCATGAATGGATCGATAATTCAGTTCCTAAGTATGCCGTGCCACCGTCTTTACATGGTGCACTTTCATGTTTTTCTTGGCTCTGCCGAGTTAGGCCCCGATTTCTGTCTTCAAGCCACTTCTGTCTCTGCCTCTGAAAGCTGCAGCATGGAGATACATCCCTGACCTCTGCCTTACTTCCTGCCAAGCGAGCGGTGCCTGGCTCGGCCTGGCCTGCCGGCCAGAAAACGGTATTTTGCCTTCAAGTTATCAGCGTAGCCAGCTCAGCCTCCTCGAAAACACATTCCTGTCTAGTGATTTAGGTAAACATATCCCCGGCTGCAGAGCAAAGGGCCAAGCCTTCCTGTCTCCCTCATGAAATTCATTGCTCCCGTTACCCTGGTAGGCCCCTAGTTCCGTGCATTACACTTAGACACATATGCATTCAGTATAGAATAGCCTCTGCCCGAAAGACCTTTTACTCGAGATTAAACATCCCCCAAATACTAGATATCAGATATGTTATAGGGACAGGTCGATCTGACATGCCAGACTTCTGTCTCCTCTACTAGTGCTAAAAGTCAGACCCTTAGCTTCCTCCAGATGTACGTCAATTACACGTCATATTAGCTGCGCGCGCATTCAGGTCACAGGTTTCAGCTGACTCTGCAAGAATTCTTTATGCATCCACCCACTTATGACACTTTTCTGTGACGTTTCTAGTATACGCCTTCGAGCACACCCCTATTCACGCCTTTTTGCTACGCACATGTGTTCTTATCATATACATTTCACTTGTCACGCCTACTGTATTCACTGCTACTGTGTCATTTTACTATATATGTCATGTACTGTTAATAAATCGTTGACATCTTTCTGCCATCATTGCATACCCGAACCCTCGTATTGATGGAATTGATTTCCATGACTCGAGTCATCTATGATTAAAGCCCGTATGACTCTGATGCCACGGACTCTGCCTCTCATTTGATTGAGCTATTTCTTTTACATGTCTGAAATTATATGGCAAACTCGTATACGGTAAAATATTTACCACATAATTTGGCGCCCGAATAGGGACCCCTCCCCCACCCCACGCGCCGGTGATGCGTCGCAGACTTTGCCCCGACTACAGCTGTGACGGACCCCATGCGCATCTGCAGGTTTTCCTGTATCTCCCTCAGGCCTACGGAGGTGACGGAGACTGCGGTCGACATCCAGACGAGGCGGTGAGGAGTGCGGAGGATCCCGACCAGAGCCCAGCCGAGAGAGCAGTGTCCGAGGTATCGAGAGGCCCACCTGTAGTGTCGAGGCGCATGCGTAGTGCGCAGCAGCAGCAGTGACGTCGTAGCGGTCCAGTCCAGTCGAGTTTCCGAAGCCTTCCGTTCCGTGCTTCCCGGTGAGTACCGTTGCTGGGGACGCATCAAGACGGGTGCATTAATTTGTGTCCGGTCAAGACGGGTTTGGGTACACAGATCCGGTCTGCACTGTTTTAGCAGTGTATCTGTACTGTTTAGCAGTGCATCCAGTATCCAGTTATCCAGTTATTGTTGTTCGTCCCGAAATGTTTCAATGTGTTTTAATGTTGTGGTATGAGTGATTGTTTGCATTTTCTTACTGTGTTTATAGTGTCTAGATCAAGGTAGCCATGCCTTTATTTTCGAAGTTGCGACAAATGGGAACTAGGAAAGGGATACTTGAAGAAGCAGTTCCCATCCCACCCAGGGACACTCCTGGACATTTTATGTACCACAAGCACGGCTTAGATGCCATATTATACCTAGACTTGTGGGTGGATTATACGAAAGACTTAGCAGAGAATCAGAAATGGCCCGTTACAGGGACATGGGATGCCGAGTGCATCATGAGAGTAGAGGAAGCGTTATGGAAAAAGAAAGCCAGACAGTCACAGAAAGATGCCATAGAATTGTGGCGTAAAGAATCACATAGACGGACAGAGAAAGCACTCAGAAAAGTAGAGAAAAGTAGAGAGGATTCCGAAAAAGCTAAAGAAAAAGAACTACTAGAAGAAGGACAGCGAGTCAGAATAGAACAACACGAAAGACAGAGCAACGTAATTATGACAGGACTGTATCCAGTCCTGGCCGAGGGACTGCCCAAGGCGACCCCGGAAATACCGAAAGATCTGCCCCCTCCATTGGTTCCGACTAAATTACGTCACAAAACCGCAGCAGACATTTTCCTTTCTTCCTATTTAGACGACGTAGCTCCCGCATATACCAATGTACCCATACCATCTGTACCTGTACCACCCGTTGATCATCTGCCCCCAGGTCCGCAACAACAGACCCCTCCCGCACCGCTTCCCGCACCTGTTGTCACTTCCCCTATTGTTCTCCCTGGTATACATCCGCTTAATCCCTTTGGGTCTGGCGCTGTCCAGGGCCCGACTCCGTTACAAATACCGACCCTACAGCCAGGTTACGCTCAAGCCTCCGCCCCGGGAGGTGCTACAGGAGGTTATCGCACCCCGCCACAGTTACAACGAACGACAATGAGAGAATTAGCAATGCAGCGGACACCTAAAGCTGCCCCAGCCGAAAAGCTTAAAGAACAGCTTACAGATTGCAGATATGACACAGTGCCTGACAAAACAGGACCCATGATGTTAGCCTCATTACGTTTAAGACGTGTTACAGATTATTTAATATTTTTACCAGAAATTCCAGAACATCTAGACAATATATATCATTTTATTAGAACAGGAGAAAGACCGGAGTGTGTTGGTGAAGCCATGACACATCAGAAAGTTGAGACACAAGGTTTAATAATGCGATTTTTGGTTAATTGTTTGATAAGGGAACAAGACCAGCCCAGCTTTCCACACGGAGAGATGGAGAGATTGACCAGATGGAGTCAGAATATTGCAGAGGGTAAACATGATAGAGAGAGAAGTATACATGCTATGATTAGAAAGATCCGTAAAGAAATAGTAGCAATACATGCCCGACGAGAATCTGAAAGACAACTCGAGTCAGACGATAAAGAAACCTCAGATGAGGAAGAACCAGAGAATCCAGCAGAAACCTCGCAATCGGCGAGGGGAGACATGATAGCGTACGTAGGTAGAGAGAAACTACCTAGACAGTATCCTCTTGATAGGCCCTTCGACAGACCCATTCGTCTAGAAAACAAGAAACGATACCTTTGTCCCATACCAGAGCGATGTACTCTTGAACATATTTTCCAAATTACTGATAAAGTACTGAAAGAAAGGGTAGGTTATCACGAACTCAATACCTTACGTGATCAGGAACTAGCCCGGTCCGCAGTACAGTGGGCCGGGGATGACAGCATATATAAAGACGATTCAGTAGTGCAAACATTTTTAAGTCTTACTCCAGAAGAACAGCGACTAGCTGGTATATACATGACCCAACACCTCATTATACAGTATGAAAACCAAGCATCTGACCCAGGTCCGTTATATAATTTATTGCAAGACTTACTCATGAGAAGATGGAGAGGTCTAGGTACCGATTTAATTGAAATAATCTTAGAACAACGTCACAAGTATAGAACTTTCTTGACTCCACATCTTGTTTCCGTTCCACCCCCAGTCAGGCAACCATATCACTTAGACAAGCAGAATCCTTTACGAGAAGTACATCCAATCCGGAAACCCGATGATACCCTTGAACGTGTGTTTGTATACACGCCTATAACTAAAATGGAATTGTTAGAAATGAAGAAAATAGTGCCCAGTCATGATAAAGACCCTGCAGGTTTTCACCGTGAAATCAAAGACATGTTACTCATGGGAGATTACACCTATCCCGACATTATGAAAATATTGAAAGTATTATTGCCTGCCGGTATTTACGAGAAACTCAAGGAAAAAGAATGGGAGGTGGGAGACAAAAAGATTAATTGGACCGAATTAGAAAACGAAGAAACTGGTCGAACCCCAGGTTTAGGTCTTGGGGAGAAAACTAAAGCATTACCAGGATTGTTAGTACAGGTTCTGCCACGGTTATTGGCAACTAAAAAGAAGGATTGGGATGCAATCTCAGCCTGCAAACAGAAACACGATGAAGACACTAGTGATTTTTATTCCCGATTCGAGAAATGTTTTATTATTAACAGTGGCCTGAAAACAAGTAGCGAATCATACCCACATCTTTTTGTAACCAAATTAGTCGAGAATTCCCTGCCCCAGGTCAAGAACCGTGTATTGAAGGTCGAGAGCACATGGCAAGCAAATACTCCTTCCCAAATGTTACAGATGTTACAGTACCACCAGAACAGAATTAGGGAGGAACATGATCACGAACTGAGACGTATGAAAGACACGAAAATGAAAGTACTAGTGGCTCAGTCAGTTCCAGCTGATGGTCATAAAAGGGGTACGACGCAATCCAATAATTCAAATTCAGCAGCTCCTGTTAAAGGGACATGCAACTATTGTAAACAGCCAGGTCACTATGTAAACGATTGTGCAGTTTTGAAACACAATATAGCCACAGGTAAAACTAAAGAGAGACCGCGTCCTCCTAGACAGGACCAGGTCCAACAACACGTTCCACAGAATATTCAACCTATGCAGATTCCCCAACAGACCGTAGCGGTACCACAGCCTCAGCCCATTGCCGCAACACAACATGTCACACAGCAGATGTACCAGTATGCACAATCTGACTATCCCGATTATCAGCAATACACATGAAACAGCCTAGAGAGGGAGGTTGGCTTGCCTCTTATTGAGGTTCCTGTAGATCAAGAGGGTCCTTATGTACATAGTCAGGTATTAGGAAAGGATAGAAAGTTCTTGATTGACACAGGGGCAAGCAGAACTACCATCAGTCATGACGAGGTTCCAGGGGCACCCCTCTCAGGCTCACAGAATGTTTCCCTTGGATTTTCAGGAAAGCCTATTGTTAATGAAGTTTCAAAACCTGTTCCCCTAGCAGTTGGTCCATTATCTCGTACTACAGACTTATTGCTCACGAAATCATGTCCAGAAAACTTGCTTGGTATAAAGACCCTGAAAGCTCTAGGAGCTGTAATTTGTTGTTCTCCGGAAGGAGTCAGGTTGTTCCTTCGTGATTTTAAGGGACATTATGTATTGAGAGATTTTGACCCCAGGTTACAGAATGTTCCTGCACATTTATGGGCAAAAGGCCCCACTGATGTAGGTTGTATGCACATTACTCCATACCGTGTCACACTCAAGTCAGGAGTGGTACTACCACGCATCCGACAATACAAGTTACCCCCAGATGCTGTAGTGGCTTTACTGAAAATCATTGACGAGCTCATTGCACAAGGAGTTGTTGTAGAAATCGACTCAAATGTTTGTAATTCCCCTATCATTCCAATTCTTAAACGCACTGATCCAAATGCACCTCCAGTTTATCGATTAGTGATCGATTTACGAGAATTAAATAAATGCATTGTACCACAGTATCCAGTGGTCCCAGACATTTTGTCCCTATTGACAGCTATTGATTCTGAAGCGACGTTCTTTACTGTAATAGATCTCAAGAACGCCTTCTTTAGCGTCCCCATTGATCCGGAAAGCCAATACCTTTTCGGATTCTGTTTAAATGGCCGAAGCTTCAAATTTGCACGCGCACCTCAAGGATTCACAGAAAGCCCCAGTATCTACAGCCAAGCATTAAAACAACAACTTGACAGTATTCACATGCCTGCCAACACTGCCCTACTCCAATACGTCGATGATCTATTGATCACCGCCCGTAGTGAACCAGAATGTGAACAAGCATCACTGACAGTTTTGCAATCCTGGCGGACAAGGGACACAAGGTGTCTCCTTCAAAGCTACAATTCTGTGCCCAGCAAGTGGTGTACCTTGGGCACTTGCTGTCCAAGTGGGGTAGGCAGCTGACGCCTGAACGAATTCAGTTAATTGCACATCTTCCGCAACCCAAGACACAGAAAGAAGTACGAGCCTTTATTGGACTAACTTCCTATTGCAGACAATGGATTCCACAATATGCATTTCTAGCTAAACCACTCATACAGTTGACAACACAGGAGGCAGCATCTTCGACGGTCCTCCCTTGGACTCAGGAACATACACAAGCTTTTGAAGAATTAAAGAAAGCCTTATGTCAAGCACCAGTTTTAGCAACACCATGTTACAGCAAACCTTTTACACTTTTTGTCACAGAACGTGATGGCACAGCATTGTCGGTTCTCACTCAGCTTCAAGCAGACAAACACAGACCGTGTGCTTATTTTTCGAGTACATTAGATCCAGTAGCCCAGGCCTTGCCTGCGTGCTTAAAATCAGTTGCAGCAACAGCTCTAGCAATCAGACAAAGTGATTCCATTGTATTAGGACATCAATTGACAGTACAAGTTCCACACTCTGTAGAAGTTCTCCTAAACTGAACACAGACTCAACACTTGACTATAGCACGATTGACAGGTTATGAATTGACATTATTCCAACCACACATAGAAATCAGACGTTGCAATACAATGAATCCAGCTACACTTTTACCATCGAACACAACAGACCCTACTCCACATGACTGCGTAGATGTAGTTGACACAGTTACGAAACCCCGACAAGACTTGACAGATGTCGCATTACTCAATCCAGACCTGACACTTTATGTGGATGGTTCATGTTTAAGAACGAGTACAGGAGAACTAGTGGCCGCATATGCAGTGACCACTGAAACTGAAGTCATAGAAACACATCGCATTGACACCCTGTCAGCTCAAGCAGCAGAGCTCATTGCTCTGACCCAAGCCTGTATACGAGCCAAGAACCTGAAAGTAAACATATACACAGATTCACGTTATGCATTCGGAGTCGTACACGACTTCGGTGTCCTCTGGCAAGAAAGAGGTTTCTTAACCTCTCACGGAGCCAAGATCCAGCATGGTCCCCTCATTCAAGCCCTGTTAGAAGCAATACATTTGCCTACAGCCATAGCCATCATGAAGTGCAAAGCACATACGAAAGTTACAGACACTATTTCTCAGGAAAACGATTTTGCAGATCGAATAGCGAAACATACAGCACTGACTCATACTCAAACGACGGACATGACAAAGACTGATGTAACCTCACTGACACATTGTATGACAGTCAAGGACCCCACACAAGATGTCATCGACATACAGACACATGCTACTCCAGACGAAATAAAGAAATGGGCTGAACAAGGAGGGGTCCAGACAGATCAAGGATGGATGACGAAGGGAAAGACCACATGGTTTCTCCCCGACTCTATGGTTCAGGTTATCATCAATACAGCACATAGTCCAGCACACTTAGGAGAAAAAGCCATGTTAGACAGTTTACAGAACCTTTGGTTCAACAAACATTTACGAGCAGCAGCCAAACAGAAAGTGCGTACCTGCATGATCTGTTGTCAGTTCAACCCAGGAAAAGGTGTTCCCGTAGAGCAAGGTGGATTTCATCCTCCTGACTACCCTTTTGAAGTCCTCCAGATGGATTATATCCAGATGGAAAGATGCCGAGGATTCAAGTATGTCCTCATAGTTGTCTGTGCTCTATCCCGATGGACAGAAGCATATCCCGTCCCAGATTACACTGCCCCGACCACTGCCAAGCAGCTGGTTCATGAGTTTTTCCCTCGATACGGTTTGCCCCGTGTCGTGTATTCAGATAACGGTCAGCCATTTTCATCCGAGCTTATGAAGCAGGTCTCGCTTCTATTGGGGTACCAGTGGAAGTTTCACTGTGTCCGACATCCTGAGGCGGCAGGTCTCGTGGAGCGGCACAATCAGACTCTGAAAACTCGCCTTGCCAAAGTGTGTAACGAGAAGGGTGTAGATTGGATAGTAGCTTTGCCAGTTGCTCTTTTTTATATGAGAATGGTAGCCCACTCTAGGACAGGGCTATCCCCGTATGAGGTGGTCTTCGTAGACCTCCTAATATGTGGGGGACGCCTCTGCCGCGAAAAATCACTGATGTTGATAGTACTATGTTGACAGATTACCTTGCTTCCTTGATGTCTGCACTACAATCATGTCGTTCACAGGTCGCGGCAGCCTTCCCAGACAACACCGAGGTGAAGCCACATGAACTGGTCCCGGGTGATGTTGTAGTCGTTCAGAATTTCGACAGATCAAGCCCTTTGGACCCCCGCTGGAAGGAGCCGAAGATCGTTTTGTTAACAACCAGGACTGCTGTTAAACTGGAGGGGCGCAAGGGTTGGGTGCACTCCAGTCACGTTAAGAGATTCTTTGGACTTCCGCCAAAATCTGAATCCCAGAACTCCCACGTACCAGTGACTGATGCCAAACTCCCCCTTCTAGAGAAAACTCCCCAAGAGGAGTACAGACAGAAATTGAGGTCTAGTAAGTCAGACAGTTTAATTGTTTAAGTCCCCTCCTGGGTGAAGCGGTTAGGCAGTTTCTGACAATGTACAAGTTAGACCCAAATAGAGAGAGAGATAGACAGGAGACCAAGAAACGAAAATATTGTAAAAGTCTCCGGAGCAGATGCGTCTGCACATTACTTATTATGTTTATTTTGAGTCTTACGGTTATCATTTTGAGTTGGATGCTATACATGTATTTTCCTCTTGCACATTCTTTTCCTAATGACACTGCAGAGCACACGTTTAGTGCTCTACCTCCACACGAATTGTCTTATCGACTTGCGCTGCGCAACAATACATTCATTCGTATGTTACACCATTCTCACCAGATCAACAATGCTACTAATTGTTGGATATGTGGCCGACTCCCTCCCTATCAGAACTACAAGGGAGCTCTGCCCCTCTTTCCTTACCCGTTCACACATAATGGTTCCTGTGGTGCGTGGTTTAGTTTAATATCCTCTATAAACACCGAGTCTAGAGTTTCCCAAAGCAATTGGATATGGGGAAATCTGAACACAGTCATGAATAAGGCATGTTTCCCAGACAAGGAGGGTTTTCCGCAAATGACAGGGACAGATCTAGAAAATGAAGTGTATGGATTAGGCAATTTTACACTTAACCTCATGATTCTCAATGTTCAGTCAGAGACCAGTCCAGACTTGCCATCCATATCAGTTCTACCAGCGAAAGGTGTATTATGTGTCAGAAAGAATGGTTCAGTACATCTAGGTCATAGTGACTGTACTACTGTGGTCGAATTCAGTGATAAAGGCAAGTCTACATTCAAAGCTTCCCGACATTCCTATTTCATTTGTGGTCAGACAGCCTATGTCCGTTTACCTCCAGACTGGGATGGTACCTGTTTTATTGCATTCCTATTGCCACCTGTTTTCCTAGCCCCATCTGACTATCACAGGAATTCCCGCCTTAATATTGTCAGACACAAGAGAGACCTCCCAATAGTTGATCAGACTGAAACTACATGGGAACAATATACAGATTTCAATAAAGGATTCTTTCCCTATCTAGGCACTGTCTCCAATAGTAAACTGATACGCAAATTAACCAGAATACTTGAAGCCGTAGTGAATGAGACTACTTCTGCCTTAGGCAACTTAACAGAGGAGCAGTCTGCTATGAGACTTGTCGTTCTTCAGAACCGCCTTGTCCTTGACGTCATCCTGGCTGATAGGGGCGGAGCTTGTAGAGTCATCGGATCCAGTTGTTGCGTGTTTATTCCAAATAACGCGCCATCAGTCTATAAGGCCATTACCCGACTTCATGAAATTGCCCATCTGATACACCAGAATCCAGGCTCCTGGACTTGGTCCGGTTGGCTCTGGAGTGTAATCACAGCTTGGGGATGGAAGCTACTGTCATTCCTAGGAATCATATTGGCCATAGTATTCAGTTGTTGTCTGTGTCTGCAATGTGGGCCAGCGATTTGCGGCTTGTGTGCCACAGCTTGTGTTCCCCATCCAAGTTCACGTTCCCATTCCAGAAGAAAGAAAGAAGAGCAAATGATGTTATATGAACAGATTGATGGTCTCATGAACATCGACATATCATGAAGGGTCCGTAGGGGACAAGGAGGGAATGAGGTAATTGAAATTTTTATGGTCAATTGTGTCCCCTAACGTGTACCCCAATGGCTCCATGTACGTACTTCAAGTACATGTAATTTCCCTCCACAACCGAATCTGAAGACGCAAATACATTTGCGTCCAACGTTAACATGTCCTCTATCAGATCCACCATGAATGGATCGATAATTCAGTTCCTAAGTATGCCGTGCCACCGTCTTTACATGGTGCACTTTCACGTTTTTCTTGGCTCTGCCGAGTTAGGCCCTGATTTCTGTCTTCAAGCCACTTCTGTCTCTGCCTCTGAAAGCTACAGCATGGAGATACATCCCTGACCTCTGCCTTACTTCCTGCCAAGCGAGCGGTGCCTGGCTCGGCCTGGCCTGCCGGCCAGAAAACGGTATTTTGCCTTCAAGTTATCAGCGTAGCCAGCTCAGCCTCCTCGAAAACACATTCCTGTCTAGTGATTTAGGTAAACATATCCCCGGCTGCAGAGCAAAGGGCCAAGCCTTCCTGTCTCCCTCATGAAATTCATTGCTCCCGTTACCCTGGTAGGCCCCTAGTTCCGTGCATTACACTTAGACACATATGCATTCAGTATAGAATAGCCTCTGCCCGAAAGACCTTTTACTCCAGATTAAACATCCCCCAAATACTAGATATCAGATATGTTATAGGGACAGGTCGATCTGACATGCCAGACTTCTGTCTCCTCTACTAGTGCTAAAAGTCAGACCCTTAGCTTCCTCCAGATGTACGTCAATTACACGTCATATTAGCTGCGCGCGCATTCAGGTCACAGGTTTCAGCTGACTCTGCAAGAATTCTTTATGCATCCACCCACTTATGACACTTTTCTGTGACGTTTCTAGTATACGCCTTCGAGCACACCCCTATTCACGCCTTTTTGCTACGCACATGTGTTCTTATCATATACATTTCACTTGTCACGCCTACTGTATTCACTGCTACTGTGTCATTTTACTATATATGTCATGTACTGTTAATAAATCGTTGACATCTTTCTGCCATCATTGCATACCCGAACCCTTGTATTGATGGAATTGATTTCCATGACTCGAGTCATCTATGATTAAAGCCCGTATGACTCTGATGCCACGGACTCTGCCTCTCATTTGATTGAGCTATTTCTTTTACATGTCTGAAATTATATGGCAAACTCGTATACGGTAAAATATTTACCACACCACAATAATGTTTAAATCAAATAGTCTCCACTGTCAGTAATACACGCAGTCTATGCCTATTGATCACATTGCAGGGTCGGGGGAGATCATTGCATGAAAATCCTTGAGCCAAACAAGTGTGTGTGTGTGTGTGTGTGTGTGTGTGTGTGTGTTTGTGTGTGCGGGTGTGTGTGTGTGTGTGTGTCAGTGTGTGTGTGTGTCAGTCACCGAGGCGGGAGTCCCACAGTAAATAAGATGGCAGTGCCAAAGGTAAATAACAGTAGTATGCCCTAAGGAAAATGTCCTGAGGCCCAAATCTTAGTAGCCTATCTACATCATTATGCTAAAAAAGACCAAACTTTTGGTACATCCAATCAGCTACAAGCACCCTCTAGAAGCCTCTCTGCAGAGCCAGTTCTCCTCAGATTCTCGTTAGCACAAGTGGGAAATAAGTTACCCTAAATAGAGTACTGACTCTCCGGGGAGGAGGGTGGGTGCATGTGAATCTATGAAAGATACCAATACTGGATAACTGTAGTTACAGGTAAGTAACTTGTTTTCTAATCCAATATTGGGGTATCTTTCAGAGATTCACATGCCTGAATCAGAGTAGCAAGCAGTATGGCAATTATACAGGCGGTTGCAGATGGTGGGAGACTTGTACTGATAAACTCCCAGTTGCATCCCAAATAATGAACAAATACATCATAGTCCGACTTTTCACATGGACATCATGATATAAAGATTCGTAAAGAAACATGCACATTTACATACAGTCATGTATATAGAAAACTGTACATCTTATATGAAAATAAATATATTTATAGATGCATAACTATATATCTTTATATATATATGTATATATATATATATATATATATATATATATATATATTACCTACTGGCGGTCGCCAGTAGGTAGTTATAGTTAGGATTTTTTTCAATGTTAAATCTCAAAATTCTATTTGGAATAACTTTGGCACCGGTTGACGAATCTGCCTGAAAATTTCATGAAAATGGCCTCGTCGAGCTCCGGTCCTTCCCTGAAAGTTTGGGGGGGATACAATAAGCGGGGGCCGAGATAAAAGGGGGGTCCCAAAACGCGTTTTCCCCATGTTAATTTCCATAGGGCGGTCGATTTCACTTTTAGCCCGAACGGCTGAATGGATTTACACCAAACTTGGCAAAATTGTAGGGACTGGTAGCCCGATGTGCCTTTGCTATGTCTCAAGATATGTGCTCCAGTGGATTTTGAGTAATTTAGGTTCAAAAAAATATATATATCTATAGCAGCGCACCGGTGCGCGCACCGGAGTGCGCTCCAGGCGCGACACGCGAGGTGCGCATGGAAAGCTGATTGGCTCTCGGGTGTCTGTAAACATTCCAAACAGTCCAGAGCGGTCGCCATCTTGTGTCTCGGTAAAATCGAGACATAAGAGGTGGCTAAAACAAAGTGGGAACTGACCATAAGGCGTCAGGGATAGACCCCTTTGACCCCCTAGGTTTGATGTGGGGGCTATAAAAGGGCCCCGCGGGGCATTTAAAATATATATATTTTTTTCGTTTTGCGCGGGGGAAGCGCTCGGTGCGCGCACCAGGTAGCGCACCGGGGAGCGTAAAATGAGGGAAAAAGATGACAGAGTTTTAAAAAAATGAAGTTTTTATTTAGAAATTGGAGGTAGTTCTTAAAAGAACTTTTTTTTTCTTCTTTTTGTTGTTTTATATTTTTTGTGTTTTTGGAACTTTTTGAACTTTTTTTGGCTTTTCAAAACAGTTTTATATTTTTTTTTGTATTTTTTAGGGGGAGAAACAAAAAAAGGGAATTGAAACTGGCTCAACTGGAGCAAAAAAACAAAAAACCCAAAAAATTATTTCTTTTTGGGGCACTTGTGATTATCACCTGCAAGGACGATGAGCTTAATACTTTGTTCCCCATAGGAGATAAGCTTGCCACAAGCAGTACAAGTAATTTTAAAATCAGCAAATCTCGGCTGAATGCAAGGCATCACCTCAGATGTTTCTGGTTGCGAGGAAGTGGGTTGGTTTCTTTGGGAGGGGGTCCTTGATGACTGGGGGAGGTTACTGGCCAGTTCCCGGAACTCTGCACGAGAGTAGTTGTTTGGATGTTTTCTTGTCATGTGCCGAATCATGGTATAGTTACCAAAAGAATATTTCTTGTTTGGGTTGCCCCGTGAAAGTTCATCATTGCAGATGAGGCAAGTCACCTTGGGAGCATTCACCTTTTTTTTCCCCTCTGGAATTGAAAAAAACTGCCAAACAATGTGTGGTTTGGGTTTGTAAGGTGTATTTTCTTCTGGCAGCCATCTTCTTCTCCCCTCCTCCTCTTCCTCTTCCTCCTCCTCCTGTTCTTGACCACCAATATAATTTGGAGCTGGTCCTCTTGGTGGTGGTGGTGGTGGGGCAGATGCACCAGCTGATGCTACTACTGAAGCCATTATTTGGAGCAAAAAAGTAGAGAGAGCAACAAACAGGTCTTCCTCAGTCAAAGGACAAAGTCAGAATAAGGAAAAAAGGTGGGGTCTTTCATCATTTAGAAAAAAAAACTGTCCTGAACCAATGAGAAGTGTTATTTTCAGGTCACAAGACCAGGGGCTTCATCATTATGAAACTAAAACTGTTATGAACCAATGAAAAGTGTTATTTTCTGCTCACATGACCCGACGCGCTTACGCTACGCGCACGGGGGCGCGCAGCGTAAGCGCGTCAGAAGTTTACGTTTTGCGATCGTATTCGCTCGAGTACTTCCGGGTGCGCTTACGCCGTGCGTATCACGCGGTCGCGGCTACGCGATACGTCACGATCATGTTTTCGTTTGCGATATTGGCGCTCACGAGACGCTCCCCGGAGCGCGCCCGGGGGCGCTTTTCAGAAATACGCTTTTCGGGGCGCACTCCGGGGCGCGCTCTGGGAGCGCTCCCCCCAAAAATTAAAAAAAAAAAATGGGATAATTGTAGAGACAGGTAGCCCTATTCTGAAGTGGTTTGTAAAAAAATTAACTTTATAAAAATATGTATTGTGCTACATTGGGCTTAATATATGTTAGAGCCAAAATGTAGCCCAAATGTAGCCCAAAGTAGCCCAATGTAGCCCAAAGATGGCCACCAGAGATCAAAAATTGTAAATGTAGCCCAAAATTCAACTAGATGTAGCCCAACTGTAGCCCAATGACAGAATGTACCAGAGTGTTAAAAAGAACAACTAGAGTGCTAACAGTCTTATTTATAAAGTGAAACTTATAGTAAGGAATTAGCATTAAAAAAACCTTTGAAATTCACTGAAAAAAACCATAGGTTTCACACCAGTTATAGTTAGGAATTAGCATTTAAAAAACCTATTAAATTCACTGAAAAAACCATAGGTTTCACACCAGTTCTAGTTAGCTGGAAATTTTACTGATATAAAACCATTGAAATTCCCACGTTATAGTTAGTCGGACTCACTATAACTTGCGCGTGCAATGCACTGCTGATGACATCACATATTACATCACTCATGACATGGTCAGTGACATCACTCATGACATCACTGATGACACCATCCAGTGAATATGTGTCTTTCTGAAAAATAAATATTAGTGAGTTATGTTTAAATATTTAAATACATATATTAGTGTTTCACTTTGTGTATAAGTGGCTACATGTGTTGATAAGTAGCTACATGCGTATGTATATGGGTTATTTGATAATTTTAGTAGTATCAGTATGAGTGTCTATGTGGTTTGGTGGAGGTATTACTTAGCACATAGATGCATGAGTGACTGACTCTTTGTTTGTATGTGTTTTGAAGACAGCATATGTACAGGACTGTATGGGTGGATGAGTGTCTATATGTGTTTGTTAGTGAGTGAATGACTGTCTCACTAGTGTCTTTATCAGTAACTACATATGTTTTAATCTAGTATATATGAATATTGATGTATATAAGTGAGTATATGTGAGAGTAAGAGATTGTAAGATTTCCTGTTTAAATAAGTATGTGTTTCTATAAGTGATTGTTTAAGAGAATAAATATGTGTAATTTTCAGTAGAAGTAAGGTGGAAGTGTGTGTATAACTCTATATTCAAATAAATGGTTGTTCAATAGTTTATTTGCACGTGTGAATATGTGTGTGAGTAACTTTTGGATGAATGTCGGTGTGTAACAGGATGTATAGGTGTATCTCTTCATATGATGAGTGAGTATATGTATGAGTGATTATATAGAACTGTTGGTGAATGAGTGGATGTGTATATAGATAGTGGAAGTACAGAATTGCTTGTTGTAACTGATATAGGTATGTCCATTTTTTAAAAATTTCAGTTTCTATTTTTGAATATGTGTCTCAAGGGTTACTTTACACTGAGAGGAGGTCTGTGACTGTGTCACAAGGATGGTGTCATCAGTGATGTCATGAGTGATGTCACTGACCATGTCATGAGTGATGTAATATGTGATGTCATCAGCAGTGCATTGCACGCGCAAGTTATAGTGAGTCCGACTAACTATAACGTGGGAATTTCAATGGTTTTATATCAGTAAAATTTCCAGCTAACTATAACTGGTGTGAAACCTATGGTTTTTTCAGTGAATTTAATAGGTTTTTTAAATGCTAATTCCTAACTATAACTGGTGTGAAACCTATGGTTTTTTTCAGTGAATATATATATATATATATATATATGAATATATATATATGAATATTAAGAGAACAAAGGGTACCTGAACTGTTCTCAAAGAAAAAGGTGGCGTAGGACAGCCTGTCCAACTGCCGCATCCTCCTGACATGTTGATTGAAGGCAGTAATGCCTCGTGAAAGTGTGAACATTCTTCCATGTCGCAGCACGGCAGATATTCTCTAGAGTTACTCCAGCAAATAATGCTGTAGACGCTGCCACAGTTCTTGTGGAATGAGCTTTAACCTTTCTCAGCAAGGGTCTGTTAGCTTTGTAATGACAAAAGTGGATCGTAGAAGCTATCCATCTAGCAATTATGGCTTTTATGACAGCTGTTCCCAGTGTGGCTTGACCGTAAGCCACTAATAGTTGATCAGATTTTCCAAAGGATTTTGTTCTCTGCAAAAAGAATTTTAAACATCTTTTGATGTCCAGAGAATAAAAAGTTCTTTCCGCCGGTGTATTCGGGTTTGGAAAGAAAGTTTGTAACTTCACCGGCACATTGAGATGAAATTGGGACGGTACTTTAGGAATGAATGTAGGGTTAGTTCTGAGAGTGACATAATCCTTAGAGAATGCAGAAATGGATCCTTTATAGTGAAGGCTTGAATTTCACTTACTCTTCTAGCGGATGTCATAGCCAAAAGCAGAGCAACCTTCCATGTTAAAAACTTGAGGTCGGCTTTGTGAATGGGTTCGAAAAGGTTTTTCATCAACTGTGTGTGGATCGTGTTAAGTTCCCACGCCGGTGGAGGAGGTCTCACCAGAGGGAAAGATCTGAAAAGACCTCTCATGAACTTTTTGATTAGAGATGATGAACATAGTGATGGAATCCTAGCAACTTTCCTGAATCTGGAGAGAGCGGCTAGATGTACTTTAACTGATGAGAAAGTGAGTCCAGACCTAGCCAAATGTAGCAGATAAGGAAGAATCTGTTCTGCGGGAGCTTCTATCGGATGCACCTTGTTAGTTTCACACCAACAGCAAAATCTCTTCCATTTAAGACGATAAGTCTTAGTTGTGCTTTGAGCTCTTGATTTGGTTAAGATGTCGCGACAATCCTGAGGGATATCAAGGTCCTTGAATTCTAGGAAATCAGGAGTCATGCGTGTAAATTGAGATATTGAGGGTCTGGGTGAAGCACCTGCCCCTTGTTCCTCGACAGCGGTGTGGGTGTTGGAAGGAAACGGATCGGTTGGTCCTGGGATAGAAAGAGAAGTTCCTGGAACCAGTACTGTCGTGGACACCGGGGAGCAATTAGGATGAGACAGCAGCCCTCCAACTTCATCTTGCGTAACACCTTTCGTATCAAAGGGTTTGGGGGAAAAGCGTAAGCACAGATCCCTGACCATCGCATGGACAGGGCATTCCCTCTTGACCCCTGTTTAGGATATTTGCTGGCGTAATATTGGCATTTTTTGTTCTGCTTTGTTGCAAACAAATCCAATGTCGGTTTGCCACAAGCCTGGAACACTCTGTTCAGCTGGAGTTGGTCTAATTCCCACTCGTGGCAGTCTGATAGGGATCTACTGAGCTTGTCCGCTAGGGTATTGTGGAGGCCTCAGACATGTTCCTCATTGAGGGTTATGTTGTGGAGTGTGATCCATTCCCATAACTCCGGAGCCTCCTTTGACAACGTTGCCGATCTTGTCCCTCCTTGTTTGTTGACGGAAATCATGCTGGTGGTATTGTCGGTTCGAACTTGTACTGATGATCCTGTAATCCGTGAAAGGAAAGCTTGGAACGATAGGAAGATTGCTTGCAATTCCAGGCTGTTGATGTGTCGTTGTCTGTACTTCTGAGACCACTTGCCTTGTATTTGTAAATCTTGGAGATGACCTCCCCATCCCTCCATGGACGCATCTGTTGTCAGAATAAAGTCTGGGGGATTTTGTATGAACGTTAGACCTTGTGTCAGATTGGTCAACTGTGACCACCAGTGGAGAGCATCCACCATGCGTGGTGTGACCTAGATGATGTCGTTAAAGCAACCTGTCGCTTGCTGCCATTGAAGATGCAGTTCCTCCTGTTAAGGTCTCATTCTGAGACGTGCCAAAGGAATGCGATTTATGGCTGAAGAGCACATTCCCAGGAGTGAAGCGAACATGTGAACAGAAAGTGACTTTTTTTTTGAGACCCGGAGTGCTAGCTTTTGGAGGCGAAGTTGTCTTTCTTGAGATAAGAATGCCTTGCATTGGATCGTGTCCAGACGTGCTCAATGGAAAGGCAGGATTTGCTTCGGATGTAACTGGGATTTGCTTCTGTTCACAGTTAACCCCAGAGAGGCAAAGAGATTGTGACATGTTGAAATGGCAGTCTTTACAGTGTGCTGCGAAGGACCTTTGATTAACCAATCATCCAAGTACAGGAAGACCTGGATTCCTAAAGAACGGGACGTTGCCGCTACCGTGGCCAGGCACTTTGTGAAGTTCCTTGGTGCGGATTTTAGTCCAAACAGGAGCACCTTGAACTGATAATGGGCACCAGCCACAGTGAAGCGGAGATACTTGCGATGTTTTGGATGGGTTGGGATGTGGAAGTAAGCATCTTCCATGTCTAAAGAAGCCATAAAATCTTCCTCGTTCATGCAGCTTAGAATCTCTGAGAGAGTGACCATGCGAAACCCTTGTTTTTTGAGGAATCTGTTGAGATTGTGAAGGTCCAGGATTGGTCGCCTTTCCCCTGATTTCTTGTTGATTAGGAAAAAACAGGAATAGAAACCTGTCCGTTTCTGATGTACTGGGACCTTTTCTATAGCATTCTTGAGGAGCATTGTATAAGCTTCTCTGAACAATAAGTGAAGACGAGGGGGAGGGGGTCCCCTGGGTGGAGGGGTTGGTGGCATGTTGACAAATTCTAGGATGTGTCCATTTCTCACTACGTCTAACACCCATTGGTTGGAGGCAATTTGTTGCCACTCGTCCAGATGAGATGAAATTTTCGCACCCACGGGGAGGGGAGGAAATGTGATTGGCGCCCGGCTGAACTCACTGCTTTCTGTTAGAGTCTCGCCCTTGATTGTTGGAGCGTTTTCGACCTCCTTGCCAAAAGAAACCAGCCATGTTGGAATGGCGGTATGATGATTGGTAATTTTGCCGAAATTGAGGCTGATATTGTCTGTTTTGTTGTGTATTGTAACCTCCTCTAGAGGAATAACCACGCCCTCTAGCTCCTCTGAATGTTCCCCGCTTGTACTGCAGGGAACCTAAAGATCTTGCCGTATTAGTGTCAGTCTTGATTGCTTGAAGGGCTTCGTCAATATGTTTGCCAAACAAAGATTCTCAGTCGTAGGCCATGGCTAATATTTTTGTTTGGACTGCTGGTCGGAAGGTGGTAGCTTTTAACCAACCCTGGCGCCTGAGAACTGCAGCCCCAGCTAATTACCTCAAATTTGTATTGACAATGTCTAGTGTGCAATCGATCGTCTCTGCTGCTGCGCGCTCTCCCTCCAGCAGAATTTTCTGAGCTTCCTGTCGTTTCTCCTCTGGAATTAGGTCAATCAGACCAGGCATATCCGACCACATTTGGCGATCATAATGCCCTATGATCGCTAATGAGTTTGCTGCCCTGATGGAAGCAGCAGCCATGGTTGAAAACTTTTTACCTATGAGATCAAGATGACGTCCCTCTTTGTCTGGCGGTGTAGTGATGGGCGTTGCTGGATTTTTGGACCTTTGTTGGGCGGCCTGTGAAATGATAGAATCCGGCCTGGGGTGTCCGATTAGGCAGGATGGACTGTTGGCCGGAGCCCGATATTTTTTATCCACCTATGGAAGCACAGTAGGCACGGATGCATGGTTTTTCATAATCTTGATGCCCTCGTTCCATATATAATCTATGATCGAAATGGCTCTGGTAATTTTCCTAGTCTCCTCTTTGAAATCGTGTAGGAAACATTATTTGTTCCACAGTTACTGGCAGTTGAAACCTAGTAGCAGCGTGCTGAATGAGGTTATAAAATCCACCTATATCTTCTGGTGGAGAGTCTGATGGTTGTGGAGTTGGTGGTGAAGGCATAGGGATAATATAAGAATCCCATGGGTCCAAGTGGGGATTTTCTGGCAGCTCACCTTCTTCCACTTCCTCATCTGAAGAAGTGTCTGGAGTTCGAGGAGGCTGAGGACGTTGGTGCTCCTGAGAAGGTTCTGTAACTGGAGACATTGGCGTCGGAACCTCGGGTGGAGGAACAGGATCTGGAACCACCACAGGCTGAGGTGGTGGAAGGATTTGTTGCGGGGGAAAGCGCTGCCTATAATCAGCTAACATGGCTTGCAAGTCCTGAATAAGGTTAGGAGGCAGATGGCTGGAATCCGAGAGCCGAGAATGCCTCTGGTATTCCGTGTAATGAGGAACAACAATGTCCTCTTGGTAGTAGTGCTCATGGTAATTATTCTCATCTTCCTCTTCATCTTGACATTTGATATTAAGTTATGAAGGATGACGAGCTACCCCAAAAGCTCCTTCATCATCATCATCATCGTCATCATAGTCATCATCCCCCTCTTGGGCATATGTCTCAAGGAGATGAGATGGAGTAAGAGGAGAGACATATGAACAGTCATGTCTTTGGTACGATTTAAGCTGAAAAGTTTTTGATGAAATAGGTGTTGAAAAAGTTGCTGCGCTAAAACCTTAGTTGGAGTAGGTTCCATCACTGTAACTGGTACAGTCGTCGACGGGATTATTGCAAATGGAGCTACTGTCGATAGACTCTTTGTTTTAATCGTCGGCGGAGGGATCATCGTCGACGGGCTCGACGTCGACTGGAAACTTCGTCGACAGTACCTTCGTTGATGAGAGTTTTGACGACTTTGTTGATGAGGTTTCCGTCGACAAGTCGTCGGCGACGGTCTTATTAGTCACAATAGAAATCCTTGTCGACAAAATAGGTGAAGTGATAGAAGTAGTAGGTATAGTCGCCTTCGACAAAAGAGCTGAAGACGTGATAGAAATCGTAGACGATATAGGAAAAGCTGAGGAAATAGAACAGCTTTTACTCACAGTTTGGGAAGATTACCTTTTAGAGTCCTTGAGAGCTGTAGCCTGAGGAGACCTCTGAGAAGGTCCAGAAGTAAAGTGAGAGGATTTAAGATGTTTTCTCCACTAACTTGACGAACTGTACTGAGATCTTGCTCTCTTGCTGGAAGTTGAGGCTCTATCATCATCTTCAGCTGAAGAAGATTTAAGCCACAACAGGACTCTTGCCTCCCTATCCCTTAGAGTTTTTGAAGGGAAGGTTCGACAGATCTTACAATCTTTTGCCTCATGTTTAGGGTAGAGACAGTAAATTCAGTCCTTATGTTGATCATCAACATGGACTCTCTTTTTTGTCGCAGGTTCTACAAGGTTTTGAACAAGGCCTTCTTGTCTGAGTAGAGAACTGGCTCTGCAGGGAGGGTTCTAGAGGGTGCTGGTAGCTGATTGGTTGTACCAAAAGTTTGGTTCTTTCAGCATAATGATGTAGATAGGCTACTAAGATTTGGGCCTCAGGCCTTTTTCCTTAGGGCCTACTACTGGTTTTTTAAAAAACATTTTATTGCAATAATTGACAGCTACACAGCACCTCATTTGAAGCTCAGTCCTTCTAAACAGAGTACATTTAGCTCACTCACCGAAGCATTTTACACAGCCATTCAGCCAACATCCCAAGTCGGGCAGGCAGCGAAAAACAGTACAGCTTGAATGACAATTACCTGCACCCAGGTTTGTGAAAAAAGTATAGACCCCCAGGTCACATTTCTTGAATCTACCCATTATTAACCTGTCCGATAATGTTCCTGTCCTCGTGCATCCTGCTGCTACAAGCTCCGCAGTAGTGCACTTACTGGTGTATGTACTTTCCCACTGATCATCGCTCATTACAGAGTAGTGAGATCAATCCCACCAGGCCTCGACCAATTCCAGCAAGTGCATCCACGCTCTGATCACCCCGGCACGTCACTCTTCTATTTCCCCCCTGCATTCCTGTCAACACTCTGCATGTAGGAAATGTACAAACCCCAAAAGTTCTTTAGTCTACTTCTGGGAGGCAGCAACTCACTATAATGTTTCGATTGTGTGGAACAATACATCATGTCCCGTGTCCACTGCCGCACCGTCGGGACCGCCTCCCTCATCCAGCATAAAGCCACACGTCTCTTGGCTATAAGCAGCCCCATATCAACCAGCCTGCGCGCTACCCTAGGCAACTCCTTTGTGCACCCCAGTGGGGCCATCAATGGAGTAGGCGTAAGGTTAGCCTCGACCACTTTGCCTAACTCCACAAATACACTTTCCCAAAAGGAATAGACTCTCGGACACAGCCATGCCAGATGGAAAAAATCAGCAACCAACGAGCAGCACCTCTCACACCTAGCGTCGTCACGCATGCCATATCTAAATAATCGTTCAGGGGTATAGTATATTCTATTGAGATATTTGAAATGGACCAACCTATATCTACCGTGTAGGGACACTTTCCTAGTATTCATGCAGCAATAGACCCATTTATCATCCTCCAGTTGTACGTTCAAATCATGCTGCCATGCAAGTCTGGCCGTAGTGTACTTATGCGCCCTGTGCGACATTGCTATCTTATAAATAGCTGTAATCATTTTTTGGGGAGAGGCGCTCTTGATAACATGCGACAACTCCCGAATCCTCTGGTGGCTCTTCCACGCTATCGCCCAATTGTGCCCTGAGAGCCCTCCTCACCCTATGAAATGTAATACTGGTCAGAAGCGAGACACCTATCAGTGCACTTGTCGGTTGCTGCAGAGTGCAAACCCGTCACGAGATAAGTCCCCTGCGACCTCTATATTCAGTTCATACAATGCTAAAATAAAGTTTGTTCCGCACAAGGTCCCAGCCATCTCATCCATTCTATTGGCATAGCTGGGGAATACAATAATGCACCCGCCTGATTCTGCAGAAGCCAATTCCACTCATGTCTAGTAGTGTTCAAGGAATCTACAATACCCGTCCTGCGATCAACAGGTTCAATGATTATTGCTGGTAAAGGAATAGGCTCAGCAAAGAGTCTCTCCATCCTCAGAAAAGGGACATCAGCCCCACCGTGTATCCAAGCATGCAGCTGTGCTCCTTGGGCCGCCCTGTAATATAGTTTGAAGTCCGGCGCGCCCAGACCCCCTAGATGATATGGCAGTGTAAGCACTCCCCACTGGACCCTAGGTTGCCTACCCCCCCCAAGCTAATTTTAACATTAATTGCCTCAGTCTGTGGAAAAAAGTGCCGAGGGAATATTCGTGAAAAGGAACAAGAGTCTGGGCAGGACTATAATTTTCATAATGGAGATACGCCACATCAAGGACAGTGGCAGATGACACCACAGATCAATATCATCTTCCAGCCTAGAAATGGCTGTGCCATAGTTTTCTCTAAAAACAATGTCAGAGTCTGTGTGGAGTCTAATGCCCAGGTATCGTACAGAATCGGTCGTCCACTGCAACGGGTATTCCATATCAAACTCGCAAGTAGCTGGTGTAAGTGGGAACACTAGGGATTTATCCCAGTTATCCCGAAGTCGAGAGCGCGCTCCAAAGCGGACCACCTCCCTAATAACTAGGGCCAAGTTATTCTCAGGATCCCTCACATACAGAAGCGTGTCGTCTGCATATGTTGACACTATTATTCTATACATCAGGAATCCGATACCTTAGTTTCCATTGTAGGAAGGTGGATATCTGACTATGGTTGCCCCCAACTTTTTGCCTGGTGTTTTGCTGATTTTTCGACTTAGTTGACCCGGGACCCTGCTATTCAGGACCCCAGGCCCACTGCTCTCTCTTTAAAATGGATTCCATGTACCTTAGGTACATATCTAATTGGATACTGAGTCACCTTATCAGCCCCTGTACAGCATACCTTAGGTATCCAGGGCATAGGTGTACCCAGGGCCTACCAGGGGCTGCAGCATGTATTATGCCACCCCTGGCTGGCCATCCAAATCTGACACAACTGGCTGCACGACAGCTGGGGCAAGGTGGTGTAATCACCCTTTGCTTTAGGTGTAGTATTCCTATATCTAACCCTAAAATGGACACATATATTCCTATCAGTCACTCCTATGGCAGGCCTTATCAATCCTGAAGGCAGAGTGCTTGGAATTATGTGAGATGGTGCTCTGGCATGAGCTGAGCCCGTTTGCAGCTTGCGGAACCAGGTCCTAATAGCTGTTCCATGATAACGCGTACCATATACTCTTAAGTGCCTTATAATCCTCGCGGTTATTTGCCAACTTTGGTATCGCTTTATCAAAACATGTCGAGTAAGGTGTCATACGAATTGGAATACTAACCCCTCGCCAATTCTGGCGACGGGGTTAGCGTTCCACCCTTCTAGAGGGACACAACATGTATGTAACTGTGAACCCCGGTTAAAGTTAACTCGAGCCTCAGCATCACAAAATGGATGCTGCCACCACAGACACAAGTCTGACCTCCTGCTGCTGGGAGTCCTTCCAGCGAGGAGAGCTTGGACAAAGGGTTTCCTGTCAGGGGCGGTGCTAGCACCATCCCAGACAGGGTTTTGTGTATCCTAGGTAGGCAGGGCTGAGAGGAAGGTGACTGCAAGTGGCACCCCGGTGCTCACTGTGCATATGCCGGCTCAAACCAGTTCCAGGGTCACACCAGCCCCTGAGCTGGGGAAAGTCCGGACAAGGGAGAGGGGTGTAACCACCCCCCTCCTGGTCCCACCCATGGGCAGGACCTAGTCGCATGCCAGCCCCTTTTCTTAGAATAAAGGTAGGAGCAGGCCCCTTCCCAAATTAGATAATTCTGAATCTTGAACTACTTTCCACGAAAGGAACTCTTAATACTTCCTGAAGACTCTCCCTTGTGGCTAAGGAGTAGCCACCCTGCACCCGCAGGCACCACCTAAGCATCGCGGTTTGCTGCACGTCCATCCTCCGGATCAAGACTGACCAGCTCGACGAGACCCAGATTCCCTGGCATCTCTGACCTCTACCTGCATCATCAGCCCAGCTGAGATTCGTGGGTGTGACTAGACCTGAGGGACCGGCCATCTTCAAAACCCGCACGACGCTTAACCAGCACGACCGCCGAGGGATCCTCAAGTGAGTGCACTGGGTTTGAGAAGCCCCAACCCAGAGCAGCTCCAGCACCGAAGTCCAGCCCCACATCATCCACGAGATCTGCGTGGGGCCCTTCTGCTCTTTGCTGCTTGCCACGTTGTCCGGTCACTTGCCCATTGGCTAGTGGCCCTCCTGACGACGTACCACGACGATTTCACCGCTGGTCTGGTTCCTCCAGACTGGCCCTTGCTCCCTTCCAAAAGAGGAGCACCCCGGACCCTCCTGGTCCACTCCAGACGCCATCTTGACTCCACCGCATGGGCTTGCCTTTGCCAATGCTTGTTGCTCCAATCCTGGTTTCAGCATCGCCGACAGCAGACACCTTCGTGGGACAGCTCGCACTTCCAGCCTGGTCGCCGACAACGCCTCCTGGTCCGTGTAACAGCAGAGTCCAGGGTCGCCCACTCATCTGGTCGAGGTGACTTCATCCGGTGCCATCCTGGTGCCCACACAATCACTGGCTAGTGATTGAGAACTGAGTCCCCTCTGCTTTGAGGCCGTCTCCATCACCAATCCAGGCTTAGATCACACCGAACATCTTCACTGGTCGCCTGCCAGCAACTTCTTCTTTCAGGCTCCATAGACTACAACGAGGATTCCCGACGTCTTTTGAACCCTATGCAGCCGCGGCCCCTGGGCTAGGTAACCCGAGCATTTTGGTGCTCCAACGTAGGTTCACTATCCAAGTGTCCAGATCCTTTTTCGTTTTTAGTCTACCTAGTCGGATTCGTCCGGAAACAGTGACTTTAGAAATACTAGCCTCCATAGACTTTGTCCCGCATCCCGCGTGAGAGTGCACACTCTGCACCCGATCTCCCTAGGCCTCCTGCTCCTAACCTTAGGGTTCAGTAGTGTAGTCCTAGCGATCCTGAAGCCTCTGGATCTTGTTACTTACCTGCTAGTATTTCGCATTCCACTTTTAGTGTATATGGTTTTTCGTGCCCCTCGGGCATTTGTGTAAATTGTGCAACTTGAAGTATTTTCTTAAGAGTTTTGTATTGTGCTTAGCTCCGTGACTCATAAAGAGTTCAGGGTAGACTTGTTATAAATAAATATCCTTTATTTTCATAACAACTTGTGTGGTGTCCTTTCACTTGGTGTTCAAGGGGTATATGTGATGGTAAAACAGCTGGCTTAACACGCCCTCTAGAGTTTAGCCTAAAGACTGCTTTTGTCCACGCTACTAGGATAGCTGGTCTATAAGGTTGACTTACAACCAATCATCAATAAGGGTCGTTTGGTATGATACACAGTGATCACTAGAATAGTGAGCACTATATATCAGGCCAACTTCTCACATTGGTGAGCAGCGGTTGGGATTTGAGCTTGCTGTTGTTTTACCACACGTATCCTAAGAATATCATTTGAAAGATCACATAAGTACCAAGGTACATATAACTTAGCTTAGAATACTCTGAGTTCTACTGAACCAGCTGTTGTAGTGTAACAGGGCTTAGCACACCCTGACTACAACTCTTAGCAAGGGATCAGTAGGCAAACAAATAGTGTAGGTAAGTGCACCACTTACACCTCACTAGAAAGCATGTCTGACCAAGTAGAATCTTCACAGACTCCCATAGTGGTCATTGACCCTCCACAGGTCATGTCAAGATATGCAGCTCTTAGCTTCCAGGAGATGAGACAACTGTGTATCTCCAGGAAGCTAAAACAGGGTTCTAACCCTACCATCCCATTTCTGATAGGTCTCTTAGAGACTTATGATGCCAGAAGGGCTTCTAACATAGGCCCCTCTAATCCAGATGGGAACATGCCCCCCTTAGAGGGAACCCTTGGTGACCCTGACCTTAACCTCCATGAAGCAGGAGGTGAAGAGGAGGAAGAGGAAGAGGAGTTATCAGGGGATGAGGCAGACAAAGGTCAGGTAGTAGTCAGTAGGCTCACCAGGACCAACTTAAGCAGGCATGAGAATGGAACTGGGGGACCGCCAGGCCCACTCTCAGGCAGGCTTAACATTGGGAATGGACGAGTTAGGTATCTCTCCAGAGGCTCTAACAGATCCATTTGTACCAATGGCTCTCAGGCATCTTCTCACAGAGGGATGACATCCCCTCAGAGGAGAGAGCATGAAGCTAAGATGAGGCAAGTCAATCTGAGGATTGAGAGGGAAGAACTTGCCCTTGCCAAAGAGAGGCTTGCCTTTGCCAGAGAGCAGAAATTGAGTGGGGCAGACCCCACTGGTGGCACCATTATCCCTAGAGATAAAGACAGGAGTTTTGATACTAGACACCTGAGTAAAATAGTGCCCCCCTTTAAACAAGGGGATGACATCCACAAATGGATGACTGCTTTGGAGAGGGCCTGCACTGTCCAGTGCATCCCCCAGAGTCAGTGGGCAGCTATTCTGTGGCTCTCCTTTGAAGGTAAAGGTAGAGATAAGCTCCTCACTACTAGAGCTGAGGATGCTAACAATTACCAAGTCCTGAAGAATACACTGGTTGATGGGTTTGGCTTAACAACTGAGCAGTACAGGTTGCTGTTCAGAGACACCCAGAAAACTCAGTCTCAAGATTGGGCTGACTTTGTTGATTGTGCCACAAAGGCTCTAGAAGGCTGGCTATTGGGTAGTAAAGTTACTGACTTCACAGGAATGTATAATCTTATTATGAGAGAGCAAGTCTTAAATAATTGTCAGAACCAGTTATTACACCAGCACCTGGTAGACTCTGATCTAACCTCTCCACAAGAATTGGGTAAGAGGGCAGACAAATGGGTCAGAACCAGGATTAGGCCTAAGAACCAGGGTGGTGACCAAAAGAAAGAATCCACCAAGCCTCAAGAGAAGGGTGGGAATAAATCTTCTGATCAAACCACAGGGCCCCAAAAATCCTCTGAAAAGGGTCGGTCCCAAAATCCTTCCAATACCCAAAAGAAACCTTATTGTCATACCTGCAAACAGGTAGGCCATTACAAAACTGACAGCAGTTGCCCAAGGGCCAACAACAATAATGAGAACATACCCCCAAGTAACACTCCCAAGCCTCCTGTTACTACTAGTAGTAATCCCCCAGGTGGTGGGAGTACCCCCAAGAATTTGGGTGCATTTACTTTGGGAGTTCCTGGGGACTCTGGCCTAACCAGGTCCCCTGACTTAGATACTCTTGTCTGTGAGACTGGCATGGGGTTTGCCATCTTCACAGCTTGTCCCAACACTTTGGGCAAGTACAGACAGGAGCCCCTCATCAATGGTTCAAAGGTTGAAGCCTATAGAGATACAGGGGCTAGCATCACCATGGTGACTGAGAGCCTAGTCCCCTCAAGGCAACTTATACCTGGAGCCACATACCAGGTAACCAACATTGATGGAGTGCAGAGAGATCATCCCATAGCAGTGGTCAATCTCAGCTGGGGAGGTGTCACTGGCCCCAAGAGAGTGGCAGTGTCATCAAACTTGCCTGTAGACTGCCTACTGGGGAATGATTTAGAGATCTCAGCCTGGGCTGAGGTAGAGCAAGAAACCCATATTAAAATGGTAAACCTCCATGGTAAGGTTAGTGGGGCAGTGATAGCCACAGCCCCAGTCCAAGATGCCCTCCCTGAACAGGTCAGGAGGGCTGTGCCAGTCACAGCCCAATCTCAGACAGATTCCTTCCCTGAACAGGTTGGCAAGGCTGTGATGGTCACAGCCCATACCCAAACTGAGTCCCTTCCTGAAAAGGTTGATGGAGTTGTGATGGCCACAGCTCAAACTCAGACAGATAATAGTGTTGTGAAGCCTGAAACTATGGATCACTCCACTCAGACAGAGAGCATTGAGGAGGAAGAGGAATCTCCCTCCCACCAGACTTTAGGAAAGGATCAGCCTCCTCAGGGAACTGATCTGACCCCTTGTGAAGAAACTGCCCCAGAGGTAGTCAGGCCTAGCCTGGCAGAACCCCTGATGTCAGAGGACCCTTCCAAGGTGGGACCCAGTCTGGAGCAGGTAACCTGCCCCTCTCTACCCTGCCTCAGTCATCCAGGGCTGTAGAGGTCAGGAAGGCCAGTGGTGGACCCCAAAGGGCCCCCTGTCCAAAAGAAAGTCCTAATCAGCAGATTAAGGGCACTGATTGGGACACTGATTAGGCCTAGCCAAGTGAAAATAAAACAAACTCCTGAGGGATCCCCCTTAAACTTAGTTAGGGTCCTCCCACAGGTGGACACTGTTGGGCACAGCCAAACCTGGGACCTAAAAGCCCCAAAACTGACCTGTCCCTCCAGTAAGCCAAACAGAGGGACTCAGCCTCCAGCTTTAGGTAGCCAGAGGTTGACCCTGAGAGCTCACAGCAACTCAGTCCTGGAAAGAAAGGCACATATGATGGATAGTGATTGGAGGAAGTTGAGCCCAACATTAGTGGAGTCTCACTTCAGTACTCCATCTCAGCACCAGCCTTTTACTTTGCCAAACCACACCACAGGTAGAGATTCCCTATGGTGGAGACCCGCAGATACCCTTAGGGTGAGGGATTGCTTAGTGGACCATGAGATAGGGGGTAACCATGCCAGTGCATATACCACCTCATATGGCCACTCAGGCAATATAGGCTTACCTAGTCAAGGATAGCCTTATCTCCTTTCTTTTTTTTTGGGGGGGGGTTATGTAGGAAGGTGGATATCTGACTATGGTTGCCCCCAACTTTTTGCCTGGTGTTTTGCTGGTTTTTCGACTTAGTTGACCCGGGAACCTGCTATTCAGGACACCAGGCCCACTGCTCTCTCTGTAAAATGGATTCCATGTACCTTAGGTACATATCTAATTGTATACTGAGTCACCTTATCAGCCCCTGTACAGCATACCTTAGGTATCCAGGGCATAGGTGTACCCAGGGCCTACCAGGGGCTGCAGCATGTATTATGCCACCCCTGGCTGGCCATCCAAATCTGACACAACTGGCTGCACGACAGCTGGGGCAAGGTGGTGTAATCACCCTTTGCTTTAGGTATAGTATTCCTATATCTAACCCTAAAATGGACACATATATTCCTATCAGTCACTCCAATGGCAGGCCTTATCAATCCTGAAGGCAGAGTGCTTGGAATTATGTGAGATGGTGCTCTGGCATGAGCTGAGCCCGTTTGCAGCTTGCGGAACCAAGTCCTAATAGCTGTTCCATGATAACGCGTACCATATACTCTTAAGTGCCTTATAATCCTCGCGGTTATTTGCCAACTTTGGTATCGCTTTATCAAAACATGTCGAGTAAGGTGTCATACGAATTGGAATACTAACCCCTCGTGTCAGGAGTCGGAATCGTCTCCATGTACAATTCCTGATATCCAGAACTACATGTCCCAGAATCCCTGGGGTTAAGGGAGGAGTATAAAAGGGCGGAATCTGCTGATGCAAGGCGTCGGATATTTTCGTACCTGACCCGGTGTTGGTGTGTGAGGTTCATCATTTGGAGTTCCTGTTCGTCTTGGTGCCTTGTTCCGTTCTTTGCTGTTTCCCTCTGCCGATTTCGTGTGTTTCCCCGTTGGCTGAGCCTTCTTGCACCGGCTCGTGCGGGGAAAAAACAATTGTTTTCCTGGTTCTTTACTTTCCGTTTTCTACACGCCAAGCTACGGCGTGTTTCTGGTCAAGGGTGTTTTCCGTTGGCTGAGCCTTCTTGCACCGGCTCGTGCGGAGAACGCCCGGTGTCAGTCTGTTTTGCTATTTAGCGTCCCCGTTGGATGAGCCTTCTTGCACCGGCTCGTGCGGGGGGCGCGTTGAAATATTTGCCAGTATTCAAGCATTGCAGGTTCGTCCTGTTACAGTGCTCTCTGTTGGCTGAGCCTTCTTGCACCGGCTCTTGCGGAGTAGCGCTGTTGGCTGTTCTTACTTCTTGTGCAAACCTTCCTGCAGGATCCAGACCTGTTGGTTCTTCGACCAGGTACTGTACTTATAACTTTAAGGGGTGACGTAACCCCAACCCTTAGCTTTATTGTTTGGTTTGAGTTCATAACTTGGTCCTTGATTTGATATGGTGAAACGTGTTCTCGGCCATCCATCAGATTATTCATGGTATGTACTATTGAATAGCATTACATCAGTAACAGGGAAAGGGTCTACCCTCGCTAAGGTCACGGTTGATTGTGTATTTCAGGTGGAGAACATACACGCTTCGTACACATATCCAGGACCAGATAGTAGGGGAAGAGAAGTATCTTCAGGGCCTACTCTTATTTACTTTAAAGGTATAGGGTACAGCTGCTTTGAGTATTTGCCTGTGTCCATCCTTTACATTAAAGAGAGGTGCGATCATTATTGTTCTTTTGTCATTTCAGATCTCCCTCCCTGCTGTCCCCTTCCTTTCCCTCCTGTTTCCTTCCCCTCTGCCCTCACTTGATCCTTCCTCGACCCAGGCTATTATAGCTTTCTGGGTCCGGTTAGATCAGGAGGTGCCCCTTATTTCCTCATCCCGCTGATTCTGAGGACTTGGAGGATAACACCTCGCCAATTCTGGCGACGGGGTTAGCATTCCACCCTTCTACAGGGACACGACATGTATGTAACTGTGAACCCCGGTTAAAGTTAACTCGAGCCTCAGCATCACAAAATGGATGCTGCCACCACAGACACAAGTCTGACCTCCTGCTGCTGGGAGTCCTTCCAGCGAGGAGAGCTTGGACAAAGGGTTTCCTGTCAGGGGCGGTGCTAGCACCATCCCAGACAGGGTTTTGTGTATCCCAGGTAGGCAGGTCTGAGAGGAAGGTGACTGCAAGTGGCACCCCGGTGCTCACTGTGCATATGCCGGCTCAAACCAGTTCCAGGGGCACACCAGCCCCTGAGCTGGGGAAAGTCCGGACAAGGGAGAGGGGTGTAACCACCCCCCTCCTGGTCCCACCCATGGGCAGGACCTAGTCGCGTACCAGCCCCTTTTCTTAGAATAAAGGTAGGAGCAGGCCCCCTTCCCAAATTAGATAATTCTGAATCTTGAACTACTTTCCACGAAAGGAACTCTTGATACTTTCTGAAGACTCTCCCTTGTGGCTAAGGAGTAGCCACCCTGCACCCGCAGGCACCACCTAAGCATCGCCGTTTGCTGCACGTCCATCCTCCAGATCAAGAATGACCAGCTCGACGAGACCCGGATTCCCTGGCATCTCTGACCTCTACCTGCATCATCAGCCCAGCTGAGATTCGTGGGTGTGACGAGACCTGAGGGACCAGCCATCTTCAAAACCTGCACGACGCTTAACCAGCACGACCGCAGAGGGATCCTTGAGTGAGTGCACTGGGGTTTGAGAAGCCCCAACCCAGAGCAGCTCCAGCACCGAAGTCCAGCCCCCCAGCATCCACGAGATCTGCGTGGGGCCCTTCTGCTCTTTGCTGCTTGCCGCGTTGTCCGGTCACTTGCCCGTTGGCTAGTGGCCCTCCTGACGATGTACCACAACGATTTTACCACTGGTCTGGTTGCTCCAGACTGGCCCTTGCTCCCTTCCAAAAGAGGAGCACCCCGGACCCTCCTGGTCCACTCCAGACGCCGTCTTGACTCCACCGCGTGGGCTTGCCTTTGCCAAGGCTTGTTGCTCCAATCCTGGTTTCAGCATCGCCGACAGCAGACACCTTTGTGGGACAGCTCGCACCTCCAGCCTGGTCGCCGACAACGCCTCCTGGTCCGTGTGACAGCAGAGTCCAGCGTCGCCCACTCATCTGGTCGAGGTGACTTCATCCGGTGTCATCCTGGTGCCCACACAATCACTGGCTAGTGATTGAGAACTGAGTCCCCTCTGCTTTCAGGTCGTCTCCATCACCGATCCAGGCCTGGATCACACCGAACATCTTCACTGGTCGCCTGCCAGCAACTTCTTCTTTCAGGCTCCATAGACTACAACGAGGATTCCCGACGTCTTTTGAACCCTATGCAGCCGCGGCCCCTGGGCTAGGTAACCCGAGCATTTTGGTGCTCCAACGTAGGTTCACTATCCAAGTGTCCAGATCCTTTTTCGTTTTTAGTCTACCTAGTCGGATTCGTCCGAAAACAGTGACTTTAGAAATACTAGCCTCCATAGACTTTGTCCCGCATCCCGCGTGAGAGTGCACACTCTGCACCCGATCTCCCTAGGCCTCCTGCTCCTAACCTTAGGGTTCAGTAGTGTAGTCCTAGCGATCCTGAAGCCTCTGGATCTTCTTACTTACCTGCTAGTATTTCGCATTCCACTTTTAGTGTATATGGTTTTTCGTGCCCCTCGGGCATTTGTGTAAATTGTGCAACTTGAAGTATTTTCTTAAGAGTTTTGTATTGTGCTTAGCTCCGTGACTCATAAAGAGATCAGGGTAGACTTGTTATAAATAAATATCCTTTATTTTCATAACAACTTGTGTGGTGTCCTTTCACTTGGTGTTCAAGGTGGTATTTGTGATGGTAAAACAGCTGGCTTAACACGCCCTCTAGAGTTTAGCCTAAAGACTGCTTTTGTCCACGCTACTAGGATAGCTGGTCTATAAGGTTGACTTACAACCAATCATCAATAAGGGTCGTTTGGTATGATACACAGTGATCACTAGAATAGTGAGCACTATATATCAGGCCAACTTCTCACATCCATGATACTCCCTCAGAGCATAAGCCTAAGGCTCCGCCACCAGGGCATACAACAACGGGGACAGCGGGCAACCCTGTCTGGTGCCCCTAATAATATTAAAAGAAGCTGTGACCAGATCACCAATTCACACACGAGCTGTGGGCTTGTAATAGAGAGTCCCCAAAAACTGCAAAAACACCACCCTAAGCCCCATTCTCGTCAACACTTGCTTTAAAAGCGCCCATTCCACAGAATCAAATGCTTTTTCCATATCAAGAAAAACAGCCACCGCTTTCTTTTCCTGACGGACATGCTGCCTCGTGCCAAATACTGTACGAATATTATAAGTTAAGTTCCTGGATGGGATAAATCCCGCCTGCTCCGGTGCCACCAGAATATGTGACATCAGAGCGAGCCTGGTGGCTAATATTTTCGCAAATATTTTTAATTCTACGTTAAGTAGAGACAGAGGCCGAAAAGAATTACACTCGTCCAGTGTCTTACCCGGCTTGGGGATGGACACCAGCATGGCCTCCCTCATGGATGGAGGTGCCGTGCCCGTGGGGCACATATCGTCAAACAGAGCTGCGAGATGTGGGAGCTATTGTTCTAAGAATGTCTTATAGAATGCAACAATCAAGCCATCCGTCCCCGGAGCACTACCAGCTCTCATGCTATCTAAAGCCTCAATTATCTCATCTCTCTCAATCGGATGCATTAGAAGTTCCCTGTGCGAGTTTGGGAAAAAGGGAAGTCGTATATGCTCCAAATACTCAGCTATCTGGTCGTCCGGGATCTATACAGCTCTTCGTAATACTGTCGGAAGTGTTCTGCCACCTTTGCCTCCTCTGTCAAGAGCTCCCCGCTCTCCACCTTAATTTTGGTAACTTGAGTCTTACCTCGCTTTCATTAACCAGGCCAGAACAGACCCCGGCCTCTCTCCCTCGCCATACACACGTGCCGTGGCGTACTTGCCCAGATCTTTCACTTCGCTATCAGCAGTCGCATGATATTCCTCCAGCACCGATTTAATTTCTTCATCTAAAGCCTCGTCCCCCCCAGCAAGTCGTCTCTGCTCTAGGCGCTTTAATTTCAGCTCCAGGTCAGCTAGTGTCTTGCGAAGAGCCTTAAGCACTCCCGAGTGCTTAGCCATCGCAACACCCCTAATGTACACCTTGAACGCCTCCGAAATAGTTTGGTAACTATCCACTGAGCCAATATTGGTGTCAAAGAAGGTATCAATGTCTACAGCCTCCCTAAACACCGGATCCAATAAGGAATAAGGGGGGAACCTCCACGTAAACGGCGGTATTCGCCTACCCGGGGGCTCCAGTACCAACAATAGGGGAGAGTGATCCAAGAGCGTGTGCGGTAGTGCCGAACAGTGTCGTACCTTATTAATCAATGCAGTGGAAACCATCCAATAGTCAATACGGGTGTGTATGTTGTGGTATGTTGAGTAGTGCGTATAACCCCCTTTTCCTCCATTTCTCATCCGCCACACATCACATACATCCAAACGTACCATAACTTCCTCCAGCTTTCTTGCAGCCGCTGCTGGGCTCCTGGCTGGGTCCAGTGATCTATCCATGTCCGGATCCCTAACCATGTTAAAGTCCCCCCTACCAAAGAATCTTAGAGTCCCCACATTGGGTAATAATCCTGGCTATGTCTCCGAAAAACTCAGGGCAATCAAAGTTGGGGCCATATCTATTAACCACAAGAAGGTCCAGACCCTGACCCGTGAACTTAGACACGACGTATCTACCATCAGGATCCTCTCTAAGCAATGTAAGTTTAATAGATGACCTGGGATTGACCCAATTCAGTACCCCTCTGGCATGGGTAGTGAAGCCTGCTGAGTTAATGTTACCCTCCAGCCCCCTATATCTCAACATGGGGCTCGTTTGCGGCAGATGTGACTCTTGCAGGAGAGCCAGATCAATATTCTGCCTATTGAGGTAGCACAGCCCCTTCCTGGGCTTACGGTAATCGTTAAGTCCTCTAACATTCCACGATATCGTCCGTATCTCCCTCCCCTGCTCCCGCGCCTCTTGATGATCACGTACCATCATCTATGTAGACAATACGTATCGTGAAGTGAACACATTTGTGCATTGACGTGCTGTGTAGCTTTCACTTAAGAAACACCCAACATCTGAAAAGACCCCCTTCATGGAACCTACCCCTCCCCCCCACACTCCCTCCCACAGCAGACCTCCCCCAACATGGCCGCATGTAATTTAAATCCCTGTCCCCACCCCCCAGTACTCCCCCTGCCCTGAATCCCTTCCAGTAAGAAAACAACAACAGTGCAAAGCACACGTGAGTGGAGGTAGCCCCACTTACTCAACTACAGTAATTACCAATAATTATAGGAACTGACCCTAGTCCCCGGGTGTTATCACAATCACATTTTCAGCATAGGCAATTAAGTGTCAGGCCCCCACAGGTGAGTATACAGGCCCCCGTATCTTACTGCAATAGATCAATCACAACTTGCTCTCCCAGTGGCTACCCCGGAACCCCCAGACCCATTGTCATAACGTGAATGGGTCCCCGTCAACGCCTAGTAACCAGTACTCATGTTCGTAGCCACCCCCACTACACAACTCACAGATCAGCAGTATACCCTCCACAACCAGGTGTCACATTGATTTCCACCCCAATTCCTCATACCTGAAAACGTAGTTCCTCCCTCAGCGCAGCCTCTAGAACTTCACATTACCCTAACGGTGTCCACTGTAACTATCAATCCTGGTCATCTAGCGCAGTCTCCTCTGACACCTCCTGCTGCACTCGCCCCGGGCTGTTGTTCCGTTCTTTAGTCCAGCTCTTGATGGCTAGATGCAAGACTTTAGGGTGCGTGAAAATGTGCAATCTCCCTTGTCTGTTTACCCGCAGCTTTGCAGGATACAACATGGCGTAGTCCACTCCCATCTCTCGAAGTTGCCTCTTAAGTGGCACGAAGTGCCCGCGAGCCTCCTGCACTCTAGCAATAAAGTCTGGATACAATGAGAGTTCTGACCCCTCATACCTCAAAATGTTCTTGTCTCTGGCACCACGAAGGGCCGCATCTCGATAGTTAAGCAGTTTTGCTATTATCGGGCGCGGGGCAGCACCCGGCGGCGGTCGAGGCCCCAGAGCCCTGTGCGCTCTCTCCACCATGAACATTGCTGAGAAGACGTCGTCCCCCAGCAGCTTGACGAGCAATTTCTCAATAAACTGTTCCATATTGCGTGTGGCCGTCGTTTCAGGAAGGCCTACGATTCGTAGGTTGCAGCATTGGGAACGCGCTTCTATGTCTTCCATTTTCTCCTGCAAGATACGTATGACCTTTCCCAGTTGTTTATGGTCAGCGTCCAATGTGGTGTGAGCCTCTTCAACCTCCGTGAGGTGCCTCTCAGACATATCTAGTCGTTCAGCATGCTTATCTAGGCGCTCCACCATTCTATCCATCCTATATGATAAAGCGTCCATTTTAATACCCAAGGTGATGATGCCGCTCTGATGAGAGTGCTCCATGGACTTTAGGATAGATCTTATATCCTCTTCTGTATCATCTTGCGGTGGTGCCAGCACCCCAGGACCCCTACCTGGAGTGGGGTCCTGCGATTTGGACCGCTTTTGGTCAAAGGCCAATTTAGACTGAGTCTTGTCCCCCTTTCCCATGTCCGCTGTGGGCGACTGCTCTTAACGGATAGGGCACAATCACTCATGTTCCCCAGTCCAATTGTAAGGCAAGAGCCGTCTCAGAGCAGGCAGGACTAGCCCGCTGTTATAGCCTCTCACGTCTTGCAGCCACCTTCAACTTGTAGCACTTCTCGCCACCCCCACAGAGCCCAGTGCCTCCGCCAGCGTACGGGTAGCGATAAGACCCACCTTCCTTGAGCAGTGAACTGAGTGATAATCCTGGCCAACAGTCCAAAAGCACTGTATAGACGCAGCAAGTCCGCCGTCCGTCACACTCGACCACCGCTGCCACCTCACAAGTCTTAAAGGCAGTATCTCAAACAAGGATAGCTGCTCAGGCCTCCTCCTGCGCAACCCAATCTCGCAGCAGGGGGAGGTCAGCCCAGTGGTGAGTCTCAGCCAGCCTTCTCAGACTTCCCTGCTCGCAGGCCGCAATTGTCCCCAATATGGCCTGTATTACACTGATGCAAGCTGTGGGTGTTGTAAATAGGCCCGGCTCCTCAGCACATACACGAATAGTCTCTCAGGGGAGGGGGGCCACAGGTGTCCGGCTCACTCGCTCCTCCCTTGCACCACAAGGCCACACCCAGCCAATACCGCCAGGGGCCCGGGTCCGCGCCACGCCGCAAGGGCCACATCGCTCCCTTCCGTGGCCGCAGCTCTCTCAGTCATCCGCCAGCGGCCCCCCCACTGCTGCTGTAGCCGTCTTTCGCTCTCTGTCTTTCTACGCAGGTGTAATCGCGGCTCCCGCCAGGAATGTTCCGACCGAGCTCCTTCCCCTGCGGCACCAAGGGCTCAGTCTCACCGCACGTCCTGTGACGCAACACAGCCTCAAAGATCACTACATGCTGGGGATCAGCGGCACAACACCGGGAAACGTCTGGCCTTGTTTTCTCGCTCCGCCGGCCGGTTTTTAAAAGGGGCGATCTTCTCCTTCGCCTCCGGACCCCTTTTAGACGCTGTGAGGGCAGTTTAAATTACAGGAACACTTCCTAAGCTGTAGGATAATTGTCGCATTTTGGGATGACTGCACGGAACTTCGGGCTCAAGCAGCCATCACGCTCCCGAGCTAGATCCACCCCTTAGGGCCTACTACTGTTATTTACCTTTGGCACTGCTATTTTATTTACCGTAGCACTCCCGGCTCGGCGACGGGGAATGATTCAGGCATGTGAATCTATGAAAGATACCCCAATATTGGATAACCACATGAACACCTCACCAACAATGGGATGGGTTATGAGGTCTTTTCGGATTTCTTCCTCCCATGCTCCCAAGAAAAGATTAGCAAAACTGGGGGCAAAACAAATACCCATGGCTGTGCCCAGAATTAATCTGTCACGTCTCTGTGGTGAAGGGTGCACAACAGATACAAATGTTTGAGATTCTTTCTGCAGTATTTTGGATATTGGTTTGAGACTGGTATTTATTCTTGATCTCAGCACTATTATTGATCATTGGGTGTGGAATTGTAATTTGTTGGTATGTGTAGGGATATGTTACACAGCAATGAAAACATGGTAGGACTCTTTACATGGCCACTGGGCGTACCAATTTCTTTATATATTTCCAATGCAAACCAGTTAGTTCATTATGAAACTGTACATGTTTGTTTGTATGAACTTCAATCAGTACCTTGTGTCAAAAAAACAGCCACTAGGTATCTACACTCTAGTACATTCTTAGTTAGATATTAACCAAGCATGTTATCTGCACATCAATAGATTGATATAGTCACTTGGCGCTGTATCTACGCAAGACATCCACCAATTAAGCAGTCATACTACAGTACAGCTACACAAACGCATTTGCATTAAGGCAATGTATTTGCACTATTTGTACTGTTTACTGTATGCATTTAGGTGTTCTATAATGGCCACCTCAGCAGGTGTTAGATGCCTCACATGGCACAGTGGGGTACTAGAGACACCTTTCTGTACTACACTATGAATACTTCTGGGGGAGAATGTATAACCATTCGGTAAATTGAACAGAACTTGGCTTTCTTTCAGCATGAATGTATACGTGATACTATTTGCCTTTACAAAACCAAAAAGAGTATGCAGTTCCTATGGGGACAGGAGAGAGAAGTCAGAGGAGGCAACTGGTTGTCCCCTAAGAAAGGCGGGAAAGGAGAATCACTTCTTCCGTAATTAGGTCCCTCACACACAAAGCACGCTGGGTGTCATGCTTCATCATACAGCTTGCTCCACGTCAAGTCGGCGTTGCAATACCTGACTGGCACCCTATGAGGGGGTCTTTAGCAGAGATCCTTTATTCCTTGCCGTAAGGTGACGTGGGTGTGAGGGGCCTAAAAGTGTGGATGTGCTAAAGTGATTGTCAATAGACATTGTCAGGATAAAACATGAAATGGAAGTCTAGACAGAATAATTTTAATGAACCTGGCTTCCAACCGGATTAAAAATAGAGTGGCGACTACCTGATGTGATGAGTCAGGATGTTGCGCTCAACTTCATCTGGCAAAAACAACAAGTGATGGACCGAATGTGGATCAATGTCACACATTCCCCCAGTCAAAAGATCTGGGCCTAAATCCATCGTTTTTTTGCACTCCACACCACCCTGGGTTAGACAATGGCGATATGCAAATCAGCTCTGACCCTGTTGCCCCATGGGAACAGTCCAGTCCGAACTACAAAGGCCATGTCCTTCCCAGAACGGAATCAAGCATCCGAGGACCGGACCGGTTTCGAGGTAACACCTCTCATCAGCCCGGCTAGCTTGACTCCAAGTGGTGTGGAGTGCCTGGGACCCACGTCTGGGCATCCCCAGCGCACTTAGGGCGGCAATTGCAAAAACAACAAGTGATGGACCGAATGTGGATCAATGTCACACATTCCCCCAGTCAAAAGATCTGGGCCTAAATCCATCGTTTTTTTGCACTCCACACCACCCTGGG